>NC_090265.1:882465204-883090204 GCF_040414725.1 Anabrus simplex | reverse complement strand
TTCGCCAGGCCGGAACCATAGGGTCCTGTAGGGCACAATATGCATGCTAGTTCAGCGAATGATGAAGATATCGAATGAATATATGAAGAGATAGATGATTTAATACAATATAGTGCACCCTTTAGTCGGTAGAGTTGCGGAACATCTTCTTCTATCTTGCCTCGGCTGCTAAAAAAATATACTCACCGCATTTCTGAGATTCTGAGATTCTGTCTCGGGTGTGCTCAGTCCTTGGTCGCCTGGAGGGTGCCGCTGAGGGATTGCCTAGCTATAGGTTGCTATGTGACTGCTCACTAAATAACTGTCATGACACCGACTGAATTTAAATAAAATAAAACTTTATTAACAAATGCGTAGAATCAATAATCATTGATTATGTTTTGACCACAGTTTAATATCCAAATTTATATAACTGCAAATTCACCATCGTAGATAACCACAATTAATTGTAATTAACGAAAATAAAATTGATTGATTGATTAAATAATAAAATAATTAGGATAAAATTATCCATTATAAATCATAGTATAATGGTTTAATCATATTTCATCATCAAGTACGCAAATTGGTTGAATTAAGTATTTATACCACAGGGGTCTCCCGTGCAATCACCTGTCTCATTATAAAACCAATTAGGTTGTGTGTGTCTGAATTAGAGAATCACACTATAGAAAACAAAGAACTTACGATATTATCATCAATTTGAACCAACATTTACTAACAGTTAGAACATTCCATCATTTTTGGGAGCATATTCTCCACATTCTATATAACTTATTTGACATTTAAATTTTCTCATTTAAATACTGAGGATCGATGCAATTTTAAAATAAATCACTGTGCAACGTGATGTAATTCGACTTAATTAGTCTGCAAATATAATTGTTGACTCTGGATATTACTGAACTTCAATTAAACCAAATTTTATTTTTAAATACACACAAAAATACGTAAACTTTCATTTGACAAAATTATTCCTTTTATAACATTCTCATGACTATCAAACATCAATATCATCATATTATTTCTTGTTGAAATACAATTTAGTAACCAAAATAATCGTTCATTAAATCCTACAAATTTTGTTGTGCCTTGTTATGTGAGAATATAATTCAAATCTAACACTTCGTGTACTTACTTTACGTGAGCTACCGTTCTATTTACAATTAAATGAACACATTAATTATCATACGAATAGGCTTAGAATACCGGAAAATAGCTATATTACATCGTAGTCACAGAGGAATCACCTAATTCTACTCATAACACGACTAAAATAGGCCCGTCAGGGTTAAATGCTCTCTAACGCATGAATTGACGTCATATTTACACTATTTATATAACAATTATTCATTCACGCATTTAGCCATATATAAATCAATCATAATATTATTTAGATTGCATCATTATGGATATAATATATTATCCTACTCAGAGTCCAGTAATTCCAAATCTCTGATTAAGGATATCGTTCTACCATGACCATATTAACTTCTCATGGCTTCCCTAATTCTATTTATTTAATAAAAATCGAAGAATAATCGAGAATAACTTAATTCAAAATCAGCTGGCAATAAAAGTTAGGAGAATGTGATAAAACACTGACTCACATCAAAATGTTACCAGAATACTCATTGTAATACGATCTTGGCATGCTAAGTGGGATTTTTGCTCCTCTCATGAGTCATTTACATTGGACCGATCTACTATGCTTACATATAATTATTTGGTATAAGATGGTATGTCATGTCGCCTCCTCCTCTATTCATCGTGATAATCGCCATTTTTAATGCATTTCAATTTCATTAGGAGACTGGTCCTCCCGCTCACTTTCATTCCTCGGCTCTCATGACCGGCACATATTTTCAACATCGCGATACTAGCTTTCACAGCTTGAATATCATCTCATTTATTTAGCCCCAACGGCCTATTCATTCATTCTCAGCTCCCCGGCTGATAATATATCATTAACTTCCCATATTTTGAGATAATTGCCTTTAGTGCATATTTAATCATCACATAATACCCATCTCTATCGTCGTTTGAGCATAATGACATAACATCTTTTCTTACTTGGGTACAAATTCCCCACTATCGAAATATTCAATGATTATCTCCCAATTGAATGCCTCTATCATATCACAAATATATTAAATTATTGCATCAAAATCCATTATGATCAGTTGACAAATAAAATCGATTTTCACCTGTCCATATAATCGTTATTCAGGCGAACTGTATGTGAAATTAATATAAATTATTTCAAAATAACCATGAATAAAATAACTTTACACTCCATTAAAATTCTGCTATGTGACTAAGCGAATCGAACCGTCATAATGTGCAATCTTACAAAAAACATAATAATAATGATCCCTGATATCGTTTAAATGTAGGCCTAGTCATTTAAACAAATCAATCGAAATTGATAACAACAATGAAAGAAATATTAACAATAATAATGTGCCCGTTCGCATCTCGTAGACCATTTACAAAATGGCGTCGTAGGAAGGTATGGCCCATGCGATCTATTAAGGCAATGTTCTTATTAATACGGCATATAGGAGACCATGCACGTCACGGAACGGAATGATTTGGAAGACACTGCAGGACAGTAGAGGCTCATTTTGAATTGTTTTGAAAAAAATATAGCAGCGGAATGATTGTTTAAAAATATACTCTAAAAAAATTTCAACTGCAGAAGTAAGACGCAAATACAAGCGAAGCTTTACATCTGATGATTATCGTAAACTCCTGAGGAAGATATTGATTGTTTACCATCGGCGATAACATCCGATAAAATAATTCACCTACGTATGTTATAAAGAGACGAGATATCATAGAAATAAATAATTTGTGGTGAGATACGTCTGACATGGGTCCGGTGAGCAACCACTCTGCGATTGAAGAATTAGGACTCACCATATTGCAGAACCGACAATTTCGAATGAGAAGAAAGGTACCCCTGTGGTTATAAATTTAATATCTATATACGGAGAACTTATTCCAACCGAAGAAAACTTCGTCGTTTAAAATAGCAGTAGAAATATGGAATATACCATGACTGATTGCTCCGCAAAAGGAATTTTCTACGTTGTCTGCAGATTTGGAATGATGACTGCCTGCTAAATCTACGTGATGGACTGAACTGGGGATAAACACCGGCGAGCCAGAGGACCTGCTGATGATGATTGGACCGGCCAGCCAGAGGACAGGATGATGAGGATGAGCATCGGCGAGCCAGAGGACCGGCCGATGAGGATTGGACCGGCGAGCTATGTGACCAGCTGATGACCAGGAAGACGTTATCCAACCAGAGATCCAGATCCTAACAGAGGGTCTAACCACAACCTAGGAATGGAGCGACAACCAGACCAAACGTAGCATCTGACGAGCTAAGTCCATACATTTTTTTAGTAGAGTAGTTTCTTGCAATCTACATCCTCACTCTAACTTCGGCATGTGCTGATTAATGGGTGATATTTATGAATTAATTAAGAACGTGTGTGAAACATAAAGTGAAGTGTGAGATATTTAAGGCTATAAGATAAGATGGCAGTGTAGAATTAGAATTCTATTATATCATATACAGGCTACCGCACTTGCATACATACAGTAGAAACTAGCATGAGTAAATGAAAGAGGTGTTACTTGTGAAGACCTAATAGCAATGAGTCTATATAACTAATGAAATATCGATTAATCTCGTTTACCTGTACAAAGATTACTTCACGAATTTACCTGCGCGACAGAGATGAATATAGTTAAGTTACGTATTCCTTTCTTCATAGAAAGAGGGCATTGAACTCAAACTGCTGTTTTTAAGATAGAAGGTTATTAAAATGCGTTTATTACAAGGCAATTCTAAAATGTTTGGCATATAGTTTTGGGTGTTTTCGGCTATATGCGTACGGCAATATGTATGCCGGTGGTATGATAATGTATATTTGAATGGTGTTGAAATGTGGTTATTTCTTGGAGCATATTAAGGAATACTTGAAATATAGATGTTTGTTTATATTCTGCGGTAAGAGAAAGAATTGCTTTCGCCGAGGAAACGTTGTGTTAGATTTACATGTGGTGAGTTTCTGTGTCATATGGAAAGAATATGTCAAAGTGTGAACATCGCGCAGATGACCATTTTAAGGTAAGATTGACATGTATTATGGTAGAATTGTGAATCGTGACAGTTTTTATCTGACATTGGTAAATGGCATGTACTGAGCATAAGAGAGCTCTTTAATATACGGTTTACTAGGCTCATGACTAAGTATACATGTGATATTCTTTGGTGTGGTGATGTTTCAATATAATACGTATTAATTTCATTCTGTACTGTCCATACGAGTTGAGTAGCTCGTACACATAAGAGATATTGAGTAAGAGCAGTTAGCTAAAGCACATTGAGCCGTTGATGGATGAGTGTGTAGATCGGAAACTACTTGAATAGTTAGATAGATGTTCATTTCTTTTCATGCAGATATGATTTCAATTGAAGTGTTTTAAATATAAAGAATAGGATAATGGTTAGTTAGGAGCCATATGTCGTAGGCTCTAGGGAGGTATTGTCTTAGCCCGTAAGTTGTTATTTATGCGTATTCAAGATAAGTGACCGAATAATCAGAGTTCAGATTTATGAATGGAAAATTTGGAGAGCAGTTTTAAGATTTCACACTCACGCAAGAGTTTGTTTGGGAAATACATACGTAAAGATATGATCAGATTTACATTCGCAATCTGACTTCATCCCATTTAATTTTTATTACGTTTCAATTTAGCAAACAATGCATTTTTATCACAGTGAGATGACTTAAATGTGGTGAGAATAATTTATATAATTAGCGTGACAGTATTCACAACGAGTATTTATATGGAGACCGTGATTGCTCAGTGATCTCTTGAATATAATTGGAGAAAATCAATTACATTTCGGAACATGGCTACGAATATAGAAGTAAATAACTAATATGAATTTGAACATTAAATGAGAAAGAATGTAAATAATTTAAAGCTTAATTATTTTACTTATATTTGAGCCAGCGCTGACTCTAATCCTTTATGCTTAGATATTATTAAGATAATACTACCCAGAATTCACATTAACTTACATTGAACATGATTTATTCAATAAATTATCTTATATTTTTCTTTTAGAAAGTGCCTGTGTTTTGAATTCCTTTTTGGGTAACGGCTAGATTGTAAGTTAGCTAATAAGTTTTGTAGATATAAGTAACTGATGAGTTTGACAAAAAGAAAGAGATTCTTTTTGGGGTAATCGGCCACAGGTCCTTACTTGAGTGTATAGGTATTCCCATGATGTGCATTTCAACAGACCGAGTCTCTTGCGAAACCACGTAAAAAAACTAACCATATAAAATCACAGATTTTATGAGCGATAGATGGAATACCCTGAGAAGAAATTGAGATACCGGGAGAACTTGGCACTGACCGCTCGATTGGCGGGTGCAATAATAATAAGAAGAAGAAAATAAATGAAATTGAACACATCATGCGTGAATAAATCATCGTTATTAAATCTCCTCTGTGCTACACTCTGGGATGAAAATACAATACTTAAACATCTAACTGGTAGCTCGCGTAACTAACAAAATTTAATATTACATTCCATGTTAGATTTATATATATAAGGATTAATTACTCACATTTTGCAATGAAGCTTCGCCCGCCATCGGGCGCCCGTCGAGTTGGAATTAGAACATTATCGTATAGATATTATACATCTTCACAAAATCGACGTATCCTTCCATGGTATTTGTTACACTAGGCACACGCATTTAATATTCTTGCTGCCTTAATTCTAACACAATGACATTTAAAAATATATAAGTTACACAAAATTAAGATAATTATTATACACTATTTCTCTTCTCACGGCACACGCGGACTTGGAGCTTTCTACGAGCTAATTATGTGCGCGCTGGGCTCGCTTCTCCTCAGTGAAAGTACTTCCCCGCACCTGGACTGACATCTCCGAGCTGCTTAAATTCCCTTACGAGTTTCTTGCCCTTGTAGTGGTGTTAATGACCTGTATGTAGTGGAATTACTCATTCATAGTCTCTCCCTCTATTTTGTGTTTATGAATGACTCAAAATAGAAGTATTTCCGGGACAGCCTGTCTTTCATTGAAGGAAGTTCATTCGGTCACCCATGTAATGTTAAAAGGTTACTAAGTGATATGAATTGTAAATAGAAAATCTGACCAATTATTATCACCAAATGTAGTATAAAGTTCTAGATATAATAACGTGGTAAAGTGTTATAATATCATGAAGTAAACCCATAAGTTTCCCAGAAGTTTACATGTTAGCAGATATCTTACAATGTTCAAGTGAGAGAATTCAGATTACACGTCTAAACTTCACAACTGTTGACGAACGAGTGATCTCCCTGCCTGACGGCTTGTACCTCCTTTGGTGCGTCTGCGGAGTAATATTTATATGATTTCCGGAGCGACTTTTGAGTGATGCACCCCTACCTACGTTTTCATTTGTGTCCTAATTTATAAATAAACCTCTGGTAGTTCCATTACTGCCCTGTGATCGTTGAATTTATCGCACACATTTAAATAATTTAGATGGCTTCGGTGGGAATACTTCTTCTGTCGTATTACTGGATGTGCGACGGCTATGGCGGGAATATTCCTTCACTCTTGTTCCCAGACATGTCCCCTCCTAATTTAATGCTTGCTGCACATTAGCACGGTTTGCCTCACTCACTACTTATGATACACGAATTGAAGTGTTACTGCAGTTGAAAATTTATTAATTACTGTCAGCTTCTGCCAAACGACTGAATATTTAAGAGCGCTCCTTTTGAAATATTTGAAATAAGGCTTCCGATTGGTTGTTGGGTAGATATCACTGTCTCCCTTTGAGTGTTTTCTCTGTCTTGCAAACAGCGGAAAGTTACCGCTCCATGACCTAGTTTTCTAGGTAGCTACGCGTCCTTCCGCAGTATTGTTCGGAGTTAATGGCTTTATTGGGGGACAACAAGGCATGACTTAGAGGGGCTTCAGCAGCTTAAGCTTCTATTGTGTGTGGTCTTGCTTCCTTTAGTATTGTGAGAAACAGAGTTTCCACTGTGTGGAAATATTCCACCTATGATATTGATTACAACTTATTAATATAATGCAATTAAGCTCAATTCCATGGGTGCAATAGAAAAGGTGACGAGTATGTAATTGTGATGGGAGACTGGAATGCAGTAGCAGGCCAAGGAAGACAAGGTAAAGCAGTACGAGAATTAGGACTGTGACAAAGGAATGGAAGAGGAATTCAGCTGTTTGAATTCTATACGGATCATAATTTAGTCCTTACTAATACTTGGTTCAAACACCACAAACGGCTGTTATATATGTGGACGAACCCTCGAGATACTGGAAGGTATCAAATAGACTTTGTTATGATTAGACAGAGATTCGGAAATCCAGGTGTTGGATTGAAAAAATCCAGGATTAGATGTGGACACTGAACAAAACTTGGTGGTCATAAAATGCCATCTTAAGATGGCGGCAGAGTAAGAAAGATATGCAAGTGTTTCCACAGTTTTCAGTATATAGTGCGTGTCTGATAAAGTTTTGGCGACAAGATAGTGTGATACCATAAACATTGGTAAGTGATCGTTGAAAATAAGTTATTATTTATATTGGAACAGCTCGTCTTTATTAAAATACTGAGACTTAATTGCTTGAGCTGGCTCAATTAAGGTTAGAATGTCACAGAAGTCTAATACCAACAAGAAAGGTGGTGCCAATAAGTCAAGGAATACAAAGATAAGCGGGAGTGAAGTTATGCGCACCCTAGCGGAAGAAAATGATACCAACATAACCTCCGATCTCACCTCTGCTGTGAACGCTGTTCTTTCTAACTCAACTTTCTTGGACAGTCTGTTAGATCGGCTTGTGGACAAAGTGATCATTAAATTAAAGGAGAGCATTGATTTTAATACAAGTGTTATTAATGACTTACGAGAGGAGCTCTCCAAACGTGATCATGTCATCAAAGAACTCCAACAAGAGTTAAAAAATGCCAAAGACAAGTCTGACAATGAGACAGAACAACTACACCAGTATCTACGGCGGAACAGTGTTGAAGTACAGGGTGTTCCGGAAGTCTACACCATATTAGAGAACATTGGTGAAGCTGTTGGATGTACAATAGAGAAACAAGATACTGATATTGCTCACAGAATTCCGTCGAGTAATAAGTCCCAACCAAGACCTATAATTGTAAAATTTGTCAATAGATGGAAGAAAGAGCTATTCATAGCAAGAAGGAAGAATGCTAGATTACTTTCATCTTCAACAATTGGCTTCAATGCATCAAACCAGACAATCTGCATCAACGATCACCTGACTCCAAGAGCAAGAGGATTATTGAAGTGAGCAAAGGACTTAAGAATGAAAGGGTTTAAGTATGTATGGTCTAGGGAGGGAAAAATATTAGTAAGGAAAGATGACACATCTAATGTTGTACTTATCAGATGTATTGATGATATATGTGCACTTGTGTCTTCATAGGTTTAACATCCCTGCAGAAAAAAAGTCAGTTGCCTGTTCAAATTTTCATTAAAGTATGGAAGCTACTGAACATCAGTTAGACAGTTTACGTGAGCTAGTGGCAAGAAGAAATAACTTACGAATATTTGATGCAAATGCCCAAAGTATTCGTAACAAATGGAGTGATTTTTCTATATTAATTCATGATTTACAGTTTCCAGACATAATAATAATTGTTGAAACATGGTTATTTCCGGATGAAGAGAAATATTACAACTTAAAGTATATGATGCTTATTTCCGTTCTCGAATCCGTAAAAGAGGAGGTGGAATAGTTATTTATGTCAAAGATCCTTACAAAGCAATAGAAATCCTGTCTATTAATAGTCTTGATATTCCACTAAACTTACTATTACTTGAAGTACCGGTACTTGGTCTCAAAGTTCTAGCAATATTCATATGCAATATTCTAAAGATTTCATAACTTTATTAGAAGATGTCTGGAATAAACATAACAAACATCTATGTATTACTATGGGTGATTTTAATATTGATAAATTAGAGCAGACTCCACTTAGTAAAGATTTAAAGAACCTCTGTGACAGCTTTAATCAGAATGCTTGCAATACAATTTTCCCCACAAGAATCACCAATAACTGTAAATCTCTCATAGACCATGCATATATAAATAAACCTTTTAAATGTAAATTATATAACATCTTCCATGACTTTAGTGACCATAACATGTTGGTTTGTGACTTAGAGATATCACCGAAGAATAACATAACTAGAAAATTCATAACATTTAAGAAAACTAATATTAATAAAGTGGAAGAGTATATGTCCAAAAATCCATTAACGATTACGGAAGACGATTGTTGTGATACCATAGTTAACAAAATTGTTGAGTATGTAACAAATGCTAGTACAGAGGCTACAAATCAAAACGATGGGCAGAAAAATATTAAAAGAACAAGACGTTTTTGCCCATGGATAACTCCTGAACTTGTGGATCTTATTAACCAGAAAAATAAATTGTATAGGAAAATTAAGAGGCAACAAGTTGGATTAAAAATGGGATGTGGTTATGTATCACAACAATTGAGGATAGATTACACATTGGTGTGTAATATGGTTACCAAACTTAAGAGAGAATTGGAGAACTCATACTATATCAATAATTTAAGGAACACAAGTAATCAGTGGAAAGTTATAAATGAGATATTGACAGGAAATTCTAAGAAAAGCAAGGATATTCACTTGAGAATACATGATAAAATAGTTACAAATCCAAAATAAATTTCTACAACATTCAATGAATATTGTACTAATACAGCGAAATATATGCCCAGCAATATCCAATTTAATGATCCTCCTAATTTAGGGAGTGGATCGAGTAATTCTTTGTTTTTGAGTCCAACCAATGAAAATGAAGTTTCAAATATAATAGAAAAATTAAAAAATAGTGGTAGTGAAGACTGCAATGGTATTAGCAACTATAAAATTAAGAAATTGGCATTTCATTTAATTCCTCATATAACTAAATTAATCAATACATCTATACAAGAGGGTAAAGTCCCTAAAAGACTTAAAATAGCTAAGGTCTTACCTATCTATATTGGAGGGGACAAAACTGAACTTAATAATTATAGGCCTATCTCCATCATTCCGATTCTGCTAAAAATTTTGGAGTACATAATTAAAGAGGGATTATTGAAATTTCTAGATAATAATAATTTCTTTTATAAATATCAATACGGATTCTTACAAAATTCAAGCACTTACAATGATGTTGAAGATATTGTCATTAAATTACAAGAAGCTTTAGATTTAAATCAATTAGCATCGGGCATATTTATAGATATCAAGAAAGCTTTTGATACAGTTGATTGTGGTACTTTAATCAATAAATTGGAAGCAGCTGGCGTAAGGGGAGTTGCGCTAGACTGGTTTATAGACTATCTCGCAGACAGGGAACAATTTGTGAATTGTATGAATACCAGCAGTAATTACCAAACTATCTCAGTTGGAGTCCCACAGGGCTCAGTGTTAGGACCGTTACTTTTTCTTATTTTTATTAACGATATTGGTAACTTACATCTCAGAGGCAGATTATTACTTTTTGCAGATGACACCAATATATTCTATACCGGTGATAACATTCAAGAACTTGAACGAAATATGCAGCATGATGCAAAGTTAATTGAAATGTGGTTCTGTAAAAATCGATTTACAATCAATCTGACAAAAACTAATTATATTTTATTTCATAAACCTAAAAGTAATTATTTTTTAGATTTACATTTAACGATTTTTGGGCAATCAGTGCCTAGAGTAAAGGCTGCTAAATTTCTTGGTCTAATTATTTACGAATCACTAACGTGGAAGAATCATGTTGAATCTATCTGTGACAAACTGATCCCAGCTATTGGCATTCTAAATACACTGAAATACAAAGTTCCTCATGATTTATTGAAAAGTGTTTTCCAAGCGTTAATTGAGAGCCATATTACTTATATGATCCATATATGGGCATGTTGTACTAAGGAATTATTCACTAGAGTTGTTATACTGCATAAAAGAGCACTGAAAATACTTTTTAAATTGCCTCTGTTAACTCCTACTGAACAATTGTACAGACTGTGTAATGTTCTCTCACTTGATAGCCTACGACAGAAATCTTCATTGGTTATGATATATAAAATAATTCGTAATTCGGCACACTCAAATACATCATGTAAAACAAATTCAGTAATTCACAATTATAATACAAGAAATGCTAATAATATCCACTGCACTGTTATCCATTCGAATAAATATGGAATTAATTCCATATGGCATCATTCTGTTAGTCTCTACAATAAACTGCCGGAAGATATAAAGAATGCCTCTTCAATAAAAATGTTCAAAAAGAAGTTAAATAATTATCTTAAGTAGAAAAATGCAGATTTAATGAATTTTGAAACTTACTTTTATATTTTCTTTCTTGTACATTCAGTAGTTGTGTCACTGCTTGTTTACTCTTACAGTGCATCATTATGAAACAATTCAATTATATAAAGCAAAACATATACCGGTACATATTATTTTTATAGGATATATTAATATTTTATGAAACTAACGTAACTTATGTGTGATATGTAGTACTTAGCTCTATTCCTGTAACCAAAATTACTGTTACCTGATTTGATGTAACAAACTTGTATTACTGGAGTGTATTAATTTACTTTATAAATACTCTGAAGCCATGATAATATTAGAATGTACTGCACCACAGCGAGCTTTAGCTCAGGTGCCTCAGCTAATAATAACAAAAGCGATTCTGATTTGACCTTTTCATGTTCTGACATGAAGGAGATTCGATTCGACGTAAATATTCGTTAATAGGAAGGGGAGATAGGGATAGGAATAAATGACCAAGGGGTATTTCCAATAAATTTCCAAATTCTTTGCAATCATTTAAGAAAAGGCTAGGAAAACAACAGATAGGGAATCTGTCACCTGGGTTATTGCTCTAAATGTAGATCAGTAGTGATTGAACGTTGGATAATATTCCTGTTGCGATAAGATAACTTTAATAATTTTCGAATTTAAGTAATGCTAGTTAGGATTTAATTGAAGGTCTTAATAGGTTCTCTGAACATGGACACATCAAGAGATCGTTAATAAACCAACAGAATAAATTAAATTAAATTAACATGTTGAAAAATGGAATTTAAATTGAGATGGGGTTATTGAACAACCTGTTATGCGAAGAATGAGCTATAACAAAGTGTATTTGACTGATAAATTCAAGACTGATAGTTGTCAAATTTGGATAGAATTAGAGGAATATAATTTAAAATAATCTAGTCTGTTCTACAAACGATTGAACTGTTAATTTTCAAATGATGAAATAATGGACAAATTAAATGAAGGACTAGAAATAATTAATAGAACTATTATAGAATTTTGAAGGTGGATGTTGCGAATAAATCTAGACTTTTCGTTAGCTATAAATTAATGAGTAAGTATCAAGAACGATAACCTACTAAGACGTAAATAATTTAATAATTGGTTTCAAATGAAGTAATGAGGAAGGTTTATTTAATCCAGTTGAGGATAATTTTATTTAATCGTGGTGGATTTTTTACTGTTAATTTTTCAGAGATTTTTAACCGGTATATCTGTTCTCTTTATTTCTTATTCATCGAACGAAAGGAATTTATGTAAAGAATATTTACTTCTTTCAGTTATTTAAACCACTATCCACATCTTTTGAGGAAGGAGAAGCTTCGAAATAATATAAAGTTACTGTGTAACATTTTGCGAGTGTTAATTTCCAATTTAAAAGACTTTAAAAAGAACTGAACAACATCAAGAAAGATATTTTGTAAATCTTGTGATTTTTAAAAATGATGTATTCTAAAATAAATTTAGGTTACTGTGTATATTGTGTACTTTTGCCAGACATTTTCCAAATTCCGCCAGATCTAAAATGTCGGAAATATTTAATCGTTTCCGTCACGAACAGTCCACCACTGGATTCCTCGTGTTCGCCGACTAGGCGCAGGGTAGCTTCGGGGCAGTACACTGTGTTTTATAGATTTGTTTCATATTGACTTAAGATAAAATTTGTAAGGCTCTTATAGCTGGATTAATCGCCTACCTAGACTGGTGTCAACCTACAACAATACACCTCATCGCACTGTCGGCAACAAGCCATTTCTTGTTACCAAGAATCACTCTTACATGCTATTCATCTTATCTTCAAAACAGCTGATCCACGTCACCACTGCTTTCAAAAAGATGATTTTGTTCATATCAGCAAACACACGTCTATCTTAGGAAAATAATACAGCCGTAAGTGTAGCACAGCCATTTTTCAAATAAACAATGTTAAGCTTACTAAACTAGTTTTCTATTTACATCACGATCTTTCAGGACAGCCTGTCGAAGGAGGATACTGTATCGAAGAGTTGCAGAAAACAAAATAACCTGATCACTATTTAATCCATCGTGTTATTCGTCGTGGAAAAATATAGCATGTCAAATGGCTTGGATTTCATAACAAATTCAATTCATGGATTAATGAAGCAGATGCACTTTAAGATGTTTGATGGATTTTATTCTTGGACCACTACATCTCCTGTCCACTATTAAAATAAGGTTAAACTTGTTAGTCAGCATGATTATTACTAGTTATGTTAGGACTTGGAGTAGAGCAGGATTATCGTAATATGTAAAATATTCGAGCAACAACTGCATTTTGTATTTTTGTTAGCATGTGTACATTTTTCTTGCGTCAAGTAAATCTGTTTGGTCCTTTCTCACATAGATGTTCTTTGATGTCTTCTTCTAATGCCTCCACATAGCACAGTTTCACTTTCAGTGCACTAGCAATGACAAACAGTGCTATCTTCTCAGCAACTGTAGTAATTGGTGACGTCACACGCTGCATAGCTTTACAAAGCAGATTTTAATCAGCTGCGCGTCTCAGATCAGGCTTGTCTTCATTTTTTCTAGCACATGAAGTATCAGTAGCTAAGAAAGTATAGCACAAAAGGAAGAAGATCAATTACTCTATAGATGAGCCCATGCCCAGCATAATTCCTCACCTTTCTGCCAGTACCTCTCTTCATCTTTTTCTGGGTCTGCATGTCCGTTCACTTCGCAGCCACGGTATGTGTTAATAAGCGAAGTCAACTCGTTAGTTTTAGGAGCGTGATAGAATTTAATAAATTGATACGTACGACAATGTCTCATGGAGGCTCTATTAGGTAAACTTACTTCTTGATTATAGACTACACGTTTGAAGCACCGACAGAAAAAGTTCATACATCCCCTCACGAGGCACTTTCTCCCAAATCTTCTTTACAGCATTCGTAGCTACATTCACTAGAAATGCCTTTGGTAATGCATTCAACTCTTCTTCGGTAAAAGTGTTTAGTTTCGTATTTTGCAAGCGTAAATGTATAAAATCGCCTTTTCAACAGCGTTACATTTACACAACGTCCTTCGAGATCTCTAGGGGCAATGTTTGAAGGGTAATTAGCTCATGAAAAGCCATGCCTCCGCCAGCGATCATGTTCAATTAGAAATCCAGCATTTCTAGTAATAGTCCGACAACGTAATTTCCATTGCGGTAGACTTTCCGCAGAGCTAACATGGCTAAATTATCTCACTCTTCCTGACAGGCTTTCCAGTGGACATTGATAGTGGGTTGACGTCTATTTTCTAAGGCATTTTAGGAGTCCAAATGCACAGAAGTCCATGCATTGATTTCCCTTTACATCCAGTTTACAGACGAGTCGAACAAGAGGTGTGACTAGATGCTTTATCTTGATTATCCATATCTCAGTGGCGTATAGTGAGGGCTACCAAGGCTATCGGTGAAGCTCAAACCTCAAGTAAGAACGATGGAAATCTAAAGCACATTATAATGTAAGCATCTGACACATTGTTCCATTTACAAACCTTGAATGCAATGAGAAAAACGTCGCACGTATTACGGAGAGCAAGGCATCGGAGACTGATCTTGCAGCCCAGGTTCTGCATCTCTCTCTCCTCGACCCGCCTAGCGCGGCTTGCTGTTGTATGTACGATAGGTGCGGAGACCGGGAGCATAGGTGTGCTAGGCTTCGTTCCGTCAGTTCACCACGGCTAATTATCAACTGTGCGTTCCTCATCGTATATACTTCCAGTAGCGGCGATTGGGAATAAAAATTGCGCGGGCAAAGAATTTACAGACATCAAACAGTATCCGGGTTTGCGGGATATAGCGGAGGATGGAGGGGGTGTTGTATATTCCCCAAAACTT
This sequence comes from Anabrus simplex, assembly GCF_040414725.1. Taxonomy (NCBI): domain Eukaryota; kingdom Metazoa; phylum Arthropoda; class Insecta; order Orthoptera; family Tettigoniidae; genus Anabrus; species Anabrus simplex. The sequence goes on along the minus strand of NC_090265.1, from coordinate 883,074,888 downwards.
TTAAAAAAGGCCACAAAATGGTGGGTTGATTATGCTCTGTCAGCGAATTTCGGCAGAGAGGTAAGGATTGACAGTTTACCAACTTAAATGCGGTAATAATAGTTTTTTGAGTTTTTGATTCACTACTATACAATAAAACTTTCTCCAAAGGAATAATATTACACACTTATTAAATTATAAAGAAATACGGCGTGATTATACAATTAAAACCATTTAGTATTTGACTATGCACAAAAAACTTGACAGATAATAAAGAGACCGCCAGAATGACGAATACACGCGGCAAGGTGGTGAATCGTACCTAATTGTCTATGACCTTAGAAAAAAATATTGCCCTGGTACCCTTCTTTATAGCACAGGCAAAGTCTCCACTATTTGCTGTGGCGCTACATAAAACGGTTAGCCGGGACGAAGGTCATTTTGTGCGTATTTCCGCTAATAATTTTGGTAATGATTAAAGAAAATAAAGAAAATAATTAGCTAATAAGACAACAGCGCTTGTACTAATGGCTTTTGTTAATAACTCTTAGTTTCATCCGGCTAAAATGTAATTAAAATATAATATTTTTTCCAAGAAGTTGATGATGATGATTGTTTAAAGGTGCCTAACATCTAAGGTCATCGGCCCTCTCCAGAAAGTAGGGGGCGACTGCCCCCTCGCCCCCCTAATCGCCGCTACTGGGTGTAAAAGGGAAACTACGGAAAACAATCTTCACGGCTGCCGATGATGCGTTTCGAACCTACGATCTCCACAGTGCAAGCTACATTTATATGGCCCGTACAACACACTCGGTTACACATTACTAATGCTTCATCTTCCCTTCATCGAAGCTATCGTATTTATGAGTAGATTACAATCACTGTAACAACGCTATAATGAAAGCTACACTTCCCCGTACGGTGGCGTGTCGCTTTTGTGTCGATATTATGAGATTTAATTTCCACCGAAAGCGATACTCTTATCTGTGGGCAAGTCATACTCGCCCATATTTGAGTAATGTGTAGGAAGACAAACAGCTGACTGGCGTTCGGCGCACGCACCGACGAATTTCATTGGTTGCGACAAGCAAAGAGTTGCGTGAAAGATACTTCTGTCTCCATTTTCAAACCAAAATTGAAACTTTAAGGGATGTATAGTTAAACAACGACTGAACATTGTTTATGCAATGGAAGATCATGAACGATTTAGACGTTGGTAAGGTAGACGATGTCTAAGGCTTAAAACTAGTCATCGTTTCTGCAATCGGCCCTAAAACTTCAGCGACGGTAAAATACCAGTTAAATTTTGCTGATTAGTTGAGATTATGTTTTAAGTAGAAAACAAATAGCTATTCCCAGTGTATTTTTGTGAAAACCATGACCGTACTATCACTAAGCGTCACCGGATGAAACTGTAAGTACATTGCTTAAAATCTGCTCTAGATTAAGTTATGATAGTGTCGTCACTGCCGTGGATATCAATTTGGAAGTATGTGCGAACGTGTGGTTGAAAATATTCATGAAAGGTCTTTCTCAGGTAGACCTTTCCATGAAAAACGCAGCCTTATGGAATGGTAATGTTGAATTTAGAGAGTGTAGTGGGGCTACGACTGTTTATATTTTTTTTAAAATTGCAGCTGGGGTAATATATATGTTCACCGCACGCCAGTGGGAGAGACAGATTGATAAATCATGCATTGTTGCATCATAATTCTCGGACCAACTTTGTGGTGATATTTTAAATACTCCTACATGTCTAACAAAAGGCAAACGTTGAGTTCAGACCTACCGGAATCAATTCGCTATGCGTCATTTAGGGAGGTTAAAGATTCGTACCAATTGTGGTATAGTTTTATCTTATAACTGGCTATATTTTGTTTGCCCTCTAAATTCAAAATTCATTCGAAGGTTTGCTTTCTATTTACCCGCGTTACCTAACATACTCTCAAGTTCAGAACTTGTCTGTATCCCTACCGGACAATGGCTGACAGTCGACTGAGTTTCATTTCCACGTAAATAAGTGGAATAAGAGCTTTCAACACGCTGTTTTGCTTCTGCAAGTAATTTATGACATGAATACCTTTCAACAGGAAGCTTGTGTGGTGGGGTGCGAGAAAAATGCTAGGAACCTCATTAGGCCTCAGACGTCGTGCTTTTTAAACCACGTCAAAATTCACTTTCCAGGAAATTTATACTACAAACTAGCGGTGGTCTCGAATAAAAACTCGGCGAGAAATACTTTCTTGAAATAACAATCAGACATTCTTAAGCAAAGGACGACTGGGCTTAATTCCAGAGGAGAAAAAAAGAACAGATCCGTGTCCAGCCACTAGGCGTACAACAGAAGTGATGAGGGAAGTGAAGGCCATTGTCATAGTGATAAACCTTCCCCCCAAAAGACTATCGCACGTAAATTTGGAATGTCTGTTATTGCTCGTTTAGAGGAAATTCATGAAACGATATCCCATTTCCCGATATGACTTTGCTCTTACATAAAGGCAACAGCAGCAAACCATATTATGTACATAAATATTGAAACGATTCTCGTACAAAAAATGAAAACAATTTTCCATTTGCGAAAACCAAATGATCATATGATTCCCGGTAATGGCTCTCCATCAACGGCTGCTAATTTCAGATGGCAACGAGGCGTAAGATATAGCCTGCACGGTTACTAAGTAACAATGTCTGACCACTCATCTATACCTTACATCACTGCCTTCCCAGTTGATATGGTTACACTCCCGTCGAGAACGTGCGTGTACAGTTTTGTGACATTAGCTGCAACGAAGCCGACGCTGATTCGCCCTTACTGGGTGGGCTACATAACAGCCCTTTTTGATGCTAAATATAACTATCCTTCGAGAAGCGTGATTACTTGTATCAAATGACGGGATCAGTGCTGAATAAGAAAAGCAAAGGCAGACTGGGCTTAATTCCATAGGGAAAAAAGGCAGATCCCTGCTCAGCCACTAGGCGTACACCAGAAGTGGTGAGGAAAAGTAATAATAATAATGTTATTTGTTTTACGTCCCACTAACTACTCTTTTAAGGTTTTCGGAAACGCCGAGGTGCCGGAATTTAGTCCCGCAGGAGTTCTTTTACGTGCCAGTAAATCTACCGACACGAGGCTGACGTATTTGAGCACCTTCAAATACCACCGGACTGAGCCAGGATCGAACCTGCCAAGTTGGGGTCAGAAGGCCAGCGCCTTAACCGTCTGAGCCACTCAGCCCGGCGTGAGGAAAAGTGAAGGCCATTGTCTCACGTTGTAACCCTGCCCACAAAAGACTATCGCACGTAAGTTTAGAATGTCTGTTTCAACAGTTAACACTACAATCAACAAGGACCTGCAATTAGAAAAGCGACATAAGCGCTAAGATCACAACGTGTTGCATCGTCACGTTTCGGAACGACGCACTAAAGCAAGAAAGGTATGAGGGGTGTCTAGCACGGGACAGAAGGGAAAATGTAGTAAAATGGGACGAAACATACGCGTACCTTAGTGATTGTAACAAACTCTGATCGCTTTAGTAAGGTACCGCCATAGAGACAAAAAACAGACATTGTATAAAGAAAGCCAGGAATGTTTTCAAAGGGGTTTCATGATCATCGCGTCAATGACAAGTTAACAATCCGTTGTGTCCGTAATAATATGAAGGTGAACTCTACATACCATCAGCAAGAGGTTTTAACACCCATTCAAATAACACAGTAGCAGTGATTAGGGGGGGGGCGAGGGGGGCACTCGCCCATCCAATTCCTGGAGCAAATATGACAAGTTCATTCCAATTTAGCCGGCTGAAACTAGGAATTATAGGAATTATCAAAAAGCAATTTGTACAAGCACTGTTGTCTTAATAGCTAATTCTGTCTTTTATTTTCTTTAATCATTAAAAAAGTTATTTGCGGAAATATACACAAAATACTATTCGTCCCGGCTATCTGATTTATATAGCGCCACATCAAGTAGTGGACATTTTACATGTACTGTTAGGAAGGGTAGCGGGGGTATGTATTTTTGCCAAGGTCACGGATATTGAGGTATGGTTTACCCGCTTGCAACGCGCATTCGTCAGTCTGGCAATCTCCTGAGTGTCTGTTAGGTTTTTAGTATGTAGTCAAATACAAAATGTTTTTAATTGTATAATCACACCGTATTTTTTGTAATTGTACCGGGAGGTACACCTCAACCCCGTGCATTTAAATGAAGCACCTGAAGAACGCTATCTAACATACAAAACTTGAAATACCTAGTGCAAGAATTTGGGACGTTGATCAACAGATGTCACTACTAAAGTGATAGAGTAATATTTTATTTGATAGTTTCCTAAACTGACTGGATTTCTGTGTTTTTTGGGTGTATCACAGTTTGCAACATCTATTTCAAGAAGTTTGGACTTATCTCCATAGATGTCTCTGTTTAAGAACTGATGTCATGCACTCTGGTGCAAAGTGGAATAGCTAGAAATTTAAAGAAATTTTGTGTTTATAGATTTTCTAAATCGAATCTATAATTCCATATTTTGATATGTCTAATGTTGCAACACTTCTAGCCTTTCCCGCCGTCTTGGGATTTCAACCAATAGGAAAATTCATGTATTTATTTTTCTGCCAATCATAGTCTTCTTGTAACTTTTCGATTGTCCAATAAAAATGAGAGGATGTGTCCGGATTTGGTCCAGAACCTTCTCGATACTTGCTCTCGGGAATAAAAGCCGACGCCTTTTCGAGCTAACTTGTCTTATTGATCGTCGTATTACTGAGTGTGTGTGTTCGGCAGGCAGAACCCCAGCCCAGGTAATGGCCACAATATTTCTATCCCGGTAGTTATCTCCGCAAGACGACCCGAGGAGAAGGTTCCGTATCTTTAGTAATGCAACCGTAAAGTTTCTAAGATGTAAACATTACTTTCTTCTCATGTAAAACTTCAAGTTATTCAGAGAGAGAGAGAGATTATTTGAAGAAATAAATCATCCGTCCTCCAATGAGGGTGACCATTTCGATCCGGAATACACTTTCAATTTCAATGAACTTTAAAAATATCAAGAAATGAAAATGTAATCGTTAATGCTGTTAACTTATTTTTTTCCATGGTTAGTGCGGGAGTAATGTAAATCACGTTCTCAGGTAGAGATGGAAATGTACGATTTGCAGAGAGTCCCTCAGTATCTGTATTACTATTTTTTTTCTAACTCGCAGAATGGAACTTCAAAATTTTGTAGGAAGTTCGATATCTGACTAGGGAGGGTGCCTCTTGCTACGAAGAGCAGGCCTCTGAAAATCCACCGATCGATAGGAATGTTATACTTATAAGAAAGGTAAGGCAAACACGGAACATAAATAGCTTGCTTTTCTAGGTCCACATCCCGAGCCTGATTAAGGTCTCTTTCAAAGCGAATGGTGGGATCTGAGACCATTGCCTTTATATCCCCTCTGTTGATGGCTACGATGTCCGCTCTCCGATTAGAGTAATCGGTAGAGATGCAGTAAACCTCCTTGTGCACCTCCCATCCATGCTGTCTCAAGTTGACGTTATTACACGATGGTGGCGATGGTTGCGCATTAGCTCAGTGCTCCGGCAGAATCCCAGCATATGTCCAAGGGTTTTTGTCTCGTAGCCATTTTGGCGGCTACGGGTTGTGTTGAATGACCTACCGGGAACCGACCTGACAGCGGTGAGGTTGCAGGTCATCTTCACTGCGTTTATGTATTCAGAAGAGGACAGAGGTGATTCATGAGTCATCCAGGAGTTTGCTTTCGGGCAGTCTGAATATAACCCTACTCCCTTTCCTTTATGTGGTAGCTGGCACCACGACAGAAAGGATCGATTTCTCATAATTTTACGTAGTTTTCTTCCGTCAATCTTTGGGGGAATACTTTTTTTATGTCAAGTCTGTGGAGTACCATATCTTTTTCTTCAGGTAACTTCCTAACGTATGGTAGATGAACGTCCTGAACATGGAGTAAGCGATTACAAATATTGTAATGCTGTATGTTGGCTTCCCATTCTGCACAAATTATTCCCACCCATCTGACCTTTGTGGCACTATACAGCATCGAATTTGGAATATCATCTGACAGCATCATTATTTCTTAACTTCTTATAATTTTGTCCATATCTTTAAGAAAAGTGTTTGATAGTTGTGTCAGAGGGGTAGATTTTAGAAGGTAGATCAAACCCGGCCAAACAAACTCGTTAATAATCTTGATATTTTGCTCTGGTTTTAGAAGTTTTATTTTTACCATATTATTTAAGTCAGAAGTTATTGTGCATATTAGTTTATGTCTGTCAAGAGAAATTTCGTTGTTGAAGTCGATTCCTAAATACTTCATTCGTTCGTTGTTTGATTTTATCGATGGGATTGTTGATCCTTCGAGTGTTGTGACGTTTCCTTCAGTTAATTTTCCTTTCTTCAGGATTATAGATTTGCTTTTATGGGGATGGAAATGTGAAATAATTTCTACAAAGCTGCTTCCAGCTCACTTTAATAAGGTAGTAGCATCATTTTCGGTTTTGCTGAGTATGACTGGGTCATCTGCGAAAGCAAATGAGGTTAACGATGGTAGATCATCAGATAAAATATAGCCATAACGTTGGCATATGTCATGGTCGGTGAGATTTTGTATTACAATATTGATTGCTAAATAGATTAGCAGTGGTGAGATAGAGGACACTTGAGCTACGCTACACTTAATTTCGATGGGTTTGATTTCTTATTATCAGCTTCCACTTGAACTGTTTTCTTTGTAAGAAATGCTACAATTAATCTACATATATTAGGAGGAATTTCAGATTGTCGAAGAGATCGTTTGATAAGTTCATATCCGTTAAAGTCAAATACTTTTGTGACATCTAAAAATGACGCAACAATCATTTTTGTTGCGTTTCGCATCCTGGAGGCAACCATTCACGAGGGAAGTGTTGACATGAGCTCCAGGTAATGGCACGAAGCCACGCTGGTGAGGACTTAGTGTGATATATGAACGGAGTCCCATATCTAGTACTCGTTCAGTTATTCTCCTAATCACCGAATATATGGTTATGCCTCCATCCTTATGTATTAAAATTCTCTGGTCATTTTGAGTTTTGTAGGTACTTAACTGAACACCGGAGTTAGAGTGTACATTGCCCTCTCGAATTCCCCTTCAATTAATCTAGAGGTGACAACGATTGTTCTTCACTTGTAAATTGTAAATTAACTAGTCACCTAGTCACCTAGGTAGTTTGGGATTAGCCTCTGCATCATCGAGCCGCAAGCCCAAGTAGGGTTTTAACATTTGATTTCAAGGAGCTCAAGTGTACGTCTCCATATATTTTTTAGTTTGGGCTAGTAAATTTACCCGTTCATATTCACGAAGGCCCGGTAGTATGGGTACTCGATATCCCTGTATTATTTTTTAAAATACAACTGCTACAGTCTGGTCAAATGTAGGTTGTGCCTAGAGAGGCCAGAAATTTAAAGTTTATTGTGCAAAGGTAAAAGGTAAAGGTTGCCTTGAATAGGCCATAAGAGTTTGGGAGCGCATTCTGCTTGGTAGAATTGGTAGACCATGTAAGACTCTTCTCTTGTAATGTAATAGATATTTGTGTAATATTGAGTTGTGCATTTGGAAGGCCACATCTTGTAACCATTGGAGGAAAGTGCTCTTCAAAATTGTGGTTTAGAATTTTCTGTGAAACAAATTGGGAGATTCGTCTCCTTGCCTATCTACTAAACGTAGCATTAGCGATGTTGGGGCCTTTGTAAATTATGAGTTTGAAGCTCCAATTGTAACTTACCAATTCTTGGTTTCTCTGTTTGTCGATTTTTGTGCTTAAAATCTTGCTCTGTCACCAAGTGAATAGTTTAGTTAAAATGTAATATCTGAAAAGAAATATAACCTTTATTTTAAAGTTTTAAATTAATATTTGACTATCGTAGATAGACCCATTCCCACCAGCACCTTCTTTCACCTCTGCGTTCCACAGAATACCCCGGGACAGTAATAAATGTGTAATATTGTTCCTTTGGTGATGGTTTTATTATATAGTATTGAATCAAAATCACAAAATCAATTATCACCGCAGTTAAATTGCCTCTCTGTCGAAATTCGCACAGAAAGCATAAAAACTTACTATCTTGCAGCTTTTCTTTCAGTTTTGATGTATATAACCCTGGGTACTGTTTGTTGTCTGTATGTCATTTTGCCCCCGCAATTTTAATTCCCAATCGCCGCTTCTGTTTACACCAGGCAAATACTAGGGCTGTTATTATGTCCACGGCTCTTCTTCTTCAGTCCTCTTTAAACGATAATCACCACCACTTGCCTTTTCCTATCTGATAGTTGCCGAAAACTTATACGATTATATATATAAAAATCCCATACAACCTACTTTTTAGTTTTCACTATTATGTGTGTTTACTTGGCAGTAAATATAAGTGAATCCCTTCCGATTGATATATGTGACAGCCCTCAGACGATCTGGACACGTAATTCTGATTTGTATGTAGTCGAAGTGACCTATAATTCCATGGACATTACCTCTTGTGTATAATAAAATATATCGGTTGCCAGGAATTGTATTCAAGTTGACAGTTACCGGACTGTCACTTCGACAGTCTCAAGAAACAAGTCTCTCGTACAGCGAAACCTCATTTTATGATTATCTCCCTGTGCATGTCAAATGAATTGCTGCGATTTAGCAGCGGGCGACCCACAGATAGGCCGTCGGACTAACCTTTCTTCCCGGAATCGTCACAACATGATCATACAAATGACATATTTCATGGTACATAACCTCTGATTGTGATTAACTCCTCTCGTTTGAAGTTAAACAGTGCTCTCGGCAGTGTTTAAACATGACCGGTTGAAATCGGTTTTAGACAGTGTCTAAGTGATAAATAACGTCTCTGCAATGCGGCAGCCATGCTTAGGCATTGTTTAACCGTAGACATCGTCTAAATACCGTTTCTGCAATCGGCCGTTATAGTTTCAGTCGCATACTGAGTGTACGTGCATCAACGACAAACGAGGTAAAATATTTGTCACGATGTATAAAACACGTTTTATTCATGAAGAATGACACATAATAGGGTTGGGCAGACCGGAACATTCACTTGTTCCGCAACATTAGGAACTTGAGGCGGAGTGTTTCGGTACAGAGTGCCGAGACACGCGACACAGGACACAGGACTGTAACTGCGTCCTAGAAAGAACTTCGAGAGGTAACAGGACATGCTCCGCTTCAGCTGGAATGTGCCTGAACCGAACGTGCTGTGCCAAGGCCGCACTAGATAGATTAGTTGGCCTTGGCTGTGTCTGCCTCTCGATACCGGCTGTGTGCCGCCCTGTGTTGGAGTGTCAACATTTTTTTATCCAGTTATATCTTTAATTCCAAAGCGATGACCCGTATTTTTCTTGGGCTTAAAAGTTTCCTTAAAGTCCAAATTAATTTTTAACACTAATCCCCGAGAAAGCGTTGAGGGAAATTTTCGAGATATTGAAGAAAGCAAATGGAAGTTGAGAGGGAAGGAATTATTGCACCATTGCAAATTGACAGACAGGGCAGGACAGAGCAGAGCAGGCCGGTTCTGCACGTACTTCCGCCTACCACGCGATGTCTTCGAAACACAGTTTCCTGCGCACGTGTCACGCAGTTAAGAAATGGAGGAGAAAATTACCACAGCAATTCAGTCTCACCATGTTTTGTAGGTACTATGTGAATCATGTGGACTGCAATGCAGTATGTACGTATATATATATGTATGTATGTATGTATGTATGTATGTATGTATGTATGTATGTATGTATGTATGTATGTATGTATGTATGTATGTATGTATGTATGTATGTATGTATGTATGTATGTATGTATGTATATATGTATGTATGTATGTATGTATGTATGTATGTATTGCGCCGTTCCCGCGTCCAGGCATGGACACAAGAGATCCTGACTAGCTCTAACTTTAATAACTCTGGTGACTAAGTTCTACGGGTGTGAGTTCCGTAACAGAAAAACGTCCAGGTCGATCAACGGTAGTCTCTAACTAACGCAGAAAGACGTCTCTTACTCGTATCTAGTTAGGTACCATTCTCATTAACTCTTATGGAAATTGTCGTCGCTTGTTACTACTACAGTCTTACAACTAATTCTTATTCTAAGAACACAGAGAAAGAGTGTTTAGGTTTCACTATTCCACATTTATTTAAATATTAAATCAAATATTCAAGTAATTTATCTCAAATTTACTAATGAAGTAGCTCTTGTAATGAGTGACTCATTGTCAACCTAATAATTCATGTCCGTCAACAACTTTTAGAGAAATCACATCTTCCGACTTCAACCTAAGTAAATGCCTTCTCGGCTTAAATTGCTTCCTTTCATAAACTCATTCATCTCCGAAATCATCAATTATTAGCATAAATTACATGTAACATCTGGGAAATTCTTGAAAAAGCTATGTTTCCTTCGTATATAATTCACCTACAGAGCTGGGTGATGACCAAATAAATTAAAATGAATACAGATAATGGTATTTACATGTGCCATCCTGGCAAGAAAATAAACATTCAAATTAAGTACATTAAGAATATAGGATGCATCCTCAAAGAAGAAAATAAAAATCCTATTAACTATTATTTACAGTCTTTCTAGTGGTACTCTCTTGAGAAAATAAAGGAACGCTAGTGGAATTTCTGAGTTAATGCTCAGTCAAGAAATGGAGTTCAAGTTGTCGGAATCAATTATTCTTGGGATCCGCATTAGATTCTGTTAATTAACACCTAATACCTACTCTAAAAACTGTCACATTACTTAAATTTTCACTGACTGATTGTCTGGCTGCAGTTTTAAGACTATCAATAAGGCTATTATAAAGCTCTTCTTGCATTGTTTTGACAAGTACACTCATATATGTTTTACATTTTAAACATTCATTTCTGCCTACTTAGTTGCTTCTTAGACGCTCATATTTCCTTGTGTCACACATCATGAGCTAAGCTACGTCCATTGTAAGCCGTAATCACCCTACAAGTAACATTCTCGCAAGATTTAATTTTATGAACTTAAGGTAATAAGACCTTAGCTTATTGACATTAGACTATGTGCGTACGAAGTAGCAAGAAACGTCACCACACTTGTCATACAGAGTTATAATAACACATACTACCAATGGAAAATCTACTTAATCGTATGACACTATCTCCAACTAAAAGAAAAATGATTCTCCTTTGAAAATCTAGGTCACCAGTGATTAGCCTATTAGGTTGAAATTTATCCAGAAATGTAATTATATACAGTGAGAGTTTTCAAGATCATCCTAAGTAAATCAGTGAAGGCATAAGTCTTATCTAGAGTACATATATGCTTCTCTAGGTAACCTAATATGGATAAAAACATTGCACTACACGTCTCGAGATCATATCCTGAGCTAGGTAAAATGCGTAGGCTCCAGAATTATTGCATGGAATCGGCGAGAATTCAGTGACCTTCTCAGCTACATCATTTGAAGTCACGAGATCTTACTTCGTACAACTATGACTATCTCTCTCGAAGAAAACAATAAATACAACCATCATACACCATTAACAACTCTATATCACATCCATGACGCGTTAATTACTACTCATATTTCATATATAGCAACACTCTATCACTTCATCATGTAAATCACTACCTTGACTTGCACATCAACGTGCCGTGACATTCATAAAATGCCTACTTTACTTACTACTGTCATAGTGCCAAATTTAACGTGAACTTGGAGTAGTCTACTGCCATATTCCTACATAAAACACTTCCAATATATGATCTCGAACTGATTGACATTGGTTAAATCTAGGACACGCAGGTATTAATGCCAACTTCACTCTTTACACTTCACTGATAATAATAATAACTCTAGCTATCTCTTCTCACATATCACTGGAAAACATTGCGATCGGAAAATCACTTGGTGACCACGCCTACAAATGGAATTGACGTTTCATATGGATGAGTACCTACTTCCAATCATCTCAGCTGGACGTTTATCTACGCACTGTCTTCGCACAAAACAAACATCAACATGCATTAAAAGAAATAATATACTCTTACTTACGAAAACGACTTGGATAATGGACTTAGCTTTTGCTCAAGATGGTCTCGGCGTTTCCTCATCTCCGGTCATCTGAGACTAGGATCTCGTCATCTGGTTCCTCCACAAGTGGTCGGGTACATCGTAGCTTCTCAACATTGATCACTGGTCATCCGGGACAGCCAACATCGTCTCGCCTCGTCAGGACCCAAGCAGCATCGCCTTGCTTCCTTACAGACCCATGGTGAAGACTCATGCGTATGAAACAGAACAATGATAGAATATTTGACTCATTGCTGACATCTTCCAATTAATATAGCTCTTGCGTTGCTCAGATTGCATAGGTTTCACTGGGGTACAGTTGATCCAATAAATAGTTCAAAATCGTCTAAGACAGATGTTCTGTATATTCTGATTTGAAAATAAATTTCTTTCCGCTGTCTTTTTATTAGCCTAAATGCATTCAACCACTGGTCCGTAGGTGTCTTTCAATATTAAACGGTATCGGGAAAATTTTACCGAGGGCTTGCGCCACTTCGTGACGTAGTTCCACTGTAATATATTTATCTCTTCCTTTCCGTATTTAATCTCCCGCGCGGCGCTTAAATCTTGATCTCCGCAGATTAGCGTGTAGTTGCGAATTATTTCCGTTTTCCAGTTCCTAGTATTTAGCTCCGCTGGATAATCCTTTTTAAATCGAGTTCTGCGTCTTCTTAACACATCGAAGTCAGATTTTATAATAAGTGATGAGCATTTTTTTTCTTGAATAATGGTTTCAAATAATGTCCATCTGTCATTTTTTTCTGCGCCTTCTATACGCGGCCATTACCGTAACCGACCGACGAAAAGACTTACAATTCGGCCCGTACTGATGTTAAATGCTTTTTATTTGACATTTGATCGCAGAGACTCCATCTTTGTTACTACAGCTCTTATAAAGAACTGTGAAACGGCACAGTATGTATGTATGTATGTATGTATGTATGTATGTATGTTCGTGAGAAAATGGCTGAACAAAATTTAATGAAAATCGGTATGTAAATTCGGGGAATAAGGCACTACAGTCCTGGCTATAAATCATTTTATTCACGCTGCGTAACAAGGTAGTTTAGAGAAAGCCCTAAAATGTAATCCACCGAGCAAGTTGCCGTGCGGTTAGGGTCGCGCATCTGTGAGCTTGCATTCGGGAGATAGTGGGTTCGAACCTCACTGTCGGCAGCCCTGAAGATGGTTTTCCGTGGTTTCCTATATTCACACTAGGCAAATGCTGGGGCTGTACCTTAATTAAGGCCACGCCCGCTACCTTCCCAATCTTCCACCCTTCTTCCGTCGCCGAAAACCTTCGATATGTTAGTGCGACGTTAAACAAACAGCAAACAAAAGAATGTAATCCTCATATATCTATGAAACAATCCATGACTCAAGTTCTCGCAACATATAGAATTTAAGACAAAGATCTAATGCTGATTATGAAGAGCATCATCGCCAACTCCGTTGCCGTCATCCATCATCACATTTATGTGAAGAGATAAATACGGAAAATAATTTATCACGTCTTGTCAAATATAAATGCAAACGCGTTCACAACAGATTGTCAATGTTGATTGTAGTATCTTGTGTCTTGTGACAACTAGATGAAAATCTAGCAGTACATTTGTAAATACATGTTTTTCCCTCTCCCCCACTGTGATCCTATTAATGAATTTACCATGCAAGTTGGTCGTGCGGTTAGGATCGCGTTGCTATGAGCTTGCATTCGGGAGATAGGGGGTTCGAACCCCACTGTCGGCAACCGTGAAGATAGTTTTCCGTGGTTTCCCATTTTCACACCAGCCTAATGTTGGGGGGGCTGTACCTTAATTAAGGCCTCGGTCGCTTCCTTCCCATTCCTAGCCCTTTCCTATTCCATCGTTGCCATAAGACCTATCTGTGTCGGTGTGACGTAAAAAAAAAAATCATTAATTAAATTCTTTGCTTAGTCCATATGAACGCCGAACATCGGTAACATAGAAATATTGTTCAGTCTTGTAAACTGGCGAAGGTGGTTGTTTTTATTGCGATTGTCTTAAGCTGAATAACCGCGTTGCCATCAGCACAAGGGAAATTGTGAAGATGACTAACAAAATGAGATAAATCGCGAATGCTTGAAGAAAAGGAAAAAAGAGCCTCTTTATACTGGATGCCCCAGTATCACAGAGTCTAAAGAAAACATGTTATTTCTGAAAACCGACGAGACCCTGCGTGGCAATGTGCGCTCACGTCCACTTCGCAATTTCGTAAGCTTCGCGGTGTTCTGCTCTGCTCTTCCCTGCTCTGCGGCCAACTGCTTCTCAATGTGCGCCCGGCCTAACAGCAGGAAAGTACAACAATGTATTCATCCAGTTATATTTTTAATTCCAAAGCGACGACCCATATTTTTCTTTGGCTTAAAAGTTTCCTTAAAGTCCAAATTAATGTTTAACGTCAATCCCCGAGAAAGTGTTGAGGGAAATTTTCGAGATATTAATTACTCACTAATTACTCACAATACAGGCCAATACATTCAACTGGTGAAAATATTCTTGAATTGCTTACTTTTAAACACCTGCACTGCAATTGTAACCGTGTTATGTGTATTTTATATTGACCGGAAAAATCTTCACCTAATAGCAGCCTTTAACGTGATTATTGCGCGCGAATTTCAGTGTTCCGACTGTTCGTTCACGTTCCCTAGTAGGCGAAGGGCAGTGCATAGTGGGACAGCGAGTCAGTGTCTCCGGCTCGCTTGAGAATATTTCGGAACAATTGACACTCGGTGTTCTGGAACAGCGGAACATAACTGTGCACCGGCACCTTGTGCCGAAACAGGGACATAGTGCCCAACCCTAACACATAACTCGCAAAACCTTCACCTATAACCCAAGAGGAACACTACAAAAAATCACTATATACCACCATTACAGAAAATGAAATACAAAATTATTTTACTCATAGCCGACTACAGGTACAAGCCGGAGTCATGTAAGTTTGGCAACGTCCAGTGGAGGCCAAGGTGAAAGCGTGGGATCTATCCGTGTGTGTTGATGTCTAGTGAACATCGTTTTGTGTTTCGTTTAATTTTTCACGAAAATGTTCGAATAGCTATATATAACAAGATAAGTGATAGAATAAGATTACGTAGAGCCTATTATCGAAATAATGTGAAGGCTAACCAGTGATGATCAGTTTGGAATGTAGAGCGGGCTGTCTAAGCCCATCTCAGGCCGGTGGTATTTGAAGGTGCTCAAATACGTCAGCCTCGTGTCGGTAAATTTACTGGCAGGTTAAAGAAGTCCTCCGGTACAAAATTCCGGCATTTCGGCGTCTCCCGAAAACCGTAAAAGTAGTTAGTGGTACGTTAAATTAATAACGTTATTATTTGTGAAGGTGCGGACTGAATTTGGCTTATTAATAAAATGTTTCGTGTATTTGCGGGTGCCGAGAAAATGTTGTGTTCCCATGTACCGTAACAACTACAGCATTAAAAAGTGTTTTTTTACCTCATTTAATTCTCCTTCAGACGACGAATTAAAACAAAAATGGATTTGTCATGTTAAGCGGGATAATTGGAAACCCGGGAAGAATTCAGTCTTATGCATAAAACATGTCACACACGAAAGTTTTTCAACACGGGATAACGTATGTGATAGTAAAGTCAACGTAACTATACTGCCACCTAAACCTAATGAGCTTCTCCTTGATGCATGTTCAATTATTTTCCCAAATTTGCCAACATATTTACCATCGAAAAGTGTTAAAAGAAAAGATCCTGGAGGTAGGAGCCTGGAAATCTAGAGTTGGGTAAACAAGAAGATGGATGATATGCCAAATGTAACCCATTTACTCAAAATTCACCAAGATATGAATGTCACTGTATATGTTAAGTTATCAGGTGTTGGTAAAAGAAATATTTAGCGAGTGGTAAAATATCAAAGTGGTCTCAACTAAATGCATATTCATTAAATAATATAGGAACCACTCCTTGTAGTGTTAGTGTTAAATGTGTACCAATAAGTGTATCAAAATGCTTCACAATCTCATTGAGTATCGTGAGGTAAGCAGTGAAAGCACACTCTTTGTCTTGTCTCATATGTTTAAGGGAACAATTCAAACATTGCACTAAAAGGGCGGGGCTGAGTGGCTCAGACGGTTGAGACGCTGGGCTTCTGAACCCAACGTGGCAGGTTCGATTCTGGCTCAGTCCGGTAGTATTTGAAGATGCTCAAATGCGTCAGCCTCATGTCGGAAGATTTACTGGCACGTGAAATAATTCCTGAGGGGCTACATTCCGGCACCTTGGCGTCTCCAAAAACCGTAATGTAGTTAGTGGGACGTAAAGCAAATAACATATTATTATTATTATTATTATTATTATTATTATTATTATTATTATTATTATTATTATATTATTATTATTATTATTATTATTATTATTATTATTATTATTATTATTATTATTATTATTATTATTGTACTGGGTGGTACACCTCTACGCCGCACATTTAAATCTTCCGCCTTAAAGTACTCCTCTAAAGGAGAAACAGTGAAGTTGAAACTGGACCTACTTAAGCCTTTCGTTTGAAGATGTCACTGTGTGAATTTCGACTTGTTTTTGTTTACTATTTATCAAGAAGTTTGGACATTCTCTCATAGATGTCACTGCCAAAAAAGAAACTATGATCATGCACCCTGGTGTGAAGTGAAGGAACTTTATTTGAAGAAATTTTGTATTCATAAGTTTGTTCTTTACTAAATTTCGTTCTTTCATTTGTGGGTTGGCAATATTTATCTTTCTTTCCGCCAGTTTCGAATTTAGCCAATCCAAAATTTCTGTAATTACTTTTCAGCCAATCACAGGTTTCTTCTTAGATTTGGTGTGTAACTTTAAGCGACCCAATACAATTAAGTGGGTGTGGCTCTTTGATTCATGAAAGGTCTCGAACTTTCCCCGAGGGTATAAACACTGCTGATTTCACGTCTCCTGGCCACTCGATCAACATCTAACTTAGTGTGTGGACTGTAGCAGGAGGCGGGAGGTGCCTCTTTCATCAGGCAGCAGATCTTCAGTAAGGTAATGGCCGTGTAACATCTTTATTTCCTGCTAGCACAGCAGTTTAACCCACGGGAAAGGTCCGAAACCTTTACAATGTAACCTATCTTTCCAACATGTAATTTTCTGCCGTTTTATGTAAATACTTTATTAAATATGTAAGTGTAATTCGGGGATAGAGATTGATTTACGCTCTCGAGCTCCCCTTCATTTTGGTTTTGAGGTGACTACGTTTTGGTAACTGATTTTCTTCCTTAATGTTTTAGATTTCTTTCTTATACGGGTCACCTCCGTAGTTTGGAAATAGCCCCTGTTTCATCGGCCTAGTGCCTTTTAGGTTTTAAGAAGTTACATGTAGGAGTGCAAATTCTCGCCTCCATTGCTTTTGAATATTGGGCCATTTACTTAACCTGTTCTTTTCTGCTAAGGCCCAGTAGGTTGAGAACAAGATACCCCCGTTTCAGTTTGTAAGTTGTGCCTCAATGACAATTAATGAAAGATCTTCATTGGAGTAATCACATAAATGGGATTGTAAATAAATGGTACATATCTCTGCACATGGTTATGAGGGTGTTTAGGGGTTGTAGTAATGATGTAAAGGAGAGAGGATATAAATCTATGGTAAGACCCCAACTAGAGTATGGTTCCAGTGTACGGGACCCTCACCAGGATTACCTGATTCAAGAACTGGAAAAAATCCAAAGAAAAGCAGCTTGATTTGTTCTGGGTGATTTCTGACATAAGAGTAGCGTTACAAAAAAGTTGCAAAGTTTGGGTTGGGAAGAATTGAGAGAAAGAAGAAGAGCTGCTCGACTAAGTGGTATGTTCCGAGCTGTCAGCGGAGAGATGGCGTGGAATGACATTAGTAGACGAATAAGTCTGAGTGGCGTTTATAAAAGTAGGAAAGATCACAATATGAAGATAAAGTTGGAATTCAAGAGGACAAACTGGGGAAAATATTCATTTATAAGAAGGGGGGTTAGGGATTGGAATAACTTACCAAGGGAGACGTTCAATAAATTTCCAATTTCTTTGAAATCGTTTAGGAAAAGGCTAGGAAAGCAACAGATAGGGAATCTGCCACCTGGGCGACTGCCCTAAATGCAGATCAGTATTCATTCATTAAGGATCTACAAAAGGCACAAGTATTCAGTCAGCAGTATGTAAAGGTTGTTGGTTACAAGGATAATATCCAGATATAGGAGCTGACTAATACTAAAGAAATGTTGAAGTTTACCTATGATAACAATGACATTTACATTATATTGACAATTAGAAAAGCAGCTCGAATTGATAACGTTTCTGGGGATATACCAAAGACAATGGGTTGAGATATAGTACCATATCTGAAGTAGGGGAGGATTGATACACTTTTTTGAAAATTTAGTATAACTGCTACTTTCTTGGCTTCAGATGCTCACTTTTTGCATTATAATTTCGCCTTATGTTTAGGGCACAAAATGTTAACGATTGCAGGACATTAACATTTACAGATTCTTCACAAAATACAAACATGTCATCACTTGCAAAATGTATCAAACCTCCGTATGCTAGGGAGATTTGATACACCATTCAGGGAGGTATGATACACTATACATTATTGTTAATTAAAGCAAGCAAGTCAAAAATATTTAAAATACATGCATAGGTTACATAGAACAGCATTACCACATGTTATTTATTCCAGTGAACCCGTCTTTAAAAGTTATTGCTGCAGTTCTTTTATGTTTCGAGATAATCTTTGGCTCACTTAACTCTTTTTCCACTTGATCTTTATCAATAACACATTCATCTTCTGTATCAAGCCATCAAAATTTACTTCAACTCACACGCCTTACAAAATTAACTTTCCACCCATCATCCTCATCTTGTTGAACATCTTCCTCAATACGTCCAACATAATGCCGAACACACTTCTTCTCGCGAAATGAAACCAGCACCCAGAGCCTGATTCTAAAGACAGATCAACTTCATCCTCATTCGAAGTTTCAATTTCAGGTTCTGTTCTTGCTTTCTCTTTGGTTTTCTTTATGCCACTGGTAAATAGAGCAGTGCAGCTTACTAATTTCCTCTTTTGTTTTAAAGCTCTTTCATGAAATGTTTGATCCAATTGGTTTTTAATTGGTGTGTCAGCTAAAATCTGTGACTTAATTGGCTTCCTTCGAGATTTTCCCTTCTTTTTGGGGCAGGCTTTCACTAAGGGACGGACATGTTCAGGAGACAAGCTGTTGTTGGCAATGCAATCCACTTGCTTTGATGAGCTTGGTTTAGTTGGTGAATTCTGGGAACGTTCAGGATACAAACAATCACTGGTTGTAATATCAACTTGCTGTGATGAACTTGGTCGAGTTGGTGAATTTCCCCTATGAGTGTTCGAGGATGAGTCAGCTCCATTCAAATCTAGGTTTATTTGTGGAGCCTGAGATGTGGATGGTTGCTCGGAACCATCTGAAGTGTGAATCCAAGAGGAGCACAAAAAAACTTGATCTGAGAAACAATCTCGATTGAAAGGCCAGATTCCAGGTTTAGCAAATCCAGGGGTAATATTTTTTGGCGTGAAAGCTTCTGGAAATGCAACTCCAACCAACTCGGAAATTTCATAAATTGTCATGGGAGTTGAAGGATGGTATATCATCCACTGCTGGCCAGCAACATTGTGAGCATGTTGGAATGAATAATAAACTGTCAAGTCTAAAGGTTGTACCGTTTTCATCGTCCTGATAACGAGATAAACGTGGTCATACGGCGTTAGAATTTGCCATGCACGCGAGAAGATTCACTTGGTTGGGCTATACATTTAAAAAAATATACGAACACAAAGAATCATAGGGGCCGTGGTTATCAAAATAATAAAATACGGGTGCAGGAAGTCAAAGAAGCCGTAACATGTCGGAGAAAAAAATGCTAATTTGGCGATGCAGACAGGCCATGATTTCGAGAGTTAGATGTGCGGACCGGCAGAATCCATGCAGCCGTGATATAAAAAAAGAATAGAATGCTTTTGGGATTGTTAAAAATCGAGTTGGACAATAAAAAAATTTTTCACTGCAACGGGGCGAGATTTTCTACGCAGAAGAAACCGTCGTATACAGAAGGGAGAAAATTAAGCTAAAGAATTAGTACTTCAAGCGAATCTTAAAGGATCACACCAAAATCTAGCGTTTTACCGATCAGATTAAATAATTAAAATCAAGAGAGAAGAAGTTTAAACACTTCGTCGGTAGCCGTAACTCCAACTCAAACTTCGTGTATTGCATTAAACGAGATAATAATATCTATACACTGAAGATATTAACGACAGTGAAATTGAGAGCTGACTAGATTGTATTCTTAAATTCTTGACACTAGATTCTATTGTTGAAGTTCTGATTTTGATTACTTGTAGAAAAATTTACGAATTAGACCCTGAATAATATATTGCAGAAGACTATGTCCCTGATCCTAATGACAATGTTCAATGTTCTGTCGCATGTATTATTCGCCGTCATCATGAGGATCTAAACTAGAGATGGATCTGACAACCTGACGGAAGCCGCCCTGCCGATGCTGCTATCCCGAGTCTGCTATCCTAAACCTGCATTCCAGTGCATAATCAAGACGCAGTAGATGTCCAGTGCCAGCCCACATGCCGTGGATGATCAGATGGAAACCTAGCCCAGTCTAGTAACATCGGCAAATGACAGCTAAGTTCCGATATTCTTTTATTGGTAGTAGTAGTTAGAAATGTTAGAAGCAATATATAAATTAAGCTGTGAAATTTGTAGTGCGAAAGTTGTTATTCGTGTCTTCGAGAGAAAATTCCAATCGGCAAAATCTTCGCAAAGAGTTTAATGTGGTTCATTGATACGTGTGGACGTAGGTATTCTTCAATAATGTATAATCAATGCCAATATGTAGGAATGTTTACAATCATATATGCTGAGATTTAAGGTGATTTTCTTCCCGTGTTAAAATGAAACGACATATTTAATACGGTAAACTTTAACCGTAAAACAGAAAGAATATAATAGTTTACGTGTTATTAAGACTTGGTTGCCGATTCACCACAATTACATGTGAGTAAATATGAGCTCTCGTTATTCAAATATGTATTTATTTTTTCATAGTAACATAAATATTTGATGATATGACTGAAAACTAACCCAATTAAGCAACGTCGTAGTCTCAGTGTGGTATGTTGAAATGTTATGCCGCGGGGAAAATGATTGGTAGATAAGGTTATGAGAAATATGTTATGAAGAATAAAGATATGAATATTCGTGCGCTTTTCTAATAATAATAATAATAATAATAATAATAATAATAATAATAATAATAATAATAATAATAATAATAATAATAATAATAATAATAATAATAAATAATATTCGTTGAGATACATGTGAATTTGAGTATGGCGCGATGTTACGATATACCCAAATGATATATGGAAAGGTGTATCCAAATTTGAAAGTTGTTGGTAATAATTATGACTTGTTACTAACCATTAATATTATTTGATATGTGCGGCACGACTGTTGGAATGAAGTGTAATATTTTTGGGTTAGATATAGGTAATAATATTACGTTACGTAACATGATGTAGTGGTAGGCTAACCGTAACTGTCTTCAAAATACAATCTATAAATGAAATATAAGTAAGGATAAAACTTGATGTCTTCTTGGAAAATTTCAAACGATATAATGAATATTATTTGATATGTATGGATGGAGCCATATTTTAAAGGGAGAAATGTCTTCTTAAATTTTATTCTCTGAAATAAGCAAATGAAATACGTCACCAGCTGTATTCCTTGGGATGTTATGAAATATTATTCGGACCCGGATGCGAATTTGAGGCACGTCAGTTACATCGATTGATAGTATATCGTTGTTACTATATAGTACCTACCGGAGATATTAGAATACTAGATGGTTACATTTACATATTAATGACATGATAAAACGATTGATATATATATATATTTTGATGAAAGATAACTAATATAGCTGAATAGAGCTATTGCTTTGGAACTTGGCTAACATTGCCGATGTTATAAAAATTTTTTACAAGATACATGAAAATGTTATAAATATTTTTTTACAAGGAACTGAAAATAAGTGCATTCAGAATTGAAATTAAGTTTATTTTGTTTGATTTGTCTAATTTATTCAATCCATGTAACTACTTTCATTTATTCAATCATATGATTTGATTAACTAATTTAATTCATTTAACAGCTACAATTTATGAATGTAGGCAAACTTTTCTTTGTTTTTCATGAGGCGATTAAGATATTTATTCTGAAGGAATGATCGAATTATTTTACAGAGGCGATATAATATTTCAAGGAAAGCATGATGAATATTTGTTATAGAAAGTTATATATATATATATATATTCTTTTTCTCGTTTCTTCTATTAATTCATGATCATGAATAATAATAAAATTTAAATTAAAAAAGGATATTATTGAGGATAAATTATTTGATTTAGCAGATAAGTTTAAGTTGAACTTGCATGATTAACGTGCTACTGAAAGACAGATTTTTAGATAGTAATTGAGAATTGACATTGCCGGATGAATTATTTTGGTGGGTGAATCTTAAACATGAAGGAATGGGTTCCCGGTTGAACCTTACGTAAAATATATATATTGGTGATGCGTATTAATATTATGGATGGCGCCATATTTTAAAGGGAGAAATGTCTTCTTAAATTTTATTCTCTGCCATAAGCAAATGAAATACGTCACCAGCTGTTTCCTTGGGATGTTATGAAATATTATTCGGACCTGGATGCGAATTTGAGGCACGTCAGTTGAACCTTACGTCGCGTAGCAACTTAGAGAATATTTTGACGATTGCAATGAGTCGAAGAGATGGAATTACTACGTCGGTTGAAAAGTTGACACGACGTATGCAAATTTGGTTAGCTGCCGACATTTTAGCATCATATATTTGTTGCATTGATCTGTTCATTCGATCCGAAGACATGACAGACATAATAGGGGAAATAGCCGGAGCATTTGACTGATCGCCCAATATGGTGCAAAAAAAATAATTCCCCGAGGATCGGTGCTAGGTTGAAGGCGTTGGCTGGTATGAGGAGGTATTGTCAACAATATGATTCCATTATCTTTTGCGATTTGAAGGGAGTGGAGAGAAATGTGACTCTCATGGTTGTCCATTATCATCAAAGTTTCGTTTTCCTTTGAGCATCTAGCATATTTTATAAAATGATGCAGAAACTGAACAAAATTATCTGCAGTCATCCAACCACAATGTTTTGGATCTCCTACAACAGCTGTCCCTGGAGGTGAACCTTTAATCATGTAATCCTTCACGTTAACTCGTGGAGACACCATAAATGGTGGAATTTTGTTCCCTAAAGCACTAATGGCATTGCAAACAGTCACCAAGGTACCTCGTTCTTGTGAGGTTGTTTGCCCTACCTGTTTATCACGCTTTTTAGCTAAAACTTTGCTAGGCCTATGGACAGTTATCACACCCGTCTCATCGATATTCCAAATGTTTTCAGGACCAAATTTAGGTTTTACATATACCTGTTCTAAAATGTCATGAAATTCTCGAACAGCAGTCGCATTGAAAGCAGATGAGCGAGCAATACTAGTCGCTTCTGGAAGCCTAATTGATAAGTCTGAGTTTCGTTTCATAAAACCGCGGAACCATTCATATCCAGCAATTAGATTAGTATCCCAAGAACTTGAATAATTTTTACCTCTTGCTTTGGCAAACTGGTATGCAAACTGGCGACAACCAACAGTTCCTAGACCATAATGGAGCTTTGCGGCCTTCTTCAAATATGTGGAAAGCATAGTTTCTTCGGCTTTGCTGAATACCTGGCTAGCATTATACCCTGGTTCAAATATTGTAGGCTTCGTCACATCTTTAAACTTCAACACATAACGTCTGAAAGTCATTTTGTCTATACTGAATTTTTCAGCTGTTGCACGAAGTCCATATCCATCCTGCACAACTTCTGCTACTGCAGCCTTCATTCGCGTAGGTGACACACATTTCCTTTGTCTGGTACCTTCCTTCGCCTTGTAGAACATCGGCATCCTTGAAAATTAAAGAATGGTGTAAAACATGTAAGCTAT
This sequence comes from Anabrus simplex, assembly GCF_040414725.1. Lineage (NCBI taxonomy): Eukaryota > Metazoa > Arthropoda > Insecta > Orthoptera > Tettigoniidae > Anabrus > Anabrus simplex. The sequence goes on along the minus strand of NC_090265.1, from coordinate 883,050,676 downwards.
CGTAAAATTATAATGTGGGTTATTATTCCTCGATAATTTGACTTATTTAGGGAGACATGATACATGTATCAAAGCTCCCCAGATGTTGTGTATCAAACCTCCCCATAAGACAAAATGAATATTATACATGAAGAAACCTAACCTAGAATAATAATTCTTCCTTGTCCTATTAGTCATATCATACTGAATTATGAAGCAATGGAATGTATATATTCACTTATGGAACAAAGTAAAATATTTGACAAAATGAAGTAAATAGTGATACCCTAAAAACTTACTTTGACCACCAGAAAAGAAACAAATTGTACCTGCTTCAGAATGTTATGTTGGATAACTCACACAATTTCACAACATGGCTACCATGTCTCAGAAAGTGGAATATCAATCACAGGGATTATAATAGCAAAGATAACATATAAAAATTATCACTGTATCAAACCGTTGCCTACGAGATACACAAGGCCGGGAAATACAGCACACTAGACTCGTCCTCGAGATACTTCCGGCAAGTGCCACTAGAGTTCTCTTTATTATTCTGTCTCGCCCGCACATTGCAACACGTTCGAATACGAACAACTATAAACATTCATTAAAACTGGTAATTTCAGAAGGCAGCAAACAGATATGAGATCAAAGATAGATCAAGAGCAATTGTTTGACTTATTTTCTACAACCTATTTGTTACAATATGCTTAAACGAAATAAGTAATTCACGAAAGAAGCAAAGAAATCGAATAGCGAGTTTGTCATTTCTTACCGATTACTTTAATTGTGCCTCAGAGTATCCGATAAACGGATCGAGATTGCGGTCTTAATAACTTTGGGTTTAATCGTCCTTTCCCAATTATCAGCGATCCAATCTTTCCCTCTGCACATCTGATATTTTGACATTCGTATTGATGCCGCTGCTTGGTGAGCGGCGTTATGCCCGTTACGCAAATATTTAGCGTCGTTTCACCGTATTTCTCTTTTTTCTTGCCGTAAAATTAAATTTGTGTTGGCCCCTATGGTGTAGTGGTTAGTGTGATTAGCTGTCACCCCCGGAGGTCCGGCTACGATTCCCGGCCCTGCCACGAAATTTGAAAAGTGGTACGAGGGCTTGAACGGGGTCCACTCAGCCTCGTAAGGTCAACTGAGTAGAGGTGGGTTCGATTCCCACCTCAGCCGTCCTCGAAGTGGTTTTCCGTAGTTTCCCACTTCTCCTCCAGGCAAATGCCAGGATAGTACCTAACTTAAGGCCACGGCAGCTTCCTTCCCTCTTCTCTGCGTGTCCTTTCCAATCTTCCCGTCCTTCCACAATGCCCCTGTTCAGCATAGCAGGTGAGGCTGCCTGGGCGAGGTACTGGTATCCCCGACCCAAAATCTGGTGCTCCAGGACACTACCCTTGAGGCGGTAGAGGTGGGATCCCTCGCTGAGTCCGAGGGAAAACCCGACCCTGGAGGGTAAACGGATGAAGAAAGAAGAAGAAAATTAAATTCATTCTAACAGGAAGAAAGCTCCTAAATGACCAATTTTAGCATGCTTTTCAATTTGGTTTGCTTTTTGGTCAAGTTCAGATACCGTAAAACTATTTTTTTCTGATTTTATTACCCGTATCCTACTTCTCAATTTACAGATTATTTCCTGTAATCTGGTATTCAATTTTCTCATCCGTATTGCACCGAACGGGGGTACATCATTCGTATTGTGCCTTTTCCCTAACTGCCTCATATGCTCCGGCTAATAATCTAATAAAATATGTTGGATGGACAAATAAACATAATCATCTCCTAAAATTTCCAGGACGTCACGCAAATAGGAATGAAAATAATTACATCAACTTAGGTCTGCGACCAAATAATATTACAATTATCTATGTTTGCAAAAAATCGTTTGTATATTTCATCCCATCTGACATACGCATTAATTTGTCTGCATCGATACTGGCTTATTTCGGTGAATACCACATGAGAATCGTATTTTGTTGTCAAACCATATATTCATTCGCTGCACAATACCTTTCAGGGATACATATTTCAATTAACTTTCCTTTTTAACGTGGACTCAACTGAGAAATGCACAGCCTCTTCCCCAAGTCCGTCCACAAAACCACTTCCGATTAATTGTAGCCAATAATAAAATAGATCTTAGAATTTATCCATTGATTATTTATAAGTACTCCATCTAATATCTCTTCCGATAATGAAATGAATAAATAGCAAGAATTCCGGTTAAAATCCTTATCTCCTATTTTATTTGAAGTCCATTGTACTTGGAATGAAGTATGATTACATTTACATGTTCAGTTACATTCTTAGGAATTCCAATTCCAAATTGAAATACAATTGATATTTTCTTAAAATATTATAAAAAATATCGTCGAAAATAACATTTAAATATCGTTTCAATATTTTTGAAATATCATTAATTCATTGAAATATTATTGAAATCTTGTTAAAATATCCCCTAAACATTGTCGAGATGTCGTTGAAATGGTTGACATATCTTTGAATATCATTGTAATAACGTTGAATTATTCCTTAAAATTCATTGAAACGTCATTGTAATGACTAAAATACCTTGGAATATCCTTGAAATAGTGATGAAATATTCCTTAAAATTCATTTAAACGTCATTGTAATGACTAAAATACCTTGGAATATCCTTGAAATAGTGATGAAATATTCTTTAAAATTCATTGAAACGTCATTGAAATGACTAAAATACCTTGGAATATCCTTGAAATAGTGATGAAATATTCTTAAATATTCTTTAAAATTCATTGAAACGTCATTGAAATGACTAAAATCCCTTGGAATATCCTTGAAATAGTGATGAAATATCAAGAACGTTATTTAAGTATCACTCAAATATCAATTAAACATTATTGAAGTATCACGTAAATTTCATTGAATATCCCTACGAAATTCATATGTATTATCTTTGCTTTCTTTGTTTTCTCAAGTCTTCATCGTGTAATAACGATAACAATATAAATAAGTTCCATATATATGGTTCAAGAATTACCATTCAGCTATATACCGACTCAAATAAAACCGAAAATAAAATATTATTTATACTAGGTGAACTAATTTAATCATATAGCTTCCTAATATATATAAGTAGGAATAGCCTACCATAACACACATGTGCAAACAAGCCAGTCAAACATCTAGGAATGCCATACTTCCCTTCATAAACAATCATCTTTCCGCGAAATTAAGACAGAAAATGGTATCGGAAATTTATCTGTTTACGGGCAGTAGTCATTTAAGTCATGAAGACATTTCCTCCCTCCAAACATGCGCTTGACAGGAAATCAACTTGGGGATTGCTTATTATGTGAGATTCTTAAAAAAAAAGTTAATTTTCAATCGTAAATGCCTTGTTTTAGGATATAATTTTCGATGACCGTACACCACAAGTAACCTGTAAGTTCATTAACCTCTTACAATTGTATGCATGTGCCACATAACCCGATCTCGTATACCGCTATTTAATTCACATGACGAAAACACCAACTATAACCTAACATTAGCGTTCTGTTGCTTAAATATTACCGACTGCTCAAATGTAGTCTTATTTTACCAAGTACGCATTCTATCTATAACAATTCCTCATTACTTATACACTTCCGTATATCCATTATTATAGCCTATAATCTCTTAAAATCATCGATCATAACAACGATTCCCTATAACAAAATCATTCGTTGCTTTACATATGGCGCAGTATACGTGTATTCCATTCAAATAATCTCATCACACATAATGGGTTTGCAGTATTCCGTAACACAAGCAATCACATATCCCAGCAAAAGAACGCATGTGTTAATATTTCAGGTTCTACTTACTTACTTTTGGTGTCATGTTATCGTAAAATTAAGTTATATTAATCTAGAAGACGGTCTTATAACATTCTGCATTGCACTGGAGTTGAATTACACAATGAAAGGCATAAATCTTCAGAATCACATTGATAACGTCGGTTTTCAAAGCTTCACATAAAATAAACAAGCATTCTACTCATTGAGTGTAGATTTGAGATGTCAAAGACTACCTAACTCCATATTCTAAAGAAGTTATACGGATTCCTTTTTAATGACACTATTCATGGAACTTTTATCTTGAAGAATTAAGCATTAACCATACTACAATCATATATTAAAGCAATCATTTACTATCGTTCATCCAAATATAAGTAATTTAACTACGAAAAAGAAATGTATGGAACTTGACTTATCTTGCTTTCGCTATTCGACTGGGATGGTCTTCATTCTGGATCTCCTTTGGCTCGCGATTCGAGTTGCGGTTCACGTCATCGTTGGTTACTGGTGACTGGCCTCGGGTGTGGATGATGACGGCTGGCAAGGGCTCGCACCGGATTGTGACCCCATTCTTCTGGTTTATTCAGCCATAATATCTCCGTCGATTACATGCGATGGAAACATAATGAAGGATAGCATTAGATGCATTCTCCAGGCAAGAAAAAAATAATTTTGAATATATGTTATCTCTCTAGTAAAATACTCGTCCAGATGCAATATTTAGTGCAGTACTTTACGTATTTCTTGCTTGTCGCTAGCGTGAACAATAACCTGCCGATCTCTATTATTTTTTTAAGATTTCAGCTATGAGTTCGTATTGGCAACTATTACGGGGCGATGTCTTCCTCTTTCCTTTCACTTCTTTCACGCCCGATGCTTTTAATTCGTATTTATGGTTTATATACCGCCGTAATTATACTACTAGCAGTTCTCTTCTCCGATTTCAACCTCCTCTTTTCTTGAATACCAATTCTAGCTTACAGTTTCGTTCCGATGATCAATACGATTTTTTAAAAGGTGTCTTTTTTTACTCGCGACAACAATCTGATTCTTTTACTCACGGCCATTTGGATTCCTTAGGTCCGATCGTCGCAATATTAACTCATGGCCTACTTGACTGGTTATATCTGCATTTTCTCTCTAGAATATACTCTTTCATTATATAACCTCCGTCATTTTTATCGCGATACATGGCAAGTATTAGGGATGTCACTCCCGCTCATGACGCAAATCGGGCAATGAAATGGTACAGTATATTTTTTAGATTTAACAGAAATACTCGTAGACTTTCCTTGATGTAGAAACAGGCTTTTACTCCTTTTTCGTTTGTGGCTGACGTATGAAGATATGGTATATTCATCGTTATCTGAATCGGAACTTTTACTAAATTTTGATGACAACACATCATTTTTGGGAGCTGGTCGCTTCCTGCGTTTGACATTTTCCTGTTTGTGAACAGGATACACAACGAAAACAGAAGGAAGTTTAATTGATGTGCTTACACTGAAATCTGTTTTATGAGAAGAATTGCTAGGTACCTAAAGAGATCCTACTATATCACCTTGCGTAGAAATAGTTTGCTTCCATTTCTCCCTTAACTGCACTCGGAAGGGAAACTATGGAACGTCAATTTTCATGCTTTTTTAGTGTCATCCGAAACACAGAGAGGTACACAACAGTGCACCTTCATCTCATCCTCACAGACACTCACCGACAGAAACAATATTCACGATAACTTGTACAAAATCAACACAGCATCACAATTACTCCTCATATCACAATGTTAAAAGTCCGCCAAGAACAGAATGGAAACCTGACATCTAGCGGCCATACCGTGAACACGATCGGGCCGCTTTTTCAGCGACAAATTAGTAGCTATGTCCCGGCCTTGTATATCTCGTAGGCAACGATCAAACCTCCCTGTGTATCAATCCTCCCCTACCTCCCCTACCTCCCCTACTTATTTCATTATTGTTTGCATGAAGGAGCTACCGTCCGTATACCAAATGAAGGGAGAGTTGCTATAGTGGCCCCTGTGTATAAAGGAAAGGGTGATAGACATAAAGCTGAAAATTACAGGCCAATCAATTTGACATGCATTGCATGCAAGCTTTAGGAAAGTATTCTTTCTGATTATATGAGACATGTTTGCGAAATTAATAACTGGTTCGATAGAAGGAGGTTCGGGCTTAGTAAAGGTTATTTCACTGAAACTCAACTTGTAGAATTCCAGCAAGATATAGCAAACAGACTGGATTCAGGAGGTGAAATGGACTGTATCGCGACTGACCTATCTAAGCCAATTGATAGGGGAGATCATGGGAGACTACTGGATGAACTAATTGGAACTGGACTAGACAAAGAGTGATTGAATTGGTGGCTATATTTCTAGATATTCCTATATTTCTAGAAGATAGAATATCGTCGCAAGAAGATACAAATAAATAGAACTCAGATAATTAGAGTAGGCAAATCTTTAACTGACTCTGCAATAATTAAGGGGGAATTCCTCAAGGCAGTGTTATTGGACCTTTATGTTTTCTTACATATATCAATGATATGAGTAAAGAAGTGGTATCAACGATAAGACTTTCTGCGAATGATGTTATCCTGTACAGAGTTATAAATAAGTTACGAGATTGTGAGCAACTGCAAAATGACCTTGATAATGTTGTGAGATTGGGATTGTAGTAAAGATGTGTAGGAGAGGGCATATAATTTTCTCTGTCTCTGGTAAGTCCCCAACTAGAGTATGGTTCTTCTGTATGGGACCCTCACTAGGATTACTTGATTTAAGAACAGGAAAAAAAATCCACAGAAAAGCAGCTCGATATGTTTTGGGTGATTTCCGGCACAAGATTAGCGTACAAAAATGTCGCAAAGTTTGGGCTGGGAAGTCTAGGGAGAAAGGAGACGAGCTATTCGACTAAGTGGTATGTTCCGAGCTGTCAGTGGGAAGATGGCTTGGAATGACATCAGTAGACGAATAATTTTGAGTGGTGTCTTTAAAAGTAGGAGAGATCAGTTTATGAAGATAAAGCTGGAATTCAAGAGGACAAAGTGGGGCAAATATTCGTTTAACAGGGGAGTTAGGGACTGGAATAACTGACTAAGGTAAATGTTCAATACATTTTCAATGTTTTTGCAATCATTTAAGAAAAGGCGCCACCTGGGCGACTGCCCTATATGTAGATCCGTAGTGACTGATATAGAATAATTTTTATTTCCTCATTTATTTAATTTAAAAACTCATAAACTTACATATCATGTCTTTCCATTCTTGCAGATGTGATTTTCGTACTGAGATGTTGGTTTGTAGCGTGACATTGTGGGAATGTTGGGGACGTTTAAATATTGAGCATCAGTCTGGTGTCATTTGTCGTGCGGTACACTACCTTGTTTGTGCGAGTTAGTTGAGCGCGGCAATGGTGATCGTTTGTGCATAGTATATGTGTGGTGAAGGAGTGGTAAGCTATGGCTGTCGAAAGTGGGGGGACATTGGCAATGTCCGGGTCTAATTTACTAGTGGATCGTGAAATTGGATGAGGAATCCGTGACTGATTCATCTATCGATACGAGGCAACAGCAGGGACCTCAGTCAACTGGGAATGATTCGCAATGTCTTAATACGGACGTGTCATCACGTTCTAATACTGAACAACGTAACCAACAATCAGCGGTGTCACAAGTAGTATCCGCTCCGGAATATTACAACAGGTTTCTCCATGGTCCGTATTTGTGGAATCCACGACGGATCAGAACATAGGTAGTTTACACCCTATGGCTCTTGGTCGTCGTTTCTATGAAACAAAGTTAAATGTTAAATCTATCCAATGTAAAGGTCGCAACAGAATTCAAGTAACTTTCCATACGGCTGCTCAGGCCAATGCGTTTTTGAATAGCCCTATACTAGAAACTCTGAAAATCAAAGCAAATATTGTACCCGTCTAAATGGTGCCTCAGTTAATTTGGGAAAGTTGGAAAAATTTTATTACGGTATATTGGTTTACGACAGCGCGTGTATCAGCTGTTGCCGTGCCGTGCCGATGGGAGCCAGCCGGAAGTAGGTCAACAGCTGTTGAAGGTCGCCAGCGCACGCAGTTACGTCACCTGACACACCGGCAGACGAGAGGGGAGTAGTATTCTCGAAAAATCCACTCGCAGCTGTGAAGGACGAATCACGGTGCATGATGACCAACAGCCAATGGAGGTAGAGGAAGGTGCTAGAAAATCTTAGGATTTTTCTAGAACAAAGTCGAGGAAGAGTCTCTTGTGAAACACCGAACAGTACAGAAGAGTATCTTACGAAACGACGAACAGAACAGTTTTGAAGAACGTCGTACAGTCGTATGCTTACGGAGAAGATGAACAGTGCATTCTCTACGGAAAGGAAGAGTATTTGCAGACGACGTTAATACCTGTATAATTCTCGTATGGCACAACCATTGCTTTCTCTGAGTGCCAGTGCAAGTTGTCGTTAGCTCAATGCAGTATCCAGCGAGTTTCTTACAAACGCACATTTTCCCGTGTGGAACTTGCTGAACCGCAGACAGTGCGTGTGTTTATTGAAGCCGAGTCTTATAATAGAAACTCATGGAATGTTCCATTGGACATTATAAAGGAAAGGCACGATCTTAAGGGAATATTCGAGAAGTAATCTGGGCTTTAAACATCGTAATAACCAGTAATATTATTTGTCAGCTTTAAGACGTATCGTAACTAGGTGAATGTGTTTGGAAGTCGAAGGTGGTAGTAAACCTGGACCTGAAAATACATCGTTGCACCAGTTAAGTGTTGTGAATAATTTAGTGAGTTACAACTAGTGTGGATCTTATTGTTAATGCAGAATTTCAGTTTAAACTATCTCCGTGAAACCTAGCAGCCAAGATGCAACGAATACGAAGAGAAGCATGGAATTTTCCGGAACTTTGCTGGAGTAATACGACGATGCTGGATGCAGCCATAGTCATGATGGATTAAACTCCAGTGTGCACGCCAACACGATGACCTTGTACACCTGTAAACCACCATAGCAGAGGAAGAGGACGCCGACGCCCATAGCAGCATCCCGACACCACGAATTCTCATCGGAAATATAAGTACCGTTGTAAAATTTCTTCTCTTTTAGTGGATGCCTAGTAGATTGTAATCTTGCTTAGAGGAATGCAGTTTCTTTAGTAATGTTGTACTTAATGGTGATGGTAGAGTATTCATTCCTTCGTTGATTTGTGATTTCAATAATGTCCTATCTTTGCGTTTTCTTGGAATAATGGTTTCGTTTTTTCCGAATTCGGTGATGAGTAGTCCCTGTTGCCAGTGAGTTGACAAGGTCATAAGTAATTACGATCTTCAAAAGAAATTATAACGGATTAAGACCTAATAATAATGAGAATAATAATAGTAAAAATAAAATAAGGTCGTAATAATCATGACAAAGAGGATGTGATTAAATAGGAGTAAACCATGATTAAATCGTAATCTTAAAAAGCTGTTGTGCATGCATGTCGATTTATACTAGAAGGGAAGGTAATCGACGAGTAATAGGAACAGTTCATCGAGACAACGTTCTAGGAGCCATTGTAGGAAATAAAAATTATTTTAATAATAGTAATGAAGGTTGGGAAATTTTAACGAGTTGTTGAGAAAAATTGAGCGATCATTGTGATAGTAAATTTTGATGAATTGATGACATGGGACTACTAGGGTGCATATCAGTCATAATGATTATAATGAATCACAGTGATTATATTGAGTATTGGTGGTGATAGTGATTTATGATGGTATGAAGGGATTTAGGGACTAATAATAGTTCTTGTTCTTCGCTCAACAACTGATACGAATAATGCACGACTTAATCATTATTTGATTTTCTCGAGGCTCTTAAACGCATATTTCTAATGATGGTGATGATTATTCATCGAGATAAAATTTTGTCATCCTATTTCATCTTATAACTACAGTCATGAGGAGTTCTCATTATGGTCAGGTAATGTTGTAAGGATCTTCAACCGAATTTAAGAGGAAGAGAAGTTTATAATAAAATAATAATAATATTATAGTTCTATTGTGTGATAAATCTACTTATAAACAGTTGTTAGAATTATGTTATTTCGTGACATTTATCCACATCATTCCATGAATGCTTATCTTTTGTGTATTTGAGGTGATTGATGATGCATTGATATTGTTGTTGTTGATTCCACATAGTGTTGCGTGATACTCTATCCATCCATAGAATATTAGAGTTTGGAAACGTTATTAAGAATGCTAAAGGAATACAGTCGAGCGAAGTCTACGAGAGAGGGGAAGTTCGCCAAAGAATTTTTCAAAATTTTCAAATATTGTAAAGAAGTTTCTCGAAGTGGTAAAGAGTTTTTCAAAATTATAACGACGATCTCAAACATTGTAAGGAGTTTTCCAAAAGTGATTTGTACAGAGCTTGTTAAGAATAAGCTAAAGAATTTCATGCGGGCGATAAACGGTTTAGAAAGGATTTGTCACAAGTGTGGTAAAGTAAATCTTTAACAAATTTTTTTAAATAAGTAAATGCAATTTCGATGGTGAAGTTTCTCAAAGAGGTATTAAAGTAATTTACCTGAGGATTTTCTAAACCTGTGTTGCAATTAAAAATGATAGCATTGCTAATCACATGATTAATTTAATGTTGCAGAGTAATATGTTGGAGGGAGTTTCATTGAGGAAGTAATGGAATCAAATGAAACCGAGAAGCATGCAAGGACTCACAGTCATTTTATTTGTTCACAAGCAATAATGAATTGAATTATTTGGTGAAATATTGTATTATGGTTTTTTTATTTTGCATTTGTCCAGGCTGAGTTTCATTATATTTTAATAAGCATTGTTGTTATTTTGCCCTGATTTTCATTCAACATTATGACTCCTATCCAGTCACCAATGGCCCTGTAAAAATAATTGTTCTGTCGGTCTGTCCCGTAAAAGCAAGTTGGCCCTGCGAACAGTCCACGCTTTGGGACTCTCGCTCCGCCGACTGAGCGACCCCGGAGAAGGGGACAATATCCCTTCATCGCAAGTGTCGGAATAATCCGCGGAGTCGAGAAAGGTCTATCTAATGATGATATTGTGCCCTGACAGCAATCCCTGTGACCATTTTTGTAAATTTTAATTCTGTATCTTAGTGTTGGGTTAGGCCGCGGCGAAGCAATGCAGTCGGAGATCCATGAAGGCTCCACTCAAGGGACGTGCAAGTCCGACGAGTTGGGTCACAGGTTAATTAAGTGGACTGTTGTCATCGTGGTTTTAAACGTAGAATGTAATCATCATTTCTGCCTAAATTACGTGAATATTCCGCAATAGAGTATTAAGAGATCGAGAATATTGGCATATTCGTTAAGATACATTGACCATCATTTAATCATATCTTAAATTAAATAACTAACCTAGTGTTCCTACGCTACTTTAAATGAGAACTCCGTAAAATGTTTTATTTATGGAAGGATTTCCCGTTTAATGATTTTAAAATAACTTCAGATATATCAATTACATTAAAAGCAAATTATCGGCAACACAAACGAATATAGGAAGGAAATATTATGTTAACTTGAAAATAAACACCTAACTTCAGGCTCTTGTTACAAATAAATTATAACATCGTAAATCGAAAAACAAAAGAGACAAAGTGTCCCTCTGCTGAAGGCTTACAGTGAAAGATCAGCTATCAACCTCGCATTTTCAAAATGAATCACTGGGAATTATAGAATCGTCCACTTCAGAATGCTATTTTCTACCCAAATATCTCATAATATTCCGTCATTTCTCTTTTAAAAATCACCGCATTATATGTCGGTATCTGTCTATCTAGCAACTTGAAAAATACCGTTATTCTAACTTCATAAAATCACCATAAATGCAATAGGAATGTTTGAAAGACACAGAATCGTAACATAATATGACATCCATCAAAGACATGCATTTAAAAGACAGACTCGATCCTCCCGTACATTCATCGGCGACTGCACCTAGATAAATGACATCAAAAGACATTGCAACGCCTATAATTAAGCTTGTCTAACTACGTTGATTCTGCGCCTCCGGATACCACTGCGACGTTTGACCTGGAATAACTACATCAGCACTAAGCGTCAACTCAAATGATCTACAAAATCCAACTAGCAAAGAAATGATTTACTTACCATAGAAGATCATATTTCCTTTACGACATGTCCTCAATATCTTTACGTTACCGATTATCTTGCGAAGATCCTAAACATCCCTTTAATATCGTGCGCTCTGGTCAAACTTGTATTTAAATAGGATAAATGTGACGACCAACTACTAGTGTTCGTGAGTGCAACATCCTATAACATTATTCTAAAATACGGCCTCGTACCTAAATAAATTATTCATCACGACAACAACAAAATTCACGCATGACTAACATAGTTCCTACCGTCAATACCATCATCAGGACCTTCACATAACATCATCATAAATTCGCAATCCTAATGACACGTCTATAATCATCACATCTCTCTATCCACGTAAATACTTTCAAAGATCCTACCGTAACCAACACCTTATTACATCGCACAACTCGTCATGCACAGCGAATTCACAATACTAAAGAACAATCTATTCAGGCAATTACGTAAAATTACTAAATACGTTGCCGCATTAACACCATATCACCACAATAGTATCACACTTCTATTATCAAAACACTGTATTTCCACACAAGCACATAACATTTTTAAGACCACAGAATCGCACGTCGCAAAATACCGAGCTCCTCCGAGGTATTCTGAGCTACAAGTTAAATTAGCGTTCCATACCCTAACATCATTACAGTACCAATAACATCCATGTCGAAAAATCTTTCGTAAAACCTTGCTAGCAAACATTAAAGAAATCTTACACAGCCATCGCATATCATCACAACGCAGACTAGCTCACCACACTAGACGTAATGATCATAAATATTACAACGCAATGTTCAACAAATAACGGTCGCTTTCAAGTTAAAATTGTTCATGTCAAATCGACAACAAAATAAATACTACTCTACAACTACAATAAGCAATTACGTGGCGGAATATATAAGATATTCAAGTACTCATCCTGGGTTATTGCTCCACGACGGTGTCACCTTCCGAGTTCAGCTCTCACTCAATTACATTATGAAGTATTGTTCATCACATTTCTGGTCAGATCCTTTGAGGTCCCTCTATTTTAGTTGATCATGTTGATACGTGCATTCATTTCATCTGAATAATTAATTGCTGACGGTTCCATATTACCTGAAACTCAGAGATATCAATTAGAACATAGTTATACACCTTAATACAATTTTAACAGTTCAAGTGATACACTTGCCTTTTCATTCAATAACAAGATATCTTGTTTTACAATATTATATGTTTATGATATGCCAATATCTCTCTAATATTTCCTTTCAATACAATCTTTTCCCTATGAATTCTTGCTTCCGATCTTTCTGAGTTGCAGATTGAGAGTGTCAACTTCTTCAGAGACAAAACAGATTCTACCACAACATAATAATTGCAGACGGTTCGCTTTTCAGAATTCTTCTCAGCTTCTAGCTCCCATATGTTCTTGACAATTGGAAACATTTGACACATAATGCAAGCCGATCTCGTACAAATCAGCTGTACTAGCAAAGGAACTTGTTTAATAATTGCCGCCTCGTATTTAGGTTAGTAATCGACAGTTTCTTTTCTTCATCTCGATCGTCGGATCGTGCGAGACTAGATGTACAAGGTATGGCCCTCTCATATGAATTTATTGTTTACATATTTCATGGCCCTCAGTAACATTCTGTCATAGATATTCTTCCGTTCATGCATTTCGGAAACTTTACTTGAAGAATACGTATTATTCATATAATCCTGCCCTATGTTTCACGATGTTTAACTTTCTACTAATATTTCCGAGATACCACGGGGTTTAGAGCTTGTTATCAATCCGCTGATCTCTTCAATTCGGCGATGCCGTTCACGTAATTAGACAAATCAACTGCCTTCTAATTCATCTGGAGGTGTGATAACCGGACATAAGATTTCATTGACATTATTTCTCGACATAAACTTCCAATGTGTTCACCAATCTCATCCTGACATACATTGGAAGGTTATAATATACTCCAGTATTTGGATTCCGAAGTACCAGTCAAAAGTGTGTAAAGACTCAATCGTCGAGTGGTTCAAGATGGTGAGACGCAATATCTCCCTACGGGTTCTCTTAAAATCGTATTCCGGGCTCAGACGCTCCCACATCATGTTGCATTATACAAGGTGTATATGGAAGTAGAATCCTTTATTTTTTCACCTATCCGCTGTCGCAAATACCAGCGTTATGGGCACACGATACGGCATTGCCAGGCAAAGAATGCACGTTGTGGCAAATGTTCCCAGCAGCACGAAACCAATGCTTGTACCGAGCAATTCATGCAATGTGTCTATTGTAAGAAGAATCACATTACGGGATCTCCGAACTGTCCTGAACACAAATATCAGGTTAAAATTAAACGACTCATGAGCACAGAATATCTGTCCTTTCAGGAAGCTAAAGCTAGAACAGCACTTCCAGTTTATTATTCTGTACAACAAGAAAATCAATTCCCCCCTTTACCAACGAATCCTCAATCTTCACAGACATCAAACCCCCGTAAATGAAAGTTTACACAAGTTATTTTACAATCACCCCCTCCCACACATGAACCCGTCTATGATAAGCAGGGATATATGGCCATACTTCGAAATGAGCATCCTGCCCCAGTAAACCCTATCCCATCATCGAGTACGATGATACCATCTGAGCAAGTCTCACATCCACCAAGTTTGTCACAACAAAGTGGGCAGCAACTTTCCGTGGCTCCCAAGCCATAAATTATACCCCTACGAAGGAACGCCTTCATCAGGAAATCCAGCGACTTATAATGATGTTACTGCAAAATATGTGCCATGAGCCACAGCTTCATCATGTACTATACCAATCAAGGGATCATATAATGATCATTGTTTTATGATTAGATTTTTAGAGTGGAACTGTCGAAGTGTCACTTCTAAGCAACATGAATTACAATTTTTAATAAATGAAACGCAGGCTAACATTATATTTTTGCAGGAAACGTGTTTTCAACCACATTTTTCCTTCCGATTAAAAGGCTATCAGGTTCTCCGCCATGATGGTAATGGTTTCGATGGTGTAGCCACATATGTACAAACGACATTAAGTTATATACCGCTAACTTTGCAATATATTATTCCACACACGTATGCGGTAGGGATAGTACACCGTAATACTTGTTTTATGAAAATATACTCTCCTCCTCAAATTTATGTTACTCAGAGCCAATGGTCACAATTTTTCGAGCAATTTGCACAATTCCAACACCTTTTCATTGTCGGTGACTTTAATTGTCACCACACTGAGTGGGGGCGTACAACGGACACGATAAAGGGATCAAATTTACTTGTTATGTTGAATCGTCATGATCTTTTTATATTAAATGACGGCTCACCAACGCGTTTTACACCGCCTGGATCCCCACGAAGCGCTGTGGACCTTACGTTATGCCGTACAAACATGGCTCCTATTACCACGTGGCACACATTATCCGACACTTACACCAGTGACCACTTTCCAATCATCATAACTTATGGTAATAATCCAACAACCTCCAGATATAATGCCCCTTCACTCGTAAGTAATGTACGTTATTATAAAAATGTCAATATCCAATCTTATCAAGCATATATCAATCATATTCTACAGCACGAACGTGGTACATCTACCACCTTTTCAACCTTGATTCCCTATTTAACTCGTTATTTAAATATGTTCCATCCGTGCAGACCTCTTAAGGTAATGAACTCCCCCCCGGAGTACGTAATAAAATGGTGGGATAAAGAGAAAACAATTATTTAAACAATATCGTCATTCTGACACAACATCTTTACTTCCAATTACGTAATCATATAGCAAAAACAAAGTTAATTTTTAACACCAAGAAACGTAAGGCATGGCAGTCTTTCATTTCTACTTTAACTCCACAGCTACAGGCCGCGAATTTCTGGAATGTCATTCGCATGATTACAAGAACGTTTCAATATTAAGCTAACTTTTCATTTCCTCGACAAGTTTTAGAGGATTTTCTGCATACTCTCGCCCCAGTATCAGTAAATCCCCCCTTTATACCCTCCCCTGTGGGCGATTCTTGCCATTTTAATTTATTATTAAAACCAATCACATATAATGAACTTCAATCTGTCCTATATAACGTTAATAGTTCCACTCCCGGACCTGATGCAATCACGTATCTTATGCTAAAGGCATTGCCTTCCCAAGCCCATATCCACTTACTACAATATTACAATAGAATTTTTGAGACATTACAAGTGACAATGCAATGGAACAATTTTTTTATAACTCCCATTTTAAAGCCCATCAAACGACCCACTGTACCTGACAATTTTCGCGGAATTGTAATGGGATGATGTGTCCGATTTTTTTTTTGTAAAATCCTAATGAAAAGAATGGCGTGGTTATTAGAATATTATTCGTTATTACCTAAGTACCAATTCGCTTTTATGCACGGTCATAGTACACAGGAACCGATTATTATATTCTTTTTGGATATCTGATTAGCAAAATGGCGGAAGCAATATACTATTGCAGTTTTCTTGGATATAAAAGGCGCCTATGATGCCGTTTTATTACATATCCTATGGGAGAAGTTATCTACCTATGGATTCCCCATCAGATTCATTTCTATTTTACACCAATTATTCACCAATCGTAGTTTAACAATTAAATCATCTCAACATAAAATTGATAGCCGGCTCACATCGCAGGGATTGCCACAGGGATCAATACTAAGCGGCATTTTGTTTTCTCTCTATATGAAAGATCTAGAATCTATAGTAACACCGTATGCCCGAATTCAAGCCTATGCAGATGATTATGTACTTTATTGTTCACACCACAACATTGACAATTGTAGAGCTACAATATCTCATGTTTTAAGTCTAGTTTTTCGGTGGTGATCGACCCATGGACTTTCTCTTTCCTTACCTAAGTGTGCGGCGATGATTTTCACTAGCAAAAGAGTTTTTGATAAAAGTCCTATTACATTCGATGATTATAACATCCCCTTTGTCCCACCGCATTTATATTTAGGCATTTACTATCTGCGCACTTTTTAGTGATAGCTTTACACCCTAGTGCTGAAGCGGTCGACTTCGGTTATCTTCGAGATTCGTATTGGCAACCTTTGAAACACAAACTAAGAATCGCTTATCATCGCTGTGCGCCATCTGGCGCACACTTTAACTACTCGTACTGTTGTTGTTTACACAGCAAAGCCAAACTATAGAATTCATGCTAGGAACACATTTCGCAACGGAAAAAATGTTATATAGTATTAAATATTTTGTGTGTGACACAGCTGTTTGCTTAAAATAATAAAGGTTTATAAAATACATATCGATCGATCATATTATCGATTCAATTCAGATTTCATTTCCATTCAGTTGGCAGTATTAACGGAACCCTTCTTACTTCTCCAACGAGTACAAAAATCTATCACCAAAAAGTGCGCGGATAGTATATAGACCAAAGGCTAACATGGCATCCTCAAATACAGTCTGTAATGAGAAAATCTGATCGATACATCAATATCTTACGAACAGTAACGAAACGTGCATGGAGTGCTGACCCCTTGTCAGCATTACAGATATACCGTGCAACCATTCGTTCCACTCTTGATTACAGTGCACATATAATTGATTTAGCTTCTAAACAAAGTCTATTAGCATAGGATCGATTACACTTTTCTGCATTACGGATCAGTGTGGGTGCCCTTAGAACAACACCAACCAACGCCCTGTTGGTGGAAACTTCAGAAGAACCGCTTCATATTCGAAGGTTAAAAATTTCGAAAAAAAATCTACTCAAACATATTAGTCGATCGAACTCCATTATATTCCCTAAATTAAAATTACTACATGAATATTACCAACAGCGTCCTCCTAATAATCATCAATACCCAGCAATATATATGGCATACGTTGAAATGCAACATATTCCCGAGGTCATTTTGCGAACACCACGCTTGAATATGTACTCATATCTCTATGATATTCAAATATTCCGTCCATCTATTATTATTGTGCCCTTTGGCTCGTCGAATCAATCTATTCGTGCACCTACCCTCAAACCACTTACTCATAAGAAATTTAAAGGTTTATTAAATTCTGTAGATTATCATCTTTGTACCGATGGTTCA
Organism: Anabrus simplex; assembly: GCF_040414725.1. Classification (NCBI taxonomy): domain Eukaryota; kingdom Metazoa; phylum Arthropoda; class Insecta; order Orthoptera; family Tettigoniidae; genus Anabrus; species Anabrus simplex. The sequence goes on along the minus strand of NC_090265.1, from coordinate 883,032,586 downwards.
AAATCGTGTACTGGAGTTGGAGCAGCATTTTTTGATCCACAAACACACACTAGCTTTAAATATCCGTTGCCGAATAGTTTAACCATTCTTACAGCAGAACTATATGCCATATACCAAGCTCTTTTATATGCTCGGCATTTGAATTACGGAAAAATAAATATTTTCAGTGATTCCCAAAGTGTGCTACAAGCTCTACATTCTCTCAAAGTCAAAATACGTATGTTTACGATGTTAAATATCTTCTTTTCCAACTCGAGGCGTCTGGCTTCTTTATAACGTTAGTATGGATAAAAGGGCATAGTCAGCACGTAGGTAACGATATAACCGATTTATCAGGCAAAGAAGCAAGTGCAGATACCGCTCATTTATTACAAATCAAAATTCCGTCTCCGATTTCTTCCCACGTATTAAACATGCTTGCATGGCACACACAATGGCGTCTATCAGCTGGTACGAAAGGACAATACTGTTATCAATTGCAACCTAACATCCCAATATAACCGTGGTTTGCAAACGGTAAGTACACGCGACGTCACATTACTAACATTATTAGATTACGTTTCAGTCATTCGCTAACCCCTGTGTACCTACACCGTTTTCATATCAAGAATGGCCCAGCTTGTTCCTGTGGACATAATTATGGAGACAACGACCACTTATTTTTCCAATGCCCCCAATACGCACGACACCAGCAAATTTTAATGCGGAAATTAATTAGATTACACGTACCTTTGCCTACTCGTCTTTCAGTCTTGCTATCACAACCTTCGCCACACATCATCACTATTCTTAACGAGTATATTGATAACACTCAAATCAAATTGTAATTACGCTATAGAAATTCAGTTGTTTTTCAGGAATGCAGAGAAGTGGCACTTCTATACGTTCCCGGAGAGTGTATCACGACCCTAGCGTTTCACTCTTGTTATATCCTAGTTTTTTTTAGTTTTGTTTTGCAAAAGTCCATAAGGATCCCTATGTATATACTAGTGTCTAAAACGGTTATTTCTGATGTGAGTGTATCGTAAAGTGACTCAAGTGAAATATGAAGTAGGACTTGTGACTGGGAAATAGTGGTCTTAATCCCAAACCTACCTCCTCAAGAAAGAAATATTGAGCATCATGTAGACTGGGTGAAATAACGAGCCCAACTTAACTTCACGAACAGAACAGAACAGCATCAAGTAGCGTAATGCTCGCCGAAAACATGTGTATACTGTATGGTACTGTAAACATTTTTTTGTGTGGAGGTTGTGGATGTGGGCAACTGGGCAACCCTAACCCAAAAACGTAATGAAAGTTACTATTGCAGTCGTGGGTAAATTGCAGTTCATGCGGTGGGAAACTATATTATAACAGATGTATACGGTATGTTTATTTTTCGAATATCTAAGTGGTTGTTTTCTGTTCCTTATTGACATGTTTACTTATACTTCAACCTTTTCGATTGTGATTTTGTTATGATTAACAGTCTGACACCGTAAACTGGAAGTTAAATTCATCGTCAGGTAAACATAAGAGCGGTTATAATTTTCTCCATAATTTATCATAGTAGCCATATAGTAGCCTGGCCATATTATTAGACGCACCTTGAATTTTTAACATAATGCGAGTTTAGGAGGTATAAAAAGTTACTAAGATTACTTTGATCTGTCTAAATGAATTGCTTCACACATTACTGATTATTAATAACTAATAAACCACACTGTTTTAATATTATTTATTATTGTTTTTAAAAATATTCAGTAAACAGAACTAATCCAAATATCTCAGTACCTTTGTCAAGCTGCCTTTGGCTGTTATCAGTGCTGTGATTCGGCTTGGCATACTGTTATGCAAGCTTTACAGTGTCCTGCATCTTTGGTTGTGATTGGGCCTATCACACTGGAATAATCTGTTCAGTGAGACAAATTTTTGTGGTGATTGTTTCCTTTGCCACTTCCCTTTTCACTACCTCCCAAACATTTTCTATCCGGTTCAAGCCTGGTGAATTTCCTGGCCGATGTAACAAAAGGGCATTTTCTTGCTGCGAAAAGGTTGTTACTGATCGCACTGTGTGGCATAGAGCTCCGTCTTGCATAAACGTAAATAGTTCTCCATACGGGAACCATTCTTTTATTTGAGGTAGGAGCCTCCTCCTTAACACCTCCTTGTATAAGTCTTGCCGCATTGTTCCCTCAACCATATACAGACGTTCAGTGCCTTTCCCACGGATGACAGATCAAACCATGACTTTGGTGGAATGTTTCACAGTCTGCACAACACAATCGGGGTGATGCTTTTCACCAGGGTGCCTTTGTACAAACTGTGATTTACTTGCCAAAATTTCAAATGTGGGCTCGTCACTAGAGCAAACTTGAAACAAAATAAAAATACCATTAGGCGTATATTAAAAAATGGCCTTGAACTCGGAAAATACATTTATCACTACTATATGTAAGCAAATGCTGTACTCTTTAATGATACTCACCAGTTTCCAGAAGTCCAAATCTCAATGCTTGTGCTCCTTTGCCCATGCAAGACATTTTGACATCATAGCAGCAATTAATTTTGGCTTTTGGGCAGGCCTGCGAGCCTTGAAGTTAATTTGTGTAAGTTAGCACCTCAGAGTTCTTTCAGACGCATTGAAATGAAATGGCGTATGGCTTTTAGAGCCGGGAGATCCCAGGACGGGTTTGGCTCACCAGGTGCAGGTCTTTTGATTTGACTCCCGTAGGCGACCTGCACATCATGATGAGGATGAAATGATGATGAAGACAACCAATGATGGTTAAAATTCCCGACCCTGCCGGGAATCGAACCCGGGACCCCTGTGAACCAAAGGCCAGCACGCTAACCATTTAGCCATGGAGCCGGCTCCAGATGCATTGATGCCACTGTGTTCCATTTTCATTTAATTTCTTTTGTAGAAGCAAACTGGTTCTCTTGACATACCTTCTTTAAGGAGTGCTCGGACCTTGGTGAAAATATTGGTCTTCTACCACATCTGTTCTCCCTTGTAGGGACTAATTCCTCACCAAAATCAATTTTCTTCTGTACACGTCTCATGGATGATTCAGATATATCTAATCTTCAAGAAATCCTCCAATTTGAACACACATTGGTGCCAATCAGTGCTTTTACCTCCGCAATCTTTCGAGGCATCAAATCATTTACTATACCCATTGTTTTTTGTATCGTATTGTATCTAGAATTCTTTCAGTAATCAGAAAAACTTTTATCATTAGAGGTTACAGGTTGTAAATAAACCAGGATGCTAGATGCTAATAATTCACTCACACTCCAATAATGTCAGCTCTTGCTGTTCTCAAGACTGCAACTGGTACTTTTTCACAAATAGTCAGCTCTCACAAGAATGATACTGCACAACAAATTAGCTCATTTCAATCAGTAATAGCTGTTTTACAATATTCAACAATATTCCTAAATTGGCAGGTTCGGTCCTGACTCATTCCAGTGGGTATTTGAAATTTCTCAAATACCGGGCAAGTTGGCTGTGCGCGTAGAGGCGCGCGGCTGTGAGCTTGCATCCGGGAGATAGTAGGTTCGAATCCCACTATCGGCAGCCCTGAAGATGGTTTTCCGTGGTTTCCCATTTTCACACCTGGCAAATGCTGGGGCTGTACCTTAATTAAGGCCACGGCCGCTTCCTTCCAACTCCTAGGCCTTTCCTATCCCATCGTCGCCATAAGACCTATCTGTGTCTGTGCGACGTAAAGCCCCTAGCGCAAAAATAAAAAAATTCTCAAATACATCAGCCTCGTTTCTGTAAATTTACTGGCTCGTAAATGAAATGCTGTGGGACTAAATAACGGCACTTTGGCATCTCTGAAAACCATAAAAGTAGTTGGTGGGATCATTATTATTATTATTATTTCCTATATATATAAATGATATGAGTAAATAACTGGAATCAGAGATAAGGCTTTTTGCAGATGATATGCTGAATAGAGTAGTAACTAAGTTACAGGATTGTGAGTGACTACAATAGGACCTAGGCAGTGTGAGATGGACAGCAGACAATGGCTTGATGGTAAACGAGGTGAAAAGTCAGGTTGTAAGTTTCACCAAGAGGAAAAGTCAGTTTTAATTACTGTGTTGATCGGAAGGTAGTACTCGAGGGGATCGCTGTAAGAACCTGGGTGTTAATATGAGGAATCATTTTCATTGGAATAATCATGTTAACAAGATTGTAAAGAAAGGTTACAGATCTTTTCACTTGGTATGTGGGTATTGTGGTGTAGGGGTAGCGTGCTTGCCTCTTACCCGGAGGTCCCGGGTTCGATTCCCGGCCAGGTCAGGGATTTTTACCTGGACCTGAGGGCTGGTTCGAGGTCCACTCAGCCTACGTGATTAGAATTGAGGAGCTATCTGACGGTGAGATAGCGGCCCCGGTCTAGAAAGCCAAGAATAACGGCCGAGAGGATTCGTCGTGCTGACCACACGACATCTCGTAATCTGCAGGCCTTCGGGCTGAGCAGCGGTCGCTTGGTAGGCCAAGGCCCTTCAAGGGCTGTAGTGCCATGGGGGAGGGAGGAGAGGGGATGTGGGTATTGGGTTGTAGTAGTGGTAAGACTCCAATTAGAGGATGGTTCCAGTGTATGGGACGCACACCAGGATTACTTGATACGAGACCTGGAATACAAAAGAAAGCAGCACGATTTGTAAATCTCAGCTTTTGGGTTGTTAGGCTCTGTGCGTTTGCGGAGTTTTGCTCATATGTGCCATTTAGGCTCATCAGTTGAATTGTTGCGCGTTCCCAAGACTCTGCTTAGCAGTGGCAGAACAACTGCGAGGTCTTGCCATGTTAGCAAATGGTGATTGCTAACCTGCTAAAGGAGAAGGGAATTCTCTGTTTTCAAAAATATGTACTCCCCATGGAGATACTATTCCAGATATGGCTTTCACGGCCACAGATCTTAAAATCTCAGGAATAGAACCAGCTTTTTGGTTGTTAGGTTGTGTGTGTTTGCAGAATTTTGTCCAGACGTGCTATTTGGGCTCATCAGTTGGATTGGCACGCCTCTCCGAGACTCTGCTTAATGAAACTTTGGAAACGCACATGGCTGTGGCCAACTTGCCCAGTTGCTTCCTTTCTGCTCCTAGCCCTTTCCTATTCCATTGCTGCTATAAGACCTCCATGTTGATGCGATGTAAAAAAAATAATAAATTTTTTGTCATTTTGAGAGGCTATTGACAATACCTAAGTACCCTTAAATACTATTAGATGTATTAATTAAAGTTTAAGGAAAAATTTAAAGTGTGGAAATACTGTGTTCCTGCAGAGTTACCTGAAATTTAAAGCTTATTTTGCTGCATTTTACCAGTAGCCTTTTTTGTTCATTCCAGGTGAGCGAATGGTGTAAATTCTACCATGTAATGATTTTAAATCTTTGTCCAAATATGACTTGAGTGAGAAGCTAGTCACTTCAGCTGTGACTTCATGGCTAATAGTTTGGTATCACTAGCTGGAAGTTGCTTGTTCTTATGTAACTTAATCATCCCGTGAGTAAAATAATACTGTATGTATTAATGTATTCATTTCAAGATCTGCTATATGTAGATCAGTATCCCTTCAGATTTCACTGCATATTATTTTTAGATCTGTTATCCCAGTTTTCCTTGTTATGAGCCTTTTATTTTATTTCTTTATAGTCTGTGCTGCTGAAGGTAACTGATAATGGCCGAGTATGAAGATCATGTTACTGCTATTTTGGACGAAATAGCATTGGAAGGTTTGGACGGTATTACATTGGAAGGTGAGTTGCATAACTAGGCCTACATTTACTCTTTCAAAATCCAGCCAGTCAGTCTATCAATCAATCAGTCAATCAATTAATCATCTGCATGTAGGGCTGTCACCCAGGTGGCAGATTCCCTATCAATTGTTTATCCGTCGCTTAAGTGTGGCCAGTATCCGGTTATAGTGGGTTCGAATCCCACTGTCGGCAGCCCTGAAGATGGTTTTCCGTGGTTTCCCATTTTCACACCAGGCAAATGCTGGGGCTGTACCTTAATTAAGGTCACGGCCGCTTTCTTCCCATTCCTAGGCCTTTCCTATCCCATCTTCGCCATAAGACCTATCTGTGTCGGTGCGACATAAAGCAAATAGCAAATGAAGAAAAAAGTTTATCCAGTCTTTTCTTAAATTATTTCAAGGAAATTTATCAAACATTTCCTTAGATAAGTTATTCTAATCCCTGATTCTTCATCCCATAAAATAATATTTTCCCAAATTTGTCCTCTTGAATTCCAATTTTGCCTTCATATTAATGATATTTCCTACCTTTATAAACTCCACTCAAGCTTATTCATCTACTAATGTCATTCCACGCCATCCCTCCACTGACAGTTTTGAACATACTGCTTATGGTATAGATGTTGATTCCCATAGGGAAACTGAAATATTTGTCTCGAATGAGTAAATTTGTGATACATACATAATACAATTACATACTGCTTAGTTGAGCAGTTCATCTCGTTACTCCCAAGTCTTCCCAGCGAAAATTTGCAACATTTTTATAACACTACTATTTTATTGGATATCACCAAGAACAAAATGTGCTGCTCTCCTTTGGATCTTTTCCAGTTCTTGTGTTAAGTAAGCTTGGCGTGGATCCCATACACTGGAACCATACTCTAATTGGGGTCTTACCCGAGACTTAAACACCATGTCCTTTAATTCCTTGCTACAACCCCTAAATACCTTCATAACTACGCAAGGAAATCTGTGACCTTTCTTTACAACCTCCACGAACCTGCTACACAGGTGTAGCAGGGGGAGAGGTGATACTACCACGTGGCGCATCCCAGGTGGCAGATAGAGGGGTCCTAACTGGCTTGCCGGTGGACTTGAGGGAAATAAAATACCTCTCGCGGACCAAACGCACACCCCCTGTGGGTGGGGGACGCCAACGAAGAATACACCCATGGTATCCCCTGCCTGTCTTAAGAGGCGACTAAAGGGGCGACCAAGGGATGATTGTCTTGGAACCATGAAACTACTTGTGGTTAGTACCACCACGTGGAGAGCATCATGGGTCACTTTTACTTGCGTGTAGTACCACTATATTAGGTACCGAATAGGTTTGTGATTAGTAGCACACAGGAGCACCGTGCGTTCGGCTTTTGCAGTACCTGTGATTAGTACCACCATATGAGCAGGACCATGGGATGATAGCTACCATGGTTCTGCCTTGCCTATGATTAGTACCCACTATATGAGGAACACCACGGGATAAGGGAAGGTCCCTGTGGTTAGTACTCTTATGTGATGAACACCATAGGTTTGCATTGCCTGTAAATGGCGCCGCAAAGTGAGAAAAACCATAGGTCTGTGTTATATGGCGCATTTCATAAACTGTGAGTAGTACTATAATGTGTGGAATACCGCGAGTCTCTGCTACTTTTGATTCGTACTGCAATATGACAAGATACCATGGTTCTACTTTCCTTGCGATAATTACCGTTATGAGGGGCCGATAACTTGGATTTTGGACCCCCTTTAGACTCCAAGCATCATCGATTCAGTGTAATGCTCTAGCAGCAGTCCCTTGGTTAGTAATCCTAATGTTTTACGTCAGTTTCAGTGAATGTAAGGCATTGCGGGTCGCATCCACTGATTGTTTTAAATTCATGTCCATCCATTCATTCATCGTCCTCACGTTTTGAATTCTGGTCAGTGGAGAATTTTGGACTTTTAATTTGTCATTCCATTTTGTCTCATTTCGTACCATTAGGGGCCGATGACCTCGATGTTAGGCCCCTTTAAACAACAAGCATCATCTTTACAACCTCATTAATGTGATTACACGAATGATTAGAAATTTATAGTGATTCCCATGTGGTACTATCACCCTATGAACACAGTAATTGAAACTCAGAGTACTTTTACTCTTGCTAAAGCTTACAACTTTACTTTTTATCCCATGTGCCATCATACTAATGTCTACTGTCCATCTCACAACATTGTCAAGGTCTTTTTGTAGTCTGTTACAATACTGTAACATATTTAGTACTCTGTACAGTATAACATTATCCACAAATAGCCATATCTATGGTTCCAATTCTTTACTCTACCATTTATAAGTATAAGAAAACATAAAGGTCCAATAATATTGCCACGAATCTACTACGCTGGCGTAGCTGGGGGAGAGGGGATACTCCCATGTGGCGGATAGAAGTGTCCTAACCAGCTTGCCGGCGGACTTGAGTGAAATAAAATAGCTCTCGCAGACCAAACATGCAACTCCCTGAGGGTGGGGGACGCAGACGAAGAATACACCCACGGTATCCCCTGCCTGCTGTAAGAGGCGACTAAAAGGGGCGACCAAGGGATTATCGAATTACAACCATGAGACTATTTGTAATTAGTACCAGCATGCAGGGAACACCTTTTCCTTGCGCTTAGTACAGCCATAGCGTATCGAAGAGGAAGTGCGATATCTTCTCCGTTCACCTGTAAGAGAGCTCAAGAGGTTGGTGGGACACCCGCTTGGTGGCAGCACAGGCCATTGTGATGTCAACAGAGACCCTCGGCCATTAGCCCGCATTATATTCGCCTTCAGTTGTAGTAATTTTTATTGCTCATTATTGTCGCTGTCCAAGATGTTTCGACTGTTTGCATTATTAGTGTATTCACGATTGAGTGGTGTGAGAAGTGTTATGTTTTAAATACCTCGGCCTTTGTTGCTATTGTGCTATAAGGCAACGCATATCAGTGCGGGAGGAAACTACCACATCATGCCCTCGTGTTTTGTACCCGGCTGCAGATCTGGATATGACCGATCGTCTTCATTTAGGCATTTCTTTAGGCCCCCTAAAGAGAGTGGTGTTTTACTGAAATGGGAGAAAGCTATCCATAGCAAAGACTGAAAATTAACTCATAATTGTTTCGTGTGTGACATTCATTTTTATAATGACTTTCTAGTAAAAGTAGACTTGTTTACGGTGAATGGTGAAAGAGTAGAGATACCAAGACAGCGCTGGAAATTAAAACCAGAAGCATTTCCTCACATATTTCCTAATCTACCGACGATATTTCTAGGGCAGTAAGAAACGCAACTCCCCCACGAATAGGCAATCCACACGAAGAGATTTCTCTAATAAAAGCCCTGAACAGATCGTAGATATCAGTGGTAGTGATCAACCTGTATGCTCGGCAGTTGAAGATATCTCTAATGTCGCAGATGCTAGGAAACAATTGCGCTCTTAAAGAGGGGATTGAAGAATCAGAAATGTAATTTCTTTAGAACGCAGAATCAACTCAATGTCACTAAAGCTAAGATACATTTGCTTGAAAAATACATTTCTGATATAAAATCAAAGAGAAATTTCACTCAGTCAAAACAATTCGGTTCTCTCAGCAAAAAACAGAAACTTATAGTCAATACAATGTTACAGAAATGTCAAGCGAAAAGTAAAAAAGGAATGAGATATAGTGACGAATTTCTTCTTGATGCACTTCTTTTAAAAATAAAGTCTTCCAAGGGTTATCAGCACTGTTTAAATCATGACTTGCTGCCTTTGCCTTCTGAATCCCACTTGCGAAATTTGGTGAAGGGCCTAAAATCTTCGTACGGTATAAATGAGCATGCTACCGCTGCCATAGCAGATTTTTTTAATGGAAAGGAGGAACATGAACGCTTAGGGATGTTGATATTCGACGAGGTAAAGTTACGAGAAGAAATTCGCTTTAACTCGGAATCGTTGCAAGTGAATGGTATGTTGATTTGGGGAAATTTACTGAAGGTAAAAGCAAGGGTCAGTTGGCAAATCATGCTCTAGTTTTTATGTTTGTTCCTTTTCTATATAACTGGATACAACCCATAGCAATATATTTAGCCGGAACACCACCCCTGGTGATATAATTGCAAACATTCTCATTCAAGTCATCGTACAATTAGAGCAAGTAGGTGTCCGAATCATTGGTTTCACATCGGATGGTAGCCATTCGAATAAAAAGTTGTGGAAATGCTTAGGAATATCTGGTAACATAAAGAATTTGTAGTGTTATATTTCCAATCCAGCTGACTCCATCAGAAAATTGTGGACATTTCCAGACGTGCCACATATATTTAAATGTGTAAGAAATCATTTTCATGACAAAGGACAGGTTAATTATAATGGCAATATTTTTGATTATTCATTCTACAGGAAAGTTTACGAATGTGACTCGTCTCCTGAATTTTCCGGGTTGAAAGTTTGCTACAAACTGACCTCTGCCCACTTGGATCCTAATTCATGTCAGCAAATGAATGTAAGACTGGCATTTCAACTATTCAGTAGATCAGTTGCTAATGGTATAACATTCTATTGGGGTATTAAAACACAGGGTTTAGAAGACAGTAAACAATTTTCACAAGCGATTTAAACTGTCTGATTGACGCATGAAATTCGGTTATTCCCACTCAAGCCCAGTATAAAGGATCACAGGCACATGAAACTTTAATTAAATGGCAGAATGTTCTCAGAGATACTCAGAATTAATTCGCTTCACAAAGGACACTGGAGTCTTTAAGAGTTACTGTGGAAAGTACCTTAGAAGTGTCTGAATATTTGTGGTAACACAATTATAGCTACGTTTTGACAGGAAAATTTAATGAAGATCCCCTAGAACAACATTTCGGTATCCTGCGATCACTAAGTTGTGATGATCATCCGTCCACTATTGACTATCTACATTTACACATGTTGCAGTCTATTTATGTACCGACTAAACTTGCCTTATCATCTGACGGAAACTGTAAGTATAGAGCTGAATCCCCATTGACGTCTCTTGTTAATCAAATCCATATTCTTGCAAGAGAAATTGAAAGTAAAAATCATGCAGTGAAGACACAAGCTGTAGATGAAATCAGGGAAAAAATTGTGCACATCGAAAATGACATTCAAATACCAGACTGGGAAAACAGTTTACCTGAGTTAAATGGGCGGAATTGTAGCAAGGAGTACTTAGTGTATCATTTAGCTGGATACATAGTGCGGAATATTTCAAAAGTGATTCACTGTGATTTATGTTGTCGTTTCCTTTTTGGCAAAAAGACTGATAATGTGCCTGCTTCCCTAACACTAAATAAAGATTACGGCTCAATGCAAAGCGCCACATATCTCACATATGCGTCGGAAAGTGTTTATTATGTGTTGTTGCGAGTAGAAAATGTTGCGGAAAAGCTATTGTGTATGGATAGTTTATGGGGTGATACTTTCTTCGAGTGCTTGGATAAATGAGATGTTATTAAAGTGAATTCCGAAGAATGAAGAAAGAGAAAGAAGTATTGACCACCGTGAAAGCAAGAAAGATCCAGTACCTGGGATACATCATGCGGAACAACAGCAGATACAATCTCCTTCAGACCATCCTGCAAGGAAAAATTCCAGGAAAAAGAAATATTGGCCGAAGAAGAATATCCTGGCTTAAGAACATCAGAACGTGGACCTTTAAAACATCTACAGAGCTTTTTTGAGCCGCAATTGACAGAATGGGTACAGCCAAGATGGTTACCAACATCCGGAACGGATAGGAACCAGAAGAAGAAGAAAGTGAAGTCACCGCAGTTGGGGTGCTGTGAAGATCATGTTCTGTGTTTGCTAACAAAACTCATATTTCACTACTTGAAATGTTGTTGTTCTTCTGCACAAAGGAGATAAGAAGGGAGCTGGTTACTTTGAAGGCAGCAAAATCATCCAGGAAACATTCCAAAGTGTCCAGCAGATGAAATCATTTTCAAACGTAAGTTGCATGCTTGAGTTTCTTAGTAGATTTTGAAGTAGTAGTCCTGATATTGCCTCTGTTATCCTCGTGCTCAGTCATCACTGTGGATGGCAGTGCCATCTGTGTGGCGGTCCACGGTAACTAGTGAAGATGTTGTACTTCCTCTTCGATATGCTATGGTACCACTATGTTAGGTACACAATAATTTTGTGATTAGTAGCGACAGTGTGTGAATTAGGGTGTGTTTTACAGTACCTGTGATTTGTATCACTATATGAGCCACACCATGGGTGAGTGACACCATGGGTCTGCCTTGCCTATGATTAGTACCCACTATGTGAGGAACACCAAGGGATAGTACGAGTCCCTGTGATTAGTACATCTATATGAGGAACACCATAGGTTTGCATTGCCTGTAAATGGCGCTGCAATGTGAGAAACACCATAGTTCTGTTTTACATGTGAGCATTACATTACCTGTGAGTACTACAATAATGTGTGGAATACCACGAGTCTATGCTACTTTCGATTAGTACCGCAACATGACAAATACCATGGTTCTACTTTCCTAGCGATAAGTACCATTATGAGGGCCGTTGACCTGGAGTTTGGACCCCTTTGGACTACAAGCATCATCGATTCAGTATTGTGCTTTAGAAGAAGTCCCGTGGTCAGTAATACTGTACTATTGTTTAACGCTAGTTTCTGGGGATGTGGCGCATTGCGGGTTGGATCCACTGATTGTTTTAAATTCATATCCATCCATTCATTCATTCTTCGTCATCACGTTTTAAATTCTGGTTAGTGGATGATTTTGGACTTTAAAATTGTCATTACAGTTTGTTTCATTTCATACCATTAGGGGCTGATGACCTAGATGTTAGGCCCCTTTAAACAACAAGCATCATCATCATAACTAATAATATTGCCATGTCGACTCCCCCTCTTAATCATTACAGGATCAGATAATGGTTCACCTACTCTAATGCTCTTGAGTTCTGTTTTCTTGCAATTTACCCACCAGTTTCACCACTCTTGTCCATTCCAATAGCCCTCATTTTCGTGGTCTACCCTATCAAAAGCGTTGAATACTGTATACCATATTTCTTCGAATCCAAATGACCCTGAATGTAAGACGATCCCCACTCTTTCCTTCAAAAAGATTATATCATGCTTAAAGTGTGCTTATAATTTTATTTATAACAAATTTCAAATTTAATTTGAGAAAAAAATAAACATACACAAGTATCATGTGCATCATACCTACTTAATCATTTTCATTAGAGGTATCCGGTACTCTCTCTGAAAGTTCAGGGAATTCCTCTTTGTGAACCTGCATTCGTATCACATTTCGCGTTATTGCCATTCCAGCCTTGCATTTTTCACGCCCATACCTCACAATTTCATGTTCGGCTGCTTTAAAAGTGTCCTTGTTGCGAACCATTGAATGCCATTCTTGTATAATACACATTTTTAGGCTATCTTTGTCTTCACGCCAACATCGGACATTGGCTTGAGTTATGGCATATTTTCGTGCAGCTGCACAATTATTCCTTATTTCCGCGTGTTTAATAACCATTAACTTAAAATTGGCATCATACTATCGACGAGAACCTGTTGAAAATTTGCTAGCAATGTCTGTTCCACATGTCTGTACAATACAACGATCCATCATGAAAATATTCCTGTTGACTATGAAACTATTACTTTTACTAAGTGTCAGGTACCTACAGTAGACGCGTTATAACTCTGCTACTGAGTAGTTGTGGCCTTTCTGAGAATTCTAAGTGTTGCATCCTTGCTATTCCAATTCGAATGTCATTTCCTGTACAGTTGGGGCTCAGAAGTACATTATGGTCGAACTTGCAGGTAGCTCAAGAAAGTAATGTTTCAATGCTTTTCTGTGGATTTAATAAACACTTTGTACAGGCTAGCAGAATGTCATTCTCTCTTCACTATTTTTCGAGAACCAGTGATGTTACATGGAGGCACTCTACAACCAGCTGCCATAGCTAGCGATGTATAGGCCTAATAAAGACATGGACGTTGAAGGTCAATGAGTTTTGTTCTTGTGAAAAGAATTGAAAAAGAGGGTAAATTTTTGAAATGAGTACCAGTATATCTGCAGTATATGTCAAAAATGTAACATGTTACAGGCGTGAAAATGAGTATTTGGAATCTCTTTTAAAAATAAAGAAACGTGTTTTGTTTTTGTTTTTTTCCCCGACTGGACAGAAGACTGTTTCTAACATGTACAGTTCTATGTTGCATGGTCATCTTAGTCCCAAAAGGCAATACCACAAATGTGGTTTACAAATAGTTTCTGGGATAAATGAAACTCAATTTTTTGGTGAGTTTTTATACTTGATTGCTTTTCAGATAATGTCAGTACTGAGGAACGATTACTTTTAACAAATTAAAAAATCCACGCGAGCGAAGCTACGAGTAACTGCTAGTGTCTAATATAATCAGAAAGAATGCTTTCCTAGAGCTTACAAACAACTCATGTCAAGCTAACTGGTCTGTAATAATCCGTTTTATGTTCATTACCCTTTCCCATGTACACTGGGGATGCTATTGTAACTCTCCATTTGTTTCAGTTGTGGCACTGTATCCCAGACAGCCTTGGGAAAGAGCACATGTCGACTACACTGGCCCGATTTTAAATTCAATGTGGCTCCTTGTAATAGACGTGATGTTGAATTTCCCATTTCTTATTGAGATGCACTCCACTACTGCAGCTGCCACATTTAGGGCCTTCTGTAAGGCGGCCGAGGTGAGAGATCAGTATGTGGGACATTTTGATGGATTTGGCAAGGCTCACGATGTTTGATACTGTTGATGGGCAAGTTGCTTCATTCTGACAATACCCCAATGACCGTTTGCGTTGGTTAGATAGGCAGCCAATTGTTTCATTTGCTTAGGCCTACCAGTGCATTTTTTAGTGAGAGGTATTGACGAAATTTCCTGCAACATCTTACATGGTGTCACGCTCGTGCTGGAGTTATTCTCGTCAGATTTTTGTGTGATTTGTACCTCAGTAGCCCTACTTTAGGTCAGTGTAGAAGGTCCTGGATCATCTTGAGAGACTGCAGTGGAAAGAAGAAAAAACTGCGTTGTCTGGGATACTGACGGCATGATTAGGGATGGCATTTCTGTTAAGAAAAAACACACCTGTAGCTCTAAAACAGGAAGTGCCGATCAATGGAGTTGCAGCTCAAGACCAGACTGTATTCAAAAGCGAACCGAACTGAAGCAGTTTTTTTTTGGCAATCTGGATGATTTTGAATAGAAGTTTCACAAGCCTGGTTGAAATAAGACTTCAGAGGCTTAAAAAAAGTCCACGATCTAATGGCTGCAAGAAGTGAGTTGTGTGGCTTGGTAGACAAGGTAACATAATGTCATTCAGCACTGCAAAGTCAAGTATTTCAGCAGAGTTCATGTGCGATGCGTGTCCATTTAATATAAGAAGTACTTTGCCAAGGGGTTTTCAGGGAGCAAAACAATTTCGTAGCCAGTCCATAAAAATTTCAGAATTCACGTACACCGATTTTAGGCTCATAGAAACCACTGAACCAGGTGGCATGCCATCTTCCAATTCACACATCTTATTCTTACCTTTAAATATGCAGTACGGTGGAAGAAAATTGCCTTTAGCATTGCAACAGGCAATTACAGATATAGTTTCTCCTTTCTCTCCATAAGTCAAAACATGAACATTCTTGCTCCCCTTAATGGCAACAACTTTGCCTGGCTTGTTGTCTAACTGCAGGCTGTTTTCATACATGTTGTAAATATGTCCCAGTTTCCCCCACCCATTTCATTTTCCTCAATTAATTTTCTTAATAAATCAAAATAACCATCAACTTCTTCCCTATTTAACCCTAGTGCTCTTGCAACAGATATTCCCTCTGTTTTCCACAAACTTAAATCATTGTTCCTTTCCATGAAAGATGTGTACCAATCCCGACCTGTTTTTCCTTTTGCTTCATTGAACTTTGATTGCAGTTGAAAACGTTTAGCTAAACTGAAAAGCTATGTTTTTAACAGTTTGACTTGTTGGTTCAAAGCTGGATGCCTGCGATTTCTGAATGTACGTGACTAGCTTCTGTTCGGTTTAGTTCCTGACAATGACTGTAGTCCCAGGCTCATCTTTTCATAGTTCTTTGTAGCTAGCCTATGATGAAGAGTAGGTTCCGGGATGTTAAAATGCCACCCCACTTCTCTAACTGGCATACCGGGCGAGTTGGCCGTGCGTGTAGAGGCGCGCGGCTGTGAGCTTGCATCCGGGAGATAGTAGGTTCGAATCCCACTATCGGCAGCCCTGAAAATGGTTTTCCGTGGTTTCCCATTTTCACACCAGGCAAATGCTGGGGCTGTACCTTAATTAAGGCCACGGCCGCTTCCTTCCAAATCCTTGTCCTTTCCTATCCCATCGTCGCCATAAGACCTATCTGTGTCAGCGCGACGTAAAGCCCCTAGCAAAAAAAAAAAAAAATTGCCTCTAACTGGCATATTCTCAGTAACAATGACATGGACTGCTTTACAGAGGTCGTCCTGGGTCCATTTTGCTCTATCTGTTTTTCATATGTATTTTCTAGGCATTCTGGCTACAACAAGAAAGATACGGAGCATTAGAGAAGACAGTTTAGTAAAGCATTGGCTGCACCATCTCACCCTCATGTATGAAACTGCGCTGTCTCTTCCTCGGCCTTCCTGCGTTAACTCACCTGAACCCGTGGGAGAGCTGGCGCACCTACCCAGCAACATGGCTTCAGTTCCAACACTCACCATTACCAGCTAATATTAAACTTCCTTCTGAGAACGGCTGTATCCACAGAAACAAACAAAGAAACAACAAGCCCAGTTCACATTCACAACCACTTCCATTCAACAACCTCCTAATGACTTACTCCCTCCAAAAGTCTTGCAGCCTGGGGTGTGTCATCTCTCCTGACTTTTTCCTACTCATATTTATTCATCCTACCTGTTGTATCCAAATGAAATAACTTATAGATTGTACACCTCATCTAATTTATTAACAATAATTGAACTTAAGATCTCAGATCTGTCTGTTCACAAGGTGATATAACAAAAAACTCTCTAATGATTGTCTGAACCACTTTCAGTACCAAAATAACACAGGAGCACAACACTTGATACAGTTCAAGAGAAAAATACAAAGTATTTAACTGTTCAATTTGCATGGAGAGATAATGACTTCAGTACAGTACTTTGATGCCTATCATCATAAATCCGTAAATAATACTAGTCCATACTTCGACTGTCACTGCAGAGTGAGTATAGATCATAGTCTGTCAGCTTCATTTTTGTATTGATTGGTACTCTGATATAAAGAAAATCTAAAATCTCCACCTTATCAATACATTGGTTTATTTACTCTAAATTAGTAAATTGGTCAATACCGGTTTCAATCCCTCGGGGATCATCTTCAGTTGACACACAAAAAAGAATTTATAAAAACATCACATATGAAAGGTTACATTTGGTGACTATTTCAATTAAATCAAGTGTTGAAAGTTATGTCATTAAAGTACTAGTGGGTGCAACTTAATTTATTTTTTTATTTTTATGTGCTATGTTATGAGGTATATTGGCTCACTGTGTCTAAGCTTTTTGTACATATAATGGGTTCTGCACTTATCACATCTGGTAATGATAATATTACATTCAATATGATTGATTCATATGATTAAAACATTAACAAATATCTTACTAAAATGGTAAAATATATACATCATTTGTTTAAAAAGTACTTGTTGTTTGAGTCTTTTTGATCATACTACACTTGTATTGCAAAACGTGGAATAAAATTTTTCACTCATACACATTAGTGATAATGAGTCCATTATAGAGTCTTAAAAGTATTTTGTCGTTTGAGGTATATCACAGCTTATTAGTTATTGTGATGTCAATAAGACGTAATTTCACTTTGTATTAATGTTTGGGGTATTCCACTTTTTTTAAGAAAGTCCATTGGAGTAAACATAGGAAAAGCTTAATTAAAGAGTTAGTTAAAATAGATCCTTCATTACTAAAAATGCTAATATGTGATACCTTATTAAAATGGATCCTTCATTTCTAAAGTATTGATATGTGATACCTCATGTGTTCATTTTATCATGTATAAAATGGGGTTTACATTTCTTAACAGTACTACTGTAGGTTGTTACCATCTATAATACATATGTAATATTACGATCTGACATAGCAGCCAACTGAAAATGTTTAAAGTATAATCTAATGGAATGGGACAAATTCCTTCTTTTGTACTGTTTGTTTTTCACTTTCAACTGGTGGAGTGCATAACATATGCGTGTTGTGTTAAATCTATATTATTGTTGAATTTGTGCAATTTGTAAACTGCTGCTTTTTGTGAAGTATCTTAGTCTTTGGATGTCATTAGGAAATTATTAGTGTGTCGTTTCTGGTTGAATGGTGACTGTTGCAAAATGAAGCTCGTTCAAGGTGCCGTGCGTCTTGATGGAATTTAAATTTGCACTTTTTATGATAATGGTATGGAGGCTTCTGTGTGTTGTAGATTAATCATGTTGAATGTTGAGACCATATGCTTTGCGTAGCTGCCTGTCCCATTCCATTAGATTATACTTTAAACATTTTCAGTTGGCTGCTGTGTCAGATCGTAATATTACATATGTATTATAGATGGTAACAACCTACAGTATTATTGTTAAGAAATGTAAACCCCATTTTATACACGATAAAATGAACACATGAGGTATCACATATCAAGACGTTAGAAATGAAGGATCCATTTTAATAAGGTATCACATATTAGCATTTTTAGTAATGAAGGATCTATTTTAACTAACTCTTTAATTAAGCTTTTCCTATGTTTACTCCAATGGACTTTCTTAAAAAAAGTGGAATACCCCAAACATTAATACAAAGTGAAATTACGTCTTATTGACATCACAATAACTAATAAGCTGTGATATACCTCAAACGACAAAATACTTTTAAGACTCTATAATGGACTCATTATCACTAATGTGTATGAGTGAAAAATTTTATTCCACGTTTTGCAATACAAGTGTAGTATGATCAAAAAGACTCAAACAACAAGTACTTTTTAAACAAATGATGTATATATTTTACCATTTTAGTAAGATATTTGTTAATGTTTTAATCATATGAATCAATCATATTGAATGTAATATTATCATTACCAGATGTGAATAAGTGCATAACCCATTATATGTACAAAAATCTTAGACACAGTGAGCCAATATATCTCATAACATAGCACGTTAAAAAAAAAAAAAAAAAAAAAATTAAGATGCACCCACTAGTACTTTAATGACATAACTTTCTACACTTGATTTAATTGAAATAGTCACCAAATGTAACCTTTCATATGTGATGTTTTTATAAATTCTTTTTTGTGTGTCAACTGAAGATGATCCCCGAGGGATTGAAACCGGTATTGACCAATTTACTAATTTAGAGTAAATAAACTAATGTATTGATAAGGTGGAGATTTTAGATTTTCTTTATATCAGAGTGAGTATAGAATCGAATATTGGCATTATTAAGTTCCACAAAGGTTCATAGCATGTAGGAGAAAACATATGAGTCTATCGGTCTATCACTATAGTCCCATGATACCCATTTGGTAGTTCTGTGGTCAGACTGTCTGCTTTCCTTGGCTCAAAGCTGTTCTAATACTGTACACCCAGCTTCAGCTGTGACATAGACTGGCCGGCCACTTGCTCACTGGAAGTGGCCTCACATGCCGGCTCAGCCTGGGATGTTCAAGAAGGAGTCTGTGTGGTGCACAGAGTTTGAAACAGACACCACAACACCCTCCCCTCCTAATAACACCAGTATGGCATACGTATCCCACACCTCAGGCTTCCTGTTGATAAATATGACCATAATAGGTGTGACGTTTCAGGCTCTGGGTGGTGGTGTTGGACTGGAGAGCTGGCCATCTCTGTTGTGGTGGCTGTGGACTGCTCATTACTAGGCAGGGCAGGCTCCTGTAAAGAACCCATTCGTATGAAATGATCTGAATCTCTGTAAGCCACAGATGGCTGATGTGGTAGAGGAGTAACCAAATCTTCCACAGGAGTGCAGCTCTCAGCGTGCGGCTGACAACCCCAGGAAACCATGCAGGATGCGGAGGAAATGTCCGGGCATAGATCTTATCTCCTTGGTTGAATTTTCCTCTGCTGACTGCTGGTTACCTGGCTGTAGGCTGCAACAGAGAAAGCAGAGTGCTATGTTGACAGCCAAGAAGTTCCTGGGAGGGGCTGAGTCCATCCTTCCCAGGTAATGTTCTACGTACCATTGTCCGATATCAGGGTGTTAGGTGAGACTTCCGTTGTACACAATAACAGGAAAAGTAACGTAAAAGCGTATAAGGAACAAAGCCCTCTTTTTTCCAGCACGAATAATGACTAGCCATCTACCATCAGAATAAATACAACACATTTTCTTTAGACAAATTGCCTGCAGTTTCATGGGCACATTTACATCTGAGTAACATGAGAGGTGTTTCGTTAGAGGAATCTAAAGAAAGTACTTCAGTTTGTACAATATTTTACAATTTGGAAAGCATTGATGGGGAAGGGAATTGTGGTTCAAAATATGGAATGAGTTAAAAGGAAGTGCCAGACATTAAAAAAAAAAAAAGTGAATGGTTTTACTCTGGTCATTAGAAAGTCGCTACTGATATTACTCTCACAGCCCCTGAACAGCAAGTACTATAGAGCATTCATTCAGTTCCCTTCGTTGAATTAAAACATGGCTAAGAAGCACTATTGGTGAAAATAGGTAAAATGGATTAACCACGCTAAGCATTCACTGTCATTGTGTTCTTGCAAACAAGAAGCAGTTAGTGGAAGCAACAGTTAGAAAATTTGCAACTAATCTGTGCAAACAATTATTCAAAAATTGACTTTTTTAAATAAATGGTGTTCTTCCTTTTGTTATTTATTAAAACCTAAGAAGGACTGTTGTTGAAAACAGGTTAAATGGGATACCTTCAGTAGGTTTTTGTAAACAAGCAACAAGGAGCTATAGTTAGAAAATTTGTAAATAATTCTCAAACATTATTGTTCAAAGTTATGTTCTCTCTTTTGTTATTGTTTATTATTGTAGGGCACCATATGAACCCTCCTTCCTTTTGAGGTTAAATTACAAAAACTCCCTACCCCCTCCCCTTTTATTTTGGGCTGGATAAGGCCATATAACCATGTCCAATTTTTTGTATTTTCTTTTTTTGAGAGCCCATTTTCATAAGGTACAATAAATATTCAATTACAGTATTTCAGGTAGTAGTGTTATTAACTTGCATGAAAAGAATATTATGGCTGATGAAGTATCTTCTTTGGAAATTGTACCTAATGTAGATGCAGAAATTGTGAATTTCCAAATTCAAATTGTTACCCGTATGGTCCTTGTTGATAAACTATGGAAGTTACATTGTCCACGTTACACATGAATGTTGTCCTAATGTATATGTCCAAACCTTGTCCCATTTCTCTACGAGACCTGCTATGAAGTGAAATTAATCTTCACAGTGAATTATTACAATCGGATGTCCTTTCTGACTTCAACCTCATCAAAGGAGTTAATGAGATGATGTATGATGGTAGGAAGGGAGAGGATGAAGCCCAGTGCTGGTACGTAGCCTACTCCTATCGAATAGCAACATGGAGTCTGCTCAAGGCCTAATGTCCCCATCCTAGGGACAGATCACTATCAACAGCATCATATGCCCCCACTCCATATGAACACTATGGAGAGGTTTGGAATGAATCCAGGCTTTTGGCATGCAATCTAGTGATTAGAAACATTCTGAAGATGAAATTTTTTTCGACCCACAGGACAGGAACCGGCTAAACATGGTATCAGACCGCATAGACTTCATACCTTAATGATTATGGCCACCAGGCGGGCTATGTTGTCCTAGATAGTGTTAAACTGTGAGCAAAGTTTGGTAGTTGTGAGGCAAATAGTTTCATGGATATGGGCCTTTAACAATTGGCCTAAAAACATATAAATTGACATCCAGATCCCTTTAAATAAGGCCTCAGCCATGCATGGTTACAAGGACATGTATCTTCTCTTTTCAGTATGGTTGATGAAGCAAAGCTAAAGGGAGAGAAAACAGTGGATATTATTATAATTGCTTGAAATTCTGTATCAGATCAGTGTTTAGTTATTAGAGCTTGGCTTTATTTATACTATTGGAATAGAGCACAGTTTTACATATTAGCTCGATTTAGTAATGTGTATCTTACAAGAAATGCACATTGTTAGCAGTAACACTGAAATCCATGAATTCTGGTTGCTTTGGGCTGTGCATGACGGAATTTGTGTTTTGGGATTAAAGAATGAATATTTTTCCCTTTAATTTTGTAGGGAGCAAAACAGATGTTAGCCATATTGTGCAAGGTCTGTGCTATGTGTAAAGGGGAGCAGAACATCACACACAAAAATCAACTAAATTCTGTATGATGGTCACATTGTCATGCTGGAAGGCGACATCCTAAATATTTGAAATGATCTACCTGTTTCAGTTTTGTATCCTGACCTGACCTTTAGTGTTCTTATGTTTCTTCTCTACTGGAAATGTTAATTTTCAAGACTTTTCAGTCTGTCGAACACACAAGTTCAGTATAAATATTACACTATAAAATAACACTATTAATCTAGGAATAAAATAACACACTATTAAACAAAGAATGACATGTTTCGTTCGTGAAAGATCGCCATCAGATTCTATCAAGTCACACTCAGTATTTGGAAATATTTATTTCTGTCCAAATATCTAGGAATTTGAAATTTGGAACTTATCTTAATGAAGCCCTGCTTTGTCTCCACTCTCACATACAATGCGAGGCATTTGAAAAATCATTACTTTCATTGGCTCGAATCCAACCATCTACCAGTCTGCTGACCCTCCATTACATCACGCAGCCCTCCCTGGTCAGGTCAATGACACGCTGAACTTCTCCTTCACGTGCTTTAACACTAGTGTTTCCTTAGTATTATCGTTGTTGTTGCTATCATTATTATTTCTCATATTACAGTGCTTTAAAAATTATGTAGGGGTTCTTAATGAGCATTTAATGATATGCGTATTATATATGTAATTTTATTATTATGTTTAATTAGAGAGTTCTTGAAATATGTTATTTTTAATGCTAAATGCTGATCTGAAAGATCGTCTCAAATGGCGAAGATGGTGCATTAATTCAGAGAATTTACTACAGATAAGAATATCCTAACCCACATTTCAGACCTTTAAGTCAGAGATTCCCGCCTGTGGGATTCGTTAAATGCTAATGCAAAAAGTGTACATGTTGTCCAGGTGTTAATTAAGTAGGGCGAATAGGGGCATTAAAAAAATGGATGGTATTTCAGGTTGGTTTTATCTTCCCTTTTTTTTTTGTGTGTGTGATGACCGGGCGAGTTGGCCGTGCGGTTAGAGGCGCGTGGCTGTGAGCTTACATCTGGGAGATAGCGGGTTCGAATCCCACTGTCGCCAGCCCTGAAGATGGTTTTCCGTGGTTTCCCATTTTCACATCAGGCAAATGCTGGGGCTGTTCCTTTATTAAGGCCATGGCCGCTTCCTTCCAACTCCTAGGCCTTTCATGTTTTATCTTCGCCATAAGACCTATCTGTGTTGGTGCGACGTAAAACCACTAGCAAAAAAAAAAAAAAAATTGTGACGTAAATTTCAGTTGCTTCTTTAATATTCAAAGATTTACTTCTGTTTTCGGTGTGCAAGATTTTAGATCTGTTGATATCTGTGAAATGGTGTCAACAGTCTTGTGTGCTCTCCAAAGGCTGAATGTCGATTATATAATAATGTTATTGGCTTTACGTCCCACTATATACTTTTACAGTTTTTGGAGACGCCAAAATTTTGTCCCGCAGGAGTTCTTTTACGTGCCAGTAAATCTACGGACACGAGGCTGACGTATTTGAGCACCTTCAAATACCAATGGGCTGAGCCAGGATCGAACCTGCCAAGTCGGGGTCAGAAGGCCAGCGCATCAACTGTCTGAGCCACTCAGCCCGGCGTCTTTCAAACTGACCTTAACGCAGTGGAGGTAGAGTTCAGTGGCTACCCAGATGAAATTGTCCACTCTGTTATGTTGTTGTTATGTTTTCTTATATAAATGATATGAGTAAAGAACTGGAACCAGAGGTAAGGCTTTTTGCAGATGATGTTATTCTGTTTAGAGTAATAAATAAGTTACAAGATTGTGAGCAACTGCAAAAAGACCTCGATAATGTTGTGAGATGGACAATAGGCAATGGTATGATGATGAACGGGGTTAAAAGTCAGGTTGTGAGTTACTAATATGAAAAGTCCTGTCAGTTTTAATTACTGCATTGATGGGGTGAAATTTCTCAAGTACCTAGGTCTTAATATAAGGAAAGATCTTCATTGGGGTAATCACAAAAATGTGATTGTAAATAAAGGGTAAAGATCTCTGCATGTGATTATGAGGGTATTTTGGGGTTATAGTAAGGATGTAAAAGAGAGTATGGTTCCAGTGTATGGGACCCTCAATGGGATTACTTAATTTAAGAACTAGAAAAAATCCAACGAAAAGCAGCTTGATTTGTTCTCGGTGATTTTCGACAAAAGAGCAGTGTTACAAAAATGTTGCAAAGTTTGGGCTGGGAAGACTTGGGAGAAAGGAGATGAGCTGCTCAACTAAGTGGTATGTTCTGAGCTGTTAGTGGAGAGACAGTGCGGAATGACATTAGTAGGCGAATAAGTTTGAGTGGTGTTTTTTAAAGAAGGAAAGATCGCACTATGAAGATAAAGTTGGAATTCCAGAGGACAAATTGGGGCAAATATTGTTTATAGGTAGGGGAGTTAAGGATTATAATAATTTACCGAGGGAGATGTTTAATAAATTTTCAAATTCTTTGCAATCGTTTAAAAAAGTCTAGGAAAGCAACAGATAGGGAATCTGCCACCTGGACAACTGCCCTAAATGCAGATCATTGTTGAGTGATGTTGATGAGAGGCTCTTTACTATGCACTCCTGATTATTTAGACCAATGGAGTGTTACTACGAGACAGTTCTATCCAGATCAATAGACTAGATCTTGTCAACAGTTGATATCAAGAGTAAACAACAAGTAACACCCATCACTAAAAGAGCATCGATTTGTGGGAATTTTCAGTATGCTGCAGCTGTCTTGCACCAGGGCAACACATTAACTTGATCGAATATTTCCTGATAATATAAGTAATGTAAAGGTACAAACAAGTGCAAAGCAAGTCATATATAATTATATAGGAATAAAAATAACACGTATTGGAATAAACAAAATGACTGGTCGGTGTGGAAGAGGGTGACAGTGGATGACTGATATTCATGTGGTAGAGGGAGTAGGCGGGATAATCATATTGGAATAGCTCATTCCATGTTAAGAAAATGGTATTGCTCTTATGGGAAGAAGGCTGCCATATCGAACAGCTCTGTTCAGCAGCATCATGGGAAAGTGGAGGCATGTAAATGTTCAAACTCAGTATTTGAGATAAAAGGTAGAAGAAACTCAGTATTTGAGATAAAAGGTAGAAGAATCTAAGTTCAAGATAATATTCATGAATTCTAGGGAATTGGGTAGCGGTGGGGGAGAGGTGTTAGAGGGGCTCATTTTGATCTTCGTAGGATAACTGCAAAACAGCGGAACATCAATTTGTGAAATTCAGTTTTTAAGTTTGAGATAAAAAGGGGAAGAAAATACGCTGAAAATGAAGTACAGTTTACTATTTACTTCCTTTAATCCTTAGCCTTATCCATAGAGTAAACAAATCATTGTAATAATGTTAAAGAAAGTAATCGCACATGTAGGATAATTAATCACATAACACAAGACAAGCACACATTGATATGAAGACTAAAAAGGATACGCAACACAAAAATAGGTGACTTCTCTACAACAGTTAATAAGCTGCTAGAATTCACACTGTAACTGATTACACGTTACGTGTACCAGAGCGACGCAGGGGGAAAAGGGGAAGGCAACAAGGTGATGGCTGTTCCTGCCATTGTGTTTCCTCCCTACAAAAGTATTTATGAAATAGGAAAACTTCAGTTGTTATTTTAATAATGCACGGAAAATGCCTCATGTTTTCTGTCTTTCATAAGGCAATATAATGTACATTATAATATTCCTTGATCACGTGGAATTATGGGCGTCTAAGAGGGCGTACGTCCATAAGAGCAATATTGTTTTCTTAATGTGGAATGACCTCTAGTTAGTAATAGAATCTTATCTGGATAAAGGTAAATTATCATTATGTGTAATTTTTATAACTTCATATCTTTCAGGTTTGTGGGTGCGGCTTACTGACAGACCATATTTCCAAGATGTTATCGATGATGTCATTAAGGAATATGTGTGGAATACAGTCAAGTACTTGGAGGATATTTCCATGTATTTACTGCCAGAACCCAGAGCACCTTTAAAAGTTTTTGATCGTTATGATTTTGTCGATCCAGAGTTGGGTATGATTCTAGAACCGGTGAGTACACATAGCCTTCAAATAAAATCGGAGCGGATGAAAGCCTTCAGTACTCCATTGTTGACAGTATCACTGCTTAACTGGAGTGAAAAAATATATGCACTTCTTATTTCTGCTGAGCAGTGCATCCATAACATCTTAGACCATTATCCCTTTTTATTGTACGTAGGCAAGCCAATAAGTATCTGCATTTTGCTCTAATTGTCTTTAGGTTGGCTCTATGGCATTTTGTGCTCACCAGCCACTAGATGGCGCCGTAGTCTACGTCTGTGGTTGGTTTCAGCATTATCAGATCAGTACAGCTTGTGCTGTTGCGTGGCCGCGCTACTCTCTGTTTGCATGAAGGAAGAACAGCGTTCCAGAATTAGTTTTTTGTGGTGTGAGGGTGTACCAGGGGCGGAAATTCATTGAAGACTTTCAGCACAATACGGGGACAATGTTTTGCCACAGTGAAGTGTTTACCAGTGGATTGAACAGTTCAAAAGAGGTCGCACGAACGAGAAGGATGAGGAAAGATCTGGGCGTCCATCTGCAGCTTTAACTGATGCCAGTATTAAACAAGTGCGTGATACGATCCTGAATAACAGACCAGTGAATGTTGATGATGTGGCGAACCATATGCACATTAGCCATGGAATGCATTACGGAACGCTGTTCTTCCTTGATGCAAACAGAGAGAGGCGTGGCCATCTTTACGTTGCAGCAGCGCAGGCTGTACTGATCTGAACTCCGAAACCTACCACAGACTTAGGCAGTGATGCCATCTAGCGGCTGGTGAGTACACAATGCCATAGAGCCAACCTAAAAACAATTAGAGCAAAATGCAGATTGACTTGCCTACGTATGGTTATACAATCAAATGAACTTGTTCACTTGTTAGTTTTCTCATTGAACGGTGGTTTATGTAATTTACAGTTTTTAAGTTTTACTCTCCTATAGTCTGCAATTTTCTCTTTTCTGAAATGAGTAGATAACATTTCATATGATACATGAACAATATTATTAAAGCCACCACAGATTGTATTCATAAATTTGCATTCGATATAAGAATGTGTGGATAGAGTACACACAAAAAAGGAAGACACGGGTCCAAAATCTTCGGCTGCAGCTTTCGTCAGTGGAGAATAGAATAGTAATGGTAATGATCATTGTTGACAAGTAGGTGCTGTTGTGAGGTAAAGGGAATGGAGAGACAGACAGATAAGAGAATGGAAGAAAAGGAGCGGTTATCTCATGTCCACCTTCAGAATCTCTAAGGACGAGGGGGTAGGAAGTTGGAGTAAATGTTTAAGGGCTTTAACTGTGAAACAATCATCAGATGTGGTTTGATGTTGCCATGTGTGAATGGGGATCCATGTTAGGGGTTTCATGGGTACTGCGGATGCTGCACATTTGTTTGGCTAGAGTGTTGGTAGAAAGTTAAGGCAGAGTTTTCATTGAAGCTAGTAGATGATGGTGGATGAAGTGCAGGCATGATGACCTTGTATAGGATAAGACTACTTTGGTGATGCTACTGTTGAAAGTAGTGCTTGATATATGTAGACTGCAGGTCTTTGCAGCAGCTGTCTTCACAGGTGAAAGAGCTGGAAGGTAGTGGCGGTCTGTGTGGTTTGTAGCGAGAGAGAATGTTTTTTCAGATTAGGTGGGTGCCTTAATATGTCTGTGGGGCTTTTTGGGAGAAGATCACAGACGTAGGGTGAAGATGATTGAATGCTTGTTTTAAAATGTGATTGACTTACGGGAATAAGTGGTTATGATGATTTTGATTTCTTGTCCATCAGTTGTTATTTTATTTACCAGTGGTGGATCAGTAAACATGATCTCAGTTTTTCAAAGGGTTTTTCGTGCTATTTCTTGAAGAAATTTAATTTGGTATTGACTTTTCTGAATAGTAGTGGACATTAGAGGAAGGTCATCAGAAAATCCTAAACAGTTTAAACTTAAATTTTGTTTGGTACATCCAGTTTTTATGTTCTTTGGATTTACCTTGTACCATTCCCTGGTTACATATTCTAATGCACAATTAATAATAATAATAATGTTATTTGTTTTACGTCCCACTAACTACTCTTTTACGGTTTTCAGAGATGCCTATGCACAATTAAATACTGTAGTAAAGGTGATAATTAGTCTCCTTGTCTTAAACCTGTTTTAATCAGAAATGGTTCAGAAACTTCTCCTCTGAACTTCTTTTGATTTGATATTAGTTAAAGTAAGCCCTGTCAGTTTAATTAATTTTAGAAGGAGTCTTAAAATCCCTTAAAATTGTTAAAACTGAAGGTATTTGTATACAGCCATATGCCTTCTTAAAGGCATCTAATGTTATTACTATTAGGCTTGTTTTATTTTCTGTAGTATGCCATTATTAATTTTAGAGTGATAATCTGTTCAACACAACTACTCCAGGGTAAAAAACCTCTTTTGTATTCTCTTAACTCTTGTTCTATTTGGCCTTTGATCCATCCATATAAGATCTGGGAAAAAATCTTATATGTGCAATCCAACATAGATAATCCTCTATAATTATCCGGGTTACCCTTATCTCCTTTTATGTAAAGAGGGTGTGGTAAAGCTGTTGTTCAATGTTCTGGAAACTGTTCAGCAATAAATTTTTTTGTTAAAGCCATGTGTAAGGAAATCCGAACGGTATTACTTGAATATTTCCACATCTCTACAAAAATCTGGTCTTCTCTGCATACAAGTTCTTTGAGTGCTTTTTCTAATTCTTGAAATGGTGGAAGTTCCATGTTTTTAATTTTTTTTTTTGGATATTTATATTCATTTGTAATAGTTCTTAGGTTCTTCACAATTCAAAAGTTCCCTGGATGCTTTTGTCATATTCCCAGCATTTTCACTATTACTTTTACTTTACTATTACTATTTTTTACTATTTTACTACTTTGCTATTACTATTTCATCTCCATCTTTCAACATTAATGTAGGAGCATCATATTTCTGTAGTTGTCTTCCAAAAATGTTATAATATTCACTAGAATTGGTGTTATGATAATTAACTTCTATAGAGTTTATTACCTCCTTATGAAATTCTCAATTCTTCTAATATTTGTAAGAATTGCTTTCTGATATTTTTTGTAGGTTGATTGCATTTTCTTGTTTTATGGGTTTGGAACTTTAAGCATGCCTGATGTCCCTCCTTATGAATTCTGGCACATTCTACTGTCCATAAGGTATGTTTTTTATGAGGGTTCAGTGGAGCTAAGAAATCAGCTTGTTTTTTTGAGAATTGAGGTCAGTTTTTCAAGATCGCCTGTCAGTTTTATTGTTTGTGTGATTTCCTTATATTTGTCATTTTTTATTAACTGGTGTGGGTCATATCTCCTCTTCGTTTTATTAGTTTTATTTTCTTCTTTAGGGGTGTGAATTTAAGTTTAGTTTTTGACAATATAGTGATCAGAACCAAAATCCATACCTCTTGATACTTTTACATAATAAATTTCCAAATGGAAAAATTTGTCCATACAAACATGGTTTGGCTGTCATTCCTCTTTCCTCTAGTCAGGATGTTTTCAAGTTTTAAGCTTGTTTGGTTTCCTTTTGAAATATGTTGATTTAGTTCGACAAGTCTTTGGCCATTCTTGTTCATAAATTTATGTGGAGCCCATTTCCCAATTATATCTCTTATATTCTTTTCCCTTCCTAATTGGGCATTAAAGTCTCCTAATAAATTTCAACATCTATGTATATATAATTAATTAATATATATATATATATATATATATGGGTGAAAAAGGGGGTGAATTGTTCAATGAGCATATCTATATCTCAAAAACATAAAAGTTTACTGACATAAAAATTGGTATTTAGAATCTCCTTTAAAAGTAAAGAAACATGTAATTTTTTGTTTTGGGAAAGTCCCCTTAAGTGTGGGTGAAAAAAGGGTTAAATACCTTTTATGAGGATGCTTATATCTCAAAAACTGAAGATCTAGGAGAATGTATATTCTAAAACAATGGGTGCTGCATCAGCATTTTCCTACGTGGTCATTGACCCCCAGTGGCGGGAAATTAGAATTTTTTCTGAGCATTTTTTTTTTTTTTTTCGGACATTGAACTCTAGTCGGTAACATTATTATGTCAAACCTTACGTACGTGAGCAGGCCTAACCTCACGTAGTAAGTTTGACATCATAATGATGTCTTAACCTAACTTGTAACCACGGACACTAACCTAACCTCATTGGGTTAGGTCAGGGACCGAGATTTTGGTTTTTTGGGTAGCTGGAGAGTGTCTTCTCCTCCCTCCATGGGGGCCACCTCCCAGCCCCCCGCACCCCCCTAGAGGTCCCCTACCTTGGTGGTCTTCTACCAAAAATACTGCCTGGCTAAGAAGCCAGGCATGGCCATCTCTCTTGCAAGAAGTGACAAAATGTTCACACTGCAGCAACTTTTATTGCGTCATTGTGTGGGTGGGGGATGGATGAGTGGGAAACCGTGCACAATGGAGACGAAGGTGCGCTTGCAACTGCGTCTGTGGGTAACAGCGCAGACATGCGGGAGACCTGGGGAAGTAACTACTATCCGTCGCTGTGCACGCACTCTTGTAGCATTTTTGTTAGTCCCACTACATTTCAAATATCGCGCTAGTGCGGAAACAGCTCACTCATGGATGGACGTGAGACTACAGTGCAATCACGCAGCGACTTATGAAGTAACTATCTGTCACTGCATGCCCTCTTGTGGGCATCTTTGTGAGTTACTAATTTCAAATTTTGCGCTAGTGTGGTCGCACGCACAAGTTACTCTACACTATAAATTGAGGATAGTTATGTCCACCTTTTCAATACAAAAACAATGTGAGGTCATTAACACATCACATATTTATTACCTTTCAAACATTGGGACCGGTTTCGGCATTATTTGTATGCCATCATCAGCCATAGGAAACTTAGTGACAAGGCCTAAGTACAATATTAACATAACTTACAACATAATTATATGTATATATCCCCCTTCCCCTACATAACATGCTCCGCCCCTCTTCTAATACTCGTAGTCTGCTTTCTGCCTTTCCGGTAGACAGTTCCTCATCGGCTTCATTCTCGACAACACAGTGCTTAGGGTGAGTTTCTACTTAAACGAAAATAATGCCTATTAAACTTAGTTATTCTTACGCTAATACATAGTATATATATTCTTTCTTCTTAGGTCCGTCTTGGATCGAGATATTTCTAGAACCTCAAAGACCTTGAATGTTATGGTCCAAGAAAATTTGGTTCACCAGTCCACTTCGACCAAGTCGATCTACATTTTATCAACATTAGCATAAATGACGGAAGTATTACATTACGATCATTGCTTAACGACATTACATTGCGAAATAAGAAATTTATTCAACCCAAAATCCACCTAAAATAGAGTGAACCTGCAATCAATTCTAAGAGGAACTGCTTTACTCACTATATATCTTCTCTGAAAAAGGGACCTCTACAATGGACAATTAATATTTTAAAGTTTAAAATATCAGCCGAATTTATCATTTTATTCGACTTGTTATTAAATAACCAAACTATATTAACGCAAGTTATAGAATTACTACAGACTTATAATGTAACTTATCTCCATACCTAGTACAAATAGGTCACTGTTTCCCATCTGACAGTAGGCGATTTCATTTTAATGCATGTCAATTTAGCACTATTGACCAAACAAATGTACTATTATCTTTAACGCCTAGGAGTTATAAAAGTTTTTAAAGATTGAAAATTGTTATCTGGATGCTCTTTTAACATTTGGTAATATTTAGAAAAACTGACAATAAGCTTTAACTTTAGTCAAATAATTGTATAAAGTCATAATATATCGCATAAAATATGCTACCAATTTTAATATAAGTTTTTATGGTGTACACCAAACATTTTTTAATAGTCATTGTAAGAATATGTTCATTTTTATATATACATATAATTATGTTGTAAGTTATGTTAATATTGTACTTAGGCCTTGTCACTAAGTTTCCTATGGCTGATGATGGCATACAAATAATGCCGAAACCGGTCCCAATGTTTGAAAGGTAATAAATATGTGATGTGTTAATGACCTCACATTGTTTTTGTATTGAAAAGGTGGACATAACTATCCTCAATTTATAGTGTAAATCTAAATTCAATACGGACCAAAATGAAGTTCTTAACTTTAAAAAAAATAAATACAAGTTACTCTAATCAAATGACTAACAGATTGCAACAGTCATGTGGAGAGGGGAGGGGACATGACATGTGCACGCTCTCGCGTAGACTTTCGTAAGTTACTGAAAGCAAATGATGATCAGTTTGTGCAAGAGATGTATCACCGCACCATCTATGCAGCAACTTTCACGAGTTATACAATTGACTATCTGATCCTCCCCACTTGTAACTATCTAACCTGCCTCCATCTCCCCTTGGAGGAGATCAACTAGTGTGGTGTGGTTATCACCCTCTTTTCCATACTGCGATGGTGTTAGAAAGGTCATCCACCTGTAAAACAGTGACAAATCCACATCTGCTACACATATCCTCTTAGATGTGGGAGAGAAAATTAGTAAAATTATTATTAGTAATGATCAAACGGAAACATAATTTAATATTAATTTTACATATACTATCTGCCTCTATAGCTCATGCAGCAGTGCATCGATACCACATCGTTAACTATTGAGCAAAGGAGAAGAACATTAATATTACTACTTTTTTTCTTTACCTGAGGATGTCGTGTGATTCAGCACTGTTTTACAGATGGATGACCTTTCGTCTGCAATCTTATACTGAATGAACTCTTTCACTTCTAAGAGGATAACAAAGTTAAGTTATAACATCATTCTATGTTTATCTTCATCTCATCATTCAGATTATGCTTTCCTAAGAGCAGACAGGAAAGACTATATGTGACAGATAGGTAAATACACATGTTATCCTTACTTCCATGTCACCTATCATTCCTGTTTTGCAGCAGAATTAGGTGTTGACTACAAGAAATATTCATTGAACACATGGATAAAAAGAAGATACCATTTTTGATTATATTTTTTATCATTTTCATGACTGGTATACTGGAACATAAGCTTCAAACATATAAATGTGCAGGTGAATGACGAGGGGGAGTCCTTTTGTCCTTTTTTCTGTTCTGCATTTACACTGACCTTTTTCATTTTTCCCTTTTGCCAGATGAATGAGAGGAGAGGAGCCATTTTGCTCTATTACGATCACTCCTCCCCTTGTTTTGATGTAAGTCTATAAGGGAAAGAGAAGAAAAAGGATGTCATAAGTTACCATGTTTATTAGGCGGATGAGGAGAAAAAATAGTATTGTTTGAATTATGTTACATTTACACCTACCTTTTTTTTTTCATTTTCAGTCTTTTATAACAGGAACATAATCTTTTGTGACCTATTTATAATCATGTTTAGATGCAATTTTTTAAATCGTATAATATTGAAAACATAATTAGAAGGATAAAGGAAGAGGAATAGAAGTGCGATGATTGTCAGAAAAAAACTAGTATAGAAAAATAAAAACAGTATAGCTTTTTCTTTCTTTTTGTATTATCCATCATCTTCGTTGTTGTCAACAGGAACAGAGATGTTGGTATATTGCTATCAAATATAGAAATGTTATAATTTTTTGATTATGTTTTACATACATTTTCAATATTTCAAAAATAAAGCAGAACATAATATTACATATTCAATATGTGAATGAAATTAGAAATTAAAAGATAATTGATGTAATAGAATAGCTGGTGAATGCTCTAGGGAATTCGAAATGGTGAAGGGAGTAAAGCAGGGTGACAGCTTGGGTCCTCTTCTCTTTGTGATCTTCATGAACCAAGTCATTAAGCAGTGTAAAAGAAGAACTAAAAGAATTAAGGTTGGCAACTGGAACATGAGACCAATATACTGTATGTCCAATCCCTGGTCTATGCAGGCGACATTCTGATTTTGGCTGGAAAAGAGGAGGATCTCCAACAAGCTCTTACTGAATGGGCTTATGCCTTCCAGGACCGTGGGATGGAAGTGAATGCGAGCAAAACCAAGGTCATGCAGTTCACCAAAGGAGAAAAAGTACAGCTTCAAATCAAGTGGAACAATGAGGATATTGAACAAGTAGAACAAATTGAGTATCTGGAGCTCCATTTTCAGAGAGGACGGAAAATTAGAGGCAGAAATAAACAACAGAATTAGAAAAGCTAATCAAGTTTTCTATGGTATAAACAACACAGTCATAGGGAAGAAAGAAATTATTAGAAACACAAAAATGCGGGTATATCATGCCGTGTACCTGCCAACCCTCCTGTATGGTGCAGAGAGTTGGACAGTGCATAAAAAACTGGAGAGCCGTCTGGTTGCCGCTGAGATGAGATATTTACGGAAAGTTGCCCGGAAAACTCGAAGAGACCATATTAGAAACACCACAATAAGAGATGAGCTTCAGCAGGAGCCAATAATGGATGTTCCGTGGTTTCCCATTTTCGCACCAGGCAAATGCTGGGGCTGTACCTTAATTAAGGCCACGGCCGCTTCCTTCCCACTCCTAGCCCTTTCCTGTCCCATCGTCGCCATAAGACCTATCTGTGTCGGTGCGACGTAAAGCAACTAGCAAAAAAAATAATGGATGTCATTGAGAGGAGAGGATTGGGCTGGATTGGTCACTTAGAAAGAATGGAAGATGAAAGGAAAGCGAAGCAGGTGTGGGGAGCCAGACCAACAGGAAGAAGAACACGAGGGAGGCCACGGATTGAATGGGAGGAGTACATCTTGGGACTGATCAGGAAGCGAGGGAAGACCCTGGGAGAGGTTCAGAGAATGGTGCACGATAGAAGAAAGTTTAGTAAATGGCTGAAATGTCCCGACGCCTAACGGCACAAAGGGAAATAAGAAGAAGATGTAATATCATTAACATCATCAGTGATTTTGTATAACCGTTCGTATATATTTAATATAGAAATATAAAAATATTGATTTCTTTTGTATTTACATGCATTTTTCAAAGCAGATAAATATGATAAAAAAGTGTAGAGAATATTATATTTCACAAAATACTACATTTTCAATATAGAAATGAAAATGAAATTTAAAATGAATAATGATGTGTAATCTTTTTTATTTTTTTGTATTTAAAACCATTTTCAATATTTTAGATAATTTTATCCCTTTTACACTTAATCATCATATTTTCAACAATGAAAGTTTCTTCAATAAAAGGATATTATATTATTGTAAACTACAATAACTTATTGTATTCTGCTTATTTACAAAACAAAAAAATCATGACATGACAAACAGCTAATGTTTTTGTATCCCCAAGGCACACTTGTAAGATTGTCACTTTTCCACTGTTGTTTGTTATCAAATGCAATTAATGAACATTCATTCTGTTCAGTAGTAAAAACATGGTGTCTGCGTGAAAGTATTCTCATCTGTCTACGAAAAGCAGCATTTTTAGAAGCCAGTACGTTATGATAGTGTTGTACATGTAAATGTCTAACTACACTTGAACGCACACCTTTTGCCTTTTGCACAGATTGTGAATTTTCTGTTTCGTATGAATACATTTTTGGTGCTAAACCAATAAGCTGTCATAATATTCATACTACATTCATCTTTCATAAGACCTATGACTTTATTATTAAGTTTCTTATTGTCAAATTGATTACATGGTGAAAAAGAAGATGTGTCGAAGTATTCTGAATGGTTACCTATTACATCGTAGACGTTTGTATTCCGAATATGACTAATAAAACTATCTGTATCCATATACAAAAGTGAAAGCTCTGTAAACTGTTGCTTTGCAAAACCATAATGAAAATCATACATTTTTAGTTTTGAGTAATCTCATGTGACCTTTCCCAAATAAATTGGCTTTGCATAAACTATCTCAATTTGTTTTTATTTCAACAGTAAAAAGGTCCCGATCAGTGACGTTACATGATTTAAAATTCGGTTTTGAAATGTACTTGCATGCACCATACTCTCCACCCCATTGATTAATTAAATGAATGTCACAATGTTTGTGAACATTTTCCATGCTTTTCCCATAGATAGAGTTATTCATGAGTTTGAAAAACGTACTTTCAAAAGTTGAAGTAGCATGTTGACGATGTTCTCTATTTAAATCCATGTACGCTAATGCAAAAAGTGTAAATGTTGTCCAGATGTTAATTAAGTAGGGCGAATAGGGGCATTAAAAAAAATGGATGGTATTTCAGGTTGGTTTTATCTTCCCCCCCTTTTTTTTTTTTGTGATGACCGGGCGAGTTGGCCGTGCGGTTAGAGGCGCGTGGCTGTGAGCTTACATCTGGGAGATAGCGGGTTTGAATCCCACTGTCGCCAGCCCCGAAGATGGTTTTCCGTTGTTTCCCATTTTCACATCAGGCAAATGCTGGGGCTGTACCTTAATTAAGGCCACGGCCGCTTTCTTCCAACTCCTAGGCCCTTCCTGTCCCATCGTCGCCATAAGACCTATCTGTGTCGGTGCGACGTAAAGCAACTAGCAAAAAAAAACTCTCCAGTATTTTACAAACTGTACTGGTCAGGCTGATTGGTCTGTAGTTCTCTGGTTTCCTTTTATCACCCTTTCCTTTATAAATTGGTATTATTATAGATTCCTTCCATTCTTTTGGTATTACACTATTATTTATTACATAGTCAAAGATAAATTTTAAATAAGGCACTATGTACCACCCCATTGCCTTTAATACCTCCCCAGTAATTTGATCACTTCCTGCTGCTTTTCCTTCCTGAAGCAGTTGGATTTCTCTGAAAATATCTTCATTTGTGAATGAGAAGCTTCTTGTTTCCCTATGTGTCTCTCCCTCTCTATCTTCTGTTACTGTTTCCAACTCATGACAATCTTCTACTGAATCTCTGAATTCCCTACTAAATAGATTTGCTCTCTCAGTATCTATTGTATAGTGTTCACCCCCTTCTCCCACCATTGTAGGAATTTGGATTCCTTTTCCTTTTTGATTCCTAATACATGAATACATCTTTTTCCATTCCCCTTTGTGGTCATTACCGTCTTGAAGTATGCCATTTATATATTTCTCTTTTGCTTCCTTTTTCACTCTATTCAGTTCCCTCATTAGCTGTTTTCTAGTTTCTCTATTCTCCCTACCCTCTTTGATTTTCCTGTTTACTATTCTACATTTTCTTTTTAGCTTTTTTATCTGCAATGCCTTTTTTCTCCTCATCCACCTAATAAACCTAGTAACTTATGACATTCTTTTTCTTATCTTTCCCTTATAGACTTGGATCAAAAGAAGGGGAGGATTGATCATAATAGGGCAAAATGGCTCCTCCTCCTCCTCTCATTCACCTGGCAAAAGGAAAAAATGAAAACGGTAAGTGTAAATGCAGAACTGAAAAAAGGACAAAATGGGAAGGGTAGGTGACATGGAAGTAAGGATAACATATGTGTTTACCTATCTGTCACATATATATTCTTTTCTGTCTGTTCTTAGGAAAGCATAAACAGAATGATGAGATGAAGATAAACATAAAATTTTGCAGTAGAATTAGGTGTTGACGACAAGAAATATTCATTAAACACATGGATAAAAAGCAGATACCATTTTTGATTATATTTTTTATCATTAAGATGTCATAACCTTACTACGTGAGGTTAGGCCTGTTTACATACGTTAGGTTTGACATCATCATGACGTTATTGACTACAGTTCAATGACCGCACCAAAAAAAATGTTGGCTCAGCAAAAATTAAAATTTCCCGCCACTAGGGGTCAATGATCTCGTGGGAAAATGCTGACGCAGCATCCTTTGTTTTAGAACATACATTCCCTACGTTGTATGTATGTTTAGTCCTCAGCCCGAAGCCTGGTTGGATCCTCAACAGCTCCGCCATCAGCTGTCATAAATGGCCTAAGCATCTAGGGAAA
Source organism: Anabrus simplex (assembly GCF_040414725.1). Taxonomy (NCBI): domain Eukaryota; kingdom Metazoa; phylum Arthropoda; class Insecta; order Orthoptera; family Tettigoniidae; genus Anabrus; species Anabrus simplex. The sequence goes on along the minus strand of NC_090265.1, from coordinate 882,994,432 downwards.
TGAGGAGTGAGGTAGTTTCCAGTTGCTTTCCTCACTCTTACGTTCCAGATATGAAAATTGGTGTTTGGAGTCTCCTTTTGGAAAATCCAATTAATGGGGAGGAGGGGGTAGAATTATAAAAAATACTATATCTACAGTATATCTCAGAAACGTAATCTCTTTTAAAAATAAAAAAACATGTATTTTTTGTTTCCAGAAAAAAACAAGGGGGGTGGAACTGAAAAAAGGTGTTGAATTCTTTTTGTTAAGATAGCTATATCTCAAAAACTGAAAATGTTACAGAGGTGAAAATTGGTATTTGGAGACACTTTAAAAATAAATAAATATGTATTTCTTTGTTTTTGGAAACTCCACGTAAGGGAGGGGGGTGAAATAATGGAAAAATTAGTAGAATTCTTTGTATGAGAACATGTATATCTCAAAAACTACAGATGTTGCAGACGTGGAAGTTGGTATTTAGAATCTCCTTTAAAAACAAAGAAAGTCGGGCTGAGTGGCTCAGATGGTTAAGGTGCTGTCTTTCTGAGCCCACAAGGACTCCCCCTCTTCATTCACGTGCACATTTGTATGTTTGAAGTTTATGTTCCAGTTTGATGTCATATCAATAACGTAAGTATACCGGTCATGAAAAAATAACTTGTATTGTATTGTTTGAATTATGTTTCATTTACAATTACCTTTTTTTAATTTTCAGTCCTTTATAACAGGAACATAATCTTTTGTAACCTATTTATAATTATGTTTAGATGCAATTTTTTTAATCATATAATATTGAAAACATAATTAGAAGGATAAAAGAAGAGGAACAGAAGTGCAATGATTGTCAGAAAAGAAGAACTATTATAGAAAAAAAATAAAAACAATATAGCTTTTTTTCTTTTCTTTTTTTGTATTATCCATCATCATCGTTGTTGTTGACATCAACAGAGATTTTGGTATATTGCTATCAAATATAGAAATATCAGAATATAACAGCTTTGACATTTTCAATGTTATATAAAAGTTTCAAGAATTTCATCATTATCTTTAAAAAGAATAAATGAACATGCTAATGCTGCATTCAGCTTAAGTGCAGAATGTGTTTATAGCAAAGAAGTTACTTTATCTTTGAACACATCATAGCATGATAAAAAAAAAAATTGGATCTAAAATATTCATTGCATTTTTTATACTACCACTTGTTATACATGATGTAAAACATGTATTGATAGTTTCCCAATTAGAAGCCATGACATACAGAAAAAAATTGAAATAAAAAATCTTTGTTATTTTATAACAAATAAAAAATATGTATTATTGTATTTAATTCACAGTCAATTTCATGCTATGTGATGTAGTTTACATGTTATAATAATCAATTAAATATTGTTAAAACTAACAATACATGTGTTGTTTTCTATACCATGATATGTCATTGTAATTGATCATTGATTTATATTATCGAGATCAGAATCAGAAAGTGAATTAAATCTATTTGGCAAAAACACTTAAAAATACACACATGTACATAAAATTCTCTCACCGAATAGAATGATGTCATAACTTATCCCTTTTAGTACCAGTTGCTTATAGGTGGTATAAAATGTATATGGGAAAATATTTAATATTTATTTTCACCTATTCAATACAATACAAGATGTTGGCATTTAAGTTAAAACATTTTTCAAATGTGAGACATGTTTCGCCTCTTACTGTCTCACATTTGAAAAATGTTTTAACTTAAATGCCAACATCTTGTATTGTATTGAATAGGTGAAAATAAATATTAAATATTTTCCTATATACATTTTACGACACTTTCAATATGGACAAAAATGATTTTCATCACTTATAATATAGGTGGTTTATGCGAAGAATACCAGGCTTATTTTTAATAAATTGCAATGTTTCAGTAAAATTATTATAACTTTCTTATTATTGAAGATATGCCTCTGACATTTTAAGTTATCATAGAAAAGGAGGTTCTTTACATGTTTTTAAATTCAGAAGCTATGTTATATTAACGCTATAACATATTAAAAAATTATTTGTTTAACAAATATCAAAATGAAAATTGAAAAGTCATAATTGAGATAAAGAAACACAAATCAAAATTAAAATTATGCACTGAAAATATTATTGTCTGCAGATACATGCTCTTGGTCCACTATTTGCAAAATTTCAATAACCTAGGCACTAAAGTTTCTAATTTAAAAAATATTTTATAACCGGGTGTTTCGAGATACAGCGGGGAAGGTTCGAACCGTGTGTCATTTCCAACTGAAACTTCACTGAACACTGTGTTATGCATGTAGGCATTGTTGTCATTACTGCCTGCATCACGGCCTACACTGTTTTCATTTCCGTCACTTTCCGAATCAGCATCACTGTCTCTTACAATAATGACAATACCATGAGGTTTATAGTACTGTGGAATATCATCGCTACACTCACTTCCTGTCTCTGAAATAACATCACCAACATCATTATTACATGACCCTGATATAGCTACATCTTCATCAGACTCAATATAGTCGTCATTGGCACAAGTCTGTTAATATATTCAGCTAAATTGTCATCATTCTCAAACACATCATGTGCGGCAGAGGCGGCCATTTTCCTACTCACAAACTTTTACAGTGTACAGAACATAGGTCGCTTTGATAAAATCATATCTCTGTAAATAAAGCCATTGGCGCGATAGTTGTGGTAGATTTAGAAACTACAGGTTCCGAAGAGTCTAGATCACCTGCATTGTGCTGCTATAAGTCCGGAAACTAAGAACTGCAAGCAAATACAAAACTGCTTGCGTAAGGAGCGCTAATGCGTTCCCGGCAATTTTTGCTCACTCGGCGAGGAACGCTTTTGTGCTCTCTGGTATTCTAAAGGTTAACTTTGTTATCCTGTTAGAAGTGATGAAGTTCATTCAGTGTAGGATTGCAGACAGAAAGGACATCCGTCTGTAAAACAGTGCTGAATCACATGACATCCTCAGGTAAAGAAAAAAAGTAGTAATATTAATGTTCTCCTTTGCTCAATAGTTAACGATGTGGTATCGATGCACTGCCGCATGAGCTATATAGGCAGATAGTATATGTAAAATTAATATTAAATTATGTTTCCGTTCGATCATTACTAATAATAATTTTACTACTTTTCTCTGCCACATCTAAGAGGATATGTGTAGCAGATGTGGATTTGTCGCTGTTTTACAGGAGGATGACCTTTCTAACACCATCGCAATATGGAAAAGAGGGTGATAACCACACCACACTAGTTGATCTCCTCCAAGGGGAGATGGAGGCAGGTTAGATAGTTACAAGTGGGGAGGATCAGATAGTCACTTGTATAACTCGTGAAAGTTGCTGCATAGATGGTGCGGTGATACATCTCTTGCGCAAACTGATCGTCGTTTGCTTTCAGTAACTTACGAAAGTCTACACAAGAGCGTGCACATGTCATGTCCCTTCCCCTCTCCACGTGACTGTCCAGTGATATTTGAAGGTGCTCAAATACGTCAGCCCTGTGTTGGTAATTTTACTACTTTTCTCTTCCACATCTAAGAGGATATGTGTAGCAGATGTGGATTTGTCGCTGTTTTACAGGTGGATGACCTTTCTAACACCATCGCAATATGGAAAAGAGGGTGATAACCACACCACACTAGTTGATCTCCAAGGGGAGATGGAGGCAGGTTAGATAGTTACAAGTGGGGAGGATCAGATAGTCAATTGGATAACTCGTGAAAGTTGCTGCATAGATGGTGCGGTGATACATCTCTTGCGCAAACTGATTGTCATTTGCTTTCAGTAACTTACGAAAGTCTACACAAGAGCATGCACATGTCATGTCCCTTCCCCTCTCCACATGACTGTCCAGTGATATTTGAAGGTGCTCAAATACGTCAGCCCATTGTTGGTAGATTTACCGGCATGTAAAAGAACTTCTGCGGGACAGAATTCCGGCACCTCAATGTCTCTGAAATCTGATAAAGTAGTTAGTGGGACGTAAAAGCCAATAACATTATAAAAACAAAGAAACATATATTCTTTTGTTTTCAGAGAATTCACTTACAGTGAGGTGAAAGAATTGAAAAAATTAGTTGAATTACGTGTATGCTGATAATTATATCTAAAATAAAACAAATAAAGAATTTACATACATCAAAATTGGTATTTGGAATCTCCTTCAAATATAAAGAAACACACTTTTTGGGGGAAAATCAACTTGGGGGTTGGGTGAGAGTTGAATGCTTTTTTTTGTTGTTTTTTTTTTTTTTGAGTGTATATATATCTCAAAAACTGAAGATATTACAGTCATGATCGTTGGTATTTGGAAGCTCCTTTATGAATAAACACATACGTTTTGTTTTAGGAAAATTCACTCAAGGGGGAGAGTGAAAGGAAGTGGAATAAATTGAATTCTTTGTATAGGGATACTTGTATCTCAAAAAACTGAAAGTTACAGACTTGGAAATTGGTATTTGGGATCTCCTTTAAAAATAAAGAAATGCACAATTTTTTGTGTGTGTGTGTGTGTGTGTGGGGGGGGGGGTCAACTTAACAGGGAGTGGGAGTGTGAAAAATGAGTTGAATTTTTTTTATGAGGATACTTATATCTCAAACTGGAGATGTTACAGACATGCAAGTTTGTATTTGTAATCTTCATTTCAAAGTAAAAAACACATATTCTTTTGTTTTTGGGAAATCCACTTTGGGGGGGGGGGGGAATTAATTTAAAAATTAGTTAAATTCTTTGTATCAGGGTACTTATAACTCAAAAACACATGAAAATTAGTATTTAGAATCTCCTTTAAAAATAAAGAAACATGTATTGTTTGTTTTTGGAAAATCCACTTAGGTGGGGTTGAGGGAAGGACTGAAAAAAAGGTTGAATTCTTTTTTATGGGGTTACTTGTAGCTTTGTTTGTTTTTTGACTTGAGAGAAGAACTTTTCTCACATATACAGTTCTATGTTGCATGGTCATCTTAGCTTGCAAGAAGTCAGCTTCATTTCCCATATCAAATTCTATTTACAATGAATCAATAACAGTTAATTTCCACCTTTCTGATACCTATATTTGCATTAAGCAAATTAATCAATCATATACAGTACATGTTTAATTCCATTTGGAATATATTCAGCTGTATTACAACACTTAGGTGAAATTACAAAGTATTTATCTTCTTAAGAACATCTTAAAAAGTACCTTGTTTTACTTAAAATCTATGTTAATTTAAAAAATTGAAATAGCTTAAAATCAATGTGGATGGTTGAATGGGGTGGTGAAATGGGAGGGAAATAGTTTTAAAATAGGCTAAAATAAGTACATCTTCACAGATGCAGTTATGCAGTTTGAGGTACTGTTTGGCAGTTTTTACAGGCTTTGTATTTATAAATGTGAAAGAGTGATGCAAATTTTAACTTCTAAACTTAGAAAATCAAAATTTCCCAAACTAGACGTTTTCTCTGTACGCCAGTACTAGGATTTTCGTTAGAATACGTCACCTAAAAAAAAAGGAAAAAAAAAAGAAAAAGAAAGAAACAGCAACAAACAAATAAAACACTATAAAATGGATGCTATGAAGAAGTCGACTGTGAGCAGCTTCATCTTCTTCAACAACTTCCTAAGTCATCAAAACATAAGTTGTAAACACAGTTAAACCAACAACTAATCCAGTGTATTGTATTTACAATCGGCTTTTAAGATGTAATACTCAGAGTTTCTTCCATTGTGTATCTACAGTATCATATGATTGCTTGCAGGAAGTATGTAAAGTACCAGTTTATTTTAATAAGGGCAACCTTTTAATTATTTATTAAAAATTGAACTTAATTTTCTTAATTATAGACGTTTTTACTGCATGCAGGCAAATGCAGGTGCAAGCTTCTAGCCCTCCAATCTACGTCACGCGCGGTCGACCAATGAGAGCGCTTTGAGCGGGAATGGCCTACCTAATATACTCTACTTACCTTGGAGTGACCTATTGCTTTCTTTCTTGTTTTGAGTAAACACTGAATATGTTGCCAGTGATATTTTACATGCTGACATCATACGACATGGAGTGCTGAATGGAATTTTTTTTCCATTCTTCCAGATTGGGATCTGGATGCCAATACACTGCCACTGATCCATAGAGGAAGTTATTTTTATAGTTTGTTTATATTAATCATTGAAATGATTAACTGTGAATTTAATGGATTCAGTGTGTCAACATTGTTATGCTAACATACAGCAAACAAAGAAGACAGAAGAATCCCTTCCTTTACCCGATCAGCCCTGTGCATTTTCTGCATCTATTTCATAACATTTGTTCTCTTTCAGGACGTACTGCCTGTGGACATTTATCCGTATAATCCAATTGAAGACACAGTAAATGATGTACGAGGTTCATGTAAGGATTACTATACCAGAATCCCCATCACTAATGAAATTCAATCTGTATCTTTGGCCGAAGTTCTGGAACGGTAAGAGTGACTTTATATTATTGGATATCCATTTTACCAAGCAAGTTGGTCATGTGCTTAGTATCGCTCAGCTGTGAGCTTGCATTCCGGAGGTGGTGGGTTCAAATCCCACCACCACCAGCTCTGAAGATGGTTTTCCATGATTTCGTATTTTCACATCAGGCTGTACCTTTCTAATCTTAGTCTTTTACCATTCTTCCCTCACCGAAGACCTTTGATATATTGGTGTACCTTTAAACAAGTAGAAAATATCAATTTTAGAAGTTTTGCATATTAGAGCTATTGACTGCTATTGCAAGAATTCTCTTAAGAAATGAGAATTTAACCCGATATACTTAGGATGTGATTAGTGAATCTGCACACGATGATACTTGGAGATAAAATTTGAGTAGGCCTATTGTAGAAGCAGCTCTGTATTAACCAGTTGAAGTTTTGTCATACTTATGAATGAAGAGGTAAAAGTTGCATTATTTTTTTCCTATACCTCACTAAATAGATACTAAAGGATAAACTAATTAACTATGATTACCTGATAGCCTACAAAGTCTGATTCATATATCTTTTCCTTCTCTGGAAACCATAAAAAATGGTTAGTGGGATGTAAAACAAATAGCATTAAGTCATATATCTTTCAGTATATTTACACAATCCCTCCATTTGTTCAAAATAATTTTGATAGTAATATTGCCTCCTGTAAGTGTTGAAAGTACTTTTGCATGAATCATTCTCCTTCTTCAACTTTATTAGTCCCACTTTATCTAGCCTCACATATTCAGTTGTAAATTTCTGCATATTCATATCTGTTATGTCCAGTTTGCCAGTCCATTTTTTGTAGTCATCTGCACCAGATTTCCACCTTGTAAGTCACAACTGTCCTGTCTGTTGGCTTTTGAACTTCACCCTCTTAATTTTTTTGGCACCGTTTTTGTTGGACAGCACACTTGACATTTTCCTCCAGTTCACCCATGCAGACTGTATCTGATTCTTAATATGAAGGGTGTTATTAATTTTAATTAACACTCTGTATTAACTTTGTAATGTAATTTTAAATATTTTTTGTAGATGACATTTTTTGTATTTTAATTTTAGTTTATATTGTTAGGAAATTAAACATCAAGTCTGCAAATTATTTGGTGGAATGTTTGGTCGCTGATGAAGAGAGTAATTGAGATTCTCGAAACTTGTATGACATTTTATTAATATAGATTAAATAACATTTTATAGTATTGACAAGGCGGGCATAGATGTTGCCAGTGATTTTCAGTCGTGTATTATTTAAATTATATCTGTAAAGTGCCTTGTATTTTGTGTAATGTAATGTGTATGGTATGTTTATGTAGATTTGTAATGTTCATATTGTATTAATAATCTGACACTAAATAATAATTCCTAAAATTATTCATAATCATCAAAAAATATTTTTTGAAATACTTCTCTCTTCCAAATCAGAATATGAATAATAATGAATGTTTTGCATGTATGAAAAGCTATGCAGTTAGCTACAGATGCTACTACCAAACTTCAGCCACATCTGCAGCCGCCCCCGGCACCACCACCACCACCACCACCACCACCACCACCACCACCACCACCACCACCCTGATATAAACACATTTTTTGCTTTAATTTAACCTTCCATGTTTAAAGAGATGGTGGGTTCGAACCTGGTTTTCCTTGGTTTCCCATTTTCACAGCAGGCAAATGATGGGACTTTTCCCTAATTAAGGCCACTGCTGCTTCCTTCCCACTCGTAGCCCTTTCCTATCCCATCGTCGCCATCTGTGTTAGTGCGATGTAAAGCAACTTATATTTTTTAAAAATGTTTACAATTCACTCCAGCTAATTAGTATTAGAAGTCTTGAAACAAAAGATTGTTCATGCACACATTTGCAAACTTGCAAAGGAAAAAGTACAATACTCAACTGTCAAAGAGAATGTATAGTAAGCAGGTAAATTCTCTTTGGCACGTAGGTAATGCTGTGCCTTGTAAGGGTTGAAGGCTATACAAATTCATTTACATTAAATATATATTTGTTCAAACAAAGGAGTTTGAATTTGGAAATGAATAATATTATACATGACCTTAATATTTTAAAATGTAGATTATTTTTCCATTCATCTTCAGATTTGGCAGTCGGCTAGTCCTTGTCGCCTCCCAGTCAGCAAGGGATATAGCCCTCCTGGGCTATGAAACAGATCCTGAACTCGAGCTCACCAAGATTCAGTACTGCATACTTGAAAGAATTGGTAGGTCTCGTTATCTTGGTGAAGTCACCCAAGGAAAAGTGAGTCTACAGATGGTGGTTGAGGATCCTAAAGCTCTCTTCTATCATCGCAAGTTCTTGATGAATCATGGCTTGATTGTGAAGCAAGTAAGCAGCTGAGAACAATATTGTATTCTCTCATTCAGTACATTTTTCATAGTTTAAGTTGCTTATAATTTCTGAAGCTTCAGATTTAATTTTTTTTCTAATTAAATATGCAGGAAGTAGTACTGCAGATTCTTAACTTCTTATTCTTTTTCAAACTAGTTATGGAAACACAACACCAAGGTAGTGCCTCATATATTATGCACTTCCTGCCTGCCACAACATTAAGGAAGCCACGGTGATAGATATGAAAACTACCAAGCGGCATACAAATTAACTTCTAGTAGCCCATGACTTGTCAGCTTTACCAAACTGCATAACAATTAACCATCGTAGCAGCAGGTCATAACTTATCAGCTGTACCAAGCAGCATAAAGAGTAACTATCCCTCCAAAACATTACCTGTTTGTCGTGTTTTTGAGGTTTCTTAGCTGTACTTATGACTAGGGCCTGGAAGTTCATGCCCTAAAAAAACCAGGAAATATGTATGCACATATGCTCTTAAATCCTGAAAATATGTTCATAAATATGCACCATTAAATTGATAGAATTGTCTTTTGGCAGTAGAAAAGATGAGTTAGTGTTAAATTAATAAAGTTACATTATCCCGTAGAGGTTGAAGCAGAACTGGTCCCGTAGCCAATGTTGACTGATGAATTGCAGTTTCCAACTGTCACTTTGCACAAATTTTAAAATCAAAAACTTTGTATGTTGTGTTATAAAACACTCTTATAATATGAAAAATTTCTCATCAGAGGAGGTTATTGTGACATATTTTAACAAAGTTAACTGCTCCACAGAGAGAGGCAAGTCCTTTGGCTTGACAGACAGTTTTCCTTCAAGATTGTCTCGATTATCACAGATCTGTTTATAACAAAATTACACAATTCACTTTTCCTTTCACTTTTTGTTCACTGGGCTGAGTGGTTCAGACAGCTGAGGTGCTGGCCTTCTGACTCCAACTTGGCAGGTTCGATCCTTGCTTATTCCCGTGGTATTTGAAAGTGCTCAAATATGTCAGCCTCGTGTTGGTAGATTTACTGGCACGTAAAAGAACTCATGTGGGACTAAATTCCGGCATCTCGGCATCTCCAAAATCCGTAAAAAGAGTACTTAGTGGGACGTAAAAACAAATAACATTATTACTTTTTGTCCTATATTACCAGGAACAGAACTTAGATTGCATATTGTTTTTGTTTTTTTCAAAAACATTATGTGATTCATTTAAGGAAGATCCTATGGCTTCCAGTGACATTGTAGCTGTTTGTAAGAAAGAAAAATGGCCAAATATGAAAACAAGATTCCCTTCCACCCCAACGCCTGATGGAATGTTTTGAACTGTTTCTGTTGATGCAACATCATTCGAGTCCAATGAATTAACAATCTCTCCGACGAATTGTATGTGCTGAGCATAATACAAGGCTGCATCCAGCCATGTTCTCCAACATGTTAACAGTGGTGCAGGAGAAAGTGGGATGTTAGGTGCTGTTGATCTAAATAACTGGATTCTCGAAAGGAAATTTAAGAAAACGTTTCTTTGTAGAGGCCACAAATCTAGCTACTACTGGGGAAGATTTGCGTGTTGTCTCAGCAATGCAATGAAGAGCATGTGCTAAACAAGTTACATGAATTAACTTGGGAAAAATTCCTTTGAGTGTTTGTCCTGATTTTACCATGTAAGTACTTGCATCTGTAACAAATAAAGTAGCTGGTCGTATTTTATACCAGATGGCCATAATAATTTCAAGGGTCACAGTTACATTATTAATGGCTAGCAATTCACTCACATTAATAAGATAAGGTTGACCTATCATCTGTTGTTCCTTGTTTAAGGCACCGACAATTATATTAGCTATCAAATGGCCCTTAGAATCATTGGTTACATCAAAAGACATTGATCCGCTAGCTCATTCTGTAAATTTGAAATTACACTATTGTAACAATGTCTTACACAATGTACTTTCTTCAGGCTCATGTTGTCGAGTGTATTTGGCAAGAAAACATTATAATGTGGGATTATTAATTTTTCACAAGGGAATATCAGCAGCTAAAAATGCCTGGCACAAGTCATAAGAAACTTCTGTCACCCTGCTTCCTAAACCCTCTACTGGTTGCTTTTGAACAGGCTCTTTTATGGTTAATACATTTTTTGCACACACCGCACAGAACAGTACCGTATTATATGTAGAAATTAAGTCACTTGAAAACTCCTGTAAATTAGTTAGTCTACCAATCAAAGTTGGTATATCTTTTGGCATTTAAAAGTCTTTTAACACACACTTTGTAGGCACAACCTAATTTGGCTGGCACGCATCCAGTTAAATCACCGTTACAACACTACAGCCAGTGGCCATCCAGCAGTGTTGCCAACCTCAGAAGATGGGAAAACCACACACGACATAAAAATTGATCTATTTTCGCCCGCAGGGCCGTACAGTCTAATTCATTATGTAGTCCTTTTATTTTTTTTACACATACATAATTTACTCTCTTCACAGATTTTTGTCTCCACTTTACTTTTAAAATAGGTGAATAATAATAATAATAATAATAATCATCATTTACAAAATAGCCAATTTGTGAAAGATAAGTTTTCATCCTCCTAATCAGCATCACGTTCTGCTGCTTATGATTTTGAGTGGATGTGAAATTCACATGCGGAGGTATCATCTTTTACACACTAATTGGCTAGATCACATCATTATTATTATTATTATTATTATTATTATTATTACCGAGCTCGATAGCTGCAGTCGCTTAAGTGCGGTCAGTATCCAGTAATCGGGAGATAGTGGGTTCGAGTTCCACTGTCGGCAGCCCTGAAGATGGTTTTCCGTGGTTTCCCATTTTCACACCAGGCAAATGCCGGGGCTGTTCCTTAATTAAGGCCACGGCCGCTTCCTTCCAATTCCTAGGCCTTTCCTATCCTATCGTCGCCGTAAGACATATCTGTGTCGGTGCGACGTAAAAGCAAATAGCATTATTATTATTATTGTTATTATTATTATTATCATCACCATTATTATTATTATTATTATTATTATTATTATTATTATTGAAGTTAGGACTCACGGTCCTCTCATACACCTAACCAAACTTCTGTAACATTGTAGGTATGAGAAAAATATTAATGATCTTCTTCCTATAAACTAGGAGTAACATGACAAAAAAAAAAAAAAAAAACATAAGCACGGTATTCTTAGTCTTATCTTGGAAACTACCATTACAAACTAGAAGTAATATGTCACAAAATAACATAATATACCGTATTTCACGGCATAATCGTCGCACTTTTTATACCAAAATTTTCGAAAAAAATTGTAGGGTGCGACCATTATACGATGAATATTTAATACCAGTATTTGTATTACTCAAAAAATGTATTTATAACTAAATTGTATTTGATACAAATTTAAGATGCACGTAATACTCGCGTTTATACATCAAAATAATTAAAATAGTCTAAAACAAAATTCATAATTTTTCGCAACAATTCGGCGAACGTTTTTCCAACCTGAAAATAAAAATGAACGTATTAAGTTAATTTGTCATTAATTTGAGTATTAAAGTTAAAATATTACACTTGCAAAAAATTATCGCTTTGTTGTGAAATGCGGACTTACCGGTATGCAATTTATTCCAAATCTTCGGTGTCGCTATCGCAGGTTTCGCTATCTGATGCGCCGTCCTCACCTCTGTTAATACCAGTATCAGATTCTTCGTCTCCCTGCCACACTGCGTCATCTTCGGAACCGTCTAGTGCATATTCTTAGGCATCGTTTTCCCCTTGAAAATGATGTAAGGCGGCAACTTTCTCCCGTCAGCTGTAATGGCTAGCATTGCCGTGCATCGCATCTTCTCACTACCGCTAGTTTTCATTAATACACTCCGTGATCCTTTTAGCGCAATAGTGCTGTTGCGAGGCATATCAAAAAAGATTGGAGTCTGATCGGCATTACCGATTTGAGAAAGCAAGTACGAAGTTTCCTTGCGCAAACGTATGACAAATCGGTGAAAATTTACAATCTTGTCCGTGTAATCAGCAGGCAACTTTTGGCTTAGTGTTGTTCTCCTTCGCACTGACAGATTGTGTCGTCGCATGAACCCCTTAATCCACCCACGAGTCGCCTTAAACTGAGTTACCGGTATGTTGTGTTTGCGCGCTACCTCCTGTCCCTTAATTTGTAACATTTCATATGATACACTGCAGCCATTGTTACGTATTTCACTGACGTACCTAAACACTTCTTCGTCAATTATAGGAAACTTCTCTGTTTTAGGACCTCTAAACGCGCGTCTAGAAGGGTTTGTGCTTTTTAGCTTGTTTTTTTACTTTCCGCCGTCACGCACCAACTTTTCACTCACAGAAAATTTTCTTTCTGCAGCTCTGTTCCCGTGCTGTTCAGCGAAGGCAATTACGCTTAGCTTGAAGCCCGCAAAATAGTTTCTATATTTACCCATAATCGCTTATAAATGCTTCACACGTTAATGTTTTGCGATATAAATTACTTTCCGTAATTGTTCACTATTAAAACAAATTATTTCTGCCAACACCCAAAACACAAATTAAAAACTTAAATTCTCACGCACACATGTCTACAGTAATCACGTAAATATGAAACAAATAAATGCATCTGTGATCTGTCCATTCCAGAGCAGCCAATACTGTTAGGCAGCAAGGAAGCATGCAACAATTTATCAGTTTAGCTCGTTGGTTGCGACACACTACTGCGCATGCGCAAAGCTCGCAAGCTCGCTCTGGCTAGCGCGGTGTAGATCTACTGTATAGTTGACTGTATTCCGAGACGTCAGTAACAAACATTCATTTTTTTCAATTTCTTTTAAACATACGGTAATTAGGTTAATATTTCTTCCCAGTTATTGATGATTTTACATTACATTACTGACGAGTTTATAAAATAAAACTTTAATAGCATTGGATAATAATTATCTTGACTGCTTGGATAAAAGGTTTCATCCCATGCCCGGACACTTATGACGTAGTAGTAAGATAAGAGTTTAGCGATGACAACTGAGACATCGTAAATAATTCGGCTGAATAATTCCGTGGAAATCTACGTTATCGTCTTGGATTTCACTTCGTGCGCAATAACACAGGAGCCGGCCCCATGGAGCCTTACACGGAGGCCTCGGGTTCAATTCACGGCCGGGTCAGGGAATTTTACCTGTATCTGAGGGCTGGTTCGAGGTCCATTCAACCTACCTAGCCGGTATTTCCTGGCGACGTTGCCGATAAGCGATAACTTACAGCCTTACGTATTTCAAATGGGAACTCATAATATGTAGGTGGTGATTAAATAGTACACTGTCTCGCGACCACGTTGTCAAACTGCCGATAGCCTACCGGTAAGCATAATATGTAGGTGGTGAATAAATAGTACACTGTCTCGCGACCACGTTGTCAAACTGCCGATAGTCTACCGGTAAGCCATGCGTCGTATTATATACCGGTATTATTTATTTATACGTTGTGCAACATGTCGCAAACGTGACTGTGTTGCCAAATTGCCCATAAACCATACACGTACTTAAATTGCGCATTCATGTGCAACTTACGTTGCAGTTCCATTTACCTTTTAACCAGATTAGTGAACAAAATTTGGACGTGCGACGATTATGTAATTAAAGGTTTAAAGTCCGATTTTTGTATTGAAAATAAAGGATGCGACGATTACGCGGTGGCGACGATTATGCCGTGAAATACGGTAAGCACAATAAATGTTATTAGTCATATCTTAAAACTATTGTTACAAATTAAGAGTAACATGACATAAAATAACATAAGCACAGTAAACGTACATTTGCACACGTATTCACTCCACAAAATTTGTTCAACCTGGCGACACACATCAAGGAGATGCTCACGGCAAGACGACTTTATGGCTCTAATGTTATGGGGGAGGGAGTTCCACATTCTAGATCCATTCGCAACAAAGGAATGCTGCTGACCTGCTGAGAGGAATAGCAAGTGTACTGCCGGAGCGTGTATATGCTGATGTAAAGAGGATAGGAAATTCAGTTGTATGGTAGATGCAGTGAGTTTATTTCGGTGTTTCACTTTAATTAGATTTTATTAAACTTGTGCTCACAATCGGCATTGCAGTGCGGTAAGGACAAGGCAGAGAGAGATAATTTAAAACTTTAAACGGAAGCTAGTCAGCATTGTTGTTTGAACTTCAGCTAATGGCTCAAAAATTCATTCATTTATTTGTATACCAGCTCGTTGAAAGCTATATGCATGAAAAACACTATATGTACAGCTATGGTCAAAAAATAAATTATCAGAAATCAAAGAGGAACTAAAATCTGTTCAATTTTGAGGAGTAAAATCACGAAAATTAGTGGCAGTAGAAATGAGGGGAAATGAGACGTAGAAATATTCATTATGTAGCACGAAAGATTCTTTTATTTTAAGAATGCATTTCACTACAAAATTTCTGTATAACCGTACATAATACTTGTGGTCCAAGAGTCAGACCGTACACTGGGCAAAATATTGTATTTGTATGGTATTGACCGTACAGTTGGTAACACTGCCAGCCAGGCACCAGCTACGCTCAAAGCACGGAAGGATGATGCAACAGGGGATTCACTGCATCTCATTGTTACATCAGTATTACTCCTTTTCATGTGACGAGTTGCTTCATCACCCACAATGTAACGTTACTACCAGTATGATCCAGATGAAGAAATAACAACATAACAAACTTAAAAACTTGTTAAAATATGTCACATAGGCACTAAAATATTTAAATATGATATATTTGTCAAAATCATGAAATAAAAATTCTTAAAACTGTTATAATATACCGTATGGACACTAAAATATTGAAATATGATGCATTTATCACAATCACGAAAATATGCAATTATATGCACCATAAAATAATGTTCAAATAACTGAAAATTCCATACTTTGTACACATATGCATAAGCATACATTTGTAATCCTTAAGTAAAAGCATGCAAATGCATGAAATTCTGGGCACTACTTAGGACCTAAGAGGGACTGCTTTGCAGATTTCACTCTGATCGGTTTGATGATGAGTTAATGAGTAGTATTTCGCATATGTATGTAATTATATAGGTGATCATGTTATCTAGCTATCTGGACGTTACTGTCTTCTGTGACAAATTGCACTAATAGAAATTCTTATACACTTGCAGAAAAAATATCCAAACACCAAGAAGGGGTTGTGCTAGGTTAATGAACTTTGGTAGGTGTGTTTATTAATCTGAAAGATGACGTTGATTAAAATTTCCCACAAATCACATTAGCGTGGCGCTAGTAGCGGCTCCTGTGACGTTGCACATCAGGTTTGCTTTAAATAGGCTGTACTGTGCGAGATTATTAGTTAGCGACTGTGAGTGGGTCAAGAATGCCTTTAAGACGACAAAGAGGCCAGTATCAACAACTCACTGCGGTTGAACGAGGCCGTATAGTAGGGCTATGTAAAAGTGGGTTTTCATTCCGTGCTATTGCAGAACAACTTGTCAGGAATGTCTCCACTTTATCGTGCTGGCAGCAGTGGTCATGAGAAGGTACGCTCGCAAGAAAACTGGCTCCGGACATCCCCGTGGTACCACCAAGAGGGAGGACCACCATATTTGGCGTATGGCTGTAGCGCAGCGAACTGAGTCTTCAGCAGCAGTTCGAGCAGCAGTTGGCACCACAGTAACACAACAAACTGTTCAAAATCGATTACGGGCTGAGTGGCTCAGACGGTTGAGGCGCTGGCCTTCTGACACCAACTTGGCAGGTTCCATCCTGGCTCAGTCCGGTGGTATTTGAAGGTGCTCAAATACGTCAGCCTCGTGTCAGTAGATTTACTGGTACGTAAAAGAACTCCTGTGGGACAAAATTCTGGCACCTCGGCGTCTCTGAAAAACTGTTAAAGTAGTTAGTGAGACGTAAAGCAAATAGCATTATTATTATTATTATTATTATTATTATTATTAAATCGGTTACTTGAAGGACAGCTCCGAGCCAGATGCCCTACGGCGTGCATTCCACTTACCTCAAACCACCACAATCTGCGACTTCAGTGGTGTCAAGCGAGAGCTCATTGGAGGATGGAGTTGGAGGCCTGTTGTGTTTGCCAATGAAAGCCGGTTCTGCCTTGGTGCCAGTGATGGCCATGTGTTGGTTAGGAGGAGGCCAGGTGAGCGCTTGCATTCCACCTGTCTGCGGCGTCAACACACTGGACCTATACCGGGATTTCTAGTCTGGGGAGCAATTTCCTATGACAGCAGGAGCACTCTTGTGGTTATCCCACGCACCCTGACTGCAGAAAAATAAGGTGATTCGACCTGTTGTGCTGCCATTCATGAACAGCATTCCCGGGGGTGTTTTCCAACAGAATAATGCACACCCCCATGCCGCTGTTGTAACCCAACGTGCTCTACAGAGTGTCAACATGTTGCCTTGGCCTGCTCGATTCCCTGATCTGTTCCCAATTGAGCACATATGGGACATCATTGGACTCCGTCATCCACAACTGGCATTAACAGTCCCTATATTGACCGACCAAGTGCTGTAGGCATGGAACTCCATCTCATAAGCTGACATCTGGTACCTGTAAGACACTATGCATACACGTTTACATGCTTGCATTCAACAGTCAGGTGATTACACTGGTTATGAATGGCATGGCACATTAGCCATGGCTTTTCTCACATGGATATTAACCTGTAGTCTTGTACCTTTAATCAGTATGTTACCTCGACAAATATATTGCCAAAATTTCTGTATTCTACATTCCTTATTTCATGGTGTTTGGATATTTTTTTCCGCCAGTGTATATTGGCGCATGCTAGCCCAATGCTAAACCTCAGCAATCCAGGAAGACAGTTATTTTCTGTTAGATTAGTTGAGAATGTCTTGTTTGAAAGCATTGGAAACTCACTCATCTGCTCTTTGAATTCATAACGGCGAAAAATTGACTCTATAGCGGATTGTCATTATATCACATTTTTTATAAAATTCAGGAAAACCCCCATACACATTAAAATCAGTATTAAACGGCAATAAGTTTGTTCAAAACTTGAGTTTTTGCGGATGTTATCCACACCACGGCTTCCTTGTTATTTTTCAAAATCTGATACTACATGAAAGTGTATGTGTAATTTTGTTCTGAAAAAATTATAGTATCACTCCAGAGGCTTCTGTGGCAAACATTTCAGTTTTCTTCTTCAAACTGCGTCACCTAACCTAACCGTATATGTATCATGAAAACATATTTCAAGTTCGCATGTAGAGAAATGATAAAACCTCCTTGCTAAAAATTTTCGGAATTTTACTAGACGCAAGAAGACATAAACTATCCTCTGAAATCTGTGATGTATTCTCGATCTTGAGATTTATCACATTCTTACTTAATTTCAGTATATACCGGGTGAGTTGGGCGTGCAGCTGTGAGCTCACATCTGGGAGATAGTGAGTTCGAACCCCACTGTCGGCCGCCCTGAAGATGGTTTTCCGTGGTTTCCCATTTTCACACCAGGCAAATGCTGGGGCTGTACCTTGATTAAGACCACGGCTGCTTCCTTCCCATTCCTAGGCCTCTCCTGTCCCATCATAACCAATAAGACCTATCTGTGTCAGTGCGAGGTAAAGCAAAAAGAAAGAATCAGCATACAACATTAAAATTAAGCGATCATGTACTTCAGCCTTTATTTTTAACAAGTTAACAACTGCTGTTGGCCACATTATTTATGCATTTATTATGAAAACACGTTCTCTTTAATTTCAAATTTTCTTTAGAGAACAGTAGTTCATGGGTGTTACTAACCATCTCTGACATTGGCTTCAAATGTTGACGAGAGAGTTCGCAAGTGCACATAGCGAGAAAACGATACCGAAGGTCACATTTTGTGGCAAACTCTTCAGCTTTCTTATTCAGAGTCACCTAACCTAACTTAACTGTATATATACCATGAAAACATATCTAAGAGCCAGTAGAAAAGTGATAACCTTCTAGCTATAAATTTATATGGGAGTAGCCTTACTGAAATTTAACCAGACGTGAGAAAATGTAATCAAATCTCTGAAATCAATTATGTGTTTTGCCATATTTTGAGGTGTATCACATTTTTACTTAATTTCAGTATTAAAATTTTACGATTGTTTACTTTAGCCTTTATTTATAATGATTTAACAACTGCTATTGACCATGTTCTTTACGCATTTATTATGCAAATACACCTAACATGATTGATTGCATTTTGTGACAAACATTTCAGTTTTCTTATTCAAACAGCGTCACCTAACCTAACTTAACTGTACTGTATGTATGAAAACATACTTCAAGCACCAGTAGAGAATGATAAACCTTCTTGCTATAAATTTACATGATAAAAGCCTTTCCGAAATTTAACCAGACGCGAGAAAATATAAACTAACCTCTGAAATCAATGACGCACTCTGCCATATCTTGAGGTGTGTCCCCTTCTTACTTAATTAATTTAGCATTAAAATTAAGTGATCGTTTATTCAGCCTTTATTTTTAACATGTTAACAACTGTTATAGGACATGTTAATTTTGCATTTTTTATGAAAACCTGTTTTCTTTCATTTTGAATTTTCTTTATGGAACAGCAGTCAGCGGGTATAAAAAATTGACTCCAACAATGCCTTCGAATGTCAATGAGAGAACTCGCTAGTGGACATAGCGAGGAAACGATACTGAGTATGATCAATCACATGCACCATAATCGCATAAATATCGGTAATGGAAAAAATCATGCACACTTAATCGCTCGTAATAACAGATACGTCAGTGATAGGGATCTCGCTGTACCCAAAGGATAACATACAGTTTGATATAGGAATTTTGAAGGGACGTACAAAAACTGTCATTACAACAGGGTTCTCGTTATATGTCATACTCTCCATAGTGGACTTCTATTGTAGATAGATAGAAGTTGTTTGCCTCATCAATCCATAGACAGATGTGTTGCAGTTCTCCATGCCACCCTGTCCTGTGCATTTTCATTTCTACATAACCGCTGCATTCTCAATGTTTTCCCCAGAAATTTTCGTCAGCCAGGTGGCAGAAATGAGTAGCCAGGTGGGGAATACTACATAAAAAGGAAAATGATCAAATTTCAAATTTTTCTCTTTAGGACATTAACAGTAATATCAGACAGGTAAACTTAACTGAAAAATTGAAATATTTTAATGTTGTTATGATGAGCAAGCCATACCAGAATATTTTAAATTTCTAGTGTTCTACTCCTCATTCATAATAATGTAACACTGGAACTTACCACTCTCTTGCTCTGGAGTGCCATATGGGTTTGTGCTCCCATGAGATTCCACACTAATTGAGGGATCGCTCATGCACACCATGTGATAGTCAAGCAAAACATTTAAACTCCGACGCAATTGTTGCAATCATGCTGGCAGTATTGAAGTTTTATCTTAAATAAACAGTTTTACAGTACTTAAATTTTGATTTGGAACACCAAATGACTCAAATATGTATTAACAGTATGTAACTAGCACATATCTAGATTATGTTAGCCAGGCAGTCTGTAAAAACGGCAGGGCGGTGTGCCCAGTAAAAAGGTCCTAGGGAGAACACTGATTCTACATCTACTCTAATCTGTTTGTCATATTCATACATTGATCTACCCTGCCATTCTTACCACCTGTACTTCCCTCGTAAATCAACTGAACAAGTCCTGGGTGTCTTAAGATGTGTGCTATCATTCTATCTCTTCTTTTGGTCAGATTTCAGCAAATCATTCTCCTCTTGCCAATTTGATTCACTATCTCTTCATTCGTAATTTGATCTACCCATCTCACCTTCAGCATTCCTCAGTAAAACCACATTTCAGAAGCTTCTGTTCTCTTTCTTTCTGAGCTGGTTATTGTCCATGTTTCACCTCCATACAATGCCACGCCCCGGACAAAAGTTTTTAAAAACATCTTCTAATTCCTATATCAATGCTGGGAGTGAGCCAGTTTCTTTTCTTAAGAAAGGCCTTCCTTGCTTGTGCTAGTATGCATTTTATGTCATCCTTACTTCTGCTGTCATTAGTTTTTCTACTGCCCATGGAACAGTATTCATCTACTTTCTTTGAGATTTCATTTCCTAATCTAAATATAAATACATTTTAAACAATGGTATTTCCTGTCTTAAATTGGTGTATTTATATTTAAAAAAACACTTTTACAGAACATGTTAGTCATATCATCATCATCATCATCATCATCAGCCACGTCTTTCTAGTTCAGGTTCCATGTAAAACTGGAGAAGTGGTGGCATGATTATTCATGACATCGGCAATCATTACAAGCTTGCTTGCTGTTATCATCATCCTCTTTTTTTTTTTTTAAACCCCCACCATATGAAAGAATTGAAAAATGACATTTGTATTAAAAATGTTTAAATATTGAAGGATTAATTCTGGAAGGTATATCGAAATATCTTATGCTATGATACTTGTCCAAAAGGAAGCATTTCCAACTCTTGCTATAATAGGGTAGGTTTTTTTTTTTCCCATATTTAATTAATTCATTCATAACAGTTAATTAATTTTTCTGATATATTTCCTGAAACAAGTATACCCAGCTATACATACCCCAAGTGCTTAGCTCATTCTATAAAAACAGTATATACTGTACTGTTTATAACTTGACATGAGACATGTTTAAAGTATAGTAAAGATGTGGTAAAACTCAACACTAGTATCACTCAGTGTAACCTGTTACAGAAACATTGAACATATCAAAAACACATTAAAAAAAAAAAAAAACTTACTAAAAGAACGTCACAACATTCTATATCATCACAAATCAAAGTTGCTTTAACTTAGACCACAAACACTACATCCAACTTGTCATAACTGCACATTGGACACTGAAAAGTCCTATCCTATGACTAAAACATTCTACCCTACTGCAAATTAAAAAAAAAAATTGTGACATAATATACCCACACTGGTGTGTTTGTGGTACTCTCCTATATAAAGGTAACACCAGACAACGTGAATAACTTCTTTCTCATATAAAAACCCCAAACCTCATGGTGCAACAGCCTCAAAGGGCCATGGCCTACCAAGCGACTGCTGCTCAGCTCGAAGGCCTGCAGATTACGAGATCATATAAAGAGCTTTCACAAAAACCCACATTGCACAGCAGAATATGAAACCAAGAAATCAGTGAACTTACTAGACTTCACTATTGTGAAGATAACTACCACAAGCTCCCTAACATGCAGTTATTCAAATCCCCCCAACTATACTAGCACTCAGCATTCTGATTTATATTATGCAAACTCAACATCAGAACACATTCTACGGAAGATTGCAGTGCAGGGAAACTGTCACTATAGCTTAGAATTTGCATTTGCCAACCAGTTATTAAAAACAGAACATGAATATGCAATCGTAAACACAAGCATGGAAATTCTTGACAGCGGTCCTGAAGGACACACCCTTAGCACTCTAGAACCCTTTGTACAAAAAGAGGCAGCAAAAAGTTACTGGCACTTTAGCTGGATCTGCCGCACAGGTGGACTGCGGAAATGCTTGCTATGTTCCCTAGTGATGGTGATAGAGTACGTGATCAGGCAGTATAGTCATCATAGTTAGCATTAAGCATACAGAATGACTGTTTAGTTTACAAGAGGAGTTCTTGTTGAGGAAATGTTTTAAGCATTATTAGTGTTGCATTCCTACACTTGTTGTCCAATGTCATTTGTGTTAGCTATTAGTATGCTGACATTGTTCTAGTTAAGGCATTTCTTCTAAAGAAGAAAAATGTATGACAGAGCCATGTGCAAATTTCTACGTCACTACCATGGTGCTGCAGTGCCTTTGATACAATATATAACCAAGTTATTGAGGAAATGGCGAGGAACAGGGTCTGTTTTAAGCAAGAAGAGAGAAACACAGAAGTGGTTATTAACAGAGGAGAAGCTTGCGGATATTTAAGTAAGAATGTACAACAGCCTGAGGAAATCTTCACGCCGATTGGTGCAGGAGCATGGTATTTCACAAAGATCAGCACTACAGGGACTGAAAATGCCACTCTTTTTACTTTACAAAGTGTCAGGAGTTCATCAGTTAATACTACGGCATCCAGCTACCCTTGTAAATTTATGTCAGTAGATGCTGCAATCCCTTCATGATGGTATGGTTGATCTTTCTATTTTAATTAGGATGAAGCATATTTCCATTTAAGTGGGTATATGAATTCTCAGAATTCAAGGTATTGGGATACTGAGAATCCTCATGTAGTGCATCAGATTCCTCTTCACAGTTAGGAAGTCTGTGTTTGGTGTGGCATTACTGCATGCATGATAATTGGCCCTATTTTCTTTTTATGATCCTGTGAACTCTGATTGTTATGTGCAAAACATACCAAAACCATTCTTTGAAATGTTGACTCAGAAAGAAAATAAGTATGCCTACCTTGCAGGATAACGCCACTGCCCATACATCTCATCAATCATTGCATGCATTAGAACAGTGTTTGTGAGTGAATACTTAGTCTTGAAATTTGGCCCCTGTTCCCCTGATTTAAGTGTGTGTGATTTTTATTTGTGGGAAACTTTAAAACAGAAAGTGTACAAGAACAACCCAGGTACTCTTGGAGCCCTGGAGAATGAAATGTTAGACAACTGAGACATGACATTTCTGAGGCATAGATACAATTGTTTCAGAATTTTTTCACGTCTATGCAGCGTTTGTATTGAGAATGATGAACATAATTTTCAACAGCTGCTTTGAGGAAGGTATGATACGATGTACATTAGTTTTCAGCTTCATTCATTATTAACTCTGAACTAAATTTAGGCCTCTTATAATGAAACTGGAAACCTGCCAACACTGCTATAGTTTACCAGTGAGTGTAGCCTTTTTTTTTAAATTTTGGCTTTCGGTCTTAACGACCATTTAGCCAGCTACAATTTTGTATGTTTCTGATTATTAATTATGAATTGACGATTTTTTGTATGTTTCTGATTATAAATTATGAATCGACTTTGATGAATTGAACTTATACATTTAAGACGAACACAAACACCGAACCCCCGAGCCGGAGAAATTAACCAGATGAAGTTAAAATCCCCAACCCGGCCAGGAATCGAACCTGGGACCCCAGTGACAAAAGGCCAGCATGCTAACCATTTAGCCATGGAGCTGGACGAGTCTAGCCTTGGATTGTGAGCAGTCTGTTCCCCTGACATCCCGTGCAGAGTGCGGTAACTTTTTGCTGCCTCCCTCTGTATTTCAAAACCCCAAGACACTGAAAGAATAGACACAGTTCAATACTACTTCATCATACCAAAATGCCTTTCTAATCATGATATTAGACATGACTCAAGATTCAGGACATCAAGTGCTCCTTCAGAATTTGATTGCTGAGGATGGCCATTTGTAAGTGTTGCCTTAAGGAAATTTATATAATACTAGCTGTAGTACCCATCATTGACAGGACAATAACATAGAATTTGCAAAGTTATCTAACTCCCTAGCTACTTTCCGCCTGTATTCAGGCATGCTGTTTTACTTGGGACACAGCAGTAATCCATCTATCGGAGTTGACTGGCAGCAGAAGAGACTAATCACATCACAACATTGGTCAATATGATGCTACTGTTGATCAGTTTTATGAGCTTTCAATATTGTAGGCGTTCACGTTTAGTTTCCTTCCGAATCTGGGATATTAGAGTAGCTAATGTAAAGGGAGTCCTTCCTTCTATCATGACTCCCTCTTGCCTTATTTTTCAAGCGATTGTTTCTCTACGATTTTTACTCATTTCTTATAGTCATCTTCATATTTTTCCTTGTCGATACAGACCGATGACCAGACAGTTTTACTCCTGAAGACAATCGTGATAAAAAACCATCGCTAGTTAACACTATCAAACAATATTTACAGTTAATAATGCATGGCGGTGATATGGACTAAGCAACAGAATATACCGATTTTCATTAAATTCTCTTCAGCCATTTTCTCATGATGCCCGTACATACATACATACATACATACATACATACAGACAGAAATAATGGAAAATTATAAAGTGCATTTCCTTGTTACTGTGGACGCGACTGATTCAGAAATACAATTTCTTTTTAAATTCTGAGTAATGTATAGACAAAACTCTTATTTTATATACTGTTAAGAACTGTATTGAAGATGATATTACTGTTTTTAATTCATTAATACAGGCTTTTTTTTCATGTGTGTTAATATATATAATGATTCTGCTTACAGATACATCATCAAAAGAGTGGAAGTCAGAATTGTAGTGGAAGTTTGCTTCATCTACCTCGTTTTTATGTTGAGCGTCGACCTAAAGTGTTGTACTTGACTGAAAGAGTTGTGGAACTTTTGAAAACACGTGAAAATTACTTAGCTGAATATGAAGAAATTCGTAGAGAATTAGCTCTGACAAGTTCTTTGAGAAAATTTTTTCAGAGTCAGTATTTTCAGCGGTTTGTCAGGACTGATTTGGTGAGTGCATTTAACTAATTTTCTATTCAGTGAAATATCAGTTTACTGTTTCTCTTTCTGCTGTATCATCTCCTTTAAAACATGGTTTAGATATTCATAGTAACTTCACTGTAAGTATTAGATCTGAAATGTAGATATGAATGGACAAATAAATTAATTATTTTAAGTGGAGTGAGAAGATGCAAAGTGATAGTAGTGGTCAACCTATATCATGTTCAAACTTGTGTCTGCCCTAGACTTTAGATACAAGTTTTATCTTGGAGTCACTGAGTGCAGGGGAAGAAGTATAGTAAAGAATGAGGTGTAGTTATAGTATTATTTGCATGTGTTTCTATGGTTATTCAAGTACAGCATATACACAGAGATGTAGAAGACAGAGTAGTGCTTGCAGTGGAGTTGACATTATGGCCTCATGTCCTTTTATGGGAAATAAGTAATTGCTTGATGTTGAGGTCAGGTGAAGTGTAATGAATGTCACTCCCAGGTCTTGAACTTAACCGTTAACAATGAAAGGAACTATGGGTCTTTGGTGATTGGTAGGTTTGATATTGAACATAAATTCCTGAGATTAGATGAGAGAGCATCTTGGTATATTGTTCCTGTTTAAAAGAGACGAAGAAAGCATATGGAACCCATGATGGAAAATGTAGTTGATTTTATGAAGTCCAGGGTGGTACTGGGTGGCAAATGGATGTGGGGGTGTGTGGGGTGGGGAATGTTTGATAGAAGAAGAATGAATGACACAAACTAATTAGCAATGACGAAGTCCAGTTGGATGGTCTCCTGCTAGAAAGACGTTGATGAGAATTTGCAAGTGGAGAGATAAGGCTTTGAGGCTGAGTTTTTCTATTATGGCTAGTCTGTCGTGCAGGAAACAATTGACATGATAAGGTTAAATACTGTCAAAGTAGATTTATTAGCCGATTGTGATGGTGTGGGCAAGATTCAGGAGTAATTGAAGCTATTTTGAGAGTCTGCTGTGTGTATGCTGTGCCATGGTTGAAAATATAGGCTACAGGGTATTATGGTGTTCAGAGAAGGGGCATTGTCAGTGATCAGAAAGCGATTGAGTGGAAGGGATGAGGGAAGAATAGAAAGAAATATGTTGGTATCTTCAGTACTCTGAGAAGGAGAATGTAATTACGGTAGAAGAGGCAAGTTGACCAGAACATCCATAAGTTCAGTAATAGAGCTTTGATTGGCAGGGATATTGAGTTGTATAGTGCTTTGGGATTAATTCTGGTAACAAATAGGTGTAGCTCATGAAGGGATCTTCCTATTAGTTGACTTAGTGAAGGTCTATGTGGTCAAGTACAGTAGATGCAGAAACATTTTATCACAGAAAATAATTTTCTCTGCCGATGGTGGCGCTCAAATTGACCACCTCCTGCTTGCAAGCTCACTCACATCTACATGACCAGTATGGCACAGTCAGCACACTCAGTAGTACATAGATATGAATTGGCAAGTTTTCAGAGGGCATCAACATCATAGTCTTGATGGCCCATGACCACAAGGTAGAGCCTTTGTTACTAGGAAGGATAATGTCAGATATTATTTGAGTACCGTATTTCACGGCATAATCGTCGCACTTTTTATACCAAAATTTTCGAAAAAATTGTAGGGTGCGACCATTATACGATGAATATTTAATACCAGTATTTGTATTACTCAAAAAATGTATTTATAACTAAATTGTATTTGATACAAATTTAAGATGCACGTAATATTTGCGTTTATACATCAAAATAATTAAAATAGTCTAAAACAAAATTCATAATTTTTCGCAACAATTCGGCGAACGTTTTTCCAACCTGAAAATTAAAATGAACGTATTAAGTTAATTGTCATTAATCTGAGTATTAAAGTTAAAATATTACACTTGCAAAAAATTATCGCTTTGTTGTGAAATGCGGACTTACCGGTACGCAATTTATTTCAAATCTACGGTGTCGCTATCGCTGGTTTCGCTATCTGATGCGCCGTCCTCACCTCTGTCAATACCAGTATCAGATTCTTCGTCTCCATGCCACACTGCGTCATCTTCGGAACCGTCTAGTGCATTCGAAATCCCAGTCCTTTTGAAGCTCTTGGAGACTAGTTCAGGTGGTATAAGATCCCAACTCTTCTTCACCCACGAGCATAACAAGTCCAAGGGTGGACGCCTGATATTTCCGGCGGGCGTCAATTGCTGATCGCCGCTCATCATCCACTCGTTGTAAAATCGACGTAAGTGGTCTTTAAAGGGTTTATTAACACATACGTCTAGTGGCTGCAAAGCAGATGTTAGGCCACCAGGAATGGCTATCTGTCGTGTCTTATTTGTAGTGAGAATTTGCTTCACTTCGTTCACGAGGTGACCTCGGAAACTATCTAAAACAAGCAGAGCTGGTTGTTTTAGTAGTGCACCAGGTCTTCTATTCCACACAGTTTTAACCCAGTCCAGCATGAGTTCTACGTCCATCCAACCCTTTGGTTGCACTCGTACATGAATTACACGGGGAAACTGTATATTCTTAGGCATCGTTTTCCTCTTGAAAATGACGTAAGGCGGCAACTTTCTCCCGTCAGCTGTAATGGCTAGCATTGCCGTGCATCGCAACTTCTCACTAGCGCCGGTTTTCATTAATACACTCCGTGATCCTTTTAGCGCAATAGTGCTGTTGCGAGGCATATCAAAAAAGATTGGAGTCTGATCGGCATTACCGATTTGAGAAAGCAAGTACGAAGTTTCCTTGCGCAAACATATGACAAATCAGAGAAAATTTACAATCTTGTCCGTGTAATCAGCAGGCAACTTTTGGCTTAGTGTTGTTCTCCTTCACACTGACAGATTGTGTCGTCGCATGAACCCCTTAATCCACCCACGAGTCGCCTTAAACTGAGTTACCGGTATGTTGTGTTTGCGCGCTACCTCCTGTCCCTTAATTTGTAACATTTCATATGATACACTGTAGCCATTGTTACGTATTTCACTGACGTACCTAAACACTTCTTCGTCAATTATAGGAAACTTCCCTGTTTTAGGACCTCTAAACGCGCGTCTAGAAGGGTTTGTGCTTTTTAGCTTGTTTTTTACTTTCCGCCAGTCACGCACCAACTTTTCACTCACTGAAAATTTTCTTTCTGCAGCTCTGTTCCCGTGCTGTTCAGCGAAGGCAATTACGCTTAGCTTGAAGCCCGCAGAATAGTTTCTATATTTACCCATAATCGCTTATAAATGCTTCACACGTTAATGTTTTGCGATATAAATGACTTTCCGTAATTGTTCACTATTAAAACAAATTATTTCTGCAAACACCCCAAACACAATTAAAAACTTAAATTCTCACGCACACATGTCTACAGTAATCACGTAAATCTGAAACAAATAAATGCATCTGTGATCTGTCCATTCCAGAGCAGCCAATACTGTTAGGTAGCAAGGAAGCATGCAGC
The DNA here is from genome assembly GCF_040414725.1 of Anabrus simplex. Classification (NCBI taxonomy): domain Eukaryota; kingdom Metazoa; phylum Arthropoda; class Insecta; order Orthoptera; family Tettigoniidae; genus Anabrus; species Anabrus simplex. Next base: position 882,965,686 of record NC_090265.1, on the reverse strand, counting down.
AATTTATCAGTTTAGCTCGTTGGTTGCGACACACCGGAGCTCTAGCTAGCGCGGTGTAGATCTACTGTATAGTTGACTGTATTCCGAGACGTCAGTAACAAACATTCATTTTTTTCAATTTCTTTTAAACATACGGTAATTAGGTTAATATTTCTTCCCTGTTATTGATGATTTTACATTACATTACTGACGAGTTTATAAAATAAAACTTTAATAGCATTGGATAATAATTATCTTGACTGCTTGGATAAAAGTTTTCATCCCATGCCCGGACACTTATGACGTAGTAGTAAGATAAGAGTCTAGCGATGACAACTGAGACATCGTAAATAATTCGGCTGACCGTGAGCTGAATAATTCCGTGGAAATCTGCGTTATCGTCTTGGATTTCACTTCGTGCGCAATAACACAGGAGCCGGCCCCATGGTGTAGGGGTAGCGTGCTTGCCTCTTACACGGAGGCCTCGGGTTCAATTCACGGCCGGGTCAGGGAATTTTACCTGTATCTGAGGGCTGGTTCGAGGTCCACTCAACCTACCTACCCGGTATTTCCTGGCGACGTTGCCGATAAGCGATAACTTACAGCCTTACGTATTTCAAATGGGAACTCATAATATGTAGGTGGTGAATAAATAGTACACTGTCTCGCGACCACGTTGTCAAACTGCCGATAGCCTACCGGTAAGCCATGCATCGTACATATACCGGTATTATTTATTTATACGTTGTGCAACATGTCGCAAACGTGACTGTGTTGCCAAATTGCCCATAAACCATACACGTATTTAAATTGCGCATTCATGTGCAACTTACGTTGCAGTTCCATTTACCTTTTAACCAGATTAGTGAACAAAATTTGGACGTGCGACGATTATGTAATTAAAGGTTTAAAGTCCGATTTTTGTATTGAAAATAAAGGATGCGACGATTACGCGGTGGCGACGATTATGCCGTGAAATACGGTAATTATTTGAGTAGTTTTCAGAGTTTAGATCTCTGTGTGTGTGAGAGAATGGGGAAGTTTGGAGGGAATCATGAAATTTTGGGTCTGGCATGTGCTGGAAATTAAGGGGCGAGTATGTACGGAAGGCATGATCAATCAATCAATCAGTCAGTCATCAGCATTTAGGATTCTTGCCCGGGTGGCAGATTCCCTATCAGTTGTTAACGTAGTCTTTTATTAATGATTTGTCCAGCTCCATGGCTAAATGGTTAGCATGCTGGCCTTTGGTCACAGAGGTCCCGGATTCGATTCCCGGCAGGGTTGGGAATTTTAACCATCATTGGTTAATTTCCCTGGCACGGGGGCTGGGTGTATGTGTTGTGTTGTCTTCATCATCATTTCATTCTCATCACGACGCGCAGGTCTCCTACAGGTGTCAAATCAAAAGACCTGCACCTGGCAAGCCGAACTCGTCCTGGGATCTCCCAGCACTAAAAGCCATGCACCATTTCATTTCTACCTTCATAAAATATTTTCTACATTTAAAAGCTCTACTTAAGCTTATTTGTCTCTAATGTCATTCCACACCATTTCTCCACTGACAGTTTGGAACGTCCTGCTTAGTCGAGCATCTTGTCTCCTTACTTTCAAGTCTTTCCAGCCCAATAATTGCAACATTTTTATAACAGTTCTCTTTTGTCAAAAATCACCCAGAGCCAATTGTGTTGTTTTGCTTTGGATCTCTTCCAGTTCTTGTATTAAGTAATCCATTTGAAGAGCTCTGTAACATTTACAACAATGTTAATGTGATTACGTCAGTGAAGACCTTTACTTATATTAACTCCTAGGTTTGTACTGTGATCCTTATGATGTACTGTCACCCCATCAACACAGTAATTAAATAACTAAAACTGAGAGGACTTTTCCTCTTGGTGATACATACAACCACCGGGCGAGTTGGCCGTGCGGTTAGGTGCGCACGGCTGTGAGCTTGCATCCGGGAGATAGTGGGTTCGAATTCCACTGTCAGCAGCCCTGAAGATAGTTTTCCGTGGTTTCCCATTTTCACACCAGGCAAATGCTGGGGCTGTACCTTAATTAAGGCCACAGCCACTTCCAACTCCTAGGCCTTTACTATCCCATCGTCGCCATAAAACCTGTGTCGGTGTGACGTAAAGCTACTAGCGAAACATACAACCTGATTTTCACCCTGTTTACCATCATATCATTGTTTGTCTGCTTTCCATCTCATAACATTGTCAAAGTTTTTTTGCAGTGGGGCCAATGACCTAGATGTTAGGTCCTTTTAAACAACATTCATCATAATAATTTTGCAGTCGCTTACAATCCTGTAACTTATGTATTACTCTATACAGAATAACATCATCCGCGAAAAGTATTATCTGTTATTCCAGGTCTTTACTCTTATCATTTATACAAAGCATATTTTTTAAGTAAGTACCGTTTTTAAATACGACCGCTGCAGCTCTTCAATCATCGTTCAGAACATGCACGCTCAGTATTTACATCTGTAGGCTAGACACAAACGCCATTATGGAAGCATTACATAAAATCAGTTTCATGGTCCGTATCGCACTTCAATAGATTCACAATTAACTCATTGCGGACCGTGGACGGCGTAAGGCGTTTAAGCTTGCTCCTATGCTGCGGGCCACGGACGGCGTAAGACGTTTAATGTTCCGCGCGAAGCAATGCTGTTTATATTCGTCATCTATGCATTCTTACATCTTAGTCGGCGTTACTGGTTGTAGCAGGAAGTTGGTTTACCTTTTTGAGATAACCCTCGCGTTGAGTGGGCTCATGTTATCTTAGCTGTTTTAGCGGGAATATCTCAGTACTTCCTCGCGCGTCAAGTCGGTACTTGAGACTTCAATGCAGTGCGTGTCGTTCTTACCGAGTGTAGTATAATGGCTTATAAAACAAAGTTTCTTATGGAAGACAAATTATTAGATATTGTTCACAATGATTATTCTGGTGATGAACTTATTCCTCAAATAGACTCAGATAGTGAAAGTGAGACTGACGAGGAAATTCCGATTCCCGAATCCGATAGGCCTATGGAGGAAGGTGAAGTGCCTGATACATATCATCCTAGTTATTGTCCACCTGTTCCACTATTTACAGAGAATTCAGTTATAAATGTTCAAATAGAAAATAAGCAGGAAATTTTGAGTTACATGAGTATTTTCATGAATGACGAATTTTATCAGTATGTGTGTGACCGGACCAATCTATATGCGATTCAAGTGATAAGTGCGGCGCCCCGGCCTTTCACAAAGAATTCTATCATGCAATCGTGGAAACCGATTAGTCCAAAATCCTGATATAAAAATATACTGGACCGAAGACCCTGTTTTTCATACTCCGATATTTTCTAAAACAATGTTCCGAATACGCTTCATTCATATTCTTTCATTTCTTCACTTCAGTGACAGTAATCATTACGCCGAAAATACAGATAGGCTGTATAAAATTAGATGTATTTTGAAACCTGTGACACCAGATATCACACCCTAAATATTTACTAGAGGTAAGCACGAAGTATCATTTTTCTAACATTCATTGTTTAGGAGTAATTGTAAATTTTATTAAGTGATGCAGGTCAAGAGGGCCGGGCATGAAAATGGCTGGTCCAGGCAGGTACTGAACGTGTTAAGTATTTATTATTTTCTACCTAGTCGATACAATGATTGCTTAAGGCAATTTAATGGTTAAACGTGGTACATGTTTCGTATCACGTTTTTTTCTGTATTGAAAATATCTCTGACAATTAACGGTCCCGCCGAGTGTGAAGTACACGCTGTGTTTCAATTTTTAAATGGAGAAGGCATGAAAGCTGATGAAATTCATCGGCATACTAATCAGAAATGTACAGAGAACACACTATGAGCGAAGAAATGGTAAGAAAATGGGTTAGAGCATTTAAAGAAGGCCATACTTATGTCCACGACGAGAAGCGTAGTGGGCGACCCTCTGTCAGTACTGAAGGCTTGGTGCAAAAAGATGATGCAAAGATTCGAGAAAACAAATGCTTTACAATTTTGTCATTAAGTTACGAGTTGCCTGAAATTTCAAGGAGTGTTCTATATGAAATTGTGTCAGGACACTTAGATTACCGGAAGTTGTGCTCACGCAATCCAAAACAAACGGCTTGTCATGCTCACATGGGAGATTCTTTTGCTTCATGACAATGTGGACCTCACACGGCTAATCAAACCCGAGACCTCATCGCTTCATTTGGTTGGGGACAGTTTGATCATCCTCCGTATAGTTGTGACCTAGTGTCTAGCGACTACCACTTGTTCCTGCACCTGGAAAGTCAACGCCATGATGATGGTGATGACCTAAAAACGACCGCGCTGCAGTGGTTGGCACATCAGGCGGCATATTTCTATGAGGATGCAATTCAGAAGCTGGTTTCACGATATGACAAGTGCCTTAATATGCCTGGAACTTGCGTTGAGAAATAGTATAAGGTACAGGCTTACATGTAAAAAAAAAAAAAATTATTTAAAAATTACATTACTTTTTCCCTGTATCAAAATGGTATTTACATAAAAAGCGTGCTTCGTACATAAGAAAACATAATGGTCCAATAATACTGCCCTGCAGGACCCCCCTGTTAATAATTACAGATCAGATAATGATTCATATACGCAAATTCTTTGAGTTCTGTTTTCTAGGAATTTAGTCACCCATTCAGTCACTCTTTTATATAGTTCAGTACCGCTCAATTTCATGAGCAGTCTCTTATGATCTACCCTATGAAAAGCCTTGGATAGGTCAATAGCAGTACAGTCTACTCAATCTCCTGAATCTAAAGTATCTGCTCTATCCTGTTGGAATCCTACAGTTGAGCCTTACTGGAATAACTTTCCACTACCCGAACTGCCTTCTATCCAACCAGTTACTAATGTCGAAAACGTGTCTGACACAGTCTGAAACAATGATTTCCCAGAGCTTATATGCAACACATGTCAAGCTGACTGGCCTGTAATTATCACCTTTATATTTATGACCTCCCTTGTACACTGGGGCTACATTTGCTGCTCTCCATTCATTTGGTATAACTTCTTCATGCAAACAATAATCAAATGAATATTTGAGATATGCCGCTATATCCTAACATATTCCCTTTAATATATCCCCAGTAATCTTATCAATTCCAGGTGTTTTTCTAGCCTTCAACTGCTGTACCTTTTTGTAAATAACTTTATTATCATTGCTAAATATCAGTACTTAGCCAGTGTTTGTAACTTCCTCTACCGGGATATTTTCCTTATATCCAACTATTTTTACATACTACTGACTGAATACTGCTGTCTCCTGTAAGTCCTTATATATACACTCCCTTTGTTCATTAATGATCACTGGAATGTCCTTCCTGGGACCTGTTCCTGCTTTAAAGTACCATTACATACCCTTCCATATTCTCCTAAAATGTATATGACTGCCAGTTATGTTTGCCATCATGTTTTTCCTAGCTGATTTTTTTTTTTTTGCTAAGTTTAATTTTCTGGTAAGTTCCTTCGATCTCTCCTTACTTCCACACCCATCCCTAACTCTATTTCATTTAACCTGCTCCACCTCCTTAATCCCTTTATTTCTCTGTTAGAGTAAAGTGGGTTTTTACCATTCTTTACCATCTTTAAAGGTCTGTACATATTTTCACACTACCCATCCCATAGACTGTTTACATTTTTATTTACCACCAGCAGTTACCCGCGGCTTCGCCTGCGTGGGTTTATAATTGGTTAAAAGTAATCGTTCCGTGGTACTGTACTAAGACATTATCTGAAAATCCCAAAAGAATAAACGCTCACAAAAAAATTGAGTTTCATTTACCCCAGAAACTCTTTGTAAAGTGATGTTTGTGATATTGCCTTTTGGGGCTAAGGTGACCATGCGACATAGAACTGTACATGTGAGAAACAGTGTTCTCTCAAGTCTAAAACAAACAAAAAACATGAAATGATGGTTATAAAGGAGGAAGGTTAATTTGTTGCTCATTCTACATTCCAGTTATTAGAACAGCTAGTGGTGGTGTTTAAAGCATGAATGTTAATTAATTTGGTTCACTATTAATATTGTGAGAAAGTGAATAAGATGGATGCAGCAGCCTGAAAAAATTCCTCTGCAAATAGACGTGATACCACAAAACTCACATTAAGAAAAAAAAAATATCACTGAATTATCTGCAATACTTGGTTTTTCTAGTTTTCTTATGCAGAGAAACTGTAACTCTGTAGTTCAATTTTTCTGTCAACTTTCCCATATTATGAGTAATAGCTATCTCTCATTCTCTGTGTGTCTATCTGTCTGTACAGTGCGATTCAGCCACCCTTTCCAATGTAGTTTTATGAAACCCACAATATTCATTCCGTCCTGAAAACATCTGCCCTGCTGGTATGCTCAAACAACACAATTGGTTATCTTGCTATTTACCGCCTTACCATAATAGGATGCCATAATATTATACTCCTATTAAACACTAGAAGACATGCGTCTGTCTTCTAGATCATACGAACCTGACACGCCAGCGAAACACTAAATTGATATTGTGACCACAGTAAATGTAATACTTGCTATAAGCAGCCCAGTGTGCCATACAGAACCGTAGTGTAGTTGGTAAAAGCGTGGCGGAGCAGACATGCATGTCAGGTGGGAGGTTGGAGTCCGGGCCAAAGATTGCAGATTTTTGAAATATTTGTTTAATACTTACCGCACGCAATGTAAGTTCAGTACCCGCTTTCATGCAAATTGTGTGTGAACGAATGTGGTTGTGGCCTTAAGAAGGTCTGATTAGTTAGCAGGGCGGACACATACAGACCGGAAATAATAGGAACACAACTGCCCTGACTGTGTTTTATCGCAGCAAGTGCTTGATGTGATGACCATTTTGGTTTATGCACATTCAAGCCCGGTGTCCAATAGATCGTCTTGCATGCTGAAGCATTCCAGGTGTAATTGCTCGACAGGCGTCCGTGATGAGTTGCCGGAGCTGTTTGGGGTTTTCTGGGGCTTGAGTGTAAACAATGTTCTTCAAATGTCCCCACATGAAGAAGTCTAATGACATTAAATCCAGTCATCTGGTGGGCCAAGAAACAGGACCTCCTCGTCCTGTCCATTTTCCTGGTAGTTCCTCGTTCAGATGGTTGCAAACGGGCAAAGTCGAATATGGTGGATCTCCATCCCGTTGCAACTACATCATCAGACGATTGTGCAATGGCATGTCCTCCAGCAGCAGTGGGAGTTCCTGACGCAGAAATTGCAGGTAGCGTGGGGCCGTCCAATGGCCCTCAAAGAAATAAGGTCCAATATAGCGATCCTCCAAGATTCCACACCAAACATTCACTCTTAATCGTACTTTATGGACCACCTGTCGCACCCAGTGAAGATTGTCTGGACTCCAATGATGCATGTTGTGGCGATTGACGTTCCCATTATTGTGGAAGCGCGATTCGTTCGAGAAGAAGATATCTGATACGAATGCTGCTTCATTGTCCTGCTTGCCTAATAGCCACTGACAGAACTCCATTCAAGCTTCGACACTCTGCCCCTGTAGCTCTTGGTGTAGCTGAAGATGGTATAGGTGAAATTTATGTGCATGCCTCCAGAACGGCCTCTTCTGTTTCACCCGGTGTAATGGGCCTATCGCAGACTGGTGGCTGGTTGGAAATCACCACTGTTGTCCTTAGGCGTATTTCAAAACGGAATGTTGTAGCAGCTGGGTGTCGCCTGTCAGGATACCGTTCCTGGTACAGACATAGTGCCTCGCACGCGTTTTGTCTTGCTTCCCTATAAATGAGGAGCTTGTCAACGTATTCCTCTCTGGAAAACATACCGAATGACAGCAGAGATTGCAGTACATTCAGTCCCTAATCAGTGGAGTATGCGCAGGGCACAAGATAAATAACAGTGTTATTCTACTGTTTGATTGTGGCAAATGTGAGCCTGTGTTTACGTATTCAAATATCATACCGATGCAAAAATATTTGAAGGATGCAGGATTTGAACCGCTGCTGACACATTCCGTTGATTGCTAGGCGAACGCCTAACCACATCCGCTACGTTACACTGCTGGAAACATACTGGTAGTACGACAAGAGCAGATACATATACCATCCGGTTCATTGTTTAAGACATTAATTACTGCACTGTTACCTATTTTTATGCATTGATTCCCCTCTTTGTTACACCCAGTCACGAGGCACAACAGTTTAACATAGTTACATGGTAAAAGGAAGTTGCTACAGGATTTCAAGGCATCATGTTTTGCGAACGGATGATATAACTATTCGCTAGGGTTCAGAATCATGTGCAAAATATGCTCACTGAGCATTAGTACCATACAGGGGAATAGCACCCGTATAACCATGTGGATATTAGTTGGGCTGCAGCAAACGATATTGGAAGGGGCTGCTGAATTACACTGTATATAATTTCATTTCACTGAGAAACTGATTAAATTTTTCTCTTGCAGAGACTTCCATACCGTGTTCTATACCCAGATGCAAAAGTAAGTGAATGGAAGCTAAAAGGTAGAGACAAGGAGAAACTGATCCATGTGCTGCAGTTAATTGATCCCAACACTGATGTAGTTGCTGTGTCCTCCAGAGATGATGATCTTGATCTGTTAGATGATGATGATATCTCAGAAAGTTATGGTGTGTATCCTTGTTATGTTTGCCAGTAGATGTAGACAGTCAGTTTTCATCTGTGATGAGCCAGAAGATGTTTTGCTTAAAATATATTCATGGGAATTAAAAAAAAAATTAATTACATAATGCTTATAATCTTGTACTTGTTGAAGTTTGATCTTCTAAAACATTGTATAATATAACCTGGTTGCTTCCTTCAAACCATGTTTGCTTTGCAAAGGTTTACTTTTCAAGTACAGTAGATAAAATACAATATTTTTCACAGAATTCTCATGCTAATTTCTTAAGTTCCAAGTGAAAATGTCTTTGTGTATTAAGATTATACATACATCAACCTGTTTGTCCTTAAAATCTGCATTCATTGGAAACATGCTTTTTGAGATATATAAATTGTAGTATTATTGATGAACTTATTCATAAATTGATTTGGAATTCATTTCTTGGATAGCTCCAGATACACAAGGTGTATCTACTTTTCTACTACACACTTTGAGGGCTTGTAGAGGGGACCTAGTAGTTAATATTTTGAATAGGAATCCATGTCTTGAAACATACTGTTTTCCTGTTACAAGCACCCCCATCCCCCGTACGTCTGCTGCGTCAATGAGTAGAGCGGATTATGTAAATTGTTGTTGCAGCCCTTTTGCGTCCACTTACAAGAAGAGTAAGATTTACAAGACCCCGGTGGAGTCGGAGGAAGATATGTTTGCGTGGGTTATGGAAGCAGTGGATGTTCGTCTACCAGGCATTAGTGTGCGATTGTACCGAAACATGATACTTGGGTACAGTGTTTGTATTGAAGTGGGTGGTCGCCACATTGGGCCATTCTTATCAGTGGAAAAGTACTGGAATAACAACGTACATACTCAACTCTGATCATGTAAACACGTTGTGGTTTGCTTGTAGTGGAGAAATGGTACGTTTCTAGACATGGGTTCCTGTTCAAAATGCTATCTACTTGGTCCCCCCTACAAGTCCTCAGAATTGAATAGCAGGAATTTAGATATACCTTATATTTTGTAGAACAAATCCCCTTGTGTCTGTTCAGCATTTAAAAAGTCAGTACACCGATTCCTGTGTTTTGGTTAAGACAGAGTCTTGAGTGACTCCATACCTCTTGTTCATCTTTTGATCCTGGGAGAAAATTTTATTATCAGAAAAATCTAGAGAAAACCAGATTCCTGAGGATGTCGTTCAGAGATCGCTTTTTGAAGAGCTTTGTGCCGACATGAACTGTCCTTTTCCCATGACATACAACTATATCAATTTCCTCGTGCACCAGAAAGCAAATTGTACCCCTAATACACCTGGAAATCTCTGGCAGTGGCCCTTGTGCATGTTCTGGGGTTCTCATCAACAATGGTGACCTCATATTGTCCAAATGTTGTGAATGCTTTTTGCACATGGCTACATGCCACATAGGCTTCTGACTTCTCCTGAACTTTTAATTCACATATTGGGCTGATAAATTCAGCCATCGATTGCTGGGTTTCTGATCTCATGTTTTTCACCTCTTATGTTAGTTGATAGTCGAATATTGATGCCTTAAAAGATAAACATAAGTTATAACAATTAGTTCGCATTTAACTGCCAGTGCACAATTGCATCTTCTGAAATACTTACTCTGTATGTCTCTTACATCTTACGCCCAGAGGCTGGCTGGATCCTCAAAAAGCACCATAGAAGTTTATGCAGGTATAGGGAAACTACAAAGACTGACATTGGTGCCATGTGAGGCGTATAAGGCATGACAAGGAGTGAGGTAGTTTGCCATTGTTTTCCTCACTGGCTCAGAAAGTAATATTGCTGTATGTCTGGTCCTAAAGTAGCACTTTTGATAATATCCGGATACACTGGTAGTGCTCCAAAGTCGTTACTCGGCACCACCCGTACCTCTGCAGCTTCCATGCTGTCATGGCCATAAATTAACATGGGACTTTGGTGGAAGTTACATTTTTCTCTGGCCTGTGCCAAGACAAAAATGTAAAAATATTGCATCCATAGAGGAAGAGCAACAGGTGGAATACTTTGTATATGCCTCATATAATCTTGTAGATGATGTGTAAAATTTGTTGAACATATTTGTATGCAACATAAGTACTGCAAATGATAATGAATCTGTATTTTCTTGCATAATTAACACATTTTCTTGATGAAAAACACAGGCAAAAGATTTAGGTGTATAAATCATTCAAGGAATTCAGATATGCAAAAAATTTATTTACAGTGTATTTACATTTAAAAGATGCATTAAATATGCTATACACAAAATTGGTTAAAATCATTTGCAATCATCATTTGGGGTAAAATTATGGCATAAATTTCCTTCTGAACAGTTAGATAAATTACATCAGGCAAGTTGGACACATGGATTTGTAGCACTGACACTGGAAAATATTCTCGTTACGAGCTGATAATACGAGCTGAAGTAAAATACTATGAATTAACTATTGGCAAAAAGGGAAAAATAAAAGTCTTACCTTTTATAGGGACGTTGCGACCGGCACTTCAGGAAGAGTTGCTGTTGCAAGCACTACTCACATTTCTCCATAAGAAGTCATGTTCACTCCAGTCCATCACATTCAAGATTCTCATTTTCTTGAAGCTCTTTTCAATTTACCTTCAGATTAATTATGTCCAAAACATACAATACCCACTCACAAAGGAGTTCCACAGGAGGTTTCTGAATCTTGCTTGTTGGATTAAATTTATGCGCAGTTTCTGACATCTAGTGCTGATAGAGTTTATGCACATTGTCCTTGAATGGTTTATTTATCGAAACATTCAAGGGTTGAAGTACTCACATTCATTCCATCAGGAATTACTTCCAGATCAGTTTTTATGGTTTCCAATAATTTTTTAGTGACTTCCATTAGGTGGCGACAAAAACTGTCCATCATAAGGAGTGCTGGACATTGAAGGAGAGACTCCCCGAAATTTCCCCTAACCGTCCATATTCAATCTTGTATGAGTGACATGTCCATCCACACTTTAAAAAAAAAATGTGAATGTGGATCCCTCAGGGAAATGTTTCTTTTGGCATTGTTTTTTGATCCAGAACACCATAAGGCGCGAGCTTTGTGCCATCAGCTGTTACGTTGCAGTACATCATTGTTTATTGCTTCCAGTAGTGTGTATGATAACTCTTTCTTATCGATTGTTCGACTTTGTGGCATACGGGAATTGCTTGTTGTCTGATCTGCATTTCCTGTTTGGGAGAACGAATATTTCTTCACTTTCCGCTTCCCAATCACGAAGCAGAAAAAATCAGTTACATTTTTGTTGAAATAATTCAGCATTCTTTGGTATAATGATGTTCTTTGGTGAAGAGAAAATACATTTCATAAAATTGATCATTCAGCTGCGGCTTACCTTAAAATGCGAGACACTGATCCCGTATGCTGCAGCTGTTTCTCATCCTTTCAGATACAGCATCTCGTGACAAACAGCATATCCATTGGTGAGTAAAATACAGCATCTCGTGGCAAATGGCATAATACCAATATAAATGGTCTGTTATTGGACATTATCAATTTTCCAGCTGACTCATTTCTGGTTGCCAGCATTTCGCAGCATTGTGTTAAGTTGAGCTCATCTGTTGGTAAATAGCACACCCACCAAGATGATGGCTAGTGCGTACCGTGGAGGCCACTGTGTATTATAAATTTACTCATTCGGGACAAATATTTCAGGTTCCCTATGGGAATCAACATCTATATCAAACAAATGGCATATCTGTTGTTGAGTAACAAAATTACATCTTCTGCAGATTCTTCTCTACTTGCAGAAACTGGCCACTTTTTGGGCCATGAAATGCTTTGCAAGACTTGTTGGTTGCTTGAAGTGCAGTTTTGTCTTTCTGCCAGTAGTGCATATAGCACTCGGACACTGAATACTTGCGGCCCACTGCCCTATTCTTGGGTGTTTCGATGTAACTGATCACCACAAGTTTATTGGGAAGCAATATTACTCAAACACTTTTCTCAGTGAGGATTAACAAGCAATTTTGAGACCCTATAAACTCAAAATAAGTTTGTACCAGATGGGAATATAGCACCACTAGTCAGGTCTGTGATGATTCACTCACTGAAGTAGTCCAGTGGCAACGTTTCTTCCCCCCCCTCCCCCCACTCCCAGTTTGAACAAAAAAAAATTAGGGTGCGTAAATTGTGCAGGGACATTATTTATGCAAGAAAATTACTACTACTACTGTAATATCTTGGAGAGAGAAAATTTATGTTTGCATGTTTATTACAGGATCAATGGAAGATTTCAAGATGGCCATGAACGTGTCTTACCTTAGCCAAGTTCATGAGTATGTTGAGAAAAGTGGATCAGAAGGCCTCAGTCAGGTGGAGATAAGTGAGAGACTAGGATTGCCCAAGTTGAATGCTCGGACAGTAAGCAGAAACCTGATGAAGAGAGGAATGGCATCAATATTTATGAATGATGTTGGCAGGCAGAGAGTGACAAGGTAGTTGATAGCTCTGATGGATGTTTGTGATCTTTGAATTAAAAATAATTAGACAAAAAAAGGAGAGTCTCTTCTTCATCTGAAAAATGATATTATTTTTACTTAAAATAAATGTACTCCAATTTTGAAAATGTAGAAAAGGTATAAAATTCCAGCAGAAGTGTAAAGGGTGGTTGTATTTTTATGTGCTTCATTTTAAGTACATATTCCTTGTTGAATTGTATATTCATTTAATCCAACATATATATTCTACAGTTAGTGCATTTGAACTAAGAACCAGCTGCACAGTGTTTATCCTTTCATTGAGCACAACCATAATTGCTGTGTGTCAGCAGAGTTGATGCAACTACACAGCAGTAAGTTTAATATGTACTGGTGTTATGAAAGCAAATACTGAAACTGCCTGCCGTCATTATCCGCACATTTTTAGCACGCTTTTAACACATTCCCTGTTGTTCACTGGTGACATTAAATGTTTGTGCGTCATGAGTCACTGGTGTGCATTACGAAGCATGTGTGACTCGCGCTAAGGAAGTTCTGCAGGCTGCCGGTGAATGGTGAAAGTATATTACTTGAAATAATGAGATTGGCAGTTGCAAGACATATCAAATTCTCACATTCCTTAGCAGAGCAGTCCACAAGCATTCAGTTTAGTGGCAATAATTATTGAATTCTCCAAGTTACCCATGACTCGCATAGTACAGTACAGTGCATAACATTGTTAAAGATAGATTTACATGAGTATAGAAAAAGTTGGTTAGAGAAGATAAAAAAAGACCTAGAGATGAGAGAAAAACATGGGATGACCTAGAGAAGAAGTATATCAGGACTGTAATAAATGGAGGCTCATCATTCTAAAACATCTTACCCGGGTCGCTGGAAGGAATTCATGATGATGATGATACAGTTCATATTTAGACAAACAATAAAATAACATATTTATTTGATTTATAATTAAGGCAGTAGATATACAATGGTAAAATACGAAACTTTTGATAATACTGTTCTCTGTTTGAACTTAACCCTCAATTATTTTTTCTCTGATCTTGAAATTTCCAAAAATGTTTTCACTTCTGATTTCACTAATTTTATTATTATTATTACTAGCTGATGTACCCATGCTTTGCTGTGGATTTATTTATTTATTTATTTATTTATTTATTTATTTATTTATTTATTTATTTATTTATTTATTTATTTATTTGTTTGTTTGTTTATTTGTTTATTTATTTATCTATCTATTTATTTATTTATTTATTTATTTATTTATTTATTTATTTATTTGAAAACAGGGCTTCGTGCTGCCCACTTGGCCGACTACCACACAGAGCCTTCAGGAATAAAAACCTTACAATTCACGCACACAAAACTACTACATTGCTGTAGTCATCTCTACACTTCTCTGTGGCTGTGAAACATGGACCTTATTCCTCCCATGACATCAAAAAGCTAGAGCGCTTTCACCAGCAAAAGCTGCGCTCCATCATGAGCATCAAGCAGGAAAACTAGGTCTCTGATATTGAAGTTCTCAAGAAAGTATGTGCTAAGAGTGTAGAAGCACTGGTCATTGGTGATGAGAACATTTTTCTTCTCACACTGTCGGGTTATCACGTAGTCAAGGATGTGCCAGTGCACAGTGGATGCATCCATGTGGTCTTGTAACGATTAGCGAAGAACGAGATGGATTGTAGATCTCTTTTATTCCTGCGTAGAAGTTCCACAGATCTCTGGCAACAGATAGTCTTTGGAGTTCTAGAGCCTTCTCCTTCCATCAATTGTTCTTCATTTCTCGTATTTGAATCTGACACTTCTATTTCAGATCTTGAAATACAGCTTTCTTCACACTGGATGATGGATCTTGAAGAAGGGATAGGTGGGCTTCCCGTTTGGCACTGATAAGGCTTAGACTTTCTTCATTGTTGTCCTCGAACCAGTCTTGCCACTTTCTTGTCTCATAGCCGATGATTTCCTCAGCTGACTCAATGATAGCCCTTTGTAATGTTAACCATTCTTGCTGCATGTCATTTATGCATACTGGATTGCTTACCAATCGGTTTATCATTGTATTTTGGAAGTGTGATGATGTATAGATTTATCTGAGAGTTTGAAAGTGGCAAACTTGCGATGCACAGTTGGTTTCCGATGGAAGGATATTCTGAGTTGACAGATCAGAAGTTTGTGATCTGTCCAACAATCATCAATACTCCTTGCAGTCTTAGTGATGGCGCTGCTGAGACGTTTCAAAGACCAGCTGAAACAAACCTTAAAGATAGCAGAAATAAACCCACAAATCTGGGAAACACTTGCCAAGGACCATTTATTTTGGCGGCAAAGTGTGTGTGCCTCATTTCAACACTTCGAACAAGAACGCCACAGACATGAAGATATTAAGCGACAGGAACGCAAACTTCACCAAACCCAGCCAAGAACTCTGCCGTCCCTCAACTGCGTAATGAAAATGAAAACCTACAACCTGTTTTCTAGTCATTGACCAGGTCAGGGATGTAGTGAATGAAGCATATTTAGGCTATTAGTACGATGGAATCGCCACTCCCAAAGTGAATTATTAATGAGTAATATATGCTATGAAGCGGAGCCTCCATGGCTCAGATAGCAGCGCGTCGGCCTCTCACCGCTGGATACCATGGTTCAAATCCTGGTCACTCCATGTGAGATTTGTGCTGGACAAAGCAGAGACAGGACAGGTTTTCCTCCGGGTACTCTGGTTTTCCCTGTCATCTTTCATTCCAGCAGCACTCTCCATTCTCATTTCATTTCATTTATCAGTCATTAATATCACCTTGGGAGTGGTGACCCCATTGTAATAATAGCCTATATCTTGTTCATTCATCACATCCTTGACCCGGTGCAAGACTGGAAAACAGGTTGTAGGTTTTCATTTTTCAGATGCTATGAAATGTCATTTGTCATTCTTTGTGAAAGGAATGTGATTTTCAGCTCGGTTAAGAGCCGTCGCCACAGTTGCGTGATTATGGGAAAAGGCCTTCAATACCTGAACTTCACAAGCTAAGTTGCACCTTTGGGGAGCAAGCCGTTAGCAGCGAGATTGCTGAATAACACATTTTGCCTATTTGTGCTTGTATTTCGCATTCCATTCAGAAGTTAGAAATTTATTTTGTGTTGAGTGGTATAGTGAACTTTTACCGCATGGTACAGTAGCCTTCATCTAAATTAGGAACATAATCGTGTGAAATTGGCTAGCATGGTGCATGATAGCATAATTGGATAGAGAAAAAATCATGAAATTTCTTACTAATGAAGACAAAATTAAAATCTGTCAGAAAGTGGACTGACGCCCGCATCTTAAAGCACGCGGAGATCGCAAGTGTTGAACTCGCACCTTTGAGTCGTTAAGTTGTTTTAAGTTTTTCAAAATGACGGCTGATTCCTCCCAGTTGCACATGGTAACCTCCAATTCATTCTATAAGAGTATGACCAGAAAATAATGTTTAATAACCCACTGCTCTGAAATAAAAGGCTTCTAATAACATTTGTTTTAGAAAGAGTGTGATTTGCAATAATACTTCAATATTTTTATTGGCCCCGTTGTGTATGTTTTCATGTACTGGTGTGTTGCTTGGTGTTTTTTCACACCTTTCAATGCACTTGTTATTCTATAAACCCCAAAGGAAAAGGTTTTCATATTTCTTCACTCGTGTTTTTCACACCTTTTAATACTTTCCTCTCATCTTCAGAAATAGTAGATATAGTTTTCACTGTACCCACGAATACACGACGTAAAATAACCTCATGTCGGAAAGAATGGTACCCAGTGTTTCCATATCCCTGTTGGATAGTTTTAATTCGTATATTCAGTAGTACATTTTCTCGCTTAGCACGTTCTTTTTTGTTGTCCCCTGCAGAAACGTCTTAACGAGGTTTTACTGTATATCTGTTACCCTGTTCAAAGAAAACCGTCTGGAGGTTGTAGGTTGGCAGGGAAGATGGATGTGCAATAAGTGTTATGAAGAGATCCATCGAGAATCAGGAAGGCAATTTTGATTAGGAAAACTCTACAGTCTAAATTAAAAAAAAACCTCTGAAAAATTCTTCTGGTTGGACTTCTACTTCAAAGTGCACAGATTGGTGCAGTCATTGTGAACAAAACCCAGTTCAAAACGTATATTCCTTCAGAAGGTCATATTTTATATAATTTTTTACATGTAATTTTTATTTTTATGTTTTCAGTTTATCTATAGGCTCTGATTTGAGACAATGAATAATGCATACCACTATACAGTCCAATCAATATTTTGTTATTTGTACAAGTGAGATGATGTGAAAACAATAAATAATGTTGTCTGAATACATTTATTGTGGTTGATATATTACAATGACTTAGGGGCTATCTGATGCCACAGTGGACTCCGAAATGAAGAGGCCAAGAACATATTCATTATGTACTGGCCACTTACTTTCATTTAACATGTGTTTACATGTAAAGCATGATGCCAATATGGCACCACGGGACCTGATGCATGGAGAGTGCATGTGAGTCCATAGCGGACTCACGCGCCACGAATGGCAATAAGCCCTGTGAGTCAACGTTGGTCTCATGTGACACTCAAGGTCAGTTTTAACATGGAAAGACACAGAAAGGCAAACATACAAATATGAGATTTATTTTTGCTGCCATTTTTTTTCTTAATTGACAGTTCTCATAAGAACCCTTTCTTATTTTGGGATGATATATGGCCTACGTTAACTGGAGTGATATCATCTCTCAATTTCAAAATCGGTCCAGTAGGTTCTAAGTCTGTTCAGCCCCGCGGTGTAGTGGGCAACGCGTCTGCCTGTCACCTGGCGGCCCCGGGTTCGATTCCCAGCCGGGTCAGGGGTTTTTAATTATAATGATTAATATCCCTGGCCTGGGGACTGGGTGTTTATGATGTTCTTAATCTTCCTTTCCTCACACACAACATTTCACACTACCGCCATTCCAGTTACATGCAGGTTCATACACTATGGTGCCAGGAGGGGCTAAAGATCCACATGGGTTGATGCCCCAAACAAATAGCATTTGGGGGGGGGAATCTGAGACTACCTGTTACTTAGTCACAAATTCACAGTCTCTCTTTTTTTATTATACAATGGCAATTTGTATTTTGAATGCGGTAACTTGAATTTCAGCATATATGAACTTTATTAAAACATCCAGTTCATATGAATGGTTTGTTAGATCATTCCTTACAGTACCGTGTCTGGCTCCATGGCTAAATTATTAGCACGCTCACCTTTAGTCCAAGGGATCCCATGTTTGATTCCCGGCTGGGTTGGGGATTTTAACTTTCATTACTTAATTCCAGTGGCCCGGGGGCTGTGTGTTTGCGCTGTCTTCAGCATTACAATTCTCCCAGGTAGGGTTTCATCCTTCAGATGTCTGACTCGTTGGCTGAATGGTCAGTGTACTGGCCTTCGGTTCATAGGGTCCTGGGTTCGAATCCCGGCCAGGTCGGGTATTTTAACCTTCATTGGTTAATTCCAGTGGCTCGGGGGGTGGGTGTTTGTGCTGTCCCCAACATCCTTGCAACTCCCACACCACACATACTGTAACACTATCCTCCACCACAGTAACACGCATTTACCTCCACTTGGCAGATACCGCCCACCCTCATCGGAGGGTCTGCCTTACAAGGGCTGCACCTGGCTAGAAATAACCACACAGAATTATAATTATCATCCTTCCATATATGCAGGTCGCCTGTATAGCATCAACTTGAAAGACGTGCACTAGGTCCCTCCGGAGGCCACACACCATCATCATCACAATACGTTGTCACCTACTTTTGTTTCCTTGTCATTGTCTGTCAGTGTGCCGCTTCCTCACTGAGCTTTATTGTAAACTATGCATCATCTTTAAACTCTTATGGCTGGTCCTTCCACCTTTGACAGAGCATGCACAGGTCTCCTCCAAGGACTGATGACAGGTTCCGACTGTGATCCAACCAGGCTTCTCGTGACCCCCTCTTAAAATTGTAGTTGTGGCTTTTTTCCCTCCAGATGTCATGGTGTGTTGTATTCAAGCATTAATCAAGGCCATTCCTGTGATAACTCCTAGGGCTACTTTTCTTTACCATTTTAATCCTTTCAATAGACCTGAATAATATGAAGACATTCGGTTGCTGAAATCAACCCCCTATTAGCTCCATTTCCTGGCAGTTTCACTGTCTTTGTTTTTAATTTCAGAGTCAACTAGACAGCCACTGTGGCACGGCAGTATTTTGAGAGCATGAGAACTGGTCACTTCTCAATCCACGTGATGACTCTAGCGCTGTGTTGAAATATTTTACCCACCACCTCTCCTTTCTTCATTACAACAGTCCATGGTCATCCCCTGTAAGTGCTGGTAAAGAAGAAGAACATTGAGCTCAGTTTCTATCTTGATTATTGGAAGCTAAATGATGTCACCAAGGAAGACTGCTTTCCTTTACCCTGATACCTACCACAGTATTTTTCTCTTTGTAGTGGTGATACGTAACTGTTCATTAATGCCTAGGTAAGAAATTTAACAGGAGCTAAATGTATATATGTAGAGAAAACGGATAGTAAGCAGTGACTTACCATGTAAGGAGAGTACATATAAGAAACGCATGGGTCCAACATTTTTCACTGCAGATTTAGATAGTCTTGACAAGTAGACACTGCTGTATGGTAAAGGGATGGCAGAGGGGGAATGGGGGAGATAAGCAAGCTAAAGAGAATGGAAAAGGCTGATGACTTAGATGTTAGGCCCCTTTAAACAACAAGCATCATCATCATCATCATCATCATCATCATCAAGAGAATGGAAAATAACTGTTACTATATCATTACGCTGGTGTTTGATTTGTTTAGTTCATAGTATTATATACCAGTTTCTAATTATTTTATGTATTCTTCTTTTCAGGTTCAGAAGTAAAGTTTTTGGTAAAAGACCTGAAGTTGTTGCTCATTTAAAAGAAAATGAAGAAATAAATGAGACTTATATCTTAGCAAAATCTGCAGCATCTCAAGACGTGGAAAGTAACGATAGAAAGGAAACTCCTTTGTTAAAAAGAAAGCGAGGAAACACCAAACAAAATGAAACTTGCAAGAAATTGAAATTAGATGTTGATGAGGATGATCCAACGAGTTTTAGCGTGTACGAGGAGTTACCAGAGAAAAATGAAGAGGAAAACGAGGACAATTCTGAGCAGGAAAGTTCTCTTGTGTTTACTCCAAGATCAGGCTCTCCTGAATCTGTTGAAATGTCCCAGAGTATAGGCGACTCTCAAGAGCTATGTTCTTCTTCACAGAATGAATGTGAACCAGTCAAGATTGGAGACAGTTATGATTTGTCTAGGACAGGGTACATCATTATCAAGTTAGTAACTTTTTATTTTCTCTGTACTACATCAGAGAGAGTTTTGTGTGTGTGTTTTTTTTTCATCAGTTGGAATCTCACACCTCTCAAAAATGCAGGCTAGTACACTGTTAAGACCCCATTAAAAGCCTCATTTGGAGCTCTATGTAGTGACAGTGTGTGAGGGGAGATAAATATCTCCACTTGCTCTATAAGAATGCTTGTTTGAACAGTTGAGAATGAAAATAGAAAGGACATAAGTGAGGAATAAATATAATTGTGAATTGTATGTGGCTTAGATACAGGGTTCTTATGATGTTAAATATAGTTCTCCTGGAGTCTTCATCCATACAGAATAGGGTCCATAGCGTAGATACTTCAGTGATCCCAAGAATTTCTCACACATTCAAATGATCTACCGCTACGCTTTAAACCAGTAGTGACCGTCTGGGCTGCTCTTACGAAACAGCATATGTGCTCGTGAGGAATGAGTGAGCATTGTGTTGGAATCCAGTCGGGTGGCTAGTTACAATATAGTAAAATTTAACCAATCATATTCTCATGGATTCATTATTTATTTTCCTTATCTATTATTATTTATATGATTTTTAAAATAATTTTTTCTATTACAAAGTGGGCATATCATAATACAATTTGCTACAGAGTCTCACTGATGAATGAATGGTGTATGGCTTTTAATGCCGGGAGTGTCCGAGGACAAGTTCGGCTCGCCAGGTGCAGGTCTTTTGATTTGACAACCGTAGGTGACCTGTGCGTCGTGATGAGGATGAAATGATGATGAAGATGACACACACCCCCAGTCCCCGTGCCAGCGAAATTAACCAATGATGGTTAAAATTCCCGACCCTGCCGGGAATCGAACCCGGGACCCCTGTGACTAAAGGCCAGCACGCTAACCATTTAGCCATGGAGCCAGACGTCTCACTGATATACTACTATAAATAAAGAAACACTACTACTGCTACTTACTACTACCATGATGTTATGTACAGTATATATAATATTATTTGGCTTTCAGTTTTTCCACCTCAGCAGCTTGTTCAGTGTAGTGGTTATTGAGCACTTAACATAACAATTATATATATATAAACAAAGAAAAATTAGACTCGTTAAAACATCATAACATCAAAATTAAACAAGGTAAAATACACAGCAACTAACGGCAGGATGTGGACAGCAGAAGGAACCCAACAAGGCTATGGATCGAAGGACTTTTGTGACCAAAATGCTAATAAAGAATAATTTAGTTAATACCTAATTATCATTAAAAAAAACACACCAAAGAAAAGGAAATAAGGAACACTACCGGTAGCATAAATACAAAATAGAAATATGAACCCTGATGTAATTAAGTTGCAGTCTTACAATCTTGCCAGTACCAGTCTTGAACGAAAATACCGTTTGAAGTTTACATGGGAAGGAAAATAGGTCCACTGTGCAGAGTGGGTTGATATTCAAAGAAAATTACAAGTTGAAAATGTGAAGCTACCACCTTCACCAAAAAAAAAATTTGCAGGTCATAGGAAAATAATTCCAAATGAAGCAGATTTACTGAGGTAAAGCTGAGCGAGAAATGTAATTTAAATTACAAAACTATTAGAAAAAGCTTGCCTCGTGCCAATGTGAAGATGGATGTACTGTAAAACGTCTTTACACCATCATAAATTACAATTGATTTCTGATAGAAAGATTGATGGGTAAACTCCTGTGACAAATTTAAACTTGAAGTAAAATAAGTTGGGCCTATATTACGAAATTTAAGATTTGCTTACCCCAAGAGAAGCCAGAGCTCCCAAGGAGCACATAGCTCCCTGACAACATGTCTGCTCTACATGATCCCAAAGACAGAGAATGAATCTCCCCTGCTACGTGCTTCCCGAAGGTAGCCCATGCTGCGTGGTGCAGCAGGAAATGGCACAGCAAAATTAATGACCAATAACTGCACAGGAGTTACCTTTTGGTTTATTTAAACCAATCAAATTTAAATGTTTAATTTGATGCTTTTTGTCTTGTCCTTGGAAAATTCTTGAAGCTTGTATCTTGTGCAAGTCCCAGATAAATCGACACGTGTGGTACAGGGAGTCCCACATATTTTGACGATAAAAATAAATACAATTTTAAATGATCCAAAATTTACTTGCACACATCACAGTCAGAATCCTCATAACTTGCATAATCCTTGCATGATAGGTAGAGAAATGATTCTGAATATTAAACTTTTTGACATTATTTTGTCAGCATTTTCATACTCTGTAAATAAATACAGTAGAAGTCCGATATAGCGAGTACGGCATATAACGAGAACTCCGTTATAGTGACTACTTTTTTCTGTCCCTTCGAAATTCCTATATTAAACTGTGTATCGTCCTTCGGTTACAGCGAGAACCCTATCACTGGCTCATCCGTTATTACGAGCGATTAAGCGCGCGCGATTTTTTCCGTTACCGATATTTATGCACCCCAGCGATGATATTGCATGCGATCGATTACCTTCGGCATAGTTTCCTCGCTATGTGCACTAGCAATTTTTCTCGTCGATGTCGGAGTCGATTAGAAATATCCGTCGACAGCTGTTCCGTAAAGAAAATTTGAAATGAAAGAACATATTTTCATAATAAATGCGTAAATAACGTGTCCGATAACGGTTGTTAATGTAGGATGCTAAAAGGTTTGTTTTGTCACCTATTCAATACATATAAATTTTACAATTTAGGAATTTATTATTGATTCCACTTGAGACATGTTTCGCCCTTCATTGAGGGCATCATCAGTCAAATTATCTCCTCAAGGAAAAAATCAGGTACCTGGTTAGTAGTTGACATGCACAAATTAATACATATTATTAATACACATTACAAAAATTAAGTATGAGAAACAGTTGTACAATAGTGATGGTTGAACATATAGGTTTATAGAATAAGAAGTCAGCACCAATGCGTAAAATTAAAATAGTAGAGTTCGGCAGTGGTGCTCTGGAGAACAGTTGATGCAATCATAGGAAAATATAAAGTTTTAAAAATATTTACATTATAACAATCAAGGGAGAAAGGGTGTAGAGCTCGGCGTCAATGTTTGTAACCAAAAATTAATGTCAATGGTTGGTAACTATACAGTATTTACATTATCCAATTGAACAGTTGAGAATAAAGTTTTAAAAATATTTACATTATAACAATCAGGGGAGAAAGGGTGTAGTGCTCGGTGTCAATGTTTGTAACCAAAAATTAATGTCAATGGTTGGTAACTATACAGTATTTACATTGTCCAATTGAACAGTTGAGAATTTTACAATTTATATACATATTTACACAAGAGTAGCTTGGTGAGCAAGGATATAAAAAAATCTCGTACCAAGTGCGTCCTGTTGTTTTAAAGGTTGGAAGAAGAATGTAGCATTAACATTTCAGAAATATGCAGAGTGGTTTATCTTAGTTAAAATCACCGGGGTTAGGGAAATATTCCATAGCCAAATGAGGTTTTATAGGCATCAAGCTGAAAGTTGTCTGGTTGCAGCACCGAGATCGGTACGGAGACTGGTCAGTGTGGATGGAGACTCATGGGTATTCAGTGCGTTTGAATGGCAACAATGATGACAGTTATTTGTGGGTAATTGCTTATTAGAAATATGTTGCGGGTTGAAACTTTCGCTTATTCTTTTAGTTGACTTCTGGTCCGTCATACTTTATTCCACGGAATAATATCGATTTAGTCTCACCGGCATCTCACACCGATGTCTTCACATAACATTCGAAGCTACGGAAGTCAACTAAAAGAATAAGCGAAACATTAAATTGGACTGAATATATTAAGAATGTGTGTAAAAAAAATATTTTCGATACTCCATTCGGTTAAAAGAAACAGCGATATTCTACCTTGTAATGTGAGAGTCAAACTCATACAAACGCTAGTGCTTCCCGTCCTCGACTACTGTGACGTCATTCTGGTAGACGCAACAAAAGAGCAGACTTTGAAACTTCAGCGAGCGCTTAATTGTTGCCTTAGATTTATATACAGTCTGAGTTATGATACGCATGTCACCCCATACTATCACACTATTTCACATCTGAAACCTGGCAAACGACGAACGTACCACATACTGATACAGATATACAGACTGCTCTCTGAAGACAGACCACTATACATTTCTTCCCAGCTTAAGTATTTGTCCTCCTTTCACAGCAGTAATACCCGCTCTGGTTCCTCCCTTTCTATTCTTGTCCACCGATCCTCTATGTACAACAATTCCTTCGTTGTGGCGGGTTCTAGACTTTGGAATTCCCTGCCAGTCAGTGTCAGAAATTCCACCTCATTACCTAAATTCAAGTCTGCTTCCCGAGACTACCTGCTAAATGCAGCTGACTAACTTGTATGACTGGAAGATCGAATGAATGTGAGTTAGAAAAGTGTAATGTATTTTTGTGTAGGTTATTATTTACTGTATAATATGAAGTACTCAGACTGTATCACTACAGTGGTTAAGTGTAAGAGAGGGCCAAGAGCCCTAACTTCGCCACCTACAAAGGCATAATAAATAAATAAATAAAAATCACTATTGAACACGGTCGTTGACCGGACATTTTTCCCAACAGCTCAATTTCTTCTCAGGGTATCCGATTGTCAAGTAAAATCTGGAGATTTTACACTAGGTTTCGCTTTACGTGAGGTTGAAGAGAATGGCGGTCCACGGTAAACTTATTTGCGGTCGTTTGATATAGACATAATATCAATCAATTATTTCTCCTAACTAAGGTACCAACGACGTGAGAACTCAAATGTATTCAAATCAGGTATCTACCCATTCGTTAGTTCGCATATCTTACCAACTAACTTATCAACTATGTCAAGATGAAAGAATTCATAACACACCAAATTATAGAAAAGCACAATAATAGTATTTATTGAATAAACAGATGCCCTATGAAAATGTAATCTGATTTGGGGTAGTATTTGGTCTGGTATTATTTACAGGTAAAGTTCAGAGTCAGCGCTGGCTCGTAGAAAAAGAAAATAAATATAATGTTAAGTTATGTACATCAGTTCCGTCATGAATTCAAAATCGGATACTAATATTTACAATTAATCACTGGACATCTACGGTCCTCCTTGAAATCAAGTCCTTGAGACGACACCAATATCATTATGTTGTTAAGATTACTCAGTTTCATTATCAACCTAGGCTAAATAATTCTGAATAGACGTACAGTTAATCTGAAGTGAATGTAAGGTCAACAAATAGATCAAAGCTTGAAAATAATTCTGAATTATAACTTTGAACTATATATCTCAATTATATTTGAATTATAAATAATATTTAAATTATACATTGCAAATCATAAATCTGAACTCATTTATTTGATCTTTCTTCTATGTTGCGCATGGCTAACGACTTACGGACTAAGGCATTTCTCCCTAGTGCCTGTTAAATCTGGCTCCTAGCCTATCATTTCCCTAACCATTACTCATTGAAAGAATGTAAATTCCAATAAACTCCATCTCAGGATAAATAAGCTATCTATCTAACTTCAACATAAATTTTTGGTCGACATACACACGTATTAGAGGCTTAATGTCCCCTCTCTCTGTTATATTCCATAACATTTCTCGTTTAGGCAAGTTACTGAATTCATATGCACAGTCGTAATGTAAATAATATGTATTTGTACTTGGGAATATATTACCGCATTTATAGGTATCATGAATGCATTTGGTCAAGATCACCGTCATAAAACATATCATAATATTCTCGTAATTGGAACAAAGCATCTACAATTGACATATAATCCCGTCATAAATTCAATTCTACTTCAATGAATTCCATCCATACCTTGGTTTAGCTCATCTCCACGGTGTGGTCAATTTCACGTACCTGTATCCTTTCATATAATTCCTTCCCTATAATAAGTGTGGCATGGCATATCCTAAGCTGCAGGCACTCCTTGGCCTCTACATAATACATTAATAAACCTTCGCATTTCATATACAACAACATACTTCGTCGAGTTACCACTATTGTAACCATATTTCCACATTCACTTAACATCTTAATTATCATAGCCTCCATAACAACATGTTGCGATTATGTTCACTTTACCATGTCAAAATGCCACAATTCCTTTCTTATAAACGCATTTCAATATCGCTATTTATCATAACCCTAAAGCTGAGTTCAATGCACTTATTGCGAAGCAAAGAGTACGTGAGTCTATGCATTCATTACCACCGCTCATACCAAACATGACGTAGACATATAGTATAGCATAACCAATATGAATTCCTTGCAATTCCTCAATGTGTCATTACTATCAGCTGTTATTAAAGACACTTCTTTCAACTTCTCGTTACTCACGAGTTATTCTGACCAATATGCGGTGATGTATATATATAACATACAAGAATCTTATTCTACACTGCTTAATCGTATTACTATGGACTTAAATATCTCACACATCACTTTCATTATTCACTTGCACTTTAAATTCCACGGTTTCTATAACCAACTTATTGGCACATGCCAAAAGCACCTGTGTACGCGAACGAAAAGCTATGTAATTAAATAATGTAAATGACTTAACTCGCTTATCGTTACATCTGGTCCAGCTGTTCCGCCTCCACTCGGATGTAGTTGGCTCTGCGGTCAGGTTCTGGGTTGGTCGTCTGGTAGATCCTCGGCCTCCTCATCATGGGTTGGTCAACTGGTTTGCCATTGCCTTCCTCATCATGGGTTGGTCGTCTGGTTTCCCATTGCCTTCCTCATCATGGGTTGGTCTTCTGGTAAGGATGTACTGCTCCCCAGCTTGGTCCATCATGCGTATTTAGCAAGCCATCATCATGCTACTTCTGTTAGCAACAAAAATGTAGATTTCAGAGCAGTAAATAGCCATGGTATGTTCCATTCGACGATAATAATTCCTCAATTGTGATTTCTTTTTGCTGCTCTCAGAGATGAATTTAATTTCGTCGGGTTTAAGTACTGCGTATATATATATATCTATATCGGCTGCTTCTTGCAAATGTCGAAAAATTGTTCTTCTTCTCTTGAAACAAGACCAAGGTATTCTTCTTCCCGTAAGAGAATCTTTCTCCTAGGTTTCACTTGCTTCTTCCTTGTAGAATGTAGCTCAGTTGCTGTCGAGATCCTCCCATGCGTATTTCGTCGTATCTTGCTTATTTTTATATTTTTTTGTCAGCTCTTCTTCGTCGGCTGGTGAATTATGTCGTTTCTTATACTACGACGATCCCTTTTTCTCAAGTACCTCTACTAAATCTTTCCGTCTTCTTCAAATTACGTAGCGCGTTCGCCAATTGCGTCTTCACTCTCCGATGAAAATTTTTAAGATGGAGTTTTTTTAACAATCCGTTGTCTTCTATTTTTTTCGTAAAACAATTCACTTGACAGTCCACTGTCCGTAGTGCCTTCAATATTTGACCGTTCCGTGACGTGTATGGCCTTCAATAATATCGCATTAGATATCTATTCCTTGCATCTTATAGATCAGATGGGCCACACCTTCACTCGGCGCCATTTTGAAAGCTGTCTACGAGATGTAAATGGGCACACTATTGTACAACTGTTTCTCATACTTAATTTTTTGTAATGTGTATTAATAATATGTATTAATTTGTGCATGTCATCTACTAACCAGGTACCTGATTTTTGCCGTGAGGAGATAATTTGACTGATGATGCCCTCAATGAAGGGTGAAACATGTCTCAAGTGGAATCAATAATAAATTCCTAAATTGTAAAATTTATATGTATTGAATAGGTGACAAAACAAACCTTTTAGCATCCTACATTCAGTATCTTCAATACGGATAACAATGATTTTTATCACTTGCAACGGTTATTAACTCGTTAAAAATTAAGGCTGACTAAACGACCGCTTAATTTTGAGTCTAAATGCTGCAATTAAGCAAGAATGGGATACACCTCAAGATATGGCAGAGTGCTTAATTGATTTCAGAGGTTAGTTTATATTTTGTCGTGTCTGGTTAAATTACGGAATGGCTATTAGAAAATTTATAGTGAGAAAGGTATAATTTCTCTACTGGCGCTTAAAGTGTGTTTTCATCATACGTATAATATGGTTAAGTTAGGATACGTGACGCTGTTTGAATAAGAAAACTGAAACATTTGCAACAAAATGCGATCGATCATCTTCGGTACGGTATAGTTTTCTCACTTTGTGCATTTGCGAGCTCTCTCGTAGACATTCAAAGGCGATGTTGGTGTTGATTAGTAATACCAATAACACCCATTGACTGCTGTTCTCTAAAGAAAATTCAAAATGAAAGAGGATAACACGTTTTCGTAATAAATGCGTAAATAACTTGGCCGATAGCAGTTGTTAACTTGTTCAAAATAAAGACTGAATAAACCACATCTTAATTTTAATGTTATATACGGAAATTAAGTAAGAATGTGATACACGTCAAGATATGGCAAACTACATCACTGATTTCAAAGGATATTTCATATCTTCTGGCGTCTACTTACGGCTATTTACATGTGCCTACATTTTTCGCAAGGAGGTTATTTCTCTACATGCGTTTCAAATATGTTTTCATGATAGGCTACATATACGGTTAGGTTAGGTGGCGCCGTTTGAAGAAGAAAGCTGAGGTGTTTGCCACAGAAATCTCTGGAGTGATACGGTATTTCTCCAAATCCAAGACTTTTTTCTCAGAATCTCATGCGAAAACTGAAGGGTTGTTT
The DNA here is from genome assembly GCF_040414725.1 of Anabrus simplex. NCBI lineage: Eukaryota > Metazoa > Arthropoda > Insecta > Orthoptera > Tettigoniidae > Anabrus > Anabrus simplex. Next base: position 882,936,510 of record NC_090265.1, on the reverse strand, counting down.
CATTCGTGGCCTAACAGTAAGTTAATGGATACCACTGGCAACTAACGCAGTAACCCCGCTGCTTCTTTTCACACGCGCACAGAACTCGTTGCCAATAAACGACCGTCGCTAGCCGCTGTGTGTTTCTCAAATCTGCAGAATGGCATCAAAACATGCGACACTTCGAATTCTTAGAAAAGCCAAGGCTACTCAGTGGCAGAGTCATAACGCATCTATTGTACTTGACGCATAGTAAAATTAAGGTTTGTAGACAGCAGGAATATTTTCGTGATGGATAGTCGTATTGTAAAGTTACGTGGAAAAGGTATTGCCGGCAAATTTTCAACGGGTTCTAGTCGATATTATAATGCCAATTTTAAGTTAATGTTTATTAAACACTCGGAAATGTAGAATAATTGTGCAGCCGCAAGAAAATACGGCATAGGCCTAACTAAAGCCAATATTTGGCGTTAGCGTGAAGACAAAGAGCTAAGAAAATGCGTACTGTACAAAAAATGCATTCAGTGGTCCGCAACAAGGACGCTTTAAAGAAGTCGAAGATGAAATTGTGAGGTATGTGCAAAAAAACGCAAGGGCGGAATGCCCATACCGTGGCGCAATAAACTCGTTCGTTGACTTTCAACGTTTGCGCTTAGGGCTATACATCGCTAGCCACTGAATTTGGCCGAACCCGACAAGTGAGACGTGCGTGTAGCGGTAGCCGGTTATATCTGACGCTGCGTAAAAGTAACAGTTTTATAGACAACAAGAATAATTTCCTGATGGATCGTTGTATTGTAGAGACGCATGGAATAGGTATTGCGGGAACATTTTCAACGAGTTCTCTTCGGTATTATGATTCCAATGTTAAGTTAATGGTCCTTAAACCCGCAGAAATAAAGAATAATTGTGCAGTCGCAAAAAAAAAAAAAAAAAATTACGGCGTAACGAAAGTCAATGTTCGGCATCTAAAAATAGTCTAAAAATGCGTAGGCCTACTGTACAACAAGGCATTCATATGATTTTACAAACTTCTTTTTGAGCCTGATTTAAATTTCTTGAAGGAAAAAGTGGGGTTCATCTTGGATTCGGAGAAATACGATACTATATTCTTTTCAGAATGAAATTAAACATACACTTTCACGTAGTATCAGATTACGAAAAATAACAAACAAGTAAGCCGTTGTGTGGATATCATCTGCGGAAACGCAAGTTTTGAACAAACTGATTGCCGTTTCATACCGATTTTAAAGTGCATGAAGGGTTTTCCGACTTTTATACCAAAAAAACGGATATAACGACAATCCGATATAGCGAGTAAATTTTTCGATGTTATGAATTCTCACTATAACGGACTTCTACTGTATAAATTTTCCCACTGTTGATTAAAATAAATATGTGGTGATGCAGAACACCGCTTCAAATGCATGTTTTCTGCCATGGTTCCAGTTCCTACAGCAGAATGATCAGAACAAAGTAATGTCTTAATTTCAGAGTACACTGTTATATAGCATGTGAGCTGCCGCACTACAACAGCCCTGTCTTATCAACCGTGTGACGGACGCTGTTGGTAAGGAGTGTTCTCCTCTTGCATACTGCACAAGTGCAACAATAAGTGCTCATTCACAAAGAGCATCAGATACTTATTGCTGCTTTAAATAATTTGCAATTACATCATCAATTTTTGATAAGTCAGTGTAAAAAAAAAAAAAAAAAAAAACCTAGACAGTGAAATTAGACACATTGAAATACATTTTACTTCAGAAAACTGCAAGCAGCTGCAAAAATATAAAATTTAAAATAACTTTTCTATCTGATATTAAACTTGGCAGAAACTTTTCTCAGCAATAGCCTTTATGTTGGGTCAATAACTGGTAAAATAATGTCACAAATTGTGATCACATCGTGGATTAAAATCACTGATATCACAACATCTCATAGTATCAGTTTACCCTGTTAATAATCATGGAATTCCTCATCATTATCCTTTGCTTTTTGTTCCTTTGTTTAGATGAGGTAAATATAACAATATAACAATTGAGATGTAGTACATTGGGGTAATCAGGCCTTCCTTATTTTACGGGATTGTCCCTTTATTGCTGTACAGTCTCCCGTTGTCAACTAAAAAAATATACAGGATACAAATTGTCCCGTTTTTCGTGAACTGTCCCATATATTTTACAATACCATGTTAAAATTTTATTTATCACAAAGCTGTGAAGTATATTTCTCATTGTGTAAAGTAATAAGGTATACTTTGTTTGGTTGGCACTGAATGTATCAAACCAGTGAGACAGATGTAAAATGTAAAAATGTAAAAATGGCTACTTATAATCCTACATACCATAGTGAATATTGGTTTTGCAACATTGTATTAACTGGAATTGGGATGCTTCCATAATGATAATAACAAAACAACAACAATAATAATAATAATAATAATAATAATAATAATAATAACAATAACAATAATAATGACAACATTTGTTTTCTATAAGTAAATGGTACGCTCTGTGTGATCTGTAGCTCGTGTTAAGAAATTCTATCTTAAGTAGGGTGTAATAATCAACAGCAGTTGAAGTGTCCTGTATTTTCATGCTTGTAATCTGGTCAGCTTCCAGCACATCCTCACTGCTTTGTACACATGCGAGGAAAGTAATATTTTCAGCTGTTGCTGAACCTGCTCATACGCAAATGAGTGGAAGTTAAAATGTAAAACAAACTTCTCGTAGTGCTTGCACAGGGATTTAATGTGGAGGATATGATTCATTACTGGAAACCTTTTTCTCTTCTCAAAGCTCATGGCCTCTGATATTGAATAATGGAAACCGAGGAAGACCTAGGAATGCTGAGATGTGTGGAAGTAGGAGGAAGGGAAAAGGTAGGAAAGGGAAATGTAGAGTAGAGGATAGGAAAAGACAGGTGGAACAGGGTCATGGGAAGGAGAAAAGGGAGGAGGAAGTAGCTTCTGCAGCTATCAGGAAAGATAGGGCTGACTAGGAGGGGAGGGGATCAAATGAGGTGGGTAGAGTTGAGGCTCTGGTCATGGGGGATTCCATGACGTGGGGAAAGTGTGTGGAGGAAAAGGAACCAGAGTAGAATGTTATCCAGGAATTAGGTTGAGGCAGATGTTGAGGAAAGTAGAAGAGAGGGAGGAGGGGAAGGAGAAGGTGGTAGTGTTTCACGTTGGTACCAACAACGTAAGGCAAGCTGATATAAGTACCAACATAGTTGGAGATGTGTGGGATCTGGTAAATGCAGCACGGGTGAAGTTTAAGAAAGCGGAGATTGTTATTAGTGGAATACTGTGTAGGAGGGATACTGACTGGAGGGTATTGGGGATTTAAATGAAACTATGGAGTGGGTATGTGGGAAACTGGGAGTGAAATTTCTAGATCCTAATGGGTGGGTAGGAGATAGGGATCTGCGCTCGGATGGCCTTCATTTGTTTGGAAGGGTAATAGGGAGGTACATTCAGGGAAACAGGATGGCCTAGGGAGCGGTGATAAGGAAACAGGGAACTGGAAATCAAGTAGGGATGACATAAAATTGTTAGTGTTGAACTGTAGAAGTATTATAAAGAAAGGAATAGAATTAAGTAATTTAATAGATGTATATTTACCAGATATTGTAATAGGAGTTGAATCATGGCTGAGAAATGATATAATGGATGCAGAAATTTTCTCAAGGCATTGGAGTGTGTATCGTAGAGATAGGATAGGAATGGTAGGAGGGGGAGTGTTCATTCTGGTGAAAGAAGAATTTGTAAGCTACGAAAAAGTTAAAGATGAGACACATGAAATTCTAGGTGTAAGGCTCATTTCTAAACATAATAGGCAACTTGATATATTTGGAGCGTACAGATCGGGAAAGGGTAGCACTGACGCGGATTCGGAATTATTTGATAGGATAGTCAGCTATGTGGGAAACGACATGGAAAGAAATGTGATTGTAGCGGGAGATCTGAATTTGCCAGATGTCAATTGGGAAGGAAATGCGAACGACAGGAAGCATGACCAACAAATGGCAAATAAGTTAATATGGGAAGGACAGCTGATTCAGAAAGTGATGGAACCAACCAGAGGGAAAAATATCCTGGATGTGGTGCTGATAAAACCAGATGAGCTCTATAGGGAAACTGAAGTAATAGATGGTATTAGTGATCATGAAGCAGTTTTTGTGGTAGTTAAAAATAAATGTGATAGAAAGGAAGGTCTTAAAAGTAGGACTGTTAGGCAGTACCATATGGCTGATAAAGCAGGCATGAGGCAGTTTCTAAAAAGTAACTATGATAGGTGGAAAACGGTAAATAAAAATGTAAACAGACTCTGGGATGGGTTTAAAGAAATTGTTGAGGAATGCGAAAACAGGTTTGTACCTTTAAGGGTGGTAAGGAATGGTAAAGATCCACCTTATTATAATAGAGAAATAAAGAGACTAAGAAGGAGGTGCAGACTGGAAAGAAATAGAGTTAGAAATGGCTGTGGAAGTAAGGAGAAATTGAAGGAACTTACTAGAAAATTGAATCTAGCAAAGAAGGCAGCTAAGGATAACATGATGGCAAGCATAATTAACAGTCATACAAATTTTAGTGAAAAATGGAAGGGTATGTATAGGTATTTTAAGGCAGAAACAGGTTCCAAGAAGGACATTCCAGGAATAATTAATGAACAAGGGGAGTGTGTATGTGAGGATCTTCAAAAGGCAGAAGTATTCAGTCAGCAGTATGTAAAGATTGTTGGTTACAAGGATGATGTCGAGATAGATGAGGAGACTAAGGCCAAAGAAGTAATAAAATTTACATATGATAACAATGACATTTACAATAAGATACAAAAGTTGAAAATTAGAAAAGCGACTGGAATTGATCAGATTTCTGGGGATATACTAAAGACAATGGGTTGGGATATAGTACCATATCTGGAGTACTTATTTGATTATTGTTTGGTCGGAGGAGCTATACCAGATGAATGGAGAGTTGCTATCGTAGCCCCTGTGTATAAAGGAAAGGGTGATAGACATAAAGCTGAAAATTACAGGCCAGTAAGTTTGACATGCATTGTATGTAAACTTTGGGAAGGCATTCTTTCTGATTATATTGGACATGTTTGTGAAATTAATAACTGGTTCGATAGAAGGCAATTCGGTTTTAGGAAAGGTTATTCCACTGAAGCTCAACTTGTAGGATTCCAGCAAGATATAGCAGATATCTTGGATTCTGGAGGTCAAATGGACTGTATCACGATTGACCTGTCTAAAGCATTTGATAGGGTGGATCATGGGAGACTACTGGCAAAAATGAGTGCAGTTGGACTAGACAAAAGTGTGACTGAATGGGTTGCTATATTTCTAGAAAATAGATCTCAGAGAATTAGAGTAGGTGAAGCTTTATCTGACCCTGTAATAATTAAGAGGGGAATTCCTCAAGGCAGTATTATCGGACCTTTACGTTTTCTTATATATATAAATGATATGAGTAAAGGAGTGGAATCGGAGGTAAGGCTTTTAGCGGATGATGTTATTCTCTATAGAGTGATAAATAAGTTACAAGATTGTGAGCAACTGCAACGTGACCTCGAAAATGTTGTGAGATGGACAGCAGGCAATGGTATGTTGATAAACGGGGTTAAAAGTCATGTTGTGAGTTTCACAAATAGGAAAAGTCCTCTCAGTTTTAATTACTGCGTTGATGGGGTGAAAGTTCCTTTTGGGGATCATTGTAAGTATCTAGGTGTTAATATAAGGAAAGATCTTCATTGGGGTAATCACATAAATGGGATTGTAAATAAAGGGTACAGATCTCTGCACATGGTTATGAGGGTGTTTACGGGTTGTACTAAGGATGTAAAGGAGAGTGCATATAAGTCTCTGGTAAGACCCCAACTAGAGTATGGTTCCAGTGTATGGGACCCTTACCAGGATTACCTGATTCAAGAACTGGAAAAAATCCAAAGAAAAGCAGCTCGATTTGTTCTGGGTGATTTCTGACAAAAGAGTAGCGTTACAAAAATGTTGCTATGTTTGGGTTGGGAAGAATTGAGAGAAAGAAGAAGAGCTGCTCGACTAAGTGGTATGTTCAACAATGATAAAGGTGTTTTTATTTTATTCCACCTATTCAATACTTATATAAGTATAAGTATAAATATAAGTATTGAATAGGTGGAATAAAATAAAAACACCTTTATCATTGTTGAACTGTTAAATTTTCAATACGGACCTAAAATGAGGTTTATAACATGTAAGTGGTATGTTCCGAGCTGTCAGCGGAGAGACGGCGTGGAATGACATTAGTAGACGAATAAGTTTGAATGGCGTTTATAAAAGTAGGAAAGATCACAATATGAAGGTAAAGTTGGAATTCAAGAGGAGAAACTGGGGCAAATATTCATTTATAGGAAGGGGAGTTAGGGATTGGAATAACTTACCAAGGGAGATGTTCAATAAATTTCCAATTTCTTTGAAATCATTTAGGTAAAGGCTAGGAAAGCAACAGATAGGGAATCTGCCACCTGGGCGACTGCCCTAAATGCAGATCAGTATTGATTGATTGATTGATTGATTGATTGATTGATTGACCGTAGTAAGACCATCTGTACTGTACGCCTCAGAATGCCTAAACATGACCCGGAAAGGACAACTCAGAAAACTAGAACTGAAAGAGCGAAAGATCCTCAGAAGGATTATGGGTCCCATTAAAGAAGGAGATGGCTACAGACTCAGGCACAACAAGGAATTGTACAGTAAAATAGAGAGCATTATAACAGCTATGAGGAAGAGAAGACTAATGTTCTATGGTCACGCAGTCAGGATGGACAGCCAGAGACTCACTTCAAGAATCTTCAACACTGTATCTAGAGGGAAAGCAACAAATGCCAAATGGATGAATTTAGTGCGGAAAGACCTACAATACCTAAACATTGATCACATTGACATTTACAACCAAGATAAATTCAGAAAGTTATTCAAGACATCTCACTCTCTCCAGTCACTAACAACTAAATCACTGCATCCAGGAGTAGGAGTGAAATGGGCTTAAGAAAGAAAAGACATCCATAGCGCTAGATGAAGGAATACTGGGCTAAGAGGAAGAAAAGAGCTCACCAGAGTTAAGAACCAAGTGGTCCATCATAGGCCTAAACGAAGAAGAAGAAGAAGAAGAAGAAAAAGAAAAAAATTATGTTGAGCTGCAGAATGCCGCTTCAAATGCATAACTATTTCTGCCATGATCCCAATAACTACAGCAGAATAATCAGAACAAAGAACAAAGTAACACTCCAAATATACACTAGTGTCCAAAAGTTAAACATAAGTTACGAATAATCAGGGCAACAGGAAATAGACTGCAAATCACACGACATATGCACCTACCAACGTAATGTGTTCACTCTGTATAGGCAAGGAGTGTTCCCTGCTTTGACTAGTGGCGTAACCGCAGGGTAAGCACAGCCAATGCCTGCGCCCCATATTCCCTCAGTCATGTTTGCCCTGTTATAGTGTGCGAAGTGTAGCATCGTATTGAACGTGACAACATAATGGCACGACGACGCCATTTGGACCCCGTTTTGCAGGGTAGAATACGACTGAAGTCGCTGTATCCTTGAATGTGCCACAAAGTGTCATTTCCAGGCTTTGGAGACAATTTCAAGACACAGGAGATGTTAGTCGTAGACCAGTACCAGGTCGACCACGGGTAACCACCCCACAGCAGGACCGATATCTGGCCTTAACTGCCCAACGAAATCGGAGTGCACCTGCAAGACAACTGTTGGCGGAGCTTGCTGCCGTCTCAGGGGTTGCCGTTTCCCGGCAAACTGTGTACCGAAGGCTCAGAACAGCAGGGCTGTTTACCCGACGTCCAGCGGTGTGTGTCCCGCTCACTCCAGCACAGAGATGGGTCCGTTTACTGTGGAACCATAATTTTCGAAGGTGGACCATGAATGAATGGAAGCATGTGCTCTTCACAGATGAATCCCGCTTCAGTTTGCAGAACTATTCCCGTTGCACATTAATCTGGAGAGAACCAAATACCAGTATAAATGGTCCGTTATTGAACTGGGTAGCCGATACCTCCACAGGAACATCGTGGAACGGGACCGGTATGGTGGTGGTGGCGCCATGGTGAGGGGCGGCATCATGTTGAATGGCTGTACCCACCTGCACATCTTCATGAGTGGTCCAAGGAACACTGTTAAGACTCGGAGATACAGGGATGAGGTACTGAGACCACGTGTTCCACTCTTCAGAGGTGCGGTTGGTCCAGACTTCCTCTTAATGGAAGGTAATGCCCGACCACACCGCACTGCTCTGGTGGATGAATTTCTGGCTGGGGAAGATATTCATCGCATGGACTGGCCAGCGAGGTCTGCGGATCTGAATCGTATAGAATATGCCTGGGGTGCATTGGGGAGGCGAATTGCATCCCGTCAGCCTCCACCAAGGACCCTCCAAGACCTTCGCATTGCCCTTTCGGAGGAATGGGATCGACTGCCACAAGAGTTCTTGGACCATCTGATAGAGACCATGCCACGTCGCTGCATAACGTGTGGCTGTTAGGGGTAACCATACACCCTATTAACCCAATGAGTGCTACGCCCGCCTATAGACGAGCTGACACGGCCGGTCCACCAGTGCTACGCCCATCTATAGACGGTGCGTGAGAATTTTAATTGTTTTGAGTTTGCCGGTTCACTTTCAAGTGGGAATTTGATCTCTGACATGTTCTGCCATCTGTTGAGCATTATGTAGAACTAACTGATCAGAGATTATAGCTTCGGGAAGTAACTTACAGAGCTTTTTGTAGACGTCTGTGGAGTTTACAGTTATGAATTTCATTGGTTCCGTATTAAGTGGGATTACAGTAAAATTAAATTCTTTCAAGGTCCACCTATTCAATACGACGTTTTATTGTGAATTTAATCACATGTCAAATAGTCAAATGGTACTAGTTTCGGCATCTATGTGCCATCATCAGCCTTGAGTACAAATTAAAACAAGATATATATTCCTAAAACATCTAAAACACATTTTAACTCATTGTAAAATAACATACAATTAATGTGGTGATACATGAAATACGATAAAATGATGGTACAATTGGTGTGATATAAAATTCTTAAAATTCCAGCTATTCGTTACATAATTCAGTCTGTGTGCATCCGGGATGAGTGAATTTTTGCAGTTGTATGCTGTCTATGTGAATGACATTTGTTCCTTTAGATATTAGGTGGTTCCAGGGAAGTTTACTTTGATCATATAAGATTGTGATGTAATTAGAGATGAATTCCCACTTCAATTTGAACCTGAAGGAGAAATAGCCAAGTTAGACGTTGGAAGCAATGTGTGGAAGTTACTAGAAACATTAGAATCGTTGAATGATGATTGACTCACCTAGAGCAGCATGTAAACATGTTGTTACACAGACGGAGCCGGACGAAGTGTGTGGGCAACGGTAAAGGAGGCAAGGGGAAGGAAGGAGGCGGAGCTCTTGTGGGGGAATGGAACTAAGGCGGGGCGGAAGGATGGGGTAGTGGGGGTAATTGACGGGAGTGTGTATTCCAGATTACTTGGAAAATCGAACTCATAAAAGAAAAAAACTCCTATCTCAACCACCTTTACTTATACTAATGACGTCCACAAAATCGCCAACCTTTTCCGAAAACACAATGTAAGAATTTTATTCAAAACTAACAATAGAACCTCCGAAATTTTACACAACTCTGCATCAATCAATACCCCCAGTATCTACTCCAAATCTGGAATATATAGACTAAAATGCAATGAATGCAACAGCTCCTACATAGGTCAAACAGGACGCAACTTTATGATTAGATATTCGGAACACGTCAACGCGATGAGACACATTAAGTTCTCCGCCATGGGTATACATATGCACGACACTAATCACAAATTTACCGACATTGAACAAGATATGGAAGTTCTTCAACCAGTAAACAAGGGACCCATAATGAATATAATTGAAAGTTGTTACATCAACTGCGACCAATATTTTAACCCCAATTACAATTTAAATGAGATTTACGAGAAACCCAATATTCTTTTCGATCTTTTAATCGATTGGCTTAAAAATACCAAAGTATCGAAAAAGAGTTCGATTTTCCAAGTAATCCGGAATACACACTCCCGTCAATTACCCCCACTACCCCATCCTTCCGCCCCGCCTTAGTTCCATTCCCCTACAAGAGCTCCGCCTCCTTCCTTCCCCTTGCCTCCTTTACCGTTGCCCACACACTTCGTCTGGCTCCGTCTGTGTAACAACACGTTTACATGCTGCTCAAGGTGAGTCAATCATCATTCAACGATTCTAATGTTTCTAGTAACTTCCACACATTGCTTCCAACGTCTAACTTGGCTATTTCTCCTTCAGGTTCAAATTGAAGTGGGAATTCATCTCTAATTACATCACAATCTTATATGATCAAAGTAAACTTCCCTGGAACCACCTAATATCTAAAGGAACAAATGTCATTCACATAGACAGCATACAACTGCAAAAATTCACTCATCCCGGATGCACTCAGACTGAATTATGTAACGAACAGCCGGAATTTTAAGAATTTTATATCACACCAATTGTATCATAATTTCATCGTATTTCATGTATCACCACATTAATTGTATGTTATTTTACAATGAGTTAAAATGTGTTTTAGATGTTTTAGGAATATATATCTTGTTTTAATTTGTACTCAAGGCTGATGATGGCACATAGATGCCGAAACTAGTACCATTTGACTATTTGACATGTGATTAAATTCACAATAAAATGTCATTGTATTGAATAGGTGGACCTTGAAAGAATTTAATTTTACTGTCTGTGGAGTTGTTCACCTGTGATGTAAACAAACATGGCAGAACAACAATTTAGTTGCTCTTTTCAGTGATGTTATTTCGGATCACAGAATCTTTCACCACAGCGCACAGCGGAAAGTGATGATAGAGATGATCATTTTAAGGAATTGTTAAGCGATTTTGAAAATGAGAGTGACGGAGACAGTGCCGAAAATATTGCGTGTGAGAGAGAAACAGAGCCTCCTTGTAAACAAAAGAAGAAAAACACAGTTAGTACAAAAGCTATTTTATCACTAATTTCGTGGCGGATGGATTACATTTCTTCACCAGAGTTTCAGGTAATTGTGACAGGCTCTGAGGGCCAAGTAGTGTTTGATGACAACCCAAAAATCATTGATTTTTAGAAACTCTTGTGCCAGTGGAGTTGGTGTGGATAGTTGAACAAATCAGCATCACAAACAACCAGTAGAAAACACAGGTTTGGAAAGTACTTTAAAATATCAACTTATATACTTCTAAGAAGTTACATGCATTAGTTGCCTACATATTTTAGGAAATATTATTATTTTGGGCTCTTTACTTTGTATGAAGATAATGCACGCATGGGCACATAAGTGTAATTTTGTTTTCTCTCAAAATAATATTGATCATAAGTGTAGGATTTTCCATTTGCATATAGATTTATAAACAACCACCATTTATAAACATTTTAAGCTAATCTCCCCACTGATAAGTTAAAAATTGAGGCTTCTACAATTTTTTTTAGATACGAATGAAAAAACTCAGCACTGAGGTACTAAACAGTTAACTGGTAACTCAGCACTTAAAAGGTTAACAGCATATTTTGTTGTGGAAGACATTGCCAAATTTTGTTAGTTGTTGTGTGACATATGATGTGTGATTCAGCTTCCGTTTGTTCAGCAATCCGTCTGACATTCCTGTCAGGTTGTATGGCCTTGTTTAGTGATAATGCTTAACTTTTGGACACTAGTGTACATGTAGATCAAAGTCACACATAATCTCAAATTTTATAAACTATGATCGAAACAGGGGCATTGCATATAACAATTTCATTTGTAGAATCAGCACTTTAATGGTTTTCCGTGGTTTCCCATTTTCACACCAGGCAAATGCTGGGGCTGTACCTTAATTAAGGCCACGGCCGCTTCCTTCCAACTCCTAGGCCTTTCCTATCCCATCGTCGCCATAAGACCTATCTGTGTCGGTGCGACGTAAAGCCCCTAGCAAAAAAAAAAAAAATATATCAGCACTTTAGTACCTTTATAATGATTTAGAAATGATTTACAATCACAAGGACAACTTTTACAAAGTCCTTTGTCAGTTTTCTAGTTGCAAGATTTCAGTAATCTTAGTTTGTTCTGTGCAAAGTATTGTAATTGTGATGTTGACAGCCAGGTGTGTGTTATGAGCTGTTATTACAGAGTCTTAATTTGCTTATTATATGAGAATTACTGTAGGCCTGTTGTGTATAATGACTATGTTAGGTGCAGTGATATTAATTATTGATACGCTTATTGTTCTTTCAGTAATAAACTTCAAAATAAGTTCCTGAGGACTCGTTATGGTCATCAGCTGAAGGAAGCTCCAAACATGACTTTACGTATCTACAAGAGGATCAATATAATACTGGACTATGTGAAGGTCCACAAAGTTATTGATGATTACTCAAAATTGATTAAGGTGAGTGCTCGAGTGCTTCTTTCAATATTTTCTTATATAAAAAGGAGAAAATAAAATTTACCCAGTTGTACAGGTAGGCTACTATAAATGGAAAATTAAAATACATTTATTTGTTCAGAAAATATCGCCACCAACTTATGCCAAACATGTAAAAGTCTGTATGATTTGGTGCAAGGTTCCCTGGTCTAATGAGGCCAGATGGAAACCTGTCCTGATACTATGAGAGTTGGAAAAGCATAAAGGAACTGAGCACCTGCTGTAAATAAACGTTGGTTAAATATCATGTTGATATACTGTGCAGATAAACAGGTTCCCTATCAGAATTGATTTCTGTAACAGCTGATGGCCTAGTGAGCACCAAATTTTGAAAATGAGACGAAGTCTCATAGTGCATTGGCACTACTGGTGGGTGTAAGTAGCCTACACAGTGGCCTCCATAGTATGCGCTAGCCATGTGTCTTTGTAGGTGTGCTTGTTACCAACTGATGAACCCAAATTGGCACACTGGGACAAAACACTGGCAACAGGAATGAGTTAACTGGAATTTTTTTTATGTCCAATAACAGACCAATTATATTAGTATTATGTTTCCAATCAGTTGTTAGAACTTGTTCTGGGTTTCGGCTCTTCATCATTGCCTTTGATGTAGCACTTTCACTGCGTTGCCAGTAGATGAGAGGAGGTACTTTATCCCGAGGTCTTCGATCAGGCAGAATCCCCTCGCTAATTCATAGGTCAGTTTTGAGGGAGTATATCTTGATAGGCCAAGGGCTGCTTTCAGGAAGTGGGTTTTAACCTTCTCCGTAGTGGTGAACTTTCACTGATAATTTAGGGCATATAATTTTAAGAGTCAGATTCGGCATCATCTTGGTGTAGAGGAGGATCATGGCTGATTCTGATGTTAACTGTTGATTGTTCATTATATCATTTATTGCTGCCATAGATCTGTCTTTCACTTGGGCTCTGAATGAAGCACTCATCTGTAAAGTGATGCCAAGTGTGAGCTACTTCCAGTGGGTTGTCCTTATGCTTTACTACATTCTGTGCTACAGCTGTTCCTCCCCGTTTAAAGATCATCTTTACCGTTTTCTTTTAATTTATTTAGAAGTTGTTGTCTGCTCATTTTGAGATGACATTTGGAGTGTTTAATCAATAAATGAAAAAAGGTTCCACCTAATCGATACTTTCTCTTTTTTATTTAGCCTTGGGCTATTTATAAAGACATTAATAATCACAGAACATGTTTCGATTGCTTAGCAATCATCATCAGCTATTTTACATGTAGCTTAGGTAAAAATAGCATAAAATCGATATCATGATTTACATTAAAACATTAAAAACAGGTGTTAGTAGAAAGCGTATGAGTGGGAGGGGGGGGGGGGGGGAGAGTGCATTGAGGGCGGTTGTTAGTTGGACAATAAACTTAATATTAAAAACACTTATTGGGCTAAAATGTCTTAGGTTCACTATAAGTCTTGAGAGGTTTTCCAATAAAATCACTTGCTGCTGAAAACTTGTAGAGAAAGTATCGATTAGGTGGAACCTTTTTTCATTTATTGATTAGATTATATTATCGATACGGGCATGAAGTGGATAGTCTGTAATTTGGAGTGTTCTCGAGGTCGTCTCTTTTTGTTGTGACAAGAGATGTATCATTAGTATACATGTGGAGTGATGCACTTGTAATTTTCTGTTGTACTGTGTTGGTGATATTGGATGCTGCAGTGTTGAACATCAGGGGGTCTGCCTGTGTCACCTTGTAATATGCCACTCATAACGATGATGAGATGGAATCATTTATTTACTCTGATAATGTTTTTTGTAGTTCTTCATTCTCCTCAATGACAGCTATGTCATCAGCATATCTTCTCATTTTGATTTCCATTCCATTAATAATACAAATTTCTCGCCATTCGACACATGGGCTAATGGCCAGTATTTTCCCTCTCCTGAAAACGGAATCAGCAGCAACAGCAGGAACACTAATCTGCTGGATTACCGTGATATTTACATAATTTTTTTTAAATTAAGAAGGAATCCAGAATGTTCTCCAGCACACCAGAAACGAGACTAGTTTCTGGTGCCAGCAAGATGTGAGAACTAATGAGCCAGTCCTTCCATGGGGTGCCCAAACAGTTCCTCTTTACATCTCCTACATCTCCTTACATCTTCAAGGGTTTTGGCAAGTGTTAGAGTGTTCTGACAATTGTCAGAGGGGGTGAGAACATTCCACCACGTACTCTGCTCTGGTCGAATCCTCCACGAGACTGGCTGTTTGCTTCCCTTGTTCAGGAAAGGGACGCGTGCAAACTGGGGAGTTTATATTCTGTTCTCATCTTCATCCTCTGTGAAGGTGGACCTGTCGTTCCAAGCTCTCGTTCCGAGGGGGAGTTCCTGTCTAAGTAACGGGATAATGTAAAATCATTTAAGCTTGTTAGCTATTTTCAATCATGAAGTAAACAGCTCATCAGTTGGATTGCTACACCATTCCAAGACATTGGCAGTTTGTGAGCCATTGAGACACCACTACAAGCCTCCTATGTAGACAATGCAGTGACAGTGCACTAGGGGAAACATGTGCCTCCACTTGTATAAATGTTTGCCTTTGGCCTTTATATAGAACTGGGGTAATGTAAGTTTTATTTTCTTTAACATGTCTTAACCTTTTCTGTTGCATGAATTTGAGGGCGATTAAAATCTGATTTCGAAGCGATCGCGCAGGAGCATTAATCCTGAAACAATTGGGTTAAGATTTTTAGGAGGAATTTGATTGATAGCTGAAATTTGTTTGGGTTCAAAAGATACACCTTGAACAGAAAGAATGTGACCTAAGAACCTGATTAAGGTACGAGCGAAACATTTTTTAGATGGATTGACAGTAAGGATAGCGTTCATATTCTGGATAGTACTTCCCTTAAATGCTTCACGTGCTTAGAAAAATTGGGGCTAAATATCAATAAGTCATCAGTATATGGATATGTCTGTCTGTGTGTTAGGTCATCAGCCCAGAGGCTGGTTGGGTCCTCAAATAGCACCACCAAAGGCTATGCAGTTATAGGGAAACTGCAAAAACCAATGGCAGAGCCCAAATGAGGTGTACTAGGCAAGATGAGGAGTGAGGTAGTTTGCCATTGCTTTCCTCACTGGACCAGAACGTGCTACTGGAGCACGACTGACCCTATGAGCAACACCTTTCATAACACTCAGACACACTGGTCTTGCTCTGAATGTCATTAATCAGCACCACTCATATCCCAGCAGCTTTCATATTGTCACAACCATGGATGAGACTAGGACTTCGGTGGAAGCTACGCTTTGCTCTGGCCTGTGTCAAGAGACGGTATATGGATATATAAATTTAATACCCCCTGTGGGTGGGGATGCAGACGAAGAATACACCCACGGTTTCCCCTGCCTGTCGTAAGAGGCGACTGAAAGGGGTGACCAAGGGATGATTGTATTAGAACCACAAAACTACTTGTGATTAGTATCACCACACAGGAACATGATGGGTTACTTTTACTTGCGCGTAGTATCACTATGTTAGGTGCCAAATAGGTTTGTGATAAGTAGCACACAGGAACACCGTGCGCTCAGCCCCCCACTTAGAGTGCCCTCTCGGCTTTTACAGTACCTGTGACTGGTACCACTATATGAGTGACACCATGGTTCTGGCTTGTCTATGATTAGTACTCACAATATGAGGAACACCACGGAATAATGTCAGTTTGTAAATTCCTGACTTATTAAATATACATTTATTCTCATTTTTATCTGTATTGAAAATTATCTTATTAGTATTATTACCAGTTTTGTATGCAATATTGATGTTCCTTTTTATGTTGTTATTGGTTCATTTTTCACTCTATTCTTTTTTAAATTTTAATTTTGGGCTGAACAAAAGGGAATGTACTATGTTCCTGAAACATGTATGAATAAATCATTTTCAGTTATAAAATGTGTATTGACAAGGTGGACCAAGCACAAACTATTTTAAATAGCTTTTTAATAGCTTGAGACAAGTCAGTACAGGAACAAATACAAATACCCATCATGGTTAAGTTTATCAACATATTAAAGATTGAGTGCAATTGGGATAAGTTTTTCCATGCACAGATGGTGAGAATTTCAGGTAGCACTAGTAGATGGTTTAGATACAGGAATACAGGGCGGAGGAACTGCGGCATAATAAGAGGTGTTCCTGTAAGTATTTAAAGTATCTGATTGTGCTATGTTGTACAAATGAGATATAATGGTGGGTGGAACAAATTGATTAATTAACTGCTTAAATGATGGAGAAGTATAAAATTGGACAAGTGGAATTAGTTCAGAGGGGTGATTGGCAATTGCCAATTGCTAAATACATCACTAAACGTTATAATGGTATCCAGATGGTCGTAGGTTGATTCATGGGTGAATCAGTATCTTCTAATGAATTCTGCACTTTAATTATTATGAATCTCATAAGGTATATAATAATTTCGTGTGGCTATTTCTAGTCGAGTGCAGCCCTTGTAAGGCAGACCCTCCGATGAGGGTGGGCGGCATCTGCCATGTGTAGGTAACTGCGTGTTAATGTCGTGGAGGATAGTGTTATGTGTGGTGTGTGAGCTGCAGGGATGTTGGGGACAGCACAAACACCCAGCCCCCGGGCCATTAGAATTAACCAATGAACCAATGAAGGTTAAAATCCCCGATCCGGCCGGGAATTGAACCCGGGACCCTCTGAACCGAAGGCCAGTACGCTGACCATTCAGCTAATGAGTCGGACATCTCATAAGTAGGGCCCGGATTTTTTAAAAATGCATATGCGTCTATGCAATTGCATATTTTGACATATTTTGAGGGTTAGTGCATATTCTAGACGTAACAGCATATTCCGGTATATAATGTCTGAATTTATGGACAATTACAAGAACTACTAAAATAAATCTGTTTTGTACATCCCATGCTAGTTGCCTATTTTATGTGTATCCCTCGCTAGTTGGTATTTTCGACTGTCTGTGTAACGGCACTTTACTTTCACAACTGACAATGGCAACAGATAGCTTAGGTGTGGGTAGGCAGGCTGGACTTCCCTGAATTCCTTTCTCTACCACCGCAGATAATAATCTCAGGGGGCTGGGCACTTGGTTAGGACAGAAGTATCTTCAGTTCACTAGTTACGTTCCATTTTAATGCCCTGCATCTAATTTCTAAAAGTGTTAGTTTTTAAAAAATGCCTAAGGAAAAGAGCAGCAGAAGAGATTTACTAAATCAGTGGGTGTCGGGTAATAGGGACTATTCAACAGATGGTGTCATCGTGTACTGTCAAGTTTGCTCAAAGGAAGTGAAATGTGAAAAGAAATTTCAGCTTGAACAGCATTCAAAAACAACTGCACATATTAAAGCAAAGGAGGAGAAGAACAGCACACCACAACAACTACTTCTTACACAGGTAAAGCCCAAGTCCTGTAGTCTTAATACATTTTCAAATGATCTTTGCAGGGCTTTCGTATGCAGCAACATTCTATGGAATAAATTAAACAATCCAGTTCTGCGATCATTTCTCGAGAAATATTGTGTAAATCAAGAAATACCAGATGAATCAACTCTTAGGAAAAATTACCTACCTCCGCTATATGAATCTGCCCTGGAATTGATCCGTTCTGATATCGGAAGGAACTGTGTCTGGATATCGGTGAATGAGACAACGGATTCGTGTGGCCGTTACATAGCAAATTTCGTGGTTGGTAAATTACATCCAGACGAACCCGATAAGCCACATCTTCTTGCTTGTAAAGTACTAGAGAAAACCAACCATAGCACAATAGCAAGATTTGTAAATGATTCTCTGCGACTATTGTGGCCATCTGAAATTGAGACTAATTGTTGTACTGCTCACAGATGCAGCTTCGTATATGTTGAAAGCAGCAAAGGCCCTCCAGGTATTTTATCCAAAACTCATACACGTAACCTGTTTAGCGCACGGATTACACCGCATTGCAGAAGAAATACGCGCACAGTTTCCAGCTGTTAACAATTTAATTGGATGTGGGAAGAAACTGTTTCTGAAAGCACCTGCTCGTGTCCAGTTCTACAAAGATTGTCTACCTGAAGTTCCTTTGCCACTTGAACCTGTCCTGACTAGGTGGGGGACATGGTTATCTGCAGTATCATTTTATCAGGAACATTTTAATGAAGTGAAAGAAGTGGTTACAAAACTTGAAGATGAACATATTGCGTGTGTCCATGATGCAAAAGTTGTGTTTGAAACCGCTACTGTTTATCAAGATGTGAATTTCATTCATGCACATTTTTCTAGACTTCCAAAAGCCATTGAGAGCTTAGAATCTTCTGGTACTCCCCTCTATGAATCACTTGATCTCGTTGAAAAAGCTGCATCTTCGTTTAATTACGCTCCAGGCGAAATTGGAGAGAAGATTAAATGCAAGTTAGAAAAGGTGTAGAATTCGAACCCAGGACTGAAGAAGATTAAGTTAATTAGTCATTACTTGAGTGGAACTAGAGTATCCTTGCCAGATGTATGCTCCGAAACGTTGGTGCCCATGTATAAGTACTGTCCAATTACGTCAGTTGATGTACAATGATCATTTTCAGCCTATAAACTCATTTTGACGGACAACAGACATAGTTTGTCTCCAGAAAACATTGAAAGACTACTAGTTACCTATTGTGATGCTTCTTTTTTCAATAAATGATACCTGTAAATAGGTAAGTGAATAAAATTGCATGTTTTTAAGAGCAGATTTCCTTATTTTCTGTGCATATATTCTAACTTTTTAGTGCATATTTGCATGCATATTTTCAGGTTTTTTAGTGCATATGAATCCGGGCCCTACTCATAAGGTAGGACATTATTATGGAAGGCATTTTGGAAATCTTCCCAATATTGAAATCTTTTCACATTCTCTGGCCAAAATTTGATAAGATGTCTTGAGATCTTTAGGTATAAGAGAGTGAGTAATTGTGAAAACGGAGCCTGTTAAGTCTGAAAAATTTATGAGCAGGAAATAACCATATAATTAAAACTCTGAGGTCGGTGGCAGTCAAATGGGGAACTTGAAGAAGGGCTTGCTTAATGATGTGGAAATTTAGTGACTGATTCAAAGAAGCCTTAGCATAATTAGAAAGAGGATCCTGTTGGTTTTCAGAAAATGTAGGGAATTGCAACATTTGCGATTGGAAATTTGGGGCAGGTTGCATATTATGAATCCTAGGAAATACTTCAAATTGAGAATGAGGACAAGTGCTAAAAATAGGACTAGAATGCTTTACTTGTGATAATAAATCTTCATAAAGGGGAAGGGTATTAGATGTACATCAGAGGGAATAGTATTTATGTCCATAAGATTTAAATTGGGTAGTTTCTGGATTTGTGGTTGTCCGACTCGGCTGAATGGTCAGCGTACTGGTCTTCGGTTCAGAGGGTTCTGGGTTCGATTCCCAACCTGGTCGAGGATTTTAATAGTTAATTCTTCTGGCTTGGGGTCTGGGTGTATGTATCCGTTCCAACACTCTTCTCTTCATATTCAGACAGCATACCACACTACCAACCACCACTGAAACACGCAATAGTGATTACAACCCTCCACATAGGGTTGGTGTCAGGAGGGGCATCCGGCCGTAAAACAGGGACAAATCCACATGTGCGGCGCAGTTCGCACCCGCGACCCCACAGGTATGGGAAAAAGCGGTGGAAGAAGAAGTGACTGGAATTGTGGCTGAGATATAGTAGAATTAGAATAAAAAAGAGTAAAAATCACCAGAGAAATGAGATGAGCCATATTAAATTCCACAATAAAAAGTAATTGAATAACAAATCAACTCTGATTTACCAAAAAAAAAGTCTCTGGTATGAATAAATTGTTTCATTTGACAAAATGAGAAATTCTGCTACCATGCACCATGTACTCTATCACATGCACTGTTTAATATCTTGAGGTGTAGGTGTGCATTTTACCTGTAGATTGTACTGTGTTAGTACAGAGATTTCGCCCTACCTGGCAAGCTGGAAGGGTTACATGATGATTGATGATAATGATGAGTGTAGAGATATCAACATTTGAGTTGTATAGGTACCCCTTTTCCTTTATCGGATGATTTTTTAAGTTGGAAAAGTTAAGAATTGAGTAAAGAGAACGACTAAGTAACGTAGACATCCGAAGAAGGCAGAGATTATTACAGTTATGTTATAGTGCAGTGGAAATACCTGGAGGGATATGATCCGTGGAGAAGGTAAATAAAGAGTATATAAGGTAAAAGGGAAAGAATAATCTACAGTGAAATCTTGTTAGTGCGTTCCTCATTAACACATTTTCCCGCTTAGCACATCATAAATTAACTCTTGTAAAAGAAACGTGATTTCCAACTTTGATAAGAGCCGTTGCCACAGTGGTGCGATTAAAGGAAAAGGCCTTGAATTCCTGAACTTCACAGAATAAATGTACCTTTGGGAAGCAAGCCGATAGCCGCAAGAATGTTCAGTTTTCTTGTCGATATGCAGCGAGATTGCCGAATAACACAGCGAGCCTGTTTGTGCTTGTATTTCACACCTCATTCAGAAGTTAGAAATTTATTTTGTGTTGAGTGGTACAGTGAAGGGTAGTGAATATTTTTCGGGTGATGGTCTATATAGGGGTTAGTAACATAATCGTGTGAAGTTGACTAGCATGGTGCATGTCTGTTTTGGATGAGGAAAAAGTTGTGAAATTCCTTGCTAATGAAGACAAAATTAAAACTGTCAGAAAGTGGACTGGTATCCGCATCTTTAACCATGCAGAGGTGGCGCGAATGTGGAAACTCACACCTTCGAGTTTTGACTCGATCACTCAAGTTGGTCGAAGTTTTGTCAGATTTAAAATGGCAGCCAAAGTCATTCCTCGCAGTTGCACATATTTGATTCTAACCTCCAATTCATTGTATAAGAGTGTGACCAGAAAATAATGTTTAATAACCCAGTGGTCTAAAATAAAAGGCTTCTACATTTGTTTTAGAAAGAGTGTTATCTGCAATAATACTTGATATTTTTATTGGCCCATGTGCACATGTTTTCATATTTGTTGTTTGGTGTTTTCACACCTCTCAGTGCACTGTTGTTATTTTATAAGGGCCAGCGGAACAAGTTTTCATATTTGTACTCTCGTGTTTTTCACACCTATTTTTACTTTCCTCTCATCTTTTGAAGTGGTAGACATAGTTTTCACTGTACACCTACCTCTGGATACACGATGTGAAATGCCTCATTTCGGAAAAAATCTTATGTTTCCATATCCCTGTTGGATAGTTTTTTTTTTGTATATTCAATAGTACGTTTTCTCGCTAACACGTTCTTCCTTGTCCCCTGCAGAAACGTCTTAACTAGCTTTTACTGTTTTTAATATATTCTATAATTCAATTCCTTCCAGAGGACAAACAGTAAATATTTTAGAATAAAAAAACATACCTACTATCGATATAAACCCGTCCAGGCGATAGAACGTCATCTAACAAGGAATGACTGCTAGTCAGACACACGCACGGTGCATGTAGTATCAGCGATCGTGCTGTCCGTGTATAGAATGAGGAAGGTGCGCGATCTATCTGAGTTTGACTGAGGGCAGATTGTGATGGCCTGGAGGCTCGGCACAAGCATTTCGGAAACTGCATAACTTTTTGGGTGTTCGAGGAGTGCTGTGGTGAGTGTCTTCAACAAGTGACCAACCAAGGTGAAACCATGTCCAGGGGTTGGGCGGCCACCCATCATTACAGGTGTCTGACGTTGTAGGCTGGGCAGACTGGTAAAACAGGACAGGCGGCGAACTGTGGCGGAACTAACATCAGCTTTTAGTGCTGGGCAGAGTACAAGTGTGTCTGAACACACAGTGCACCGAACACTCCTAAGGATTAACCTCCGCAGCCGACGACCCATGCATGTGCCAATGTTAACACTATGACTGAAATGGGCATGTGACCATCATCACTGGACGTTGGCATAGTGGCAGAACATTGCACGGTCTGATGAATCCTGATACCTTCTTCTTCATGCCGATGGGAGGGTGTGAATCCGTCGTCTTTCTGGGGAACAGCTCCTTGACACCTGTACTGCGGGATGGAGACAAGCTGGCAGCGGCTCAATTATGCTCTGGGGAACATTCATGTGGGCATCCATGGGTCCAGTGTAGCTTGTGCAAGACACCATGATGGCCGAGAAGTATCGTACTCTGGTTGCAGACCACATTCACCCCTTCATGATGATCATGTTTCCCAACGGCATTGGCATTTTTCAAGAAGATAATGCGCCATGTCACAAGGCCAGGAGTGTGATGGAGTGGTTCGAGGAACACAGTGGCCAGTTGCAATTGATGTGATTGAACGTGGCGTCAGAGCTTATCGCCCCCTCCCCGGAATTTACAGGAATTAGTTGACTTGTGTGTACAGATGTGGTGCCAACTCCCTCCAGCAACCTACCAAGGCCTCATTGTTTCCGTGCCAAGACGCGTGGCCGCTGTTATCCGTGCCAAAGGTACACATACTGGCTATTAGGTAAAGGGTCATAATGTTCTGGCTGATCAGTGTAATTTGGTTGAAAGGGCAGCCCCTTATGATAACTAGACAAGAGCATTAAGTGCCATTAATGTGAATTAACAACTTTTACAGCGATATTTCATTACAGTTATAGGTAAAACCATTAGTCTTATTGACAAGAGTTTCACTTCTATCAAACAGTATAAGTTTGGTCTGTTATATCATGAATGCTACGTTTCATCATGCAGAGTGGATACTAGCCCACAGATACATTTTTTTGAAGCATAGTTAGAACTGGCTCGTCCCATTATAAAAGGGATACCATAAGACACTTCTAAATTGTAATAATTGTAATATAGAATAATTAGAATAGTTCATCAGTTAATGAGATAAGTGAGAGGCTAAGCCCTATTAATAACATTAGAAAGGAAAAAAAGAAAAAAAAAATACCGGACGAGTTGGCTGTGGGGTTAGGAGTGTGCAGCTGTGAGCTCGCATCCGGGAGATATTGGGTTTGAAACCCACTGTCAGCAGCCCTGAAGATGGTTTTGCGTGGTTTCCCATTTTCATACCAGGCAAATGCTGGGGCTGTACCTTAATTAAGGCCACAGCTGCTTCCTTCCCATTCCTAGGCCCTTCCTGTCCCATCGTCGCCATAAGACCTATCTGTGTCAGTGCAAAAAAGAAAAAAACAGTGGCACGAATACCTAACATAGTAGTATAAGGTTTGGTGAAGATTTACCCTATATTTATAGGCTTTAATGAAGTTCCTTCACAAATAAATAATATTGAGTTGATGCATGGTTTTATAAATCAGTTAAGTCATTATCAACATTTTTATTATGAGGAGTAACCTTAATTAAACTTAGAGTTTTGTTGAAGGAATAAGCCTATTTTTACAACCAGTATCTCAGATAAGTTACATAAATGGTTATACCAGTAAATCTAATAGGAACTATAGACCTAAAGTTTTAGAAACTTTGTTTACAGTAGTTTAGCTTTCAAGAAGAAGGATATTCTTTCGACTTAAGGTGTAAGGTGTAAGATGGGTGGAGGGAGGGGGATGGACCAGATATCTTAGAACTCAACACATCTGGATCAAATAAATGGCCCTTGGATGAAGAGCTTCACAGAGTTCTTAGTTCAAATTCACATGAGATACTAAGTACAATACTTTTGTCAGGAAGTCCGTCCGTAATCTCATACCTACAAGTTCAATTTCAAGATGCATGTAGAGCACTCGTGATTGACCGTAAGATTTGTCATTGCACCCGCATCTCTAAATGCCCAGATTTTAATGAAGGTCCAAAGAAGAAGAAGAAGAAGAAGAAGAAGAAGAAGAAGAAGAAGAAGCAATTCCATGAGAGGAACTGTAAATAGAATCAGTATGAAGTGGCTCTCTCTTACTCTCTCATCTGATCAATGTTGGCAGAGCAGAGATCCACCTTTCTCTACAAGGAAGTATGCTCTGGTCAAACACCCAACAAAGTGGGAACTCTGCAGATAGGAGGAAGCTGCTCGTATTTATATCTATAATGGCCAGAGTTGAGAAGGAGCAGCACACATCAGAAGTGACGTCACAGCGAGAGAGGAGAAGCAGTAGTGAGCCGACTGTGTAGCAGAGGATATGCTATGGGCAAGAGAATGTGAGACGAAAGATCGCAGAGCAATAGAAAACATTGATGAACTGCGAAATTGCATGCAGGTAAGGCACAAAATCACAAATTTTCATTCTCACATATCACACCTGTGGAAAGGGGGAGAAAAATTCTAGAAAAACTTTTTTTTAAATTATTGAAATGGAAGATAAATTTTGTAAAAACTGAGGGGCATGATAAGGCAATGGCTTAACTGCTGTTCACTATTGTAATCAAGGTTCGAATACCATTGATCACAGAGATTTTGGGGATGGTGGGTGGATAGCTGAGTGGTATCTTCACTGGCTTCTCACTAAGGTAGTAGCCATGTTCTGGTCCTGGTCATTGGAAGTGGAATGTGTAAAATGAAAAGTCACATCTCGGCACATATTCCACATAATAAATAGAGATCCCATGGCTATGATCACAATATCTAGTCATGTAAAACTACATGCTTGCTTGCATGCTTGCCTTAATTACAGAGATAAATTTTCACTTGAAGATGGACTGATGATCTTGATGTCACGCTCCTTAAAACAAGTATTATCATCACCACACCGCCAATCACATGGCATCAGGAAGGGTGCCGGGTCATATATCTCTGGTCAAAATCCAGTGATATGTGGGGCATGTTACCTGAGTGTGATTATCACTGGCTTCTCATCAAGGTGCTTGCAGTTCGAATCCTGACTAGTGCATGTGGGAGTTTTGATATCAGAAGATGTATCCCTGTGGTTTAGTATCCTCGAAAACCTGATTGCCATGTGACTATGATCGTGATATTAACATTCACATAAAACTACAATCTAGCTTTTTAAAATTCTAGTGAGCATTTTTGTTACTCCTGAGATATTAGAAATAAACGAGATAAAACTGAGAGTTTTTCTTTCCATCATTTGTTCACTTCAGATATTTAATTGTTAAGATCAAACAGGTGAGCACTTCTCTGATCTCACATTGTCATATATTTTGTTAGGTGATCAATGCTGAAGAAGAAAAGGAAGGCTCAACTATGAAAATTGACAGGAAGTCATTATTTCGTTTGATATTTCGACTAAATGAAGAAGGCTACTTGAATGTATTTTCATATTTGCTCACAGATGGTGTAAAAGAAAAGATGTTCTTCTTCATATGTGAGCCATCTATTACAACAGGTAAGATTTCTCTTCCAAACTGCATTAATTTTCTTGTTTTCTTTACATTCTCTCTTTCAGTTGTACTTCTTGTATATAGTAAAAATATTTACCATTTTGTCTCTCATTTTACTTACACCTAGTGTGAGTGCAGGGAATGGTTATATTTGTGAAAAATCAAAGATAAACTTTGCATACTGTTTATATTTTAATGCCATTACAGTAGTTGGTAGCTTCTGTTAAGGCGACACTCCGGAGATAAAAATATATTTTTACCTACTGCATGGATTTTCATGAAACTTTGTGGGAATGAAGAAGAAAAGGAAGGCTCAACTATGAAAATTGACAGGAAGTCATTATTTCGTTTGATATTTCGACTAAATGAAGAAGGCTACTTGAATGTATTTTCATATTTGCTCACAGATGGTGTAAAAGAAAAGATAAGTAAAGTAGAGATATCACAAACATTTCTTTCATATACAATTAATAGTTTTAGCGAAATAATTTTTGTGAAATTTTTAATTCCATTTCTTTTACGAAATTTAACTAACATGTTAATGTAAATTCATAATTAGGTAGATAATACTTATTTTAAAAGCACTACATATCGATTTTTCTGTACATAATTTATGTATAATTTATCGTACAAAAGTTTGTGTAATTTTTACGTTCTTAATTTTTGGACTTAAAAATCCCTACTACTTGAAAAATTCTGCAATAAAAAATTCCATATGCAGGTTTCTTAATATAGCTGTGATACATAAACCATATAAATTTTGTTACATTTGGCGAATATTATGGGAGAAAAATGCGATTTAAATGTAAAATTACAATTTGCAAACAAAGCATTATTACAGTGATAAATTGTTTGAATTCATGACAAGAAAAAGGAAACTCAGTCCTTTCAATTTCAGTCAAAAAAATTCACCAAAATGACCAAAACGTTGATTTTTATCTCTGGAGTGTCATCTTAAGGCAGCATCAATAATTGGTCAGCAAGTCCACCTAATAGTCATATTCAAGTTTAAAAACAAAATCTATTACTGTTTGAGTGTAAATTAAATGTACAGCCTTTTATCTTCCTGAAGCTCAGAGAACATTTTTGGTTTGTCAAATTGGAAATAACAGTTTTTTTCTCTTATTTGGCTCGTACTACACAGAGACATGTTATTTTAAAAGTTCACACTTATTTACTTATTTACTGATGTTTCTTGAGCTTATGTAATACACACAGGTCATCTTCTAACTATTTCAGTCATTAATTCATTAGAAACGTCTTTTAAGGTGGTGGGGAAAAAAAAGGCGTACCTGAGCACTTAATCTTGAATGATGAAAACTCTGGTGGTTCCAACTTGTTAGTGCCTCTCTAACTGTTACAAGGGATCTGAATTATGAACTCACTGTCCTTTTAAATGTGATACTCGAATTATCTTCCTGTCAGCTTGAGCATTATTCATAATTCCAATTTACTCATTCAGGACAAATATTTCAGGTTCCCTATGGAAATCAGTATCTAATCAAACAGGGTATTTTTTCTAAAAGTGAATATTCTTGGTTATTGGTGTTAAGTCTTAAATATCATTGGAACTTTAATTTATTTAGATGAATTTCTTTCCAGGACATTCAGCGATTCAATCAGGAATTGAACAGGCCAAAATGAAAATGTTTATAGTGAATAAGGAAAGCATCAATACTATTGTCAAAACACAACAAGAAAATGATAGTGAATCATTGGAAGAAAGTGCTGAAGAGTTGAAGGCCATCACTGGTAAAGTGAAGAAAATGAGTTTAGTGTATGACAAGGTAAAATTTGAAGAAGTTTGTTCCCTTTCTTGAGAATGTAGTGAATTTTAACTGCAAGAAAGCATATTTTGTTCTTTCCTTTTTGTTTCAGAAAATTGGCAGAAAGTATGGATTGAGTCCTAAATTTGTTCGAATGCGAATATTGCATCAAATCCTCTTTTACCTCATTTATGATTATCAAGGAAATGATAATATGGATCAAAAGGAAGTTGTTGATTACTTCATTAGTAAGGAAATAGAAATAGATGATGCGCTAGCTTCTGATTTACCGAAAGTTTATTTTAAAGATGTTAACTGGAGAATGTTCATTCCTCCTCTAAGAAGGCACACAGGTAAGCTGAGGTAAGAGGAGCAAAGTAGTTTAGAGTGTTTTAATTGTAGTATCTTCTTTTACAAATATATTCTGTAAATGTTTAACTTTTTCACTGTCCTAGTCAGACTACCTTGCTTTCTCCTCAATGTTCTAGAAACTTACACACATAAACAAGAAATAAAGATATAGACAAAAAATTTAATTTCTTAAAAACTATAAAAGTAACAAAAAAAATTATGAAGAAAGTTCCGTAAAATTGTAAGGAAAAGGAATATATATTCTCAAACCTATTTGCCCAGTAAATTGTAGTTTATCAGCGATAGGAACAGAATCTACAAATTTGGGGAATTTACGGTAGTGTGAAGTCCCGTTTCCACCACCTGTCGTTGGCAAAACAATATTGAGAATACAATTGTCGTCTTTATCATGATTGATTTTCATCATCAGTTGGTTCACTCGAACTCTCACTTTCACTGTATAAATCATTATCACGGTACAACTCTCTTTCATTATCGTCATTTAGCGAAATTTATAAAGTTAACCTGTACTGACTTGTCTAAAGCTATTTAAAATAGTAAGTGTTTGGTCCACCGTGTCAATACATTCCCGATGTACTATGTTCCTGAAATGTATATGAATAAATAACTTTGAATTGTAGTATATTCTTTTACAAATATATTCTGTAAATGTTTAACTTTTTCACTGTCCTAGTCAGACTATCTTGCTTTCTCCTCAATGTTCTAAAAACTTACACACATAAACAAGAAATAAAGACATAGACAAAAAATTAATTTCTTAAAAACTATAAAAGTTACAAAAAATATGCAAGAAAGCATATTTTGTTCTTTCCTTTTTGTTTCAGAAAATTGGCAGAAAGTATGGATTGAGTCCTAAATTTGTTTGAATGCAAATATTGCATCAAATCTTCTTTTACCTCATTTATGATTATCAATAAATCAAAATAAATAGAGGAATGAGAGCTGATTTGAATAAACAAAGGTCTGTATCAGATGCTTGATTTATCAAACAGAGAGAGAAGCACACAAATCATTGGAATAGATTGCTCCAAATTGTAAACAAAAAAAAAAGATTACCAGAGTACACCTTGCTTCAAGGAATGACGGATTTGAAGCTTCCCCAATCACCCCACTTTGGGAGATTGTGGAAAGCAGATGTAAAATGATGTTTACACAAAATTTTGGGTGTCACCTGGCATGACCAAAAAACCAATGAGGACATTTGGAGACAGAGGTGGCTCCAGAAAATGACAAGATGATGTAGCAGAACATCGAATTTGTCCAGTAGGCCATATTCTTCGCTTACCAGACAGCCAATACTGAAAGAACACCATGCGATGGGAGCCACCAGAAGGCAGGCAGAAGCTGGGCAGACCATGCAAAGCATGGTGCCAAAGAAGATCTATGAACAGTTAACATCAGTTGTGACGATATTTAGAACACCGCTTCAAACCAGACTCATTGGCGGAAGCTTGCTGCCCTATATGTTTTGCATGGGAGAAATCGATGATGATGATAAACAGATCAGAATGGACTAATATCTGCTGCCAGAAATAGATCAGAAATCTAAAAAGTCTCAATTAAGTATGAGTTTAAAACTTTTTGACGCTAGCATATGTACATACATACATACATACATACATACATACTCTGCCCTTCAAATCTGGTAAATAATTTATTGAAAGGGAATATTTTAATATCACAGTGGGCTAGTGCATTATTTCATCAGCCAGGGTGGAAATTTTAACATTTCAGTATCTCCGTGAGGCGAGCAGCCTAGAACAGGTTTTTCCCGACCAGACCAGCGAGCAAAGGTGCACTGGGATTTTTTGTCATGTCTTCTACAGCCAGCTGAGTGCCACGTGACGACAGCGGAATTACCAAGGCCGATCGATCAATACAGTCAAGGCCGCTGCACGTCTAACTGTTCTCCAATGAAATTGTAACACCCGCTGGATCGCAAGATTTCGACCAATCACGAGTGATACAAAGACACACCTTCGTCTCAAGATAATTAAATAGTGGTGTTTTCTGGGATTTCTCATTCTTCTTCTTATGCTGGTCCTGACTGCTACAATTTGACATTTATTCTGCTTCTGGGGAAATTTACTCCGTAGAACTTTGAAAATTCAGCAGTTCAGATAAATTTCAACTCTACGAAATATAGAAGATTTTTAAAAGTTAGGTATTCATATCTGACCTAACTCATCGCGTGTGTGTCCTGAGCAATATTTATGACTGATTTCTTAGTTACAGCTCATTTCACGAGGAAGACGGAAGAGGAAGACTGCCAGCAGTTCGTGAAATTTTCAAGATGCAGGCACACCTGTATGAATGAGTCCACTACTATCTGCGCACTTTTTAGCGATAGATTTACACCCTAGTGCTGAATCGATCGACTTCGGTTATCTTCGAGATTCGTATTGCAACTTTTGAAACACAAACTAAGAATCGCTTATCATCGCTGTGCGACATCTGGCGTACACAGTACTCGTACTGTTGTTGTTTACACAGCATAGCCAAACTATAGAATTCATGCTAGGAACAAGATTCGCATCGGGAAATATTATATAGTATTATATATTGTGTGTGTGACACGGTTGTTGGCGTTAAGATAATAAAGGTTTAGAAAATTCATATTGATCGATCATATTATCGATTCAATTCAGATTTCATTTCCATTCAGTTGGCAGTATTTACCGGAACCGGAAGCGCTTCCTTCTTACTCCTCACCGAGTACAAAAATCTATCACTAAAAAGTGCGCGTACAGTACTATTCCATGCTTGTCCTCATCCTGCCATGACTTACTAAACATGTGAGGCATCTTCAGCCATGGAGAAGGACGGAGTTCGATGATAGGGTGACCTGACCTATTTCCTTGGTCATCCGCTGAAATCCAGATTCCACATTCACATGAGTACCATGTTTCAATTTCATTTCTGTGAATCTTTGTAAAATTAATACAGTAAAACCTTGTTAATTCGAAGTCGTTGGGACTCAAAAATCGGACTTCGAATTACGTGATTTCGAATTAACCGCCAATTTGCAATTCAGAAGTACCAACCCTTGCGGCGTTACTAAATATTCTAAGGCCCGTTACTGCATGCAGTTAACCTTGATTCACAGTTTATACCTTTCAAATGCCATGAAAAAAGAACTATTTACAAAATGTATCCAAGAAGGTGCATTTACAGTATTCAAATAATGCACTCGGATATCTCACTGGTAAACATAACCTCACGCAACGAAAGAAAGAAAAAAAAGCACGATTCAAAGACGAGGAGAAATCTATGCTCGCTCCCATGTGCAAGTGCTTTATTAATTGGATTACTATACTGTATGCATTTTAGATGCCTTGTATTTACACAGAAAGTACCCGATGCCCTTAAAATCGAACTTTCCTATGACTATTCTTGTACGATTTCCCGCCATGGCACTTCCTTCGTACTTCAGAAATGTAAACACTTGCCGCGTCACGAAGTATTCTAAGACCCATTAATACATGCAATCACCCCGATTCACAGTTTAAACCTTTCAAATGCCATGGAAAAAACTATTTCCGAAATGTATCCAGGAAGGTGCATTTACAATGTTCAAATAATGCGCTTGGATAAATCACTGACAAACATAACCTCACGCAACGAAAGAAAAAAATCGCACAATTCAAAGACGAGGATAAATTATGCCGGTTCCCCTGTGCAAATGCATTAATTTTTGGATTTCTTTACTGTTTGCATTTTTATTATAGATGCTTTGTGCTAGCATGGAAAGTGCCCGACGCTCTTAAAACATTGTGGCTTATCGAAGTTTCCTATGACGAGGGGATAAAGTATCTCGCTTCCATGTGCATTGCAATTGCAACGCACTACTATGACCCCCATCCCCCGCACTGTACGATTTCCCGGCTGGCAATTTCTCCTTTAAAACCAGACCAAATACAGTACACGACACTGAGCGAGATATCGAGGGACAGCTATTGGAGCTCACTCTAGCGGATAGACCTGAACGGTACTGATTCTGTCATAAGAGTACGTGTATTTTTGTGTGAAGTTTTTGGTGTTATTTATGCGTTTTCAGTGAGTTGACATAATTAAATTGTAGCGTGTGTCATTCCTTGATATCTCCTCTCAACATGAGGGGAAAGGTATGTGCTGTGTTTGGCTGCAGTACTAACGAAGTAGAGAAAAATGCGCGCTCGTTCTTCAGGTTCCCTCGTGACAAGAACATGTAAGTAATATTGTGTATGCATATATATTCTTCCAGTGACAGAGATTTTTATAGTACTTCATAATCTTCTGACCTGCTCGACCCATGTTTTAACGGGCTTAAAATATAATACGCATATTTAATTATATATAGTGCAGCAGTTAACCTTCAATACCGATGTGTTGTTGTAGGTGTGATCTGTGGGTTTTGAAATGTCGCAGAAGCGATTTGGATAAAGTGTACAAGAAAGAAGGGGCGTTACGCTTGTATAAGAATTATAAGATCTGTTCAGATCATTTCCAGGCCAGCGACTTTAAAAATCCTCGACTATACAGCCAAGGGTATGTGACATTTTTACTCTAATTTTACGTAAATATTCCTCAAAGCATCACTATCGACAACATTTTCAAACTTTTCTTTCTTTTATCCCTCTTCTCAGATTAAAGCCGGGATTTTATAGATTTTCTTTCTGTTAGTAGGCTTTATGTTAAGAGGAAAATTGTCCAGCTATTAAATGTTAATTCATTGCATCAAATGTGTAAGGAATGTGCCGATATTTTTATTGACAAGTGTCTTAATGTGATGATACATTGTTTTTAAATGAGGAAAAAAGACAAATCCAACCGTAAGATTTCAGGTAGGTATGCTAAAGCTAAAAAAAGTAATGCCTAAATGAAAGATCAAGCTATTTCACAGCAGTCCATTTCACACCTTGTTTATATGTCTGATTTCAGTCTTTGAATAATAACCTTTTAAATCATTCTTCATTCATTTATCCAGAATTGCTTTAGCAACTTCGAAGTTAATATCTCAATAACACTGTCTTTCTAGACGTAATTTATTTATCCATTTCCGTATATACATTTCCATTGATATTTGAATTTAGCGCGATTTGTTCAGGTCAAGTCACTAGGAGCGCCACCGTCGAATTGTCTCCCATTTTAGCAAGGTGAAATCCGTAAGTGTCATGTATTGTCTCTACTGTATTTGACCAGACCTAAGACCGTTTGGGCTCGCATTAAAATAAAGCAATGCAGTTTCACCGGCAGTGACAATATTGTTCGGTGCCTACGAATTTATTATATTTGCCACGTTTTTTCGTCAACTGTCGGCATCGCCAGTGTTCGCGGATTCTGTTTTTCCGCACACTGCCTGTTGCGTGATATTACGGCGTTCCTTAAAAGGTTGAATACGAAAGAATTCAGATTTCATTCAATTTAGCAATCATGAAGCGCACTGTAGACCCACCGACGTGAGTGTAAGTGCGGAAAGCTACCCCTCCTCGTTCCGGAACGCGCGTTCTATTATGACGCGGAGCGGATAAATTTCAAGTTGAAATTACTCTGTAACATACTATTGTTTTAAAATGTAAAGGCAGTTTCGAATTAAAAGTCTGCATTTCGGTAATGGGGCCAACATTGTACTTCGAATTACGAATTATCCGTATTTCGAATTAAACAATTGAAATAACATGCAAAACTGTATCTCATGTTTCCGGGAACGAGAGCTTCTTCGAATTAGGCGGGATTTTGAATTAACCGATTTCGAATTATCGAGGTTCTACTGTATAGACGTAGTCCTTATTTATTCATTGCAGTAACTTCTCATAGTTTCAGTAGTTAGAATTTTCATTCCTTTTTTCTTTGGTGGAAGGTAGTTTGTGATTGAATGTGAATGTGTACTTGGGCTCTATTAGTTAGTCAGATTGGTGTGAATGTCTTTGAGGCTTGTTCTGACTGTCCCGATTCAGCATAGGAGTGTGATAAAATTAATTGACCCCTCCGATAATAATAATTTGATTTATTAATTAATTTGAAATTAATTTGGAGTCATACGGGACAGAAGATCGACACATTTCACTACTTATAGTTATGAATTTCATTGGTTCCGTATTGAAGTGGGATTACAACAAAATTAAATTCTTTTCAAGGTCCACCTATTCAATACAATGACGTTTTATTGTGATTCAATCACATGTCAAATAGTCAAATGGTACCAGTTTCGGCATCTATGTGCCATCATCAGCCTTGGGTACAAATTAAAACAAGATATACATTCCTAAAACATCTAAAACACATTTTAACACATTATAAAATAACATACAATTAATGTGGTGATACATGAAATACGATAAAATTATGATACAATTGGTATGATATAAAATTCTTAAAATTCCGGCTGTTCGTTACATAATTCAGTCTGTGTGCATCCGGGTGAATTTTTACAGTTGTATGCTGTCTATGTGAATGACATTTGTTCCTTTAGATATTAGGTGGTTCCAGGGAAGTTTACTTTGATCATATAAGATCGCGATGTATTTAGAGATGACTTCCCACTTCAATTTGAACCTGAAGAAGAAATTAGCTAAGTTAGATGTTGGAAGCAATGTATGGAAGTTACTGGAAACATTAGAATCGTTAAATGATGATTGACTCACCTTGAGCAGCATGTGAACGTGTTGTTACACAGACGGAGCCGGACGAAGTGTGTGAGCAACGGTAAAGGAGGCTAGGGGAAGGGGAGGGGAAGGAAGGAGGCGGAGCGCTTGCGGGGGAATGGAACTAAGGCGGGGCGGAAGGATGGGGTAGTGGGGGTAATTGACGGGAGTGTGTATTCCGGATTACTTGGAAAATCGAACTGTTTTTCGATAGTTTGGTATTTTTAAGCCAATCGATTAAAAGATCAAAAAGAATATTGGGTTTCTCGTAAATCTCATTTAAATTATAATTGGGGTTAAAATATTGGTCGCAGTTGATGTAACAACTTTCAATGATATTCATTGTGGGTCCCTTGTTTACTGTTTGAAGAACTTCCATATCTTGTTCAATGTCGGTAAATTTGTGATTAGTGTCGTGCATATGTACACCCATGGCGGAGAACTTATTGTGTCTCATCGCGTTGACGTGTTCCGAATATCTAATCATAAAATTGCGTCCTGTTTGACCTATGTAGGAGCTGCTGAATTCGTTGCATTTTAGTCTATATATTCCAGATTTGGAGTAGATACTGGGGGTATTGATTGATGCAGAGTTGTGTAAAATTTCGGAAGTTCTATTGTTAGTTTTGAATAAAATTCTTACGTTATGTTTTCTGAAAAGGTTGGTGATTTTGTGGACGTCATTATTATAAGTGAAGGTGGTTGAAATATGAGTTTTTTCTTTTTCTTTTATGAGTTTAGTTTTAGGCCGGTACCTATATTTGTTTATTATTTGTTCTATAAACTGCCTGTTGTACCCATTGAACTTAGCAATTGCCCTTATGGTATTAAGTTCATTATTAAGATCTTTCTTTGCCATGGGTATGGCGAAAGCTCGATATACCATGCTATTGTATGCTGCACGTTTGTGCATTATGGGATGTATGGAATCTTTGTGTATAGTGTTAGCAGTTTGTGTAGGTTTCCTGTATATTTTGTAAGACAGGCCAGATGTATTTCTAATGATAGTTATATCTAGAAAATTGATTGCTTTATTGGTTTCTGATTCTAGTGTGAATTTAATGTATGGGTCAATATTATTCAAGTCTTGAAGAGTGGATTCCGCGTTCTTGATTGATTCATCCATAATGACGAATGTGTCGTCCACATATCTAGCCCACATGAGAATATTTGGAAAGTTGTTATTATTGATTTTTGTATGTTCTAAGTTATCTAAATAAATATTAGCCAAAATTCCTGATGAAGGTGATCCCATCGCCAGTCCATTCTGTTGATATATAATTTTGTCGAAAACAAAGAAATTATTATTGATGACCAGGTCTAGAAGCTGAATGAAATCTTGTATTTCTAGTTTGCTAAGAGAACTATATTTATTTAGATTATTTTCAATGATTTTTGGAAGTTTAGAAATTGGTATGCTCGGGTACATATTTTCTATGTCAAAGGAGTGGAGGGAGTGGTTAGGTTGTAGGTTTAATACCTTTAATTTCTCAATCAGTTCAGTAGTGTTTTTAATGGATTTGTTGGAGAGAAAGTGATAATTTTTTGTTAGAAAATTTTGAATGAATTGGGATGCTTTGTAGAGTGGACTGGGTCTGTAGTTGATAATGGGTCGGATAGGAATATTAGGTTTGTGAATTTTCGGAAGGGCTTTAACTGTAGGAAGGCCTGGATTCATGGTTATCAGTTTAGATTTTTCATGGTCTGTAAAAAGAAATGTTAAGTTCTTTAAAGTTTGCTTTAGTTGCCTCTGGATTTTTTGGGTAGGATCTATTATGACGCGGAGCGGATAAATTTCAAGTTGAAATTACTCTGTAACATACTATTGTTTTAAAATGTAAAGGCAGTTTCGAATTAAAAGTCTGCATTTCGGTAATGGGGCCAACATTGTACTTCGAATTACGAATTATCCGTATTTCGAATTAAACAATTGAAATAACATGCAAAACTGTATCTCATGTTTCCGGGAACGAGAGCTTCTTCGAATTAGGCGGGATTTTGAATTAACCGATTTCGAATTATCGAGGTTCTACTGTATAGACGTAGTCCTTATTTATTCATTGCAGTAACTTCTCATAGTTTCAGTAGTTAGAATTTTCATTCCTTTTTTCTTTGGTGGAAGGTAGTTTGTGACGACAAATTTACCTCTGAACACAAGCAAATCAGAGAACTTAAAAGTAAAATAAAACATAATGACTTAATAATTACAAAGGCAGATAAAGGTAAAGCTACTGTCTTAATGAATAAAAACTGATTATGTATCCAAAACTAAAGAATTTTTCAACAACAACACATTTAAAATAATCAAGAAAGATCCTACCCCAAAAATCCAGAGGCAACTAAAGCAAACTTTAAAGAACTTAACATTTCTTTTTACAGACCATGAAAAATCTAAACTGATAACCATGAATCCAGGCCTTCCTACAGTTAAAGCCCTTCCGAAAATTCACAAACCTAATATTCCTATCCGACCCATTATCAACTACAGACCCAGTCCACTCTACAAAGCATCCCAATTCATTCAAAATTTTCTAACAAAAAATTATCACTTTCTCTCCAACAAATCCATTAAAAACACTACTGAACTGATTGAGAAATTAAAGGTATTAAACCTACAACCTAACCACTCGCTCCACTCCTTTGACATAGAAAATATGTACCCGAGCATACCAATTTCTAAACTTCCAAAAATCATTGAAAATAATCTAAATAAATATAGTTCTCTTAGCAAACTAGAAATACAAGATTTCATTCAGCTTCTAGACCTGGTCATCAATAATAATTTCTTTGTTTTCGACAAAATTATATATCAACAGAATGGACTGGCGATGGGATCACCTTCATCAGGAATTTTGGCTAATATTTATTTAGATAACTTAGAACATACAAAAATCAATAATAACAACTTTCCAAATATTCTCATGTGGGCTAGATATGTGGACGACACATTCGTCATTATGGATGAATCAATCAAGAACGCGGAATCCACTCTTCAAGACTTGAATAATATTGACCCATACATTAAATTCACACTAGAATCAGAAACCAATAAAGCAATCAATTTTCTAGATATAACTATCATTAGAAATACATCTGGCCTGTCTTACAAAATATACAGGAAACCTACACAAACTGCTAACACTATACACAAAGATTCCATACATCCCATAATGCACAAACGTGCAGCATACAATAGCATGGTATATCGAGCTTTCGCCATACCCATGGCAAAGAAAGATCTTAATAATGAACTTAATACCATAAGGGCAATTGCTAAGTTCAATGGGTACAACAGGCAGTTTATAGAACAAATAATAAACAAATATAGGTACCGGCCTAAAACTAAACTCATAAAAGAAAAAGGAAAAAACTCATATTTCAACCACCTTCACTTATAATAATGACGTCCACAAAATCACCAACCTTTTCAGAAAACATAACGTAAGAATTTTATTCAAAACTAACAATAGAACTTCCGAAATTTTACACAACTCTGCATCAATCAATACCCCCAGTATCTACTCCAAATCTGGAATATATAGACTAAAATGCAACGAATGCAGCAGCTCCTACATAAGTCAAACAGGACGCAATTTTATGATTAGATATTCGGAACACGTCAACGCGATGAGACACAATAAGTTCTCCGCCATGGGTGTACATATGCACAACACTAATCACAAATTTACCGACATTGAACAAGATATGGAAGTTCTTCAAACAGTAAACAAGGGACCCACAATGAATATCATTGAAAGTTGTTACATCAACTGCGACCAATATTTTAACCCCAATTATAATTTAAATGAGATTTACGAGAAACCCAATATTCTTTTTGATCTTTTAATCGATTGGCTTAAAAATACCAAACTATCGAAAAACAGTTCGATTTTCCAAGTAATCCGGAATACACACTCCCGTCAATTACCCCCACTACCCCATCCTTCCGCCCCGCCTTAGTTCCATTCCCCCGCAAGCGCTCCGCCTCCTTCCTTCCCCTCCCCTTCCCCTAGCCTCCTTTACCGTTGCTCACACACTTCGTCCGGCTCCGTCTGTGTAACAACACGTTCACATGCTGCTCAAGGTGAGTCAATCATCATTTAACGATTCTAATGTTTCCAGTAACTTCCATACATTGCTTCCAACATCTAACTTAGCTAATTTCTTCTTCAGGTTCAAATTGAAGTGGGAAGTCATCTCTAAATACATCGCGATCTTATATGATCAAAGTAAACTTCCCTGGAACCACCTAATATCTAAAGGAACAAATGTCATTCACATAGACAGCATACAACTGTAAAAATTCACCCGGATGCACACAGACTGAATTATGTAACGAACAGCCGGAATTTTAAGAATTTTATATCATACCAATTGTATCATAATTTTATCGTATTTCATGTATCACCACATTAATTGTATGTTATTTTATAATGTGTTAAAATGTGTTTTAGATGTTTTAGGAATGTATATCTTGTTTTAATTTGTACCCAAGGCTGATGATGGCACATAGATGCCGAAACTGGTACCATTTGACTATTTGACATGTGATTGAATCACAATAAAACGTCATTGTATTGAATAGGTGGACCTTGAAAAGAATTTAATTTTGACATTTCACTACGTTAGGATTTTCCTTGATGATTTTGCAATCTTTTATGGAACTTAAAATATGTTAGAATCAACTGTAAAATTTATTGTACTTCAGTCTACGTGAATATGACCACGCGCGGATAATAATAATAATAATAATAATAATACCGTCAAACGGGGTGATTTCGGACGGTTTTGAGGTTATTTTCGTCTTAATTCACGAAGGGAATCTTAAAATGTATTGTTTATCATCTTAATAATGAGGGATATATCCAATTAATGCACTACCCTACAAACGAAAAATATACGCCAACGCAGTTTTCGTGAGAAAATATAAAGTAGTGTCCGAATTCACCCTGTACTTCGGGGTGATTCCGGACGCACATGCAGTTTAAACTGCTGTCCGAAGTTTCAAAGCGTATTAGGTGATTTCGGACAAAAATAGTCCTTTATTTCAATTCTTCGTTCTTTTTGCTGTAGTTTTGTGATATTTAAAGAGTTCTGAGGGTGTCAAAAATATGACTAGCTGGTTAAAATCACTGTAATGATAAATGCAATGTGTTACTGCTCGATCTTTTCTTTTCTGACATGGTAAATGTAAAGTTTTCCAGTCTAAATTGAAATATTAATAGTTATAAACTGTACAGAGATCCTACTGAGAAATCTTAATAATTTTTTTACAAATGATACAAATATCAGAGCAAAAAATGTTGATACAATGAACATGTAGATGCCATGGCCTATAAATCTAAAATACGTTTTTTTAATAAACATTCCTCTCTTCTCAACTTGGACTGGAAGTATTTTCGAAATTTGTACTTTAACTATTGTATCCTCAACAGGGATGTTAGGGAACACAAACACTTTTCTGCTGTTTTTATATGGGCGCAAGTATTTGACATCCACATCCCTTGAACAAATATTTCAGGCCAGGCCAAAATACTGCCTGTATGCTCTTTGTTCTTTAACTTGTATTTATAATCTGCAACAAGGAAAGTCTATTCTTGCAACACCAGAACGTCATTACATTCATTGTGTGCTTCATCGCATTCATTTTCACTGCTGTCAGTGCCATCACTTGTTTCTGAACGGCTTTCATCTCGGCGGAACTCACGGCCAAATATCGACTTCCCAGGAAGAACATTTTATTTGCGGCGGCGGGAAGTAGCAGGTTGTGTTGGGTTGGAGCATGGCCGGAGGGTGACAAGCCCCCTTGAGCATTTCCTTCTTCCTCATTTAGCATTGGTTGTCTTTCCATTTTTTGGTTGTACATTCCGCACTTTGTAGGGTGGACCAAGTCATACCATAGAAATCAAGTGTTTTCCTACAAGACAACTTGCCACTTTTAATATCACGTACAGCTTTTTCTAATAATTGTGGTTTGTAATTACCCATCGAAGCAGCTTCTTTCTACCTTTGAGAATTTCTATTCACTGTCCGAAATCACCCAGACTGCTTTCAATTTTCAGTAAAGTGTGCGTAAAACATTATTTTTCACAAAATCACACCAAAATTCCACAGCAATCGTTAATAAACACTTTAGTCAGTTTATCTCTCTAAGAACCATAGTTACCGGGCGAGTTGGCCGTGCGTGTAGAGGCGCGCGGCTGTGAGCTTGCATCCGGGAGATAGTAGGTTCGAATCCCACTATCGGCAGCCCTGAAAATGGTTTTCCGTGGTTTCCCATTTTCACACCAGGCAAATGCTGGGGCTGTACCTTAATTAAGGCCACGGCCGCTTCCTTCCAACTCCTAGGCCTTTCCTATCCCATCGTCGCCATAAGACCTATCTGTGTCGGTGCGACGTAAAGCCCCTAGCAAAAAAAAAAAGAACCATAGTTATAATATATTCCTTCCGACCGCGACAATCGAAAGTACCCACTTAATGATAAAGCATGAACCTTCAACAGTGCCATTGCACACGGAAAATTTTCCAAAGTATGAAGTCGGTTCGTAATAAAAAGCACAGAACGCGGGAAACAACCTCAAGGTCCAACTAAAACGCCCGCGGAAATGCAAAGCACCGGTGGCTCGTTGCTCTGCGACAAAATACGGCAAATCTACCATATTGTCCGAAACCACCTCTGTGTTCGTAATCGCCCCGTTTGACTGTAATAATAATAATAATAATAATAATTGAATATCATTACGGTTTAAAATGTGGGATAAGGTCATGAGTTTAATTATTGTTTGGACTTTTATGGCATTAATGTGTGCTCAGATTGAGAAAATGTGGGCCTGGAATACGGCTGTGTCTTGACAGATCACTTTTTACATTTACTGTGTTATTGTTATAATTTTGGACTTGGAAATGGATTAGAGATTTGTGATTATTTTTGTGAATCCATTAATTGAGTCACTTAGGAAGAGAATATGTCGTTGGACATAAGTTCTTCGAGTAGAGCACGTGTTAATCGAGAGCCATAATATATTAGGAGAATAATAATAGTGGCGTAACTCATTGACCGCAGACGCGTTTATTTATTTGACCTGCGTATTAGGCATTTTTGAAAAATAATTTTATTGATGATTTTTATCTCTAACATTCCCTGGAACATCGTTGTGAATTCAGTTTCATTGTTGAAGTGATAATCCTGATACTATCACCTCTCAGTTTATCGCAATGGTATTCATTAGCCGATACCGTCCTCTAAAATTTTCCCCTGACTTTGACTAAAAATTAAAAATAAAAATCAAGGGCTAGAATTCGCTAAAAATATTTCTTAATGTTACCGTGTACCCGAGTGTGAGTGTGGAATGAATGATTTGTTGATATTTTGTGATTATGATATTTTTCATGGTGATTATTTGTCGTGATCTCTTGTTCGTTGTGCGCGTATTTTGTCCAATTTTGTGTCATTTTGGGATGAGCATATTTTACTCATTTATGAACCTTTAGTGAATTTTATTGAAAATTAAGATATATTAGGGTCATATGCTTTAAAGAAAAATGAATAAGCAAGGACCATGTCTGTGGATCGAATTCACCGACTAAGAATTTTTAACCTTACATGTTGTAAAAATTAAAGTAAACGAAGAGAACGTTGTGAATGATGCTGCGTCAATTTATGATAATTACTGAGGAAAACTTTAAGAATAATTGTAGAAATGTTTCACTTTATTAATTTATAATTTAAGAAAGTTGATCGGAAGATGATTTCACCGACTAAAAATTTTATTTGAATTTTTCAATTAAAATGAGGAGATAATAATTCAGTTATTAATGGCAAATAAATGGCCGAAGTAATTATTTAATTTAAAAACCATTTTTGTGAAATTGAGAAAGGCTTTCTCAGAAATTAATTTGATTATTTTATAAAATCAAGTAGGCTAATTTTTATTCGTATATTTACAGAGTCGTATTTTCTGGGGCCGAATTCCCGAGTAGTTCGGAAACTGGCCGAGAAAAACTCTTTTGAAATTTCAAGATTTTGTTATAAATTTTCTTATTGTGGAGAGTGCTTAGTTTTTAATAAATGTTAAAACCCATGTTTAATGTTCCTTTCATTTGTCGCTAGTCCTTAAGCTATGCCTGCCCTTAAAATTTTCTGCACAGCCAGTAAGTGAACGGTCTACTTCTGAGTCTCTCTCTCACTGGCTGAGCTGCCCGGCAAGAAGGGGACAATACATACATACATACATACATACATTCATACATACATACTGGGACTTTTCCCACCATCCCCCATAGCTCATGGTACCATGTGGCAACAAAAAGTAACCCTGTCGGGTCATTCACATGGGACCATGCTTCATGGAAGGCAATGGTCATGGGACCTTTTCGGCCTGTGACGATTCCCTCTCATTGGGATTGTATAATTAATCCACTCACATGAGGGGTCAACGCCCTTTCGGCACAGCAAGGTCATTGCTATTCTCCCGTTCCTAAGATCTGAACCCCGGCCACTCAGAGTCGCAGACCGTTCGCGGCTATAAAAAAAATTAAACTTATAACTACCTTGAAGGCATACAGTGAACGGAAGAGGTTGTGGACGCTAACGTTCGACATTGATAGGCACAAATCATTTCCTACAAATTTACTGAGGTGCTCGTTGAAATCTATACAAATCGATTACAATCTTGACATGTTGACACAAATTTTACACAATAATACATTTATTTAGCAACAGTAAAATCTGTATTACAATCCATCAGCTACCTCCATCCACATTCCAAAGGAATATTTATGTGGGTGACAACAGTATGCTGATTACATTCCGGATACAAGAAATCCTTTCATATTTCCATCTTGGCTAATAACCTGATGGTTACCTACTTCGCTATAACACAGAAAAAATCCCCGAGAGGATGACAAGTCTTGTTAACACATTACATTTTTTTACCTCTCGTTTTTGTTATCTATCAACTGTTGAACCTTAAAAACTGTT
This sequence comes from Anabrus simplex, assembly GCF_040414725.1. Lineage (NCBI taxonomy): Eukaryota > Metazoa > Arthropoda > Insecta > Orthoptera > Tettigoniidae > Anabrus > Anabrus simplex. Next base: position 882,892,988 of record NC_090265.1, on the reverse strand, counting down.
CAGTGTTACAGAAAAACAAACATATTACCCTTTACATATTTACAGTTACGAGGTATTTTCCTCCAAATGCAAGTATTCCCTGGGACCGAATCCCACATCACCTAGTTAAATTTATTTACACTAGAAAAACTTATGTCTCAGAGTGGTCGCCTATCTTATGTTTACCACCACCGAATATCTATAAATGAATAAAATAAGATTGGAGAAAATAATCAAATGCTCCGACAATACCATAAAACCCATTACTTAAATCATGAAACTGAAAAATATGGTTACACGTCTCCCAAATTAGAATAAAAGTAAATACAGGCTTGACAATGAAACTCGTCACTTACAACAACTGTCAATGAATTTTCACGAAGTCTAAATTCACGCAGAACAGTATTCAACATCAAACATGAATAAACCCTGGAAAATAAACATATATCATACACATACACAGAACATAAATGGCTGTATTTTATCTTGGAGAATCCGTTATCTGTGCGAGCTGCTGGTCCCTTCTGTGCTATCGAGGTTCGAACCTGAGACTCTGGTCGTCTCCATCAAGGATGCTGCAATCAATCTTAATTACCCTCATCAGGTAAAATACTGTCATAAAAAAAAATCATACACTGCCTTGGGTCATGGCTTGAGGCGTGTGTGGTAATTACAGAACTCTCTTGTCTTTTATTCTCAAAAGAAAGCATACTGTTCGAACGACAAACTTCTTCGCTTGTGCGGCGCCCTCGTCTGGTCACCCCCTAAAGGTTCCTTCCCCTCTAGGTTGTAAATCATGGCTTCGACTTGCTCCACTGTCAGGAGGCTAAATACACCATTCAACCCACTTCCTCTAGGCCAAGGTGTCTATAAAATTTCACACAATTGAAACTGGCGCAGCCTATTCATTGCTCAAGCCAGCTCATACACTTTCAATATCCGAGAATTATTTCTCAAATGAAGCCGTTAAATCACATCAATTTCCATCATATCTCCAGAGGTCTGGGGTTCAATCGCACATTCTTTTTCCCGTCACATTTACCACAGTTCCGTTAGCCGACCCCCCAAGCACAATGTTCCCTGTTTTCTGCCCACTAAGGCGAGATCGTGTACCTGTCATACACTAACCTGATGCACAAATATATTGGTCTAAAATCACCGATCAAATACATTACGAAAAAAAAAAAAAAAAAAAAAAAAAAATTATTAAATCTTGCCAAAACACTAACCAGACATTTCTACATGTAGTCTCACTAGTGCGTGTGGGGGACTGATATTCGAACCTCTGCACAGCCTTCTTCGCACATCTTCCAGATACAGCTCAAATCTTATCCTAACATGCAACCAAGCCAACTGTTAGATATCTTTAAAAGTGAGTGCTGTAGCTATCGCAGGCTTATACTTATATTTTCAGGCATTTGTTGAGGATCCTACCATCAACATAACACTTCCTCATCTTATACAGTCACTACGATGAGGCCTCTGACATTAACCTGCAAAATTTCTACTCATTCTCCCCCTCATTTCCTTCACAGCACCCATAAAAACCCAAATACTACAGCATGCACAGGCAACCACTAAAAGGGGTCCCAAAATCTATACATCTTTTCTGATTCACTCCCTTCCCATATTTACTCAAATTAATCAAACTAAACAAGGGGTCTTTCGACCACTCCGAGAAATTTAACCTATCAATTTACATTATCATTAACCCTATCCTTATATTAATCCTATTTACAAGGGGAAATACTAGCATTGGAAGAAACATAGTTCAGTACTCAACAGTTTGGTGCATCTCGGCCCGTCCGGTCGTCCGGGGCCTGCCAATGGTGATTACTCCATATCGCTGGCTCGTGGGGTCCTGAGTTCTAGATGTTCCATGCCGTTGCTTGAATAATCCATCTTCTTGGTAAACAAATCAGTGAAAATATACTTACACAACGTTGCACACTTCTTATTCACCCGACACCGTCAAACTTCTCCTCCTCCTTCGTTCTGTGACCAATGTAAGTTACGTGTTGATAATTTTGATGGAGAACTCAGCTAGTCTACTTCATTTAAGGTAAGACGGATATTCGCGATCTTCTCACTGCTAAGTCTATCACCTTGGATTGCCGTGACGTACATCAACAGTCTTTCTCCTGATATCCTGTCCAGTTCATTAGATCCTGAACACTTATCACTCCCCGTTATTTATTGTAATAATTTTATCCTGAATTCTGTTCTTAATTTAACGCAGATTTTTACAGTACTTCCTCCTACGTCTACTACTTTTCTTTTGAAACAGAGTTTCTCAAATACCAGAATTATCTCCTTGAAATTGATCTCCCTCACTGCTACAGAAATTATTCTCAAATGAGCATTCTCTGTCCGGAGTTTGATTCTCCACGGCGTACTCAATTGACACAGTTACAACCTACATCTTAGTTCCACGTATTTGGAGTCTGCTTCACGGTCGTTAGTTCGCGCACATATCGTCATGCAGTTACCTTTCCTAACATCAATGAACACAAGAAACTGTTTAGACTTCACTCTTGTTTCCGATCACTTTCTCACACAAAGCAGAGGCAATTACCGCTCGCGAACCGACCATCGTTCTGCCTCTGAAGCTCCTCGTCGACTAACTCTCCTCCTTGGAAGTGCAAAGACTTATAGGCTACACTGGAGTGGGGGTGTTTTCACGGACATCATCCCCCCTCTAATTTGACATCTTCTGAACCAACAGGTCTATGAAAATCAACTACGCGCCAGATTGTGTGACTCTATAGTTGCAAGTACGCGATGCTATGCGGAGCGCAGGACGATCAGCATTTTCGTAGTAATTAATTCCTATAAAATCGGAGTGGGATGGGGAATCCCCATTAGCATCTGGCTTCACAGTAACCTTGGGGATGCCAAGCCAGTTACGTAAGTTTATTTAGACGCATTTTCATGGGTGACATTCTTCTACCTTGGTTCCCAATTTTACCATTCATCCAATATTCTTCCCATTGCTCTGACGGGTGCTTTCTGGTTAAACTAGCCTTTATTGAGCCGAAAACACCTCTGAAATCACCCCATCGTTTTGGCATCGCTGTACATTGGCATTTGTTTTTCAAGATGGAGTCAGCAAAACAGTGATGTTCTTCTCCTTCTTCCATGACACGCGCCCAGTTCGGGGGTTTTCTGAGCCACCCACTGGGTGCTCCAGGCACCTCTATGTCGCGAAGTGTTGTGCAATATGATGCATCTGCCAGCATCCACATAAAGAAAGCTACAAGCCTACTTCTTTCCCAAGTATATAATTCGAAATAATTATTCACTGTGACAGTACGGTCACAATACATACATACATACATACATACATACATACATACATACATACATACATACATACATACATACATACATACATACATACATACATACATACATACATACATACATAAGTCCATGCGTACATTTTTATTACAGACTATTATGCCTTTCAGTGTTCGTTGTGTAAGCCTCTGTGAGATTAATGCCTCCATAGTTCTTTATTTGCAACTAGCTCTGTGGTTGTAGTTTAGTTCTACACTTCTTATCTACATATTGTTAAAATGCTCTCACCATCTTCGCCTTTTTCTTCTTCCTCTTTGGTTATCCAATAGGAAATAAAATGTGTCTAGAAAAGGTCACCAGGATTTAAATTCTATGAAAGAATGGAAATGTAAAATCTGTTTGGAGATCATAACTTGCTGGTGACTGTATTATTGGTGATGGTTTCTGTTACAGGTTGGCCTGATGGTTGGGCTATTATGTCTGATATTTTGCTGCGACTTCCTGTCTCCCTCTTTGTTAAGATCTTCAATGTCACATATGTTGTACCAAATTTTGATTATTGGCTGAATCATCCCATCCGAAAACATTTCCTACTGAGGCATCTTCCTGTGAATGTTCGCAATTGTTTGATGGCTACTAGGAAGTACATCTTTAGTATCTATGAAGTATTGCAGCAGTTATGCTATGTTGGTCTTATACAGTTTGGGCCACAGCGTTTCAAAGAAAAGGATCAGGTATGTAGTTGCACATTATATTCTAGTGTGGCTATTACAAAGATAAGGAGACATGTTATCATGTTTATAAGGGGACTTTATTTAATTTCCCACTCAGAATGTATACAAAAATTAGAATTGACTAGATGGTGTGGATCATAGCCCCCAAAAATACTGTGGATCTGATAATGGAATTTAATGTATACAAAAAAACCATCCTCTGGAAAAGACATGATGCATTAGGAAAAGCTTGGAACTGTAATCATGCAATGTTGAGAGGATAATCTCTTTTCTGGATGTGCTCTTTTGAATTTTTTATTTTCAAATCATAAACATATTCCTATTTGAATATCAATTATTTTGAAATAAATGCTATTTTGATGTATTTAGAGCTTTCCTAGATTAAGCTTGGATTGTGTAAACGTTTGAGGTTATTGTAATATTGTTGCCAAACAGTCAAGAAACAGCAAGCATCTTATTTCGGAGGCATTATCAGAAGGGATAGGGCACTACCGATTGCACTTATTCCAAAGAATTCTCTAAATTGTGTAGTGTTCCTCACACCATCATATGTACATCACAAAGCTATCAGATTTACGAAACACAGATGTAAAGAGATTTTTAATTTCACTACCAAAATTATGTCCGGATGACTCCTTGGAGGGTGAATTAGCAGGTAAAGGTCTAGGGAACTCTTTTGCCATTGAGGTGAGCAATCACCCCAAAAAGTGGATGCCACTAACTGGTCAGTGGCATAGAATGCATAAGGCAACAGGATGCCACTGCATTAAAAATCTTCATGGGTTTCTGGGAACATGTAGCTCTCTCTGTATGAAGCTTGAATTTGATGGTGATGGCCAGGCTTTGGATAATTATGCATGAAGTGTCAAAATATGCATAAATTTTTTTTGAAGTATACATTAAAAACAAACATAAATCTGATATCAATTAGCAGCTTATATCATAAAAAATAAATGGTACACTTTAAATAGAACCAAAATAACAAAAAATTAAATACCATACCACAGGGCACAACAAATCCCAGGCGTGAGGTCGCCATGGCGCTTAAAATTCTTTCTTTGGCGCCTTCTTTTTCAAGCTGAGTACAATCTCCTCCTTTATTTATTTAATTCCAGTTTTGGTGTTGCTGAACTTTTGCGAAATGCATGTAATAATAGACAACCTCTGACACTCCATACGGTTTATCGAACTCGGTTGAAGAAGAGAATGAGGTTAAGTAACTCAGGGATCTTGGTTAAGTATGGGCAATTTCTGCTTTGATTTTAATATTATTACCATTTTAAATAATAATCAAGGCCTCATTATATAACCAGTAGAAGAAAAATTAATATTACGTACTAAGGTTTGAGTGTCGAGAAAAGCTCTCGTAAAGAAAATATTACCTACATAGAAATGACTGAAATATACTTCTCATGTCAATGACACAAATAATATCCTGCGATGCTCATTTACTATCAAAATTGAATCTCTTTTGCTATTAAATTGATTATTTTAACAGAGCTGTTATTGTGAAATGAAATAGAACACACACTTGTTGAATTTATTTCTGTATGTTGACAGCATAGATTCTTATTTAGTTGAGTACCGTGCTGTCTTCACATTTGTTGTAGTGTATAAAACTATAAGATCACAATACCTGTTGCTATCACTACCATGTTTTATTATTCAGAAGGCTGGACGCCAGTATGTTATCGATCCAAGTACTAGAAGAATTCTGGCTCCTAGGTTTTGAGTGCTGGCTCCTAGATGTAAAAACATTTGTCATGGCCTGCCATACCACAATAAAATGGTCTGGTTTCTCAATGAAATATACATATCTTGATTACACTTAATCACAACATGATGTAACAGGTGCTGAAACGCAAACTTGCTTCTCCTCCACCACTCCCCTTCAGTAATTGTATTCCAGTCCAGTCTTCTGTTTCTTACACTGTTCTTGACTGAGTCCATCCATCTTGCTCTGGGCTTCCCTCTTGCCCTCTTTCCTTCTATCTTAGCCTTCAATACTTGTTTTGGTATCCTTCCCTCCTCCATCCGCATAACATGTTCAAACCGTCTCAATTTATTCTTCTCCATCCTATCACTCAGTTTTCCTGACCTCAACATGTCTTACTCTGACTCTTCTTGTCTTCCCTACCATACTCCTTAGGAACTTCATCTCACTGGCTTGAATTTTACTCTCATTTCTTGCTGTCAAAGTCACATTACCAACTGTATAAAAAATAGATTCTTGTGATGTGGAATCTTCAGGTACTCTTTTCACTGTAGAGATCAAAACGTTTACTTCAGAAAAAGAAGCCTGAACTGGTCCAGCAACTCAATGAAGTCCATGTGCTACACATGTGACGTGTATTATCATGGGATATAAAAATCCCAAGACCTCCCATGCCTTTTACATCTAAGAAGTGGTTCAGCGACTCAGTGAAGTCCATGTGGTGCGACGTGTATCATCTTGGGATATAATATCCCATATAATATCGCAAGACCTCCCGTGCCTTTACATATGTAAGAAACAGCATCATTGCAGACCACGAGAGCATGATCGTAAAGATTGCGTGATGGCCACAAAAAAGTAAGTGCATCATTGAAAAGTGCAGTCTCGTGTCAGTAGATTTACTGGTATGTAAAAGAACACCCTGTGGGACAAACTTCCATGACCTCGGCATCTCCAAAAACCGTTAAAGTAGGTAGTGCGACATAAATTCAATAACACTATTATTATTCTTTCGTTTTGGTCAACTATGGAGCACATTAATTCAAATTCAGCTTTATCTGTTTCTGGGCTTTAATCCTTGTCCAGTACTCCTTCATCCTTTCACTCTTCAATCTCCTTCTCTCTTCTGTCCACAGTACTTGGGTACAGGATCTAACTTTTCCTTGAAAACTCTTGGTGGTCTTGATTCTTGACGTGTAAACATTGCTGTTGCTGATTTCCATTCCTTGTATCCTCATTTCTTCCAGGTCCTTCTTCACCTCATTATCATTATTATCCCATCATCATCATCATCATCATCATCATCATCATCATCACCACACAATTTGCAGCCTTATTGCAAAAGCCTTTCGCGATAACGGGTGTGAAGTATATGAAGATGTGAACTGCTTAGCTGAAAATGGTAGCACGAGAAGAGTAGATATTCTAGCCATGGATAAACTGAGAGATAGTTCTGTGATGTTGGACCCAACAGTACGTCTAGAATCAGGTGAACAACAGCCGCACAATGTGCACTCTGAGAAGCAGGCAATCTACGTTCCGGTATCCAATTACATTAAGGAGAAATATCATGTGAACTCCATCACCATTTACGGATTGCTACTGGGTGCAAGAGGTACCATACCAGAGATGATGGCCGAGTTGTGGAAGAGGTTTGCCCTCAAGGTAAGCTACCTAGCCACGATTCCCAAGGCTGCTGTGTGTGGGCCCGTACTTCTTTTAAGGAACCATTTATATTCCAAGATATAAAAATCGTACAATAGTGTGTCTTAGGCAAATCCGTTGATGGTCAGTTTCCGACATAAAGGATTATATATTATTGTTATTATTTTACTCTTTGTTCATATCAGCCTACTGAGGACCACGTTATTTCAGCTGTCTTCTCTGGGCTTTGATCTTTGCCCAGTGTTCCTTTATTCATTGCCGGTTTTGCTCTTTTCTTTCCTCCGTCCACGTCTTTCCCTTCTTCACCTTTGGTCTTTCTTGAAAACTCTGCTGGTCTTTTAATTTCCTCCTGAGTGGGTTGTGTTCTTGTACGTCTGTATAAGTGATTCCCATCTCCTGTAGGTACTTTTTCACCTCCTTGAACCAAGTTGGCTGGGTCTTTTTATCTTTAAAATAGGTGAAGATCTGGTTCAATAATCTTGTGGGTTTTATTCTTGGCAAGTGACCATAAAATGCAATTCTCCTTCTCCTCATGACATCAGAGACTTTCTGGACATGAGCATACAGCTCATGGTTATGCCGACATCTATATTCATCTCTGTCTTTAATTGGGCCAAGAATGTTCCTATAACATCATCATCATCATCATCATCATCATCACTTCATATAATTTTTGCCCTTATGGACAGTGTTTGAACTCAAATATCTCATGATGACACAATTTTCACTTCTTTCCCTTCTTCCTCTTCTCTTCCTAAAATCTCTCCATCCTTTGGCTGTGCTCCTGTTTCCTTTGTTCTGTCCACAATGTTCCTGTCTTCTTCTCATTTACTATAAATTTTGTATTCTTAATTTTGTTTCTGAATTCTTTTCTGTCTCCTATCATTTGCCTGTTGACCCCCACCTGCCTTGAGTCTTCCTCTGTTTCATGATACCAATTTGTTTTCTTGCTTGAACTGTTTACTACATCAAAGATTTTCTTTGTAAGTCTGTTTTTGTCCATTCTCTATATGTGCCCATAGAAAGTTAGTCTGCATTTCCTGATCGTGTCTATGAATCTGTCAATGTTCTGGTACAGCTCTTCGGTAGATTGTTTCATCCATATGTCATCTCTCTGTATTGGTCCAAATATTTTCCTCAGAATTTTACGTTCTATTTTTTCTGTCTGTATGATACCTGATGCTCCAATTGTGGTTGTTTCTGATGCATACAATGCTTCTGGTAATAAGACTGTTTTGTTGTGTCTAAGTCTGGCTTGTCTTGATAAGCTTTCCTTATTATAATGTGACCATGTGAGTTTGTATGCTTTCTGGAGTTTTTCTATTCATTCTATGGTAGACGCCTTGTTTGATCCTCCTATTTGTATGTATTCCCCTAAATATTTAAATTTTTCGACTCTTTTTACATATCCATATACAGTATGCATGGTGTGCACATTGTTGTTCTGTTGTTCCATGTATTGGGTCTTCTCGTAAGATATCTGTAGACCTGTTTGGCAGCTGTTTCTCGCAAGCGTTCCAGTACTTCCTTCGCCTCCTGGCCTCCTGTGTGTTATTGCTGAATATGGCTATGTCATCTGCAAATGCCAGACATTTTATGATTGTTTTTGTTTCGCATGTTCTTCCCAGCTGTATTCCTTTAACTTGTTCCTCCCACAGCTTGATACTTTTGTCCAATACCATGTTGAACAAGATTGGTGTGCGCCCGTCTCCTTGTCGGACACCTGTGTGTATCTGGGAGGGTTCCGAAATTTCTCCCATGAACTTGATCTTGGAGGTGGTGTCTGTAAGCGTCTGTTGTATAAGTGCTCTGGTTTTTCTGTCAATACCATATTCTTCCAGTATGTCTGTCTATGGAGTCGTATGCTTTTGTAAAGTCCACAAAGGTAACTACAGTGTTTCTCGTTTGTCTGACTTTCAAAAGTGTTCTCAAGTTCCAGATCTGTTCGATGTATGATCTCCATTTTCTGAAGCCTGCCTGGTATTCCCCTATTTGTGGATCTGCTTGTGGTTCTAGGCTGTTTAATAGCACCTTAGAGAAAATTTTGTACGCAACTGGTACTAGCAAAATACCTCTGTAATCATTTGGATCTTTCTTATCACCCTTTTTTTGTAATGGATGCATTAATGCACATTTCCATTCCTCTGGTACTTTCTCTGTGACCCAAATTTCTGTGATAATCTTATGGATTTTTTTGGTGATGTTTTCATCTTGGAGCTTCCAGATCTTGGCGATTATACCATCTTCTCCTGCTGCTCTGTTATTTTTCATTCGTTTTATGATTTCCTCTATATCTTCTATTGTGGGTGGATTAGAATTGGATTTGGATGTAGTTTTTTGGAATGATAGTTTTTCTGTGGGTTTCTTGCAATTAAGAAGTTTATCAAAGTAATGTTTGAGAATTTTACAGTTTTCTTTCGTGTTTGTTTCCAGAGATCCATCTGTTCTTCGGAAGCAGAGGCTAGGAGGTTGATAGCCCTTAATATTTTCTTTGAAAGTTCTGTAAAAATTTCTTGTGTTATTTCTCTTGAAATCTTCCTCAATTTCTTTTAGCCTGTTATTGTCGTATGTTCATTTTTCTCTTCCGAGTTCCTTCGATGATTGTTTCTGAACGAAGTGAAATTCCTTCCAGGTTTCTTATGTTCTCTTACTGGTGAACTTCTCTTGTGCTTGTTTTCTTCTCTCAGTGGCTTAATCACAAATTATGTTCCACCATCTATGTTTTCATTTTCTAGGAGGTTGTCCCCAGCGCATTGCCTTCTGAACTTTCTTCGCAAGATCTATCCAAGTGTCTGTTGAATGCCCATGAATTTCTTCAACGATTTTATCCCTGTTTATCTTCAAGTATTCCAGATCAGGTTTGACTATTTTGTTTTGCACTGTCCTTTTCTGTCTTGGGATTGGCCTAATCTTAACTTGTAGTAAATAATGATCAGACTCGAAGAATCCTTTACACGTTCTGACATATACACTGCGTATTTTTCTTGGAAATGGCCACATGGTCAATCTGGAATTCTTCCCACACTGTGTTGGGTGGTTTCCATATTGTAATTTTCCGTCTTGGCTTTTGAAATTGCATTGACATAATTTTGAGGTTTTTATGAGGTGTTCCCCATTTTTGTTTGTGCGAATGTGTGCCGAGTATGGACCTGTTATTTGTCTGTATTTTCTCTCCTTACCTAATTGCGCATTGAAGTCTCCCATTAAAATTTTCACATGTCTTTCTGGTACGTTGTTGGTTACTTCTTCCATGTCTTCCCAGAAGTCTTCAATTTCTTGTGGCTTCTTTCTTTTCTGGTCATTTGTAGGTTCATGTGCATTGATAATTTGTATGCTGTATTACCTGATTTGAAGGAGAGTGTGGAGATACGTTCTGATATGGAATAAAAGTCTACGATGTTATACATGACTGATTTGTGTACTGCAAATCCTGTACCAAACAATAATGGTGTGCCTCTTCTGACAGCAGGTTTACCTTTGTAAATCCTGTAATTTTCTGTGTCAAAATGGTTTTCATCTATGATGCACGTCTCTTGAATGGCAAGAATTTTGATGTGAAATTTTTCTAGCATGTCTGTGAGTTGTTTTAGTTTTCCAAGTTTGAAAAGAGTGTTTGCATTGAGAGTGCCAATGTAGTGTTTGCGAAGAGATTTTGAGAAGCTCCGACTCTTCTCCTCATGATGTTCCTGGTCCCCCAGAATCCGATGACCAGGAAAGTCCAGTGCGTTGACTGGGGCCTGGTGTAGCGGATTTCTTTCCTTTTGTTCCATCATGATTACTTCAAATTGAAGTTGGTTGTGGTGATCTTTAATAAATATCACGGTAATTACAGACTTGATTGTTGAGATCAAGCCATATTTCACTGGTGCACCAACTAGGTGAGCAGACACAGACCACTAGTCACTGGATACCAGAACAGACACTAGTGGATTTCTTGATGTTGTGTGTTTGGTCCACGAGAGCTATTTTATTTCACTCAAGTCCGCCGGTAAGCCAGTGAGGAACCCCCTATCCGCCACCTGGGACGCGCCAAGTCGGAGTATCACCTCTCCACCTGCTAAAACACCATAGTAGGTTCGTGGATCATCATCATCATCATCACCATCATCATCATCATCGTCGTCTGTTTCAACATCCAAAGCAGGACTGACATTAACTAATTTTGCATGAAAGGGAATTGTATGTAACTACTTACGAAGTGGGGAAAAGGCAGCCCTGTTTTAAGTGAAATTCCAGGAATCAGTAGCCAGCTTGCCTAATTGGGTTGGAGGTAGACAAAGCCATGGCTGGATGTAGAGCTGGTGTTGCTAAGTTTAAACGCACTACCCACCTGCCGAACAGCCTACCTGGTGATAACCAGCATGGCTCAACTTCTGGAACATGAGATGAGTCATGCACAGGTTTCCAACATTTAAGATATCTCAAGTACATGCCATATTTTCCATTCTTGTCCTGCAGAAGCTGATGTCTACACTCAAGATGCAAAATACTTTTAAAATATGCCCTAATAGGTGATATGGCAGCCCTGGTCTAGAAAGCCAAGAATAACGGCCAAGAGGATTTGTCATGTTGTTCACACGACACCTCATAATCTGCAGGCCTTCGTGCTGAGCAGCAGTCGCTTGGTAGGCCATGGCCCTTCAGGGCTGTTGTGCCATGGGGTTTGGTTTGATTAGTTGCACATAGCAGGATCTTCGTCAGGAGAGCATCCAACCTCTGTATGCCCCTATACCCAACTGTACCATCGCCTGTCTGTCCTATGGATGGTCCAACACTGTACTAAGTGCATCCTTTAAGTGATTGTTACTCTGAAATGCATGCTTGGTGTGGTACAATATTTTATTGTTTTCTGTTATTCAACCTTGTATTATGCCTGTACCCACTTCGGTCCCCCTATGATGGCTACCGCATGGCAGACAAAATATATATATATTGCAAATGAGTATAGTTTATTTGCACGTAGATGGTATTGTTCCATTATTTAATTGTACAGCTTTAAACATTCACTCTTTAAACATGTACATGGCAGAACTTGCTGAAATTTCTGTTCATTGTTCTGACTATCAGATTATCAGTGAAGAAATGCTTTTGGCATAGATCGTACATACAAGAGATGTCTTTGAATAATCAGTTACAATGGCAGCCAATTTTTCAATATAATATAATATAAGCCATAATTTTGCAATCACCATCATTGTTATTAACATTATTATTAGTATGGTATCCAGTATATTTCCTTGTTCTGTAGGTCCTCTTCTACTTAAATCGCAGAACAACTCTTCTGGATACAGTATCATCTAAGCCAGGTTACCATCAGATATCAGATGAAATATATGATGAACATACATATGAGTTTTCTGTCGCTGGTGATGTGGACAAATATTGGTATGACCTCTGGAACACCTGCCTACATACAAGGCTGGGTAAGTAAATGCGTTGTATTTTGTGTAGATGTTTTGTTATTTTACCTTATAGGCAGTGTGGATGTGTATGTCTTTTTTTTTTTTCATTTTGGTGTGTGGTGGGGTTGGTCAGTATTTTATTACATCTATATTAAAGTTTTGTTTCTTGTGAACAGTTACGGTTTAATACTACTGCTGTACTACATATTATGCATGTATACTGATCTCCTCAAAAAAAGCAATTTGGTCACTTTCTTATATGTTCATTCCTCCACAATATATGAAGTGAAAACAGACACACAGTGTAAAGGAAACCACCTTCTTTGCAGCAATTAAGAATTGAAATGAAAAGCATTGGTTGGACGCTCAGTATATGACATCATGTCATAAACAAAGTGATCCCTGGTCACATACCAAAATGGCTATGTGGTAACTAAACATCTTAATAAGTTTTACTGTCACCCCTCAAATGACTAATAGCTTCGCAACACCTTCTTATGCTTCTGACAATGGGCCACTCATTAGTTGGTGTCAAAACAGAGTTTTTTCAAGAGTGTGTAATGTTTGAAGTGGTGGATTTTTCTCTTGGTTGTGTTGCTCTAGTTGGTCTGAAATTTGTTTGGTCAGATTTGAGTCGGGCTGGATGACTACTCCATTTGTTGCTCGTGGTGCTTTTACTGGAATCTCTGAACGGTGTTGGTATCATGTGCTCTAGCATGCACGAATATGGCATTTTCTTCAAGTTGCCTCATGTGACACTAATATCTCACCAATGTACTGTCGAGCAGTTAAGGATCCATTGCGAATGATCAAGAAACAAGTTTTTGTGTCAAGGCTTATGCTTGCCTAAACCATAACAGATCCACCTTCATAAGCAGCGGTAAATAGTACAGCTGTCGAATGAAATCTCTTCCCATGTCTTCTCCTGACTCGTAGGTGACCATCTGAATGATATAAAGTGAAGCAGGATTCATCCGAGAACAGGACAGGATGCCAGTGTCTTAACTACCAGTGCAGATAATCTATAGCAAATTGCAGTTTCCTGCTACAGTGTTGTCTGTCCAGTGCAGGTACTTGAGCAGGTCATCAAGACCTTAAATTGTCTCTCAAAGACTATTTCTCACCATTTGGTCTCCAAGTTGTACTCTAGAAACCTGCTGTAGGTCCACCTTTAGTGCTCTTGCTGAAACATGTCAGTTTCAAAATTCTTATAGGCTTACAAAATAACCCTGCCCTTAGGCTGTTTTCCGTTGGTAGCCCGTGCCAAGGGGCCTAGCAACACTTCCAGTCTCCTGGAAATGTTTTCAAAGATACCAGATCATATTCTGAACAGCCCCTGGCATTCTGGAAAAGTACCTGTGCAAGTTGCCTTCTTGAAGCAGTGTATGTGCATAAGCGGCTTCATTCGATGACAACTGCTTCCCCTATTCCCTACCTTGGTCCACTTGATAAACTTTACACTCCGCACCGACAAACTTTCGGACACACTTTGAATTGAGGCATTCATATGTTTCAACTGACACCGATATGTCTTAAACATCTGGATGACAGTGGAGCCCTCTGTCATGTAAACAGGACATGTTATTGCTGTAATTGTCAAATGCCCACCCCACTATGCATTTGTACAATGTAGTTAAAAAAATATCTTAAGACATGACTAAATCAATGTTTTTGGGCAGAATAGCACTTTAGTACATGCATAATGAGAGGAAAAGATCTGAGATTAGTCACTGTGAGTAATTATGACTACTCATGGCATGGCCCATTGTAATTAATGAGAAGTAGTACTGCTGCAACCTTGCTTGATGAAATCTAGCAGAAAATGATGGATTCCCTCAGAATTTTAGCTTAGAAGCTTCATAATTTCTAATGATCATTAAATCTTGAATTTAATGAGCATCTTCTTGGTCTGTCTATTCTTTTCTTAACTTTCATTAATGCCTCCTGTATCCCTGAAAGGGCTCCCATCTTGTGAGAGATGGGGGCAATCGTGGATTCAGATATTGTTTCCGTGTACTTGTGTCAGACTCTTCCTGTTCTCCCCCCCCTTTTTTTTTTTTTCATCCAGTCCCTTTTGGTCATTCTTTGATCTCTTCTGACTCCAGTGGTGTTAGTTTTCAGAGGCTTTTGTTTTGCAGTCTGTTATGCATACCATTCTTAGAAGGTTCAGAACTCATTTCTTTCTTCTAAGATGATATCTCATTGTGTACCCTCTTAAAACAAACTGTTAGCAACGCTACACATGTCAAAGCCAATTTTCCGTCTAAGCAAACTATCCTCATCCATTCACATAACAAAACTCTACCATCTAAGATTCACATCGCTCGTTTAGTGTTTAGTCCTGCTTTGGCCATTATCTATGTACCGGAGGTACACCCGCCCTGTGCATTTAAAACTAGCGCCTTGTAGAAGGCCATCTATAACAGTTTGTTTGTTATATCCTTGTTTTATGTATTAACATGAGAATTATTATTTGATTGTGCTTTATTTTTGGCTGTATGCAACAATATAGCATTTTTAAATTTAAATTTGTTGGGAACTGGGTTGACACTGCCTTTGTGAATGGCTTCAGGTAAACTTAACCACTTCTGAAAATGCATATTGTCCAACAGTTTCCCAGTAGAAAATATTCTGTGTGCCAATATGAGACAGTGATTATTTAGAGCCTTTATTTTCTCTTCTGGGCTGTCATCTGAAAAATACCTGAAATAATTCTTGCCAGGCTAAGTGGATCAGACAGTTAAGGCATTGGCCTTCTGACCCCAACTTGGCAGGTTTGATCCTGGCTCATTTTGGTGGTACCGTATTTGAAGGTGCTCAAATACGTCAGCCTCTTGTCGGTAGATTTACTGGTACCGGGCGAGTTGGCCATGTGGTTAGAGGCGCGCGGCTGTGAGCTTGCATCCGGGAGATAGTGGGTTCGAATCCTGCTGTCGGCAGCCCTGAAGATTTTTTTCTGTGGTTTCCCATTTTCACACCAGGCAAATGCTGGGGCTGTACCTTAATTAAGGCCATAGCCGCTTCCAATTCCTAGGTCTTTCCTATCCCATCGTCGCCAAAAGACATATCTGTGTTGGTGTGACGTAAAGCCACTAGAAAAAAAAATGACTGGCACGTTAAAGAACTCTTGCGGGACTAAATTCCGGCACCTCTGTGTCTCTGAAAACCGTAAAAGTAGTTAGTGGGACGTAAATCAAATAACAATATTATTATGAAATCATTCTTTATATGTAACCCATTGCACAGAAAGGGACCTAAAATCGGATTTTTTCATTTTTGAGATTTTTGTGGTTCTAAAATTTACACAAGAGACTGAGTGAGCATTAAAAAAAAAAAAAAAAAAAAAAAGTGTTCATGGTTATAAGTGTAATACTTCAGAAGGGATTAATAATTATTGACTCTTGCTGTTACGAAAACTGTATTTTAAGAAAATCACAGTTACAGCTTCCATTATTTTTCTTACCAATTGTACAGAGTTTTCATGACGAATGGCAAGATTCAAACTGCTGCATAACTTAATTTGTTAAGAAGACTCTTAGGTAATGCAAGAAGTCAAAACATAGAAATGCAATTTTAACACCCCAGAAATTTTTGTGCAGCTCTGCTCTAAAATTTCCATTGCCGACTTTGGGTCCCTTTGCGCACAACGGGTCACATATTATGACTTAAAGCAACAAAATATTTTATAAATTGAGTAGTAAATTAAATCCTTCAACTGTTTGGAATTTGGGACATTGTCTCTATGTATAACACCCCACAGTGAAATCAAAATAAAGTAAATGCGTGGAACTGTTTTGTTATGAAATATAATCTGTTTTCATGTACTTGATCAAAGGTGGGCGAATGTGCGTGCAAGGGAAGGATATTGTCCTAGAAGCTCTGTCAACTAAACCAGCCATGATACATGCAGTCACTCCTCGACAAGCTGATGAGGCTCCCAGACTGGATACTGGATTCGTTCCTGGTGACAGGAAGGGTGCAGCTGGTCTTGATTCTGCTCTCTTCTCGTAAGTAGTTCTCATATGTTCTTGTCTGTCAGATTTGCATAAAGACTTAGGCATTACACTTCATCTTACTTGACTTTGAGTGCAGGAAAGAATTTACTGGCAATGTATTAATAGCTAGCAAACCATTTATACTAGAACATGAAAGCTTTTATATTTTTCAACATAAACCTAATAACAACAACAACAACAACAACAATTGAATATTCCCGCTTCGTCTCATAGAGTTTCATTAATTTCCGATAGATGGCAGTGCTATAACTAGCCTTCAAAATGGCGTCTGTAACGGAGGTGGGTACCAAACAGAGAACAGTTACTGAGTTTCTTTTGGCGGAAAGCCAGGGCATCACGTATATTTATAGGAACTTGCAGCATGTTTACGGAGGCATGGCAGTGGAACAAAAGCTCGGTGAGTTGTGGAGCGAGGGGTGTTTCATCATCACAACAAGGTCGAGCAAACCTGTCTGATCTTTCGCGTGCTGGCCGGCCGCACACAGCTGTGACGCCTGCAAGGTTGGAAGGTGTGCACACCATCATTCGAGGTGATCGATAGATTACAGTCACACACCTTGCTGCTGAACTTGATGTCTCTGTTGGTAGTGCTGACACACTTAACCATCAGTTGGAGTATTCAAAGTTTTGTTCCTGCTGGGTTCCCCTACATCTAACGGAAGACTATAAGAAGCAAGGAAGAAACATCTGTGTGGAATTGCTTGCTCGTTATGAGGCTGAAGGTGACAATTTCTTGTCAAACAGTGTCACAGGTGTTCATTGAGTGGCGCCACACCAACTCTTCCATGAAGAAAAAGTTCCAAACCATACCCTCAGCTGGTAAAGTAATTGCTACGGCCTTCTGGGTCTCTGAAGGGGTTATTCTGTTCGATGTCCTCCCTCGTGGTGAAGCGATCAACTCTGAAGTGTATTTTGCTACTCTAAGAAAATTGAAGAAATGACTTCAGCACGCTCATAGCCACAAAAATTCAAACAAACTTCTCCTTCTCCACAACAACGCAAGACCTCACAAGTCTGCACATTCAACTGGACCTCTCAAAACTTCAGTGGACTGTTCTTCCTCGTCCGCCCTGCAGCCCAGATCTTGCACCTTCTGACTTCCATCTGTTTGGCCCAATGAAGAATGCACTCCCCGGGAATCACTACGTGGGTGGTGGGGAAGTTATCGATGCAGCATGACGTTGGCTCCGACATTGACCAGTCGAGTGATATGCAGGCATACAGGCCATAGCATTGAATGGAGATTATGTTGAAAAATAGGGTATTGTATCAAAACGATTGGGAAATAACATGGTGTATTTGAATCCTCAATAAAACCAACCTGCTTATAGAAAGAAAAAAAATAGTGTTGCATTATATATTGAACTCCCTTTGTAATAATAATCATATGACCTCAGGTACCATGTTTGATGCCATCCAGGTAGCCTGCATGTCTATTTAACAGCCCTTTTTTACTCCTAGATGGCAGAAAAACAGATTTCTGATGGGAGATCTATGGCTGAGGTTTATTTTATCAGGCAAACGTCAAATTTGTCACCAGAGATCTTCTACATGCCGACATCGGCTGGCCAAGGTGCATCAAGATAGGTGGGCTTACATCACAACAATATGGGATCCAAGGATAGGAAAAAGAAACAAAGGACGTCCATTACAGAGACAGTCTCAAGAATTCGGGGAAGTGGCTAGTGTTCATTGGTCAAGGACAGCATGAGACAGAGTGAAGTGAAGAGAATCATTCTCAGTTTTAAAGTAATTGGAATAGGGACGAATGATAATTTGTGAACGTAAGATAAATAGTCAGAACTTTCCTAGGGTTGAGATTATTGGAATAAGGACATAGGATGATTAGTGATCATTAATATACAGTAGAAGTCCGTTATAGCGAGAATTCATAACAGCAAAAAATTTACTCGCTATAACGGATTGTCGTTATATCTGATTTTTGTATAAAAGTCGGAAAACCGTTCATGCACATTAAAATTGGTATGAAATGGCAATCAGTGTGTTCAAAACTTGTGTTTCCACAGATGATATCCACACTACGGCTTGCTTGTTTGTTATTTTTCGTAATCCGGTACTACGTGAAAGTGTATGTTTAATTTCATTCTGAAAAAAATGTAGTACCGTATTTCTCCGAATCCACGATGAACCCCACTTTTCCCGTCAAAAAATTTAAATCAGGCTCAAAAAGAAGTTTGTAAAATCATATGAATGCCTTGTTGTACAGTAGGCCTACGCATTTTTAGATTATTTTTAGACGCCGAACATTGACTTTCGTCACGCCGTATTATTTTTTTTTTGTGGCTGCACAATTATTCTTTATTTCCGCGGGTTTAAGGACCATTAACTTAGCATTGGCATCATAATAATGAAGAGAACTCGTTGAAAATTTTCCGGCAATATCTGTTCCATGTATCTGTACAATACAACGATCCATCAGGAAATTATTCTTGCTGTCTATAAAACTGTTACTTTTACGCAGCGTCAGATATAACCGGCTACCGCTACACGCACTTCTCGCTTGTCGAGTTCGGCCAAATTCAGCGGCTAGCGATGTATAGGCCTAATCGTGAACGTTGAAAGTCAACGAACGAGTTTATTGCGCCACGGTATGGCCATTCCGCCCTTGAGTTTTTCATTCACATACCTTACAATTTTATCTTCGACTTCTTTAAAGCGTCCTTGTTGCGGACCACTGAATGTTTTTTTTGTACATTACGCATTTTTTTAGCTCTTTGTCTTCATGCTAACGCCAAATATTGGCTTTAGTTAGGCCTATGCCATATTTTCTTGCGGCTGCACAATTGTTCCACATTTCCGAGTGTTTAATAAACATTAACTTAAAATTGGCATCATAATGTCGACTAGAACCCGTTGGAAATTTGCCGGCAATAGCTTTTCCACGTATCTTTACAATACGACTATCCATCACGAAAATTTTCCTGCTGTCTATAAACCTTAATTTTACTAAGCGTCAAGTACAATAGACACGTTATGACTCTGCCACTGAGTAGCCATGGCTTTTCCACGAATTTGAAGGGTCGCATGTTTTGATGCCATTCTGCAGATTTGAGAAAACACACAGGCACTGCACAACCGGTTGTCGCGGCTAGCGATGTGTAGTAAAGAGGCGGTCGTTTATTGTTAACGAGTTCTGTGCGCGTGTGAAAAGAAGCAGCGTGGTTACCGTGGTAGTTGCCAGTGGTATCCATTAACGTACTGTTAGGCCGCGAATGCAACAACCCTTGAGTTTTCGCATGAGATTCTGAGAGAAAAAAGTCTTGTATTCGGAAAAATATGGTATCACTCCAGAGATTTCTGTGGCAAACGCCTCAGCTTTCTTCTTCAAACAGCGTCACCTAACCTAACCGTATATGTAGCCTATCATGAAAACATATTTGAAACGCATGTGGAGAAATAACCTCGCGAAAAATATACAAGTAAATAGCCGTAACTAGACGCGAGAAGATATGAAATATTCTCTGAAATCAGTGATGTACTCTGCCATATCTTGAGGTGTACCGATATCACATTCTTCCTTAATTTCCGTATATAACATTAAAATTAAGATATCTTTTACTTCAGTCTTTATTTTTAACGAGTTAACAACTGCTATCGGCCACGTTATTTACGCATTTATTACGAATACCTGTTATCCTCTTTCATTTCGAATTTTCTTTAGAGAACAGCAGTCGATGGGTGTTACTAATCAACTCCAACGTTGTCTTTGAAAGTCAAAGAGAGAGGCTCGCAAATGCACCAGGTGAGAAAACTATACTGTACCGAAGATGATCGATCGCATTTTGTTGCAAACGTTTCAGTTTTCTTATTCAAACAGCATCACGTATCCATGATGAAAACACACTTCAAGTGCCAGTAGAGAAATTATAACTTTTTCGCTATAAATTTTCATAATAGCCTTTCCGTAATTTAACCAGGCGCAACAAAATATGAACTAACCTCTGAAATCAATTAAGCACTCTGCCATATCTCGAGGTGTATCCCATTCTTACTTAATTGCAGTATTTAGCCTCTCTTTTTTTTTTTTTTTTTTTTTTGCTAGCGGCTTTACGTTGCACCGACACAGATAGGTCTTATGGCGACAATGGGATGGTAAAGGCCTAGGAATTGGAAGGAAGCGGCCGTGGCCTTAATTAAGGTACAGCCCCAGCATTTGCCTGGTGTGAAAATGGGAAACCACGGAAAACCATCTTCAGGGCTGCCGATAGTGGGATTCGAACCTACTATCTCCCAGATGCAAGCTCACAGCCGCGCGCCTCTACGCGCATGGCCAACTCGCCCGGTAGCCTCAAAATTAAGCGGTCGTTTAGTCAGCCTTAATTTTTAACGAGTTAACAACCGTTATCGAACACGTTATTTACGCATTTATTACGAAAATATGTTCTCTTTCATTTCAAATTTTCTTTACAGAACAGCTGCGGATGGGTATTACTAATCGACTCCGACATCGCCTTCGAATGTCGATGAGAGAAATCGCTAGTGCACATAGCGAGGAGACGATGCCGAAGGTAATCGATCGCATGCAATATCATCGCTGGGGTGCATAAATATAGGAAATGGAAAAAAATCGCGTGCGCGTAATCGGTTGTAATAACGGATGAGCCAGTGATAGGGTTCTCGCTGTAATCGAAGGACGATACACAGTTTAATATAGGAATTTTGAAGGGACAGAAAAAAGTCGTCGCTATAACGGAGTTCTCGTTATATGCCGTACTCGCTATAGCGGACTTCTACTTTATGTTAATAGCTTGGAACCTACCACAGTAGGAGAAACAAACTCACAGGGACTTGCTTACCCAATGAGTTCTGCCGAGCTGCCCCTACCAGATGGTAGGAGGCCCTTGCCCTACAGGGATGGAATGTGCTTTGTTAATTTGTACATTGTAAAGTGTGCAAACATAATTAGCTTTTTACAGTCCAGTAAAATAATTGACCAGTTATATGTGAAGTGTTGGTCCTTTTACGAAGGTGATGAGTTAAGGTTCAAAGTTAGAAACAATCAGTATTGCGTTTAACAAAATTTATAATAATGACACTTGAAGGACCAAAAATGTTTCATATTGTGGCATTCCTCTTGTACCTTTAAACTTTGAATGTGTGATGTGCAGAATTGAGTGAAGTTATTTTATTTTTGGGTATTAACTCTTGGTTTATTTTCCTTGCAGGCATCTTAAGAGGAATTGGAATTGGACCAATGCTCATACTCCTGCCAAACCTCAATCACAGGATTTGGTGAGACAAATTCTCAGCCTAATGGTTGAACAGGACTGGTGTTATACCTTGAATAAAATAATTAAATACATTTATTGTTTGTTCTTAGCTAATGAAGGGGATGGATAAAAGACGAGCACGCCTTGCCAGTGTGAAGTGTGATCCTGTCATCTTTAGTAAATACACGGTAAAGTTACAGATATATCAGTTTTATACAACAAAATACAAAGCAAACATTTTCCTGCTTATTAATAATATAGTAAAACCTGTCCTCAGTGGAAACCTAAGAGACCAGAAACATTTTCTGCTATATGCAGGATTCTGGTTCATTAAGGTGTGGTTAAAAAATAAAATAAAAATCATAAGTACATACCTCTGCTAGATAATTGAACAGTAGATTTACAATGAAACCTCGTTAAGACATTTCTGCAGGGGACAAAAAAAGAAAATGGTAGATAGGCGCATAGTTTTCCCTGTACCTGGGATACACGACCCTCATGTCAGAAAAAATCATATGTAGCATTTCTATATTCTGATTGGATAGTTTTTATTCGTATATTCATTAGTACGTTTCTTTTTCCTTGTCTAAAGATGAAAGGAAAGTATTAAAAGTTAAAAAAACACAAGAGAACAAATATGAAAATCTTTTCCGGTGGGCATTTTAAGTACACTGAAAGGTGTGAAAAACACCAGACTAAAGACAACAAATATGAAAACATGTGCACAGGGTCCAAGAAAAGTATTGAAGTATTATTGCAGATCACACTCTTTCTAAAACAAATGTTAGTAAACGTCTTTTATTTTGGAGCAGTGGGTTATTAAACATTACTTTCTGGTCGCACTCTTAGACAATGAATTGGAGGTTACACTCGATTATGTGCAACTGCCAGGAATAACTTTGGCCGCCATTTTGAATCAAACAAATCTTCGACCAACTTGAGAGATCGAAGCAAAACTCGAAGGTGCAAGTTTTAACATTCACGACCTCTGCGTGCTTACAGCAGTCCCATTTTCTGAGAGATTTTAATTTTTTGTCTTCATTTTTAAGGAATTTCATAACATTTTCCGTATCCATAACTAGCCTATCACAAGACAAATCTGCACCACGCTAGCCAGTTTCATATGATCATGTTTCTACTCTAGATATAGGCTACCGTATCACGGAACAAATATTCGCTACACTTCACTGTAGCACTCAACACAAAATAAAATTCAACCTACTGAATGGAATGTGAAATATGACCACAAATAGGCTCACTCTACTATTCAGCAATCTCGCTGCTAACCGACAAGCAAAACTGAACATTCCTGAAGCTAACAGCTTGCTCCCCGAAAGTGCAACTTATCCTGTGAAATTCAGAAAGGCCGTTTCCCGTAATCACGCAAATGTGGTGACGGCTCTTACCCGAGTTGGAAATCACTTTTCTTTCACAAGCGATGACAAATACAGTAACATTTTTAGGGTTAGAACAAACATGATTGTACTAAGCGGTAATAGTGAAAATTCGTGATGCAATTAGTGAGGTATTTTTATATAGATTTGTAATATGATGAGAATCGGGACTTCGAATTTACGACGCGCTAAGCAGGAAAACGTATTAAAGAGAAACGCATTAACAAGGTTTCACTGTATATGATTTTGTGCAGGAGTAGATTCAATAATGACACTAATCACATGCTTATTTAACACACATTACCAAAATAGCACCAGTAGTAATACTGTAAAGTACTGTCACTTCTTCAAGTAATCAAGAATTGTATGCTAGACACAACTATCCTGGTAGCACAGTGCTCAATTAAAATGCAGGCACAGCAAATAATGTTGAACAATTCCACCTCATTTTTCGCTGGCAAAAAAGACTGAATATCCTTCACAGTTGATAGGCATATCGGTAGGACTTCACGTTACATAAACCATCATCTTCATCGTCTTCGTTCTCATCATCATTGCCATCAATATCTGTTTTCTTTTCTTGGAGGTGATGGGTGACGAATTCTTTGATGTTCGATGCTTTCTAATGCCACCTCTGTCTCACCTTCTAGATCAATGGCCACATAATCTTCTTCACTGACATTACCATAATTATACTGATCAAGAGTTTGTTGTAGCACATCAGTATTTTAATTTATTATAGTTTCTTCGTCACGGTGTGAGACAAACTTGGATTTGTGAAAGCATTGACGTACCATGTTTGGTGACAACCCTTTCACTGATTCTGCAGTCCAAATTGCAGCATCGAACACAGAGACAGACTTAGTCAGTTCGGTGACAGGGGCCGCTGATTCCATATCTGCAAGCAATGATGACATTGTCATTTTTCTGTAATTAATCTTAAAACCATGTCGCCCTGGCCCATTGGCTGAGTTACACTAGATGTATTCGGAGGGAACCATGCAAGCTTAAAGTTAGAAAGCTGTATTTTTGGTTGGCACGTAGCATTGTCATTGTCGAGTTCACTCTTCCATTAGGTGTGACATCATCCATGCCTCTTACTGGATCTCAATTCGACAGGTAGACTCTTTAATTCACTGTTTATGAAACATCTGGGGTTTGCTGCTTTTCCTATAACTAATGGTTTTTCAAGTTCCCTAGAAAGAAAACCACACAAAAAACTGTCAATTTCTCTTTGAAAAGTTTCCCTCCTGTACATCTTTCCCCTTTCAGAGATATTGTTTTGCTAGGTGGTGCTCGGACAAATAGTCCTGTTTCATTACTATTAGCTGTGTTTCGGGGTTCATAGCCTTGAATGAGAGAACCAGCTTTTTATGTCCTATCTTCTAATGTTTTCTCAGCGACTTCTCCAGCCTCTCCATAGACCTCCTTCAACACTATCTGATGTCGTTTTTTTAAACTTTCCAACCACCCATTGGAAGTGGTAAAATCTTTTTTCTGAGATTTTCTGCAACTTCTCTTGCTTGGTATTGTAGCATTATCCCTGATGTGGGCAAATTACTCTTGCACTAAAAAACCATTCCCAAATAATTTTGTTAATTTCTTCATTCCCAGTTACTCTGAGCTCTTGTTTTCCTGCTCCTTTTCCCCGTGACCATGTTTCATTTAATTCCGCCCTTTTCTTAAGAATGTCCTAGTCTTGCGCTTTTCCAGTTAAACCTGTGCTACTGTCTGCTTAATAGACAATTTGTCTTTCTCACTACCTTTTATTCTTTAAGTTTACACTTGCATAGTGACAAAAATAGATAAGGGATGAAGGAGGCCCCTAAGTTTCCTGCCACAAGTTTCGGTCTTTCTGCATTCCTACAGTAAAGTATGTCCAAACCACATGGAATATCCCTGTCATGGTCTATAGATAGAGTTTCTGTCTTACAACTAGACGGTCCGAGTTCATTTCCTGGCCAAATACAATCTTGGCCATCTTAGATCCATTCAAAAGACACGTGTACTGTAAAGGGTTAGGAAGGAAATTTACATACTTTTTCCATTATAGTCATGAAATTTCCTTCCTTTTCCACATTGGACAGGTTCCACTAAATACAGGTAAACTTACATGAATATTAAACCACAATTTGCGGGACCAGGAATATTTTCCAATAGAGACAATTTTCCGATTCATAAAGGTTCTACTAAAGGCAGGTTTTACTATAGTAATAATAGTAATAATAATTCACAAGTTGGTTATAGTTCCATTTTGCAGTGAAAACATCCTAACATTCAGTAATTCATAATGTTTCTGTGTCTTCATACAACATGTTTGATGCCTGCTCCCATAGCATCACAGTTAGCACTATTCGCTGCTATCCTTGGAGGTTGGAGTTCGATTCCTGGTACTACCAGAGGTTTTAAGATCAGCAGGAGGGCTCATATGTGGTTAAGATGGTTCATGCAGCTCACCTCCATTGTGGATGTACCTGAAAAGATCTGAAACACCTCAGGAAATACCGTATTTACTCGAATAATCGAATAATGTCTGCACCCTCATTTTAGGAAGGCTCATTTTGAAAAAAAAAATTAAATGTACAAAAATTCCTTCCATCGAAAGAGTAACACGGTATAAACAAACATTTCGTATCGCTCCGTGAGGTGCATGTGGTCTTTATGCAAATATGAACATGTAAATTTACGGATATAGCTGCTTTGCCTGAGATGATAAAAATACATTATCACTGCTATGAAATATATTTTCCATGAAAATGAGCAAGTAGGCCTACATTTTTTTCATGAAGTTATATCTTTAATTCCAAAGCGATGACCTATATTTTTTGTGGGCTTCAAAGTTTCTTGAAAGTCCAAATTAATTTTTAACATCAAACCCTGAGAAAGTGTTGAGGGAAATTTTCGAAAGAAGGTAAATGGAAGTTGAGAGAAATGAAAGGCGAAGTGCACAGAGTATAACAGCCCAAAGTGTAAACATTTTTTCCTCCAGTTATATCTTGAATTCCAAAGCAATGACCTATATTTTTCGTGGGTTTAAATGTTTCCTAAAAGTCTAAAATAATTTTTAACACCAAACCCTGAGAAAGTGTTGAGGAAAATTTTCGAGATATTAAGGAAGGTAAATGGATGGGCCAGTTTTGTTCGCAGGCCGATACCACACGCGAGTGCTATCTTCTTTTGAGGCGTGAACACCTCTGAACGCCTGCTGCTGTACGCTTACAAAATACACTCTAAATACTATTTCCCTCGCCTGTTGATACAATAGAATAAATTAATGTATTATTTGAATCCAGCTTTTCAAAACAAAAAGTAAATAGTTTAAATTAAATAAATGATTAGGGACTAGTTTCGACTTAGTACTAGGTCATCGTCAGCCTAAAGCAAAATTAAAACACAAATACCGAAAAAATTAAACAATGTAAAGACATGTACGGTCTTGTAAAAGTACATACCATGTGAGATATTGTGCAGCTCTATGTTAAAAAATAACTCTTTTTGCTCTTCCTGGATTCATCGTACACAAGCAAATAATTCCCTAAATTCGTTGATTATGATATTTACAAATAAAATTCGAAACATTCACTCGTGACCCGCACAAACAGGCACTTCTTACTGAAATGATTCTATTGGCTCTGCGGAAAACATGTCATACTACAAAGCGTGCGAATGTTACTGTGCAACCCTCTTCACACCGCCTTCCCGGCTGCGTTCTACTCTAGAATCCTCTCCTAAATTACAAGTTCGTCACACTCCACATCTTAAAACACTTCTCACACATGGTCTCTGTTTACTGGACAGTAACACGACCGGTGGTGGATAATTATTTTCGTGCAGTGTAAACACTTATAGACACACCAGCGAAATCTGATGTAAGTTTTGCAATACAGTAAAATCTCGTTAATTCGAAGTCTTTGTAATACAGAAATCGGACTTCCAATTATGTGATTTCGAATTAACAACCATCTTGTTATTCAGAAATGCCAACCCTCGCCAATTTTCGCGGATTCTACTTTTCCGCATACTGCCTGCTACGTGATATTGTGGCGTTCCTTAAAACTCTGAATACAAAAGAATTACGATTTCACTCTATTTTCTAGTATGAAACACACTATAGACACACCGAAATGAGTGAAAGTGCTGAAAGCTACCCCTGCACGTTCCGGAAGACGTGTTCTATTGTGACGCGGATACATTTTGAATTTAAATTACTCTGTAAAATACTGTACTATTTAAAAAATGTAAAGCCAGTTTAGAATTAAGAGTCTGAATTGCTTTCCGTTTAAATATGATATATGGGGACAGTTATCTTCCATCTACTGTTGCACAAAGCATAACTGTACACATGCCATCGAAAACTAGGTGAGCCAGGAGCGTGTTGGCAACCTTGATGCAAATAAAACCCTCACCCCAATTCCGTGCATCAAAATTTTTAAAAAAATATGCGGGGATTATTCGTGTAAATACGGTATGAGGATAGGAGTTTACTCACTCACTCACTTGCTCACTCACTCACTCTCTCTCTCTTTGCATCTCACAAATCATCCACTCTTCAGTTTTTTGATCTTGTGATGAACCCTACTAGGTTGTTTTCTCAATCAGAGCACTAATTAATTATAAATACATCAGAACAGGTATTTCATTAATGCAGATTGTTAAGGTGATTTTACATGTGGCTCAAAGTCCTCAAGATGTACCAAAAATAAAACATTATTTTTGGTTATAGTGATTTTCATATTTCTTTGAAGAAGATAAAAGAATGGCTGAGGGAGGCAGTTGAAGAGGTAGCAAGTTAGGGAAATAATTAGGATTTTAATACGGGATGGAAATGAAGGTAGGTCTCCCTCACTTCAACGTACAGAGTAAGGTTGGTAGGCAAGAGGGAGGGGAAAGAATGGGTGAAGTTGTGGAAGACATATGGGCAAATGTTTTAACCCCATTCAGATGCAGTTTTACAGAGAATAAACTGGCCATGCATTGCAATTTAATTTACATTGAAAACTATCACTACACTTGTAACGAATTATCTTAACAGTGTACAGAACTACACATGACAATAGTTGAACACAGTATGATAGGGCTTAAAGCAGTCATCAATATGCAATGCTACCTTGCACTCATCACATTCATAGCAGGATTCACCCCTATTCCTTCCCTCAGGATTTTTTTTTGGCAACTGTCATAGCAAACCTTGCACCTTCTGCATAGGCTCTTCTTGTTTGCAGTGGGTTCTATCTTCACAGGAAAATGCTCCCAATGTTTAGCTTGCAATCTTAGCTGTGTGCTTGCAGCACTTGGCCTACCCCTGGTCTGGTAATCAGACAGAACAACCTGTTCCAAAAGTTGCTCTGCAATGTCAGTCCTGCAGCTTGAGAAACTTCTCTCCTTGCTGGGATTCAGCATGTGATAAATAACACTAGCATTCAACATGCCATATGAAATACATAGAAATATATCTTTTTATACCCGTTGGCATACTGTCTCATTAGAGGATATGAAGCAAGGCATTGATCATGTGCATCAACACCACTCATTCCAAAATTGTAATCCACAGCCATATTTGATTTAGGATAAGTTTCCCTCTTTTGTTTGTGGTCTCAACTAAATCTATTTTTTCATGCACTGTTGACAGTAAATGCACATCCCTTTTATCAACCCTTTTTGTGGTCAGAATTCCATTTGCTGAAGTAAAAGTCATTTCTGCTCTTTTTAGTTTTGTTGTTACAAGGTGTGGTGGCATGAATTTTCTGTTTTTATGTACAGTTCCAACAGCATTGGTGTTATGCAGAAGTAGTTCACTGAAAAGCATTGGAGAACTGTACCAATTGTCCATGTAAATGATACGTCCTAACACAAGCAGCTCATTACAGAGTTCAAGCACAACTTTCTCACTACGTGGCGATTTCTGGCCATCACCTTCCCCAGCAACACTCTCGCCTTCCTTTCCAGTATATAGCTTGAAATTCCATCAGTATCCAGTTTCAGAACGACAAACTTTATATAATTTGATGCCAAAACGTGCCTGTTTTAAAGGATTGAATTGAACAAAGGACAACTGCCCTCGAGACTTCATTAGACTTTCATTGATACAGATTTTCACTTCTCGCGCCAAGTGACATGACAAACTGAGCTGCCACTTCTGACTGCAATTATAATCTTCTTCTTCTTCATGTGCCATGTCCTCGCAGAACGTTGGCGATCAGTAGCATGATCTGTTGTTTGTTCATAGCTGTTCTGAACAGAGTAAGCTTTGTCACCCCAAACCACTGGCTCAAGTTGCCGAGCCATGATGTCCTACTTCTCCCCGGACCACGTTTTCCATTAATTTTCCCTTGGAGTATTACTTGCAGAAGGTGGTATTTAGAGTTCCGCATCATATGACCAAAGTATTCTAGTTTCCTTCTCTTGATGGTAGTGAGAATTTCTGGTTCTTTGTTCATACGGTGCAAAACGTCTATATTGGTCATTTTAGCTGTCTAAGGTATCTTAAGCATCCTTCGGTACGTCCACATTTCAAATGCTTGCAATCTCTTGCACATGGTCTCAGTTAGTGTCCATGCCTCAACGCCGTACAACAGAATGCTGAAAACGTAGCACCGGAGTAGTCGTGTCTGTAGTGAAATGGAAAGGTCACGGCTTGTCAAAAGTTTCCTAAGTCTCTGAAAAGAAGTTCTGGCCTGCTCAATTCTTTTACAGTGGTCTAGTAATTGGCATGGTAACTCTTAAATAAAGTGCACATAACTGAGAAGAGAATTAAATTAAAAAACTCGTAACCGTCATACCTAGGTAGAATTGGTTCTGTAGCATCTCCCTTCAGCTCCAGGCAAATGACAGAATGATATACAATGTGTAGACGTTGGGTGCTTTCTTCCCAATTGTAATACCCAGGTGCTTTCTAATACCAGTGCAGACATCACAACCACAGGAGTTATCATTATCACTAAGTACTTATAGTTATTAGTGTGTTCCAGGCTTCTTACATATAGCAACAAGTGAAATATGGAATGAAGAGTGAGAGTTTTCATTCATTCATACATCTTCACTTTAGACTTATGCCTTTCAATATGCAGTCTGAAAGCATCTGTGAATTAACCAAGCAACTCTGTACTTCTGTTATCCTCCTTGGCTAAGTCCATTCTTCTCCTAGGTAACCTATCCTCCTCCATTTGCTTCACATGACCCCACCACCAAAGCTGGTTTGTGTGCACAGCTTCATCCGTCAAGTTTATTGCTAACTTAGCCTTTATCTTCTTTTCAGAGTACATCCCTGCCATTGTTCACACCTCTTTGTACCAAAAATCATTCTTGCTCCTTTCATGTCTGTTACTGTTATGAGTCCACACACTTTTCATTCCTACATAGCGAAGTTTGTAAGAATTTTGTCTGAAGACTGACTTCCTTACAGAATACCGTTGATGAAACTGCAAGCTGACTGCATTAGCTTTGCTGCATCTGAATTTCAATTTCACCTATTTTCAAAATTTAAAATTTGAGTTCTATGTGGGAAAAAATTTCATTCTTCATAACTTATGTACAAATAGGAAATTACTTATTATTTTCAAACATTGACTATTTCTATTATCTTTAGTTTTCAGATTATTTATTTTCTCTGGAATTTTTCAGGTGATGGTAAAGAAGAGCATAAATTTTCTACATAGTGGCAAGTTCTTCAAGACTTCAAAGCATGACAAAAAGGCACTCACCAGTAAAACTGCAAATAAGAAGGTCTCTAAAAAGCCAGTTTCTTCAAGGAGAAATGTTGTTCGCCGTGTACAAGCGAGAAAGTGTGCTACTCGTCATCGCCCATATTATGACGAGATAGATATGCATGCTCTCAAGCTGATGAGCAAGTTGTGAGTACTTCATTAATTTATGTTGCTTTTTATTACAGTTACAAACTGTTATAGAAAGTGCTTCACTGATTATGTTGTGATGTGATCATTATGTTGATTCTGCAAAAAAGATATAATCATAACCATTTACCCGTTTCCAGGTCCTGCTGGGTTTTACTGGTACCTTTCCATGTTTCTCTGTCCAACCAACCAACATAGTCTATCTAGGTCTACCAAGTGAGTTGGCCGTGCTGCAGTTAGGGTCACATAGCTGTGAAATGGTGGGTTCCAATCCTTCTGCCGGCAACCCTGAAGATGATTTTGTGTAGTTTCCCATATTCACACCATGGAAAATGCTGGGGTATACATTTATTAAGGCTATGGCTAGCCAAAAATAAAGTCTAGGTCTACCTCCTGTTCTCCTTCCTTCGTTCTTAGTTTTCATCATCTGCTTCAGTATCCTTCTCTCGTCCATCCTATTAATAAGTCTGAGCCATCTAAGTTTATTTCTCTACATTTTGTCAGAAATCCCTTCCTCTTCAATTTCCTCTCTGACATTTTCATTTCATAACCTGTCATTTCTTGTCTTTTCTATCACACTACTTAAAAATTCATCTCACTAGCGTGGATTTTTCACAACTGTCTTTTTTGAGTGTCCAGGCCTGTATAGGGCAATAATACATCTTATACATCACTTTTTTTCTTTTTACGCTTCCTTCTTCCAGCAAGTTCACCACACTCTGGTAAAATGTCCTTTTGTCGGCCCTGCAGTCTAGGGGCCTATTTCACGAACGAACTTTGCAACTTTTCACTTTGCACTTTGCACTTTTCAGTTCAGATTTTGTTCCACCATCACTTTTCAGATTTGGCTTGCAAAGTGAAAAGTGAAAAGTTAGAAATCTTTTTTCACTTTTCAAGGTTGTTATGTTCCTCCATTGGTACAGAAATGCAAAGTGCAAAGAAATGAAGTGAAACATTTTCATAAATCTTGCAAAGAGATGATTCCCTTTTCATCTGTTAATTAACAAGTATGCACACTAGTTTCACGGCGTAGAATTTTGTTTAGTGATATAAACACGTTACGACATGAGCTTTTGTTAGCATCAAGTGACGACAATAAGAGAACGTACAAAGACAGGATTAATTTTCATAACCTCACTTCGACGGACTTTCGCGAGTGATATCGTATTACGCCAACACAGGCTGACTATATTCTTGAAATGATCGGTCATTTATTGAAACATGCAACAAAAAGAAGTAAATTCCTTTCCGAAAAAGAACAAATTCTTATATGCTTATATACATTGGTTAGTAAATGGTGCCCAGCTGCACGGTGTAGTACCAATGCATGGGACATCAAAATCAATTATTTGCAGAACTGTTACCAAAGTCGTAGATATTATAGTAAATGTAATATTTCCTAACAGTACGTTGGCCTGATAATCCACATAATATAGCGATGGGATTTCTAATGAATGGTGAATTTCCTTCTGTGTGTGGATGTGTTGACGGTACTCTCGTTAACATTGATGTGTGTCATCATTTGAGAGGTTATTTTTAAAGTTGCTGAAAAGGATGTCACATTTTTCTCCTTGACAACTTCCATCACAGCCAGCTTCTTGTAATAACCTTTCTTTCACATGACAAAATACTTTAACGGTACCACAATTATAGAGTCAAGTTCGCCGCGAAAAGTAAAGCATTAAAAATCATAGAGTATTAGGCCTATACAGTTTGCTCATGGAATAAACTCGATCGGATCACTCACTCGCAAAGACTTTTCACTTTGCGAAAAAATTGAAAAGTACAACCTAGATCATGGTGGAACAGAAAGACTTTGCACTTAGCAAGAATTGAAAAGTGAAAAGTGCAAAGTTGAAAAGTTGCAGAGTTCGTTCGTGAAACAGGCCCCTGGATGCCCCGGATTCAGTTTTTATCCCAGTCTGAGGGCTGATTTGAGGTGCATTCAGCCTTTCATGAGAACAGTTGAGGAGCTACCCGACATTGAGATAGTCAAGAATAAAGGCCGAGATAATTTATTGCGCTGACTACATGTCACCCCTTAATCTGCACGTCTTTGATCTGAGCTGCAGTCCCTCAATAGGCCAAGGTCCATCAAGGCTGCAGTGCCATGGGGTTTTGTTCAGTTTGGTTTTTCTGTTATATTCTTTTAATGATCTCCATGTCCAGCCCTGCATTCTGCATCAGTTCACTTTCCAAGTACTTGAAGCTTTTTACAATTTCCTGCAGAAAAGAATATCTTGATAAACATTTGCTTAATTCTCTCTGTTTTAGAATTAGTGGAAAATGAAACTATGGTGAATAGAAAGCAGGTTATTTGTGAACAGTGAGAACCATGCTAGTGGTTATGTTGAGTAGTAAATTTCTTGTCACAGTAGACGTTCAAATATGCCGACTTCAACCTCAGACAAGGCAAATGTTTAACTCGTCTGAGTTTAACAAGGGCCACAGAATCAGAAAGGAATAAACAAATGACAAGTCATATACTGGGTATCCTTGAAAGGGGTTTCTAATATTTATAAAGGAGGCAGCACGCAACAGACAAAGGAAGAAAGGTCCTATAAACATTGGTCGCAAACCCAATATCTTTGGAGTTATGGTCTGCTACCACTAGCATCAGTGATCAATAATTTACGGAGGTTCGTATGAAATAACATCCAGCTCTATCTGTCAGAATGCTTCTTTTAATATTACGGGTATAGTGTGTTTCATTGTGGTTAGATACAGTCCAAATGCCACCTACGATGCACGATATAACATTGGTTATAAACATACTAGCGCATTGTGTTGTCAGATGATACAAACTTCATGGTTTTGATCCTTATTGAATTGCGATCATATTAATAATTAAACTTATGTTGTAATGGTCCACCTTTTCAATGTTTGCAATGTTTACATTACATTTCTAATCTTATACAATAAGAATTGAAGGAAGGATCCACCTTTCAATACTCTGTTATTAAGTTGAACCAAATAGAAATTACAACCTGTTCATTTGGGACTGGTTTCAACATATTTGAAGTGTCATCATCAACCAAATAGCAAAGCAGTGCAAAAATTTCATAAAGATCTAAAAACACATAACACAATGATCACAGACAAAAAATTAACATTATTTTGTGCCGAAGCAATTTCAGTTGATGTTCATAACACAGTTATCACAGTCAAAAGAGTAAAAAAAACACCACTATTTTGTGCCGAAACAAATCCAGTTGAAGTTCATAAGCAGGTCTAGTACAATCTTGTTATGCTGCATTCACATACGAAAATGTA
Organism: Anabrus simplex; assembly: GCF_040414725.1. Lineage (NCBI taxonomy): Eukaryota > Metazoa > Arthropoda > Insecta > Orthoptera > Tettigoniidae > Anabrus > Anabrus simplex. The sequence goes on along the minus strand of NC_090265.1, from coordinate 882,858,430 downwards.
TGAGATCAATAACGAGTTAAAGGACTTGTTGTAATATGAAAACTTGAAGGATAACTCATTATGATATTGAACTTGAGATATGCAGTTACGTATAGTTGTTGCTAGGCAGGTCTTGTAGGCATTTGTTTCTCCCACCGAAGAGTAAAAGGTGATGTAATTGAAGTCTTAGGAAAACAGTGTAGGACTTAATTTTGACAATTCAAAGCAGATATATAAATTTTAAAAATAATTTAAATCGTTAAAATGAATAAAACCAAACAAAAATATATAAAAAATAGGAAGACACTTTTAAAAAAATTACAATGTGAGGCTCAACTCGAACAGCTTGCCGTAGTGACTGATAAATGAATGGGAGATGATAAATAAAGAAAAGGGTGGGGAATAATGAACGCTTATTAGAGGGTGGGAGGGAAAGGACAAATGGGGCGGGGGGTATCTAAGGAGGACCATCTCGGTGTTGCAGAAGGGGCAAATAGCATGAGAGGGTATTGTGTAAATTGTGAAAGATTGATTGCTTACTTGTTGACTTGGGGTTATTTAAAATGGAGATGAGAAAATCGAAGGAAAGGGCGTTAGGCTTCTCAGAAATATCATTCAAGTTAAGGTTTGGATTGAAAAACTGGTTGAGGTGTATAAAACAGTTTTCACTGATGTCTAGGAAGTGCCGAGAATTTCAATATCTTCGTCTGTTGTAGTGAAAATATGTTTTGTGTCGTGTATACGTTGCCCCACTGCTGAAAATCTGTTGTATTTTATTGCATTAACGTGTTCAAAGTATCTAATTTTGAAGTTACGACCAGTTTGGACCTATGTAAGAAGAGTTACAGTTGTTGCACTTAAAACGGTATATGCCTGACTTAGAAAAGAGACTTGTTTTATTTAAGGAGTTGGAGTTTAATAATTCAAGGTTTCTATTATTACTTCGAAAAGAAATCATGGTGTTGTGTTTTTTAAAGACATTAGCAATACTGTAGGCATTTATATTGAATGTGAATATGGAGTAAGCAACTGGTTTAGGTTTATCTTTTAAGAGTGTTGTGTTGAGGGTGGTGTAAAATATCTATTTCAATTCAATTCAATATTCTAAAGGCTAATGCCTTGTCGATACAACCACTCTTTTCTTTCATTGGCCCATTTCTGATTTAGGGGAAAGAAGAATAGCAAACACATCAGTACCTTCACATGCTCTACATGAACTACCAACTAGATCCCTAAACACTGTGTATGGTTTAAGATATTTTGATGCTGAAAGTTATCGTAGGATGGGAATTTGATTTATACGAGAGACTTCATTATTTTCTAAATCACCTTTCATTATGCTTTTTGGATAAAAGAGTGATTCCACATAGTTACATCAGTTATTTCATGATTTTGTTTCATGTTATATGTTCTGAACCTAATTTGTAAAATTTTGCAAAAAATTTTGCGATTTCGCACCTTGTGAAAAACAGGTGCCTCTGCTTATGACCAGTCCCATTCTTTCAAATTCTGCTTGCCAAAGGTTTAGTTTAGCGTGTACTTCTGGTTTTGTCTCACCCCATAGCATAGTACCATCAGCAAATAAGACCGCACTTGTTATCAGATCCTTCCTTTCCACTGCTTGTAAAATCTCATCCATTATAATAATGAAGAGAAGTGGTGATAGAAAATTTCCTCGTTGAACTCTGCTCTTGGTTTCAAAACAACTTGATCTGCCTCCTTGAAATTGCATACAGCTCTTTGTTTCTTAGTATAGTTGTTCAACTTGAGCTATAATCTCATCTGTCATTTCTTTATGTTTCAGACATTCTCATATGTGCTTATGTGGTACATGATCTTATGCCTTTTCAATATCCAAACAAACAACCATAACCATTCTGTTCTCATCCCATTATTTTACAAAGAGTATTCTTGTCAAAAAAAATCAGGTCCTGGGTTGACCTGTCCAGTCTAAATCTACTGTTTATTGTTCTTCCTCAAATGGAGGTTCAACAAATTTTCTTATTGTTCTCTCTAGGAGGGACTCGTATATTTTAACCATGAGATAGAAGGATTATACCTCGATAGTTATTACACTTCTTTCGGACACCTTTCTTAAATAGTGGAATGATGACACCTTATTTACTGGGAATTTCATTTCTTTCTTCCAATTTTATTTAGCACTTTTTACAACCATTGTGTTCCTTGTTCTCCAAGTGCTTTGATCATGTCCACATTGAGCTCACGCAGTCCAGCAAACTGGTTGTTTTTCATTTTACATACTTTAACGTGCTCCTCCTAATCTACAAGAATCTACGATTTTGTGTTGTACCTGTTTATCTGCTCCCTTCACCATCATCTCTTCTTCCTGCTACTATGTATATTTTCGCTACCTGCTCGTCTGCCTCGTGCTCCACCATCATCATGCTCCCGCTACATACTAAGCAGCCTGTCTTTTCAGCTGTTTCTGCGCTACATCATCTGTGATGTCATCAAACTTTTTCGATGCTTCCCTCCTGTTTGAGGACGGTCCTCGTGTCCTCCTATAAATGGGCCAGTGAAATCAGTCTGGCTTCGAGTGTGGTTTGGAGTAGAGGGAGCTCCAATTTTTGTGTGTGTTCCTTGTATGGACTTTATTATTTTTCCATCAGTCTGGAAAAATCCATCAAGCATGAGGACTGGGTGAGCTAATGAATTATTTTCTCACTTTCACGCAGGAACTTTAACATTCCTATTTGCCCTTCAGGCTGTATCAAACTTCCTATCTTGCTGCCTTTTGGTGACTTATGTTCATCTTTTAAAAGTGAGTACTTAAACTCTCTGTCTCTTTAAAGTTAACTCTGTCATGTTGGACTGTATATCAAGATGTGGTTAAGAACTTTAAAACTCTGTTTAAATTACCTAAAGCAAAAACTTAGTGCACCGCGTTCATGTGCTTTCCTTTAATTTTATAACCCTTAATTACACACTTGCAGGATTCGATCTCTTTTCTCCCTCTTCCCCCCCTCCCTGTCTTGTTCCTTTCTTTGTGACATTCTCTCTTTTAATTATATGCTTTTTAAACACCCTAGAGGTGTGATCCTATTGTGGTCTTTGATCTCAAATCTTGTATATCAAATTGTTAAACTCTAATTCTTTTGAAATTAGTTATTGTATCTAAACAAAATGCATTTTTTTCTTGGTGCTAAATTGTTAGAATATAATTCTTCGGCATCTAGTTATTGTATTCTAAAGCTTCATTGTGATGCATTCCTTCTTGGTGTCAAATGGATAGAATCTATACCTTTTGAAACTGGTTGTTATTTCAAAAATTTTGATTGTAAATGTTTTCTTTTGTTATCACTCATTATGAAAACAAAATATATTTGTTAGAATATGTTTGTTTGAAATTCATCTGTTCCTCTTCAGTATGTTTGTTTTCCCTTTATTAATCATTTTGTACCTACCACAGATTTCTCTCCTTTTTCCCCAACACTGCTTCTTGCTCTGCTATCGCTACAAAGTTTGTGCTTATGATTTCCAATAAAGAGGTTTAATTTCCTTTTTATATAATGGTGTTTACTTACTTCATCGACTTAGGTACTATGGTCTGGTGGTTCATGCCAAAATGAGATACTAGTTGCTACCGATTAATACCTTAAGTTTGGTGTCAAGCATCATTGACTAGTCACGTTGCTTCACGTGCCAATACTGTACTGTTCAGGTACATGTACTACAAACATCATTATAAAGTTGCAAAACGCAACAAATGGTAGCAGAATACATTGCAATTTCTTTCTATTCAGTGATAGCAAACCTTTTACGTGTTGTACCCACTTCTAATCTGTATCCACTTCTTTTTATCTAAACATTTTTTTGTTGGATTGACATACTCTTCTTCTCAACATTATGGCTTGTTTTTCTGATAATTTCCCACTATTTGATAGTACTAATCTATCTCCACCTCCGTTATATCAAAATATTTCTTTGCCGAATCCTCCAAGTGCTGACTAATTTCACTTTCTGATGGTACTACTTCATCAACTCATACTCCCACCAGAGTAACCCCTCCCAATCCATTAATAGATTCTGATAGGAAACCCTCTTCTTCATTTATACAATATCCTATGCCTCCCCAACCACGTTTGTTTACTTCCTCTTCAGTACCACAAAGCAATTCTGTAGATACTTCACTTAGTATTCAAATTATCAAACAGTCTTTGGTTCAGGTCCCTCAGTTACAACATACTGACCCTCATAGCTTAACTGTATGGTTGTTTTTAAATATTAAACTAGCTTCCTTTCCTCAGCTGATTGGGCTGATTTCCTCCAAAACTACGGGCTATCTAACCAATTTTTAGCTTGAGACTATGTTAAATTTTTCTAATTGGTTTCAACTTTGTACTGCTATCCATAACTATTTTCTACCTTATGAGGTACGTAATAAACTTAGTTTCAAATTTATCCGTCGTCATCAACTCCCGAGTGAACCAACTCATGACTACTGTATTTAGATTCGATCACTGCTTACAGTGAAGTTTTAAATGTTGCTTATACTACTCATGAATTGATTTCTATCGTCCAATTTTATGCCACCCCCTCGTTCCGTCAACTATTTAATGCTTTAAATCCTCCTACCTCCTTATCCCAGTTGTATAATTTAGCCCAGTCCCACGCTATCAATTCTCTTGGGGATGCTTCATATTATTCTTCCATTCCTCCACCAGTTATAACTCCTATTCAACCTGCGATTCATCCTGTCTCATCACCTACCACATTGTCTCAGTCCATCTCTTGTTCTTCCATCATATGTTTTTGATGTAAAGGTAGGGGACATATGTCGAAGAATTGTGCCACTCTCCATCAGGGAAACACATTTTTACCTTCGCCAATAGGCGACATGAAGGGGAAAATCTGCCTTCCACAACTCAACTTTCCACTAATAGTGATAATATCTTTGGTTCTTTGCATAATCATTCTGTTCTCCAATCACCTTCTCAATTACCTTTTCAGGCTTCAATTACGGACTCTCCTTCTTTCGTTCCTCGTACTTCACATCTTATTGTTACTATTAATAACATCCCGTCAATTACTCTCTTGGACTCCGGAGCTGCTGTTTCACTCATTAGTTTCTCTTTCTTTAAATCACTTCAAGATATTTTTCCTCATTTTCAGTTTTCTTTCTCCATTGCCCATTGTGTTTTCGCCTCTAATCATTCTATTGATATTATTGGTAAAATCTCTCTTAATGTGAAGATTCAGCATTTTTCTTGGCCATTTACGTTCCTTATTATACCAGATTTATCTTCCCCCATAATTTTGGTCTATGACGTTTTTTTCACACCGGGCTTATTCTTGATTCTTTCAATTCTCTTGTTTATTTTCATTTTTCTTCAAAATCTGTCCCATTAATTAATTATGCTGATTATCCCTCAAAAACTTTGTCAACATGTTTTAATAACTCTTTTTCTATTAGCTCTATTCAGTTAGATCAAATTCAGTGTTTGGTAAATGGATTTTCTGATGTTATCACTCCTGTTCTTGGCACTGTGAAAAACTTTCAAACTCACATTGATTTAAGTGATACAACCCCTGTTCGTTCTTCTTCTTATTTTTTAAGCCTTCCTCGTATGAAAATTTTGAATCAATTGATAAAATGCTTGTAGACAAAACTATTGTTCTTTCTTCTTCAAACTGTGCCTCACCTGCTTTTATTGTCGACAGTGACAGTTTGGACAAATAGTCGGCCTTAGATTTACTCATGCCTTCTATTTAATTTGTAGGACTCTTAATACAGGACCCAAGGGTTTGGTTGATTGGCTCTGAAAAGAGCTTCTGTGGGCTGTCATTTGTTTGTGTACCATTGGTCAGGAGATCTCGAGAGACATTCTGACCACCAAGTTTGAAGTGTTATATTGTTTGTTATATTTTTTGAATGTTTGTGTGTAGAGTTATTTACTGGTCATAAGCTAAACAAATAATATTAATTGTCAACAAAATGGATGGATCTTCTTGATTTATTGTTGATTATCGTAAACTCAACTTTCGCATACTTTATGATGCTTATCCCGTGCCTAAAATACAGTCCACCTTTCAGCATTTTTCAAACTCTAAGGCCCGGTTTTAACAACACATGTTAGTACTTAACAAGGTGTTAAATCATTTTAACATACGATTTAAGAAAATTTGCATTTCATCAACAAATGTTAACATTAACAAATGTTAAACTGCGTATTAAAGTTAACATCAGCCATTTCCAATGTTAAATGGTTAACATTAGCATTTAGCAACCTGTTCCAAAATGGCTGCTGTGAATCTCGCTTTCGAGGTGGAATTGCTCTATTTAGATCTTTTACAAAACAATCCTGATCGAAGAAGAGTTCAGCGACGTAATGACTTTGAAAATTTGACGGATCTGAAATTTCTTCATAGATACAGGTTATCGAAAACAGTCGTTGCTAAGGTTGTTGACAAAATTCAAGTGAGGTTAGAATATCCTACGAAGAGAAACTTACCTCTTTCTCCAATGTTGCAGGTACTGATAATATTACGAGTTTTTGCTACTGGTTATTTTCACATAATGGCCGGAGACAATGCTGGAATTTCTAAAGCCACTGTTAATAGAGTTGTTTGTCGAGTGTCTGCAGCAATAGCATCCATGAGAAGGAGGTATATAACATTCCCTTCAGTACAAGAGCGTCAGCAAATTATCCGCGACTCCTATGAAATAAGCCGTTTTCCTGGTGTTTGTTCTATGTGCAATAGATTGCACACATGTAAGAATCCAATCACCTGGAGGCAATTGGGCCGAAATATATCGTAATCGAAAGGGATATTTCTCTGTTAATGTTAATGTTCAGGTGATTAGTGAGCCTAACCTCCAGATCAGGGATATACTTGCTAGGTGGTCTGGTTCTGCACACGACAATACAATATTTAATAACTCCCATATTGGAGCACAGTTTGAAGAGGGACAATTAACGAAGTGATTTTGTTAGGTGACAGCAGATACCCGCTAAAAAAAGTATCTGTTTACCCCCATTGAAACCCTCGCGGACTTTTCCCGCGCCTCGTCCTTTTCTTTTATCGTCAAGCCATCTGTGCGCTTGCACTCAATAACTTATATATATTTACTAACTAATTCAATTAACAACTCTTTTTCGAAGGAGGAAAAATTAGAACTACTATTCTGTTTCACTTCACGCGCCATATTTTACAGCTGTGCTCAAACAAAAGCGCATCAGAGCACGCTGTAAAACAGCATGTTCGTACCACTGCCTCCTTGATTCGCACCAGTTCGCAATATTGGGAGAGTTAACAGTCGATTAGTTAACATTTCACAAGAAAAGTTTGATGAAACGCAAGAAACCTAACAAGATGTTAAATTTCTAACTCCGTATTAACTAACTACTTGTTAGTATATATTTAACATGTGTTGATGAAACCGGGCCTAAGTATTTTACTATTTTTGATCTTAATTCTGCGTATAATCAAATCCCTCTGGATGAAATTAGCTCTCGTTATACTGCTTTCATCACCCCTAATGGTCTATATCAGTTTAAAAAGTCCCCTTTGGCCTAAATTTCAGTTCTCAAATAATGCAACATTTTGTTGATTCTCTTTTTTCTGATATCAAATATAAATATTTGTTTCCTTTCATTGATGGTATTCGTATCTATTTCCCCAATTTTGAGTCTCATCTCCAGCATGTTTGTGAGGTTTTGACGTGTTTATGGTCTGTTGGTCTTACTGTTAATCCCTCTAACATTTTGATTGCCCAAACTTCCATTAAGTTTTTAGGTCATATTCTAATTTCACATGGTGTTGCTGTTGATTCCGACAGGGTTTCTGCTATTCACAAGGCTCCCCTCAAATTTTTTTTAAAAACATGGTATGATTGGTTTTTAAGGCAAATTTATTCCTCATTTTACTCAAATTTCTGAACCCCTTAATTTGTTAAAATTCAAAAGCATAAAATTTCATTGGCATGAATCTCAACAAACTGTCTTCCGTACTTTAAAAACTAAATTATCTCAAGCGCCCCTTTTGCAGCTTCCTGATTTTGATCTTACTTTTGAATTTTCCATGGATGCTTTTGATGTGGCTATTGGTGGTGTTTTACAACAAACCAATAATGGCCAAACTCTTCCTTTTTTCTTTTTGCTAGTTGCTTTTACGTTGCACGGACATAGATAGGTCTTACAGCGACGATGGGACAGAAAAGGGCTAGGAGTGGGAAGGAAGCGGCCGTGGCCTTAATTAAGGTACAGCCCCAGCATTTGCCTGGTGTGAAAATGGGAAACCATGGAAAACCATTTTCAGGGCTGCCGACAGTGGGGTTCGAACCTACTATCTCCTGAATACTGGATACTGGCCGCACTTAAGCGACTGCAGCTATCAAGCTCGGTCAAACTCTTCCTGTAGCCTACTTTAGTCACATATTATCCCCCGTTGAGCGTATAAATTGTGTGTATGAATGTGAAGCTCTTGCCTTGCTTTTGTCCATTGAACACTTTGCTGATTATCTGGACCATAGGGAATTTGTAGAAAGCACCGATAATCAGCCTCTTTCTTGAATATTAAACAATGCTCCAAAAATTGGTGGAACTGGTCGCTGGCTACTTCGACAATCTTGTTTCAAATTTTCTCTCAAATTTTTATCTGGTTTCCAAAATTCTGTTGCTGATGCCGTATCTCGCCTATTTGATGATTATCATGAAAATTCTTCCGAGATAAATCAACTCCCTGTCAACAATATTAATACTATCTCTTCCATTATCCTTTCATACTTATCATCATCATCATCATCATCATCATCATCATCATCAAAATCTCGATCCCTATTGTCAATAACTAAAGAATGATATTCTTTCACCAAATTATTCTGGCCCTTTTCATCTTTTTAATCAACTAGTTTTCAAACCCACTCCTAAGTCCATTCCTCGACTCATTCTCCCTTCTGCTTTGCGAGCTATGGTTCTCCAATATTTTCATGTTTCCCCCACTGGGGGACATTTTGGTATGGCCAAATCATATTCTCCTCTTGCTTCACAACTATTCTGCAATAATGTGCATAATGACATTCATTCTTGGGTTCAATCCTGTGACTTGTGTCAAAAACATAAGCCCCCAAATGCACAACCCTTTGGTTCTTATGCTGCTTCTTCTTCTACCTACCCTGCTGAAAATTTTTATATTGATATTGTGGGACCTCTTGTCAGATCCTCTAAATCTAATTATATTTTTACTTTATTATATGTTTTTCTAAATTTCTTATTGTTCACCCATTGCAAAAAAAAAAAATCTTCCCAGATCATTATAAATTTCTTAATTAATCAGATTTTTCCTCTTACTGGTCTTCTTCCTAAATTTCTTTTTTTAGTTTAGCCGGGCTGAGTGGCTCAGACAGTTAAGTCGCTGGCCTTCTAACCCCAACTTGGCAGGTTCGATCCTGGCTCAGTCCGGTGGTATTTGAAGGTGCTCAAATACGACAGCCCCACGTCGGTAGATTTACGGGCACGTAAAAGAACTCCTGCAGGACTAAATTCCAGCACCTCGGCGTCTCCGAAGACCTTAAAAAAAAGTAGTTAGTGGGACGTAAAACAAATAACATTATTATTATTATTAAATTTTTAGTTTTGTGTAATGCAACTATATTTACCTCTATAACATTCTACAATCTATGTTTTCACATAGGCTTAAGAAAATTGTACTTCTCCATATCATCCTCAGGCCAATATTGTCGAGCGCTACCACCGAAATTTGAAGTCTTTTCTTTCTATCTTTCACTCTCATGATCAAAAATCATGGGATTCTGAACTCCCTCATTTTGCTTTGGCATTGAACGCTACTGTTAATAGTTCTACCTCCTTTTCCCCTGCTAAATTATTTTTGGGTAGGGATTTTCATACATCCCTATCTTTAAATTGTGATTTACCTACACTTTTGGATACCCCTTCTCATTTACTTACTAATTCTCAACTCCAATTGACTCTCCAAAAGTTTCATCAGGCATGGGATGTTCATAAACGGACTTGTAACGCTCGTCTTCGTCCAGCTAGGTTTAAATTATTTGATCTTGTCCTTTTAAAAAACCATCCCATAAGTTCTGCTCAGCATCAGTTCTCTGCTAAGCTTTGCCCTCGTTGGTTGTGCCCTTACTGTATTCTTTCTTTTCATTCCTCTGTTACGGCTTTGCTTCTACTTGTTTCTAATCCACTTGATGTTAAACAGGCTCACTTTTCACAACTAAAGAAATTTTCATCATAACCTCTTTTGTTATATTATGCCCCTTCCTTGCTTTTTCTGGTGCGGGGTAGGCAACGAGGGGGGGGAGTAGGGGAGTGGAGATCGAGGTTCTTATTTTGTATGCACTCTATAAATTTATGTTTCTTACCCACATCTTCTCGCCTGCCTCGTGCTCTGCCATCATCATGCTCCCGCTACATACTGAGCAGCCTGTCTTTTCAGCTGTTTCTGCGCTACATCATCTGTGATGTCATCAAACTTCCCTCCTGTTTGAGGACGGTCCTCGCGTCCTCCTATAAATGGGCCTGTGAAATCAGTCTGGCTTCGACTGTGGTTTGGAGTAGAGGGAGCTCCAATTTTTGTGCGTGTTCCTTGTACGGACTTTATTATTTTTCCATCAGTCTGGAAAAATCCATCAAGCATGAGGACTGGGTGAGCTAATGAATTATTTTCTCACTTTCACGCAGGAACTTTAACATTCCTATTTGCCCGTCAGGCTGTATCAAACTTCCTATCTTGCTGCCTTTTGGTGACTTATGTTCATCTTTTAAAAGTGAGTACTTAAACTCTCTGTCTCTTTAAAGTTAACTCTGTCATGTTGGACTGTATATCAAGATGTGGTTAAGAACTTTAAAACTCTGTTTAAATTACCTAAAGCAAAAACTTAGTGCACCGCGTTCATGTGCTTTCCTTTAATTTTATAACCCTTAATTACACACTTGCAGGATTCGATCTCTTTTCTCCCTCTTCCCCCCTCCCTGTCTTGTTCCTTTCTTTGTGACATTCTCTCTTTTAATTATATGCTTTTTAAACACCCTAGAGGTGTGATCCTATTGTGGTCTTTGATCTCAAATCTTGTATATCAAATTGTTAAACTCCAATTCTTTTGAAATTAGTTATTGTATCTAAACAAAATGCATTTTTTTTCTTGGTGCTAAATTGTTAGAATATAATTCTTCAGCATCTAGTTATTGTATTCTAAAGCTTCATTGTGATGCATTCCTTCTTGGTGTCAAATGGATAGAATTTATACCTTTTGAAACTGGTTGTTATTTCAAAAATTTTGATTGTAAATGTTTTCTTTTGTTATCACTCATTATGAAAACAAAATATATTTGTTAGAATATGTTTATTGAAATTCATCTGTTCCTCTTCAATATGTTGGTTTTCCCTTTATTAATCATTTTGTACCTACCATGGATTTCTCTCCTTTTTCCCCAACACTGCTTCCTTGCTCTGCTATCGCTACAAAGTTTGTGCTTGTAATTTCCAATAAGGAGGTTGAATTTCCTTTTTATATAATGGAGTTTATTTATTTCATCGACTTACGTGCTATGGTCTGGTGGTTCATGCCAAAATGAGATACTAGTTTCTACCAATTAATACCTTAAGTTTGGTGTCAAGCGTCATTGACTAGTCACGTTGCTTCACGTGCCAATACTGTACTGTTCAGGTACATGTACTACAAACATCATTATAAAGTTACCAAAATGCAACAGTACTTCTGTCTTCACTTCCTGCCAGGTCAAAAACTTCCTGTATTAATTTTGATAGGATTTGGAGGGTCGTCTTGTGGGTCGTCATTTGTGTTACAGTTCAGTAAGGGATTGAAACTCATTTCAGTTAATTTTACATATAAAAATGGAAGTCACTTTGGAGTGATCTTTAAAGGTATAAAAATGAAAATAGACTTAATTAATGATGCACTTTGAGGCCTCTGTATCAGAGTAGCTGATGACCTCGGCATCCCTAGAAAAATAAAAAATTCCTAAGTCCCTGTGGGGGCCAGGCTGGGGGATTTATAAATTTGGGGCTCAGAATAGGAATGTAAGTGTAAGCATTTCTTTCACCCAGTGGGTATACTTTTATAAAGGGATGACCTACAGTTTTCATGGCCTTGAAAGTTTCCTGAAAGTACTAATTTAACCCCCTCCCACCAATCCAGATGGCGGCAATGATTGCTGTTAGCCTGATACCGACGGAAAAATTCCAAAATGTTCAAATGTTTGACATTTTCCCCCCCAAAAAATATTGAAATATGGAGGCAATTTTAATGACTGTGCTGACCTTTGTTTCAAGGTATTTGGTATTTAGAGGCTAAAGAGTAAGTCGTGTTACAAAACAGGTAACACAATCGCACCCAGTCTGGAGAGATCTATCTACAACTTTGGTTTTATGACTTTTAGTCGTATCTCTATCCCTTATATATTAGATAGAGCTGCATTGGATTTTAGCTAAATTTTGAATATTTTTACACATATATTTTATAGTTTGACACACTTGTAGGAAATATAGAATCAGCAAATTCAGCATGCACATTGGCACGACCAGTGGCCATATGCTAGCCAAATTTTATGATCCCAGTTGCGACATACGTGTCTGAAAAATAAAGCAGTGTTTGAAAACTGTATCCAAATTTCACCTTTTCAAAGTATCTAACTCAATCTCTCTCAAAATATAGGAGATACAAGGAAATGTCATAGGAACAACCATGTAGAACACTAAAACAGGCAATCTGATGGCGCAATCCGTTTGTCGATATGACTTGCCGTTTGGGAGCAGTAAATCTTGAAATAAAGATTTTGAAATTTGGGGCTGAGCATAAGAATGCAAGTGTAAGCATTTCTTTCACCCATTGGGATAAGTTTTTCGAAGTGATGAAGGCTGAGATTGTCCAATTGGCACATTTCTAGAATATCTGCTAGTTTGGAGGTTTTCGCGGTGAGCATGCCAATGCTCAACTTCGGCAACATGTTCCCTGCTTTCTGCCCAGAGCAGTTGCCCTAGCTTTTACCTCACTTTTGCGGGGATGCAATCCGTCAGTTATCTTTCTACAAATATGTCGTACTCTCATGGTCGGCATGGTTTGACAAAATGTTTTACAGCCCGTTGTCGCCTGTCTAGCTGAGACCTGAGACCTGGAGGCTGCCGTCGACTCTACCGTCGAGTTCATCCACCACCTGTCCTACTGCTGATATTGGCAGTCAGTAGAGTACCATGGACCTATACTTTGATCCTTTCAAAGAAGCTTCATGAGACATGGTGAGATGGCTTCCAGTGGAATTTCCTCCACTGATGGGGTCATCACCCCACCTGAAGGAGCTCATCCACCTGATGTTCTTGGCATCCTTGTGAAGTCAGGTTATTTACCGCAACCCAACACTCAGGGCTGAGTCGCTCGCTGTATGGTCTTCTCGATTACCATAGTGGAACGTTCCGGCTAGACAGTGTTCCAATGGCTTTTCATTTGTTACAGATGCACCAACAAAAACAAGTTAAAGAACGCTATTTCATCAAATGATCAAGAAACCTCAGGGTGCAAAGTGCTTTCTCCATCAAACTTCTTAGAGCAGTCTTCACAAGTTAAACCATTGTATGCATTATTGCTGTATTCATTGTGGCACATTATTGTGGTTTCTTGCTGCCCTTTAATATTTGGCGGTATAAAAAACATTGAACTTTGTCACCAGCAGCTACAAAAAGAGAGTATTCTCCCATAACACATTGAAGTGAAGTGAACTCGTGTCCTCATCCCGAGGCGCAGCTCTTTTCAAGTACACCCCCATTGGAGGTGAGCTGCATGTACCATTTCAACCACATACCAGCCCTCCTGCCATTCTTAAATTTCTGGCAGTACCGGGAATCGAACCCAGACCCCCAAGGACGGCAGCTAATAACACTAACCATTATGCTACGGAGGCGGACCCACAACACATTAAAACGGCATGACTGGTGGTCCTTCTTCCTTCTCTTACACCTTTCCCTTATAGATAAAAGCAGGTGAAATACCAATAGAAAGCTGACTGTCACACCGGTCAATGTTATCTCTCCAGCAACACATGCTGGACATGCCTTTCCCTACTTCTCATTCGCGAGTGGGCTCGTTCACTCTTACACAAGGCTCTGGCTCAATGAGCGCTGATTTTACAGGTGTTATCCGAATAGATAACATCTGAATATCTTGTCATTTTCATTGTTGCTTGAAGCCATTTACACTTCTGTTGACCCTGTACTTCTCTGTCTGATATTAATTTCATTGATCCATGCTACTTTATTATGCTGAGTGTTAAACTCTCCTCCTACTTCTTACATAGATTATTGAGTTACAGAAATTGCCACAAATAACCATTAGTTCTTCATTCTTTTAGCAGTGCTGAATATACAGTCTGTAAATAGCAATTGATATCCTTTTGCTGTATATTAGTGTACGAATAGATGATGATTGAGGGAATATGTTAGTATTCTGAAACAGTCCAGTTTATTTATATGTTATGTGCTTTCTGAGATATGATTTTCATGGCAGTATTTTGTTTTTCAGGCGAGTTGAATGGTCCACAGAAGAAGACAATCTTTTACTACTTTGTAAAGTAGCCAGCATGTACCTTTGTCCCAACCCTCGTCAGCAGATCATTGGCTTCCATGTAGTCCGTGATATCCTTCATGAAGCAATACCTGTGAGTCACTTTAATCATGAATGTGTAAAAATGAGCATTTTAGTACTATTTTTGTTTCAGTTTCTTTCATTAAAAGACTTGTCACATTAAAAATTAAGGGCCAGTTGCAGAAACGGTGTTTAGACGATGTCAATGGTTAAACCATGCCTAAGTATGGCGGCTGCATTGCAGGGACGTTATTTATCACTTAGACACTGTCTAAAACCGATGTTCAACCGGCTATGCTTAAACACTGCCGAGAACACTGTTTAACCTCAAATGAGAGGAGTGAATCACAGTCAAAGTTTATGTACCATGAAACATGTAATTTTTATTATCATGTTGAGACGATTCCAGGAAGAAAGGTTGGTCTGTGGGTCGCCTACTGCAAAATCGCAGCAATTCCTTTGAAATGTACGGGGAGGTAAAGCTTAAAATAAGATTTTTCTTTTCAAGAGACTTGTTTCTTGAGACTGACAAAGGGACTCTCTTGTAACTGTCAACTTGAACACAATTCTTGGCAACCGATATATTTTATTATACACGGGGTAATTTCCATGGAATTATAGGTCACTTCGACTACATACACGCCAAAATTAGTTGTCCCAATCGTCAGGGGGCTGTCACATACATCAACTGGGAGGTATTCACTTACATTTACTGCCAAGTAAGCATACATAATAGTGAAAACTAAAAAGTAGGTTTTATGTGGTTTATATAATACTAGCTGTTACCCACGGATTTGCTCGCAAGGATTTCGTAATTTGATAAAAATTACTTCTTCCTCGGTACTGCACTAAGACATTATCTGTAAATCCCTAGAGTATAAAACTCACCGAAAAATTGCATTTCATTTACCCCAGAACCTCTTTGTAAACCACGTTTGTGGCATTTCCTTTTGGGGCTAAGATGACCAAGCTGCTGGCAGACCTAAATCTGAAACACGGGACATGGAACTCTATGTGCGAGAAACAGTCCTCTTTTATGTCAAAAAAATGTTTTCTTTATTTCTAAAGGAGATTTCAAATACCAAATTTCACGTCTGTAACATCTTAGTTTTTGAGATATAAGTATCCTCGTAAAGAGAAATCAACTCCTTCTTCACTTATATTCGATCTCCAGCTTGATTTTCCGAAAACAAGAAGTACGTGTTTCTTTATTTTTCAACAAGACTACAAATACCAATTTTCACGTCTGTAACATGTTACGTTTATGAGATATAATGTAGATATACTCATTATAAAAACTGCCCCACTCCTTGGCTGAGTGGTCAGCGTCGAGGTCTTTGGTTCACAGGGTTTCGGCTTCGATTCTGAGCTAGGTTGGGGTTTTTAATCGCGTGTGATTAATTCTTCTGGCTTGGGGACAGGTTGTTTGTGTTTGTCCCAACATTATCCTCTTCGTATTCACTCAACACACCATATTACCAACCACAACAGGAACACACAATAGTAATTACATCCCTACGCATACGGTTGCCGTCATGAAGGGCGTCCAGCCGTAAAACAGGGCCAAATCCACGTGTGCGACACAGTTCGCACCCGCAGCCCCACAGGTGTGGCTAAAGCGATAGGAGAAGATACTCATTTCAAAAACTCCCCCACTTTTTTATTCTTTTCACTCCCTTAAGTGGATTTTCCAAAAAAAAGTGTGCTCACTTTTAAAGGAGTTTACAAGCACCAATTTTAACGTCTGTAACATATTAATTTTCTGAGATATATGTATCCTCATATTAACAGTTCAACTCTTTCCTTATTTCTGTTCACCCTCCCCCCCTTAAGTGGATTTACTGAAAAAGAACATTTGTGTTCTTTTATTTTTAAAAGGAGATTCCAAATACCAATTTTCATGTCTGTAACATGTTAGGTTTTTGTGAAATATTGTAGATAATTTCGCTGCTGTAGAATCCTGGAGGTGACGTTGCCATGGTTACGGCAGTTAATTACTTTATCCGATTCCTAGAGCAGGGGTAGTGTGATGCCAATATCTCCGTAATGGTTGGTTTTAGGGCCTTAAAACATGGTTTTCGGGCCCATAGGGCTTACAGAGTGTTGTTCTTTGCGTCAAGGGGATTAAATTGAGCTTTGTCTCATCCTTATACGACAAATTCGATATTTTGCCTATATTAGCCTATTATTTTTATATCTCCCCCTCATCCCCCCCACCTCAAATCGTTTTGAAAATAAAATACAGCCCATGTTACTCACTGGCAATGTAGCTTTCTGTAGGTGAAGTCATTTTTAAAATCGGTTCAGTACTTTTTGAGTCTATTCGTTACAAACAAACATACAAATTTTTCCTCTTTATAATGTTAGTATAGATATAATCATCACTCTAATTCAGATATGTTTTCGGCAACTATGAGATAGGAAAAGGCAAAGACTGGGGAAGAAGAGCCGAGGCCATAACAACAGCCTGGTGTAAAAATAGGGAAACTACGGAAAACAATCTTCTCTTTTTTTGGTATTTGTTTTGCGTCACACCGACACAGATAGGTCTTATGGCGACGATAGGATAGGAAAGGCCTACGAATGGGAAGGAAGCGGCCGTGGCCTTAATTAAGGTACAGCCCCAGCATTTGCCTGGTGTGAAAATGGGAAACCATGGAAAACCATCCTCTGGGCTGCTGACAGTGGGGTTCGAACCCACTATCTCCCAGATGCAAGCTCACAGGTGCACTCTCCTAACCGCACGGCTAACTCGCCCGCTATTAAAATAAAATCTTCAGGGCCACTGGTTGTGCGTTTCGAACCTATGAACTCCAGAATGCAAGCTATATCTGTATGACCCGTACAACTCGTTCAGTTACACATTGCTATTGTTTCATCTTCCTTTCGTCAAAGCTATGTATGAGTATATTACACTCACCGTAACAACGCTATAATCAAAGCTACACTTCCCCTTATGGTGGCGAGTCGCTTTAGTGTCGATAATATATGATATTTAATTTCCACCGAAAGCGATATTGTTATCTGTGTGCAAGTCATGCTCAGCCATATATGAGTAATATTGAGGAAGAGAACAGCTGCCTAGCGTTCGGCGTGCGCACCGACGAATTTCATTGGTTGCGACAAGCAAAGAGTTGCATGAAAGATATTTTATCTCCATTTTCAAACCAATATTGAACGTGTAAATGATGTCTAGTTAAACACTGGCTGAACATTGTTTATGCAATATAAGATCGTGCTCGATTTAGATGTTGTTTAGGTAGATGTTGTCTAAGGCTTAAAACTATCATCGTTTCTGCAATCGGCCTTAAGTGTCTGGCTGGTTCAGTCTGCTATGGTAATGGAGTAGACTGCACAACCAGCATCTCTACGCCAATGTCGGGCGGCGGTACTTAACTCGGTTCCCCAAAGGGGCCAACGGTTTCGGGCGGATGAGTTCCTTTGGGTGGGGTGCTGGTCCCCCACAGTGGAAGAAATGCCACTGAAATCCTATATGTTAGTGTCTGTATTCCATGTCAGGAGTGGCTGCAACAGGTGTCTGTACTCCTTGTTAGGAGCGGCCTAGTATAATTCACCTTTCTGAATAACATTCAGAATTGTAATTCGAGGTTTTGTCCTCTTCTTAAGGTAGCCGGGCTGAGTGGCTCAGACGGTTGAGGCGCTGGCCTTCTGACCCCAACTTGACAGCTTCAATCCTGGCTCAGTCCGGTGATATTTGAAGATGTTCAAATATGTCAGCCTCATGTCAGTAGATTTTTTTTTTTTTTTTTTTGCTAGTGGCTGTACGTTGCACCGACACAGATAGGTCTTACGGCGATGATGGGATAGGAAAGGCCTAGGAGTTGAAACGAAACGGCCGTGGCCTTAATTAAGGTACAGCCCCAGCATTTGCGTGATGTGAAAATGGGATACCACGGAAAACCATCTTCAGGGCTGTCGACAGTGGGATTCGTACCCACTATCTCCCAGATGCAAGCTCACAGCCGCGTGTTCCTAACCGCACGGCCAACTCGCCTGGTTATCAATAGATTTACTGGCACGAAAAGAACCCCTGCGGGACTAAATTCCGGCACTCCAGCCTCTCCGAAAACTGTAAAAATTATCTAGTGGGATGTAAAGCCATTAACATTATTATTATCATTATTATCATTATTATTAACCAAACCCCAAACCGCACGGCACTTAACGCCCTTGAAAGGGCTCTGGCCTGCCCAGCGATCGCTGTTCAGCCCAAAGGCCTGCAGATTATGAGGGGCCGTGTGGTCAGCATGACACATCCTCTCGGCCGTTATTCTGGGCTATCGAGACCAGGGCCGCCATCTCACTGTCAGATAGCTCCTCAATTCTAATCACGAAGGCTGAGTGGACCTCGAACCAGCCCTTAGGTTGACAGAAAAATCCCTGACCTGGCTGGGAATCGAACCCGGGGTCTCCACGCGAGAGGCAGGTACACTACTCCTACACCACGGGGCCGGCATTATTATTATTATTCTCAAGTTGACACCTTACTTAGTCGACCATGAAAGGTCTTTTGAAGAATAATTCCATCGTCTGCAATAATAAATCGCAGAGAAGACGGTATTCAAATTCGGTGGCTGTCATACAAAAAATTATGACAGATCAGAGCGTCTGATAACCCAACAACCAACAAAAATACAAAAAATTAAACGTAAACAGACTTCATTCTTCTCGACACATGTTAACTCCCTGGCTCAAACTGGAAAATTAAAGATGATCACCATTGACATCATGAACAAACACAAAATTCTAATCATGGCGCTTCAGGAAATTAGGAACAGCGATTAAGACCCTATGATATCACTTTATAAAGAAATCCCGGTAGAATGAGACATGAAAAATTGCCCACAATTTGGTAATGGATTTCTAATAAATCTCAAAATCATCAACTCAGTTATAAAATTTAAATATCAGTCCCTCAGCCTTGTAACTCTAACTCTGAAATCTGGGAATAAAACCTACACAATTATTCATGCACACACTCCCTCCAATACACTAAAGGACAGAGAAGAAAAGAAAAATTCTGGGATCTCCTGGATTAATTATTAATTGATATCTCTCCAACAAACATTGAAATTCTCCTTGGTGTATTCAATGCACAGCTGAGAGAAGAAAGAAGATAAAGAAATATCATTGTAAAATAGCCAGCACATAAACGAAGAAACCAAAACGGTCAGTGATTGATTGAAATTTGCAGAAACCACAACCTTCTCTCATAATCAACATACTTTAAAAGGAAACTGCACAGATTAAAAACATGGGAACATCCTGACTTTAGAAAAGGCGAATGGCAGCTAGACCACATCTGCATGGATAAATATTACCAAAGTCAAATTAATATTACCAGTATTATCAATATTACCAGTGTCAAAGTCCTTAGGGGAGGAGACTCTTGGTCTGACCACTGTGTTGTAAAGATCAGAAAAAAAACAACAATGATAAAAAAAGAAAGACTCCAAATAAAAATAGGAGAAAATTCGACCTTACTACATTAACAAAAATTTTGGAGTATTTCAATAAAATGAAAATGATCTTTCTATACCAAAACATTAGAAGAATTGAGCACAAAATAAAAATTGATAGCAGAAGAGTTAGCTCCAGTGAATCCCGGAAAGAAACGTGAATGATGCAATGAAGAATGCAACTAGGCAATAGAGAGAAAACACCTAGTCTGAATAAACAATCAAGGCCAAAAGTTAGAAGAATCAAATTTATATATACCGTATTTCACGGCATAATCGTCGCCACCGCGTAATCGTCGCATCCTTTATTTTCAATACAAAAATCGGACTTTAAATCTTTAATTACATAATCGTCGCACGTCCAAATTTTGTTCACTAATCTGGTTAAAAGGTAAATGGAACTGCAACGTAAGTTGCACATGAATGCACAATTTAAATACGTGTATGGTTTATGGGCAATTTGGCAACACAGTCACGTTTGCGACATGTTGCACAACGTATAAATAAATAATACCGATATATGTACGACGCATGGCTTACCGGTAGACTATCGGCAGTTTGACAACGTGGTCGCGAGACAGTGTACTATTTATTCACCACCTACATATTATGAGTTCCCATTTGAAATACGTAAGGCTGTACGTTATCGCTTATCGGCAACGTCGCCAGGAAATACCGGCTAGGTAGGTTGAATGGACCTCGAACCAGCCCTCAGATACAGGTAAAATTCCCTGACCCGGCCGTGAATTGAACCCGAGGCCTCCGTGTAAGAGGCAAGCACGCTACCCCTACATCATGGGGCCGGCTCCTGTGTTATTGCGCACGAAGTGAAATCCAAGACGATAACGCAGATTTCCACGGAATTATTCAGCCGAATTATTTACGATATCTCAGTTGTCATCGCTAGACTCTTATCTTACTACTACGTCATAAGTGTCCGGGCATGGGATGAAAACTTTTATCCAAGCAGTCAAGATAATTATTATCCAATGGTATTAAAGTTTTATTTTATAAACTCGTCAGTAATGTAATGTAAAATCATCAATAACTGGGAAGAAATATTAACCTAATTACCGTATGTTTAAAAGAAATTGAAAAAAATGAATGTTTGTTACTGACGTCTCGGAATACAGTCAACTATACAGTAGATTTACACCGCGCTAGCTAGAGCTCCGGTTTGCGAGCTTTGCGCAAGCGCAGTAGTGTGTCGCAACCAACGAGCTAAACTGATAAATTGTTGCATGCTTCCTTGCTGCCTAACAGTATTGGCTGCTCTGGAATGGACAGATCACAGATGCATTTATTTGTTTCAGATTTACGTGATTACTGTAGACATGTGTGCGTGAGAATTTAAGTTTTTAATTTGTGTTTTGGGTGTTTGCAGAAATAATTTGTTTTAATAGTGACCAATTACGGAAAGTCATTTATATCGCAAAACATTAACGTGTGAAGCATTTATAAGCGATTATGGGTAAATATAGAAACTATTCTGCGGGCTTCAAGCTAAGCGTAATTGCCTTCGCTGAACAGCACGGTAACAGAGCTGCTGAAAGAAAATTTTCTGTGAGTGAAAACAGCACTATTGCGCTAAAAGGATCACGGAGTGTATTAATGAAAACCAGCGGTAGTGAGAAGTTGCGATGCACGGCAATGCTAGCCATTACAGCTGACGGGAGAAAGTTGCCGCCTTACATCATTTTCAAGAGGAAAACGATGCCTAAGAATATACAGTTTCCCTGTGGAATTCATGTACGAGTGCAACCAAAGGGTTGGATGGACGTAGAACTCATGCTGGACTGGGTTAAAACTGTGTGGAATAGAAGACCTGGTGCACTACTAAAACAACCAGCTCTGCTTGTTTTAGATAGTTTCCGAGGTCACCTCATGAACGAAGTGAAGCAAATTCTCACTACAAATAAGACACGACAGATAGTCATTCCTGGTGGCCTAACATCTGCTTTGCAGCCACTAAACGTATGTGTTAATAAACCCTTTAAAGACCACTTACGTCGATTTTACAACGAGTGGATGATGAGCGGCGATCAGCAATTGACGCCCGCCGGAAATATCAGGCGTCCACCCTTGGACTTGTTATGCTCGTGGGTGAAGAAGAGTTGGGATCTTATACCACCTGAACTAGTCTCCAAGAGCTTCAAAAGGACTGGGATTTCGAATGCACTAGACGGTTCCGAAGATGACGCAGTGTGGCAGGGAGACGAAGAATCTGATACTGGTATTAACAGAGGCGAGGACGGCGCATCAGATAGCGAAACCTGCGATAGCGACACCGAAGATTTGGAATAAATTGCGTACCGGTAAGTCCGCATTTCACAACAAAGCGATAATTTTTTGCAAGTGTAATATTTTAACTTTAATACTCAAATTAATGACAAATTAACTTAATACGTTCATTTTTATTTTCAGGTTGGAAAAACGTTCGCCGAATTGTTGCGAAAAATTATGAATTTTGTTTTAGACTATTTTAATTATTTTGATGTATAAACGCGAGTATTACGTGCATCTTAAATTTGTATCAAATACAATTTAGTTATAAATACATTTTTTGAGTAATACAAATACTGGTATTAAATATTCATCGTATAATGGTCGCACCCTACAAATTTCTTCGAAAATTTTGGTATAAAAAGTGCGACGATTATGCCGTGAAATACGGTAACTAATAAAACAAAGAAACAAAATAAACAAAATAAAACAAAACGTAAACATGTTTAAAATACCCTAGAAAGGATAGAATAGGATTTCCAGGAAAAGAAATTGCAAAATTATTATAAAATTATTGGCAGATATCTTCAAAAATACAGAATGAACCAGGAACAAAGAAAATGCAGAGGTCCTCGCATAGACATTCATCAAACTTCTAAATTGCAATGGCCCACTCTAGAAACATTTGAAGTTAACACTGACACACCCATTTTAACCACCCCTGATCCAATAGATCCTCCAACCATCAACAAAGTAGAACTCGCAATAAAAGAACTAAAAAATTACAAGGCATGTGGTGAAAACCTATTTTTATAAACATGGAAAAATGCCAGAAAATCTGCAGTAATAAATCTCCAACATCTAGCAGAAATATGGATCACAGAGAAAATTCTGGAGCACAGGAATAATCCATTCATTATTTAAAAAAGGAGATAACACAAACCCAGATAATTACAGAGGAATTCTTCTTTTTCTTTTTCTACCGCTTTTTCCCACACCTGTGGGGTCGCGGGTGCGAACTGCGTCGCACATGTGGATTTGGCATTGTTTTACGGCCGGATGCCCTTCCTAACGCCAACCCTGTATGGAGGGATGTAATCGCTATTGCGTGTTTCTGTGGTGGTTGGTAGTGTACTATGTTGTCTGAATATGATGAGGAGAGTGTTGAGACGGACACATACACCCAGTCCCCGAGCCAGAAGAATTAATCACAAGCGATTAAAATCCCCGACCCGGCCGGGAATAGAACCCGGGACCCTCAGAACCGAAGGCCAGTACGCTGACCAGCCAACGAGTCGGACCAGATAATTACACAGGAATAACCCTTCTATATGCAATATCTGCTGAAAATTTTTGAGGGCTTTAGAGATTTCAGATAAATTGAGAAAATTACAGTTGGAATGAACGAAAAAGTACTGGGCAGATCACAAGCACCAAATAGTACAGCTACCGAGTGAGTTGGTCGTGCGCTTAGGAGTGCGCAGCTGTGAGCTTGCATTTGGGAGATAGTGGGTTCGAACCCCACTGTCAGCACCCCTGAAGA
The DNA here is from genome assembly GCF_040414725.1 of Anabrus simplex. Classification (NCBI taxonomy): domain Eukaryota; kingdom Metazoa; phylum Arthropoda; class Insecta; order Orthoptera; family Tettigoniidae; genus Anabrus; species Anabrus simplex. Next base: position 882,834,618 of record NC_090265.1, on the reverse strand, counting down.
TGGTTTTCCATGGTTTCACATTTTCACACCAGGCATATGCCGGGGCTCCTTAATTAAGGCCACTGCCGCTTCCTTCTCACTCCTAGCCCTTTCCTATCTCATCGTTGCCTAAGAACTATCTGTGTCGGTGCGACTTTAAGCCCATTGTAAAAAGTACAACCTTTGAAAATAAAGTGAATGTGGAGCAACTCAAGTGGTCCAATGTGGCCAATATAGTTAATAATAATAATAATAATAATAATAATAATAATAATAATAATAATAATAATAAAGACTATGGTACTTAGTTGTACACTGCGTGCATCCTAGATGAGGTTATCTTTCTAGGGAATGGAGTGGTACTATAAATCTTGATGTGTGTAACCAGTGATGGGAACTTCGTCATTTTCTATCTCTTAGGTCGCTCTTTATAGATTTTGAAATAAATTGAGTTCTTATTGGGATTGTTGCAAATCATTAAGGAAATAAAATAAAATTGTCTGGGATTTGCTGATGACCTTGCTCTCCTATTTAAGAAGGTTCATGAAACTCAACAACAAATTAAATCACTACAGGAAATAGCACAAAAAATTGGCCTAAATATATCCTTCAAGAAAACAGAAATCATGTTAACTGATCCACCACTCACAAAGAAAATCGAAGTAGGAGAACAGGAAATCAAAATTGTAGACAAATTTAAATATTTAGGTTAAATTATAACATACAACCTTAACGAAAAGCAAACATGGCATAATGGAATAAACCAATTAACCGAAGCTCAATATGTCACCAAGAACACATACAACAAAAATGACCATAGCCACAAAAGTAAAGCATTATAAAACAGTCATACAACCAGAAATAACATACGCTAGTGTAACTATTTTCAAAACAACTAATACTGCAGCAATAGAAAGGATACTCAAAATAGAAGGAAGAAGAATCAGAACATGTATAAACAAAAAATACCAAGAAAATGGACACTGGAGACAAGCAGGATAATAATAGAAAAATTGTGGAACAGTAAGAGTAATATTTACCGAGCTCGATAGCTGCAGTCACTTAAGTGCGGCCAGTATCCAGTATTCGGGAGATAGTAGGTTCGAACCCCACTGTCGGCAGCCCTGAAAATGGTTGTCCGTGGTTTCCCATTTTCACACCAGGCAAATGCTGGGGCTGTACCTTAATTAAGGCCACGGCCGCTTCTTTCCCACTCCTAGTCCTTCCCTGTCTCATTGTCGCGATAAGACCTATCTGTGTCAGTGCAAAGTAAAGCAACTAGCAAAAAAAAAAAGTAATATTAAGTGGATTACAGAAATCAAAGAAGATATGAAATAACTGCAAATCACAGTACAGGATTTAAAAAAACATGACCCACAGAATCAAGACACTCAAAAACATAGACACCAGACTACAGACCAAGATCAACACACAAACCATGGGAAGAGTGATTTCAGATGAGAAGAGAAAATCAAGATCCAGGAGAATGAAGAAGTACTGGGCTGAGAGAAAATCCAAAAATCCATTGTATAATTGACTTAGTGGTCCACTTAAGGCCCTAAAATGTAAAATAAATGAATAAATAGAACTTCCATAAAAAATTCAGTGAAATTCAGTAACATTACAAAAAAATTTAAATTAGAAATTTTAATTCTTTTTCACATAGTTTATAAATTCATGACTGAAAATTAGTTTCGGCAGACTGAAGTTATAACCTAAATGAATCGAAACTGAAAAGATTAGCTTCAGATATTACAAAAAAAAAAAAAAAAAAAAGCAGCCTTAAAGTTCACGTTATACCATGCATTCATTCGACATTACCAACATGTATGCCAACATCCCTATAGCCAAAACCATTGGTTGAGTCAGAGAGAATTTAAACATACACAGTTATTAAGCAAATTAGAAATAGAGGAATTTTTTTTAACATTTTAGAATTTGTTCTCAATAACAGCTATTTCACATTCAGTAATACAATCTACCAACAAAAAGGGCTCCCTATGGGGTCTCCTACTACTGGAATTTTAGCCGAAATCTACATTGACAATTTAGAAAAAACGAAAGTAATCAATAACCTTAATGGAATATTCCACTGGTCTAGATACCCAGATGATATTCTTACCATCATAAGAGGAATAAAAGTTCTCTCAGTTTTGAAATCTTCTGAAAACCTACCCAAACAGTAAACATCATCAAACAAGATTCTCTGCATCATGGCATCCACACAAAGGCCACTTTCTACAATATGATACACAAAGCTCTTAACATCCCCCTTTCCAAAAAGGATAAAAAAAAAAAAAAAAACACATATAAATTCTAGCACATAGTAATGGTTACAATAAAAACTTTGTTGACAAAATCAGCAATCAGATAAATAATAAGCCTATCACCACAGTGATAAAGGGAAAAATGGAGAAAAAAGACTACGTCACTTTTACTTTCAATAATAGCAACTTATATTTAATTACAAATGTATTTAAAAAACAAAACTTCCATATCGCCTTCGAAACAAGCAAAGTATTACGCCGCTTTTACGTTCCTGCATTTTTAATTTTCCCGTCATTTACAACTTTTTTTTTTTGGTCCCCTCAGATTTCCTATGCCCGCTATGTAAAAATCCTCAAATTTACGTTTGCAACATTTTACGCTTCCCACCATTTACACCACGTCAGGCTGCTCGAGACAAGAAAAAAGTCTAAGTAAAATGGCGTCACAGCTAGCCTTTAGCGCTTTGTATAACTACGGCATGATGACCAAACTGGACAACACATGGGCGAAACTAGCCAATTATGAATATTAGGGGAAGCTACACAAACCGTACGACAAATTTGTGCAAAATGTTTGACAATTCTTATGAGCAGGTTGCCTACTCAACAATAAAAAATAAAAATAAATTAACAGAGAAAGAAAATTTATTGCGTGTTAGATAATTCTGCAGCCATTCTAAGACAGATAACCAGATTAAAATAATATACTGTATTACACAATATTTCAACTACCCACTGGTACCCTTATCGTGGTCAGGGATGAACAGAAGTACCAAAGCAGTGTAATGTCAACAGTTAATGTACACTGGACCTTTACTGTTATAGGATTAAGATTAAAATACTTTATTAATTAATAATATGCATTTGTGTATTGTTTACACAGTGTGTTTTTACATACAGTCGAAGTCCATTATAGTGAGAATTTATAATGGCAAAAAATGAACTCGCTATAGCCAATTGTTGTTATATCAGATTTTTCGTAAAAGTCGGAAACACCCCATACACATTAAAATCTGTATGAAACGGCAATCACACTATGGTTTACTCGTTTGTTATTTTTTGAAACTTGACACTATGTGAAAGTGGATGTTTAATTTCATTCTGTAAAAGATATAGTATCACTCCAGAAGTCTCTGTGGCAAACGTTTCAGTTTTCTTCTTCAAACAGTGTCACCTAACCTAACCATATATGTATAGTAGAACCTTGATAATTTAAAATTGGTTAATCAAAATCCCAACTAATTAGAAGAAGCTCTCGTTCCCGGAAACATAAGGTACGGTTTTAGCATGTTACTGTATTTAAAAGGTTTAATTCGAAATACGGATAATTCGTAATTCAAAGAACAATGTCGGTCCCATTACTGAAATTCAGACTTTTAATTCAAAACTTCCTTTACATTAAAAAAAAAAGGATTTTACTGAGTAATTTAAATTCAAAATTTCTCCGCTACGTTCAGGGGTAGCTTTCCTCACTTTCACTCACTTTGGTGTGTCTATAGTGTGCTTCATATCTGCTAAGTTTGAGTGAAATCGTAATTCAGCATTTTAAGTATTGCCATAATATCACGTAGCAGGCAGTGTGCGGAGAAACAGAATCTGCAAACACTGGTGATGCCGACAGTTGATGAAAAAGCGTGGCTCATATAATCAGTTTGTACGTTCCAGATAATATTGTCAATGCCGCTGTAAATGCATTATTATTATTATTATTATTATTTTTTTAATGCTGAGCTCAAACGGACTTATGGTTTTAAAGGAGAGATGTGCCAGGCCAGAAAATCATACAAGGGTGGGGTCACTGTACTGTGTTTTGTGTTGCAATGCAGACTGAAGTGAGAGACTTCCTCCCTTCGTAATAGGAAAGTTCGAAAAGCCATTATGTTTTAAAGGCGTCGGGCACTTTCCGTGCAAGTTCAAGGCGTCTAAAAATGCAAACTGTACAGTAATCCAAACAACAAAGTACTTGCGCAGGGGACCCAGCATAATCTTGAATCATGTTTTTTTTTTTCCATTGTGTGATGTTATGTTTGCCAGTGATTTATCCAAATGCATTTGAATAATGTAAATCCATCTTGTTGGATATATTTCAGAAATATTTTCTATGGCATTTGAAAGGTTTAAGCTCTGAATCAAGGTGACTGCATGCGTTAATAGCTCTTAGAATACGTTATAACACGGGAAGGTTGGACATTTCTGAATATTACAAGAGTAGTAGTAACGGAAAAAGTCTCACGCTTAATCGCTCATAGTAACGGATGAGTCAGTGGTAGGGAATTGTACCACAAGGATAACGAGAGACTCCCCTCATAATAGGAAAGTTTGATAAGCCACGATGTTTTAAAGGCATCGGGTACTTTCCACGCAAGTACAAGGCATCTAAAATGCATACAGTACAGTAATCCAGTAAACAAAAGACTTGCACGTGGGACCCAGCATAGATTTCTCCTTGTCTTTGAATCATGCTTTTTTTTTTTTCTTCTTCTTTCTTTTTTCATTTATGTGAGGTTATGTTTGCCAGTGACTTATCAAAGTGCAAGTGCATTATTTGAATTCTGTAAATGCACATTTTTGGATACATTTAGGAAATAGTATTTTTCCATGGCATTTTGAAAGGTTTAAGCTGTGAGTCAAGGTTAATTGCGTGCAGTAACTGGTCATAATATTTTGTGACGCGGCAAGGGTTGACATTTCTGAATTAGGAGTTGGTGGTTAATTCGAAATCATGTAATTCAAAGTCTGATTTTTTATTTTTGTGTCCCAACGACTTCAAATTAACAGGGTTTTACTGTATCATGAAAACATATTCCAAGCGCATAACCTCCTTGCTACAAATTTCCGAAATTTAACTAGATGTGAAAAAATATAAACTATCCTCTGAAATCAGTGATGTACTTTGCCATATCTTGAGGTTCATCACATTCTTACTTAATTTCCATATATAACATTAAAATTAAGCGATTGTTTACTTCTGCTTTTATTTCTAACGAGTTAACAACTGCCATCGGCCACGTCATTTATGCATTTATTATGGAAACATGTTCTCCTCTTTCATTTCCATTTTTTTTTAATGGAACAGCAGACTCCGACATCATCTTTGAATGTCTGCGAGAGAGCTCATTAGTGGACATAGCGAGGGAACAATACTGAAAATGATCTAATGTATGCAATATAATGGTTGGGTGCATTAATATTGGTAATGGAAAAAATTGCATACGCTTAATTGCTTGTAATAACGGATGTGTCAGTGATAAGGCTCTCACTGTAACCAAAGAATAGTACACAGTTTAATATAGGAATTTTGAAGCGACAGACGAAATCTGACGTTATAATGGGGTTCTCGTTATATGCCGTACTCACTATATCGTACTTCTACTGTATATAATTTGTTTCCCACAATTTACACTCCCCCCATTTACATCAGTATTCCTTGGGTCTTTTGAAAAGTGTAAAAGAGGGATAATACTGTACTACTAATTCCAAATTATTGTATAATAAGCAAATTTTTAACAAAACCTATAAATTCAGGAGTTTACTGATTAAAGTGCAATTAATCACACTAGAAGAATTCATTATAGAGAACGCACAAATGCAAATAAACACAGAAAATTTTGTGTGATGGGTGATAATGTTTGAGTGAATGCAATAATTCATTTTCTTCTATAAATCCATATTTAGACATTATTCATGTAACCAGTAAAGGAGTTCTTCTAAACATATTAGAAAACGTACGTCTACACTTTTATCAAAAAATTAATCTTATTTTCAAAACACAATCCAGGAAGAAACACATTCTTTTTTTACGAAATAAGAAAAATAAATTCATATCATCAAACTAACAAGTCTTTAACAACGTGTAATATATGCAGGCAGTTCCTGACCCTCCAGTTCTCCTCCCTCCCTCTCCCCTCTCCTCCCCTCTATGTTGTTCCCCTCATAAACAGCAGCTCACAGCAATCACCAGTCAGTGCTCACTCAAACATCAACACAAGTTAAGTAGTCCACTCAAGGAACTGGAGGAGAGTGAGTGAGTACTTACCTCAGCATTTTGACTAATTTTTCGATAGCATGGTGTTTCTCGTTCTCATTCTTCTTGTTTCTCATTCCATCTTTAGATTATATTTCACCTTTTGTAGAATAGGAATAGTTTCACTTGTGTACAAACTTCATCCTCTTGTTTCATATCGACGAATAACATAAGAAACTACTCCTCCAGCCAGGCACATTACTGTATATAATTAGCATAGGACTGTAGTTACCAAGATAAAACCTAATGGTCATCACTCCCTGTTTGTTCTCACTTTAGAATTTTGTCAAGACTCTGAAAAACAATGCACAATGACTTAAAAAACTTTTAATGTGTCAACACTGAATTTTTCCACTATTCATGCTTTTTATCCAAATATTTCACTTTGAAAATGTTAAGATGTCTTTGTTTCATGTACACTGGCTAAAGGTGGCCCAGAAATAGTTTAAATATGTCCTAGTCTTATGGCCGGTTTCTGGTACACCACAGTTACCTGTGAGTTACCTAAAAGCGCTTGTCGTGAGCGTAGAGGCGCGCGGCTGTGAGCTTGCATCCGGGAGATAGTAGGTTCGAATCCCACTATCGGCAGCCCTGAAGATAGTTTTCCATGGTTTCCCATTTTCACACCAGGCAAATGCTGGGGCTGTACCTTAATTAAGGCCACAGCCACTTCCTTCCAACTCCTAGGCCTTTCCTATCCCACCGTCGCCATAAGACCTATCTGTGTCGGTGCGACGTAAAGCCCCTAGCAAAAAAAAAAAAAGCGCTTGTAACTTTAACTGTGCTGTTGACTTTAATGAGTTTCCAGAAACTTAAATCCAGATTTATAAGCCGTGGTAATAAACAGTACAGTTATCGTCATGTTTAGTACCTCTCGTCCTCCGATAGATGTCTCTACGCAAATGTTTTTAGGGTTATTTTGGTAATATCTAGTTACTTTTACTAGCAGAAGTTTTCTACAATGAAAAATGGTTGGCAAATATATACACATCATGTCAATCAGTCTGATTTAGCATGTAATACTCTCTCATAATATGAAAATACGCACCGAGCTCGATAGCTGCAGTCGCTTAAGTGCGGCCAGTATCCAGTATTCAGGAGATAGTAGGTTCGAACCCCACTGTCGGCAGCCCTGAAAATGGTTTTCCGTGGTTTCCCATTTTCACACCAGGCAAATGCTGGGGCTGTACCTTAATTAAGGCCACGGCCGCTTCCTTCACAATCCTAGCCCTTCCCTGTCCCATCGTCGCCGTAAGACCTATCTGTGTCGGTGCGACGTAAAGCAACTAGCAAAAAAAATTTTTAAAAAATGAAAATACGTATGATCTAATGATGCAAAAATTAGGTATATATTACTTCCTCTTCTTTCTTATTGACAGTATGCAAACATCGTCTTAAATTTCACCTTCATCAATCAGATCACTTTTCATTGATCCAGAACAGAACATTTAAAGATAAAAATTTCATTGTTCCGTATTGAAAGTATTAACGTTAAAAATTAAATAATTGAAAAAGAGGTTCAACCTATTCAATACATAAGAGAAAGAAATGTAGTGATTACATTCTTATTTAATAGTAATTAGAGATGGGACCAGTTTCGACCCTAGTCCAGGTCATCGTCAGCCGTTCAAAACATAAAAAACATGAAAAACAATGCATATGAAAAAGAAAAAGATTAAGTGAATTCTGGATCAGTATAAGATGAAATATAAATTGATGATGGGGGTAGAAATTGTGAGTCACTTAAAAGAAAAACAGTACGTAATATTATGAAAGGTAGTACGGCACACGCAACGATAGGTAAAGTCTCACAATGTTTATGAATAGTGGAGAGCGGTCAAATGGGTCAGTTTTAACACTCTGTCAGGTACAAAGTCACAACACTATCGAACAACATATGAAGATCCATAAATATGTTGAAGTCGCAGACGAATAGATTTATAGAAGCAAACTGCCAGCTCCCAGTGATCAGCGCGGCACTTTCAAGGTCATGCGCTATGGTCTCGAACGCCAAAGTAGAATGGAGAATGACCTTGAAAGTGTCGCGCTGATCACTGGGAGCTGGCAGTTTGCTTCTATAAATCTATTCGTCTGCGACTTCAACATATTTATGGATCTTTATATGTTGTTTGATAGTGTTGTGACTTTGTACCTGACAGAGTGTAAAAACTGACCCATTTGACCATTCTCCACTATTCATAAACATTGTGAGACTTTACCTATCATTGCGTGTGCCGTACTACCTTTCATAATATTACGTACTGTTTTTCTTTTAAGTGACTCACAATTTCTACCCCCATCATCAATTTATATTTCATCTTATACTGATCCAGAATTCACTTAATCTTTTTCTTTTTCATATGCATTGTTTTTCATGTTTTTTATGTTTTGAACGGCTGACGATGACCTGGACTAGGGTCGAAACTGGTCCCATCTCTAATTACTATTAAATAAGAATGTAATCACTACATTTCTTTCTCTTATGTATTGAATAGGTTGAACCTCTTTTTCAATTATTTAATTTTTAACCAGAACAGAACAAGCGTAAACGAAAATAATTACATAAATGAAAACGTTCTGCACTGATGATGCGATATCCATCTGTTCTCGCTGCAAGTGTTGCCTTTTTTTTACACTGATCACGCAACATGCATTGACAAAAGTACTCTCGTAACTGCTGACGTGAAGTCCACTTGAGAACTTCAATCGAACGTAGCGAGCTAACCCTGACTCAGGGTGTGAAGTGTGTTGAAACAGATAAGAAGATGACACACTACATCTCCCTGCAAGACTTTTAATTAAAGAAGTCCAGATGTTTTATGTTTATTAGGAGTATATGAGACCTCACGTCACTGGTTAAAGGATATAATAGCATTAAAAAAGCAATGAAAAATCGGTATTTATTATTCAGCAGGTTAATATTAAATGCATACCGGTACCTAAGATATTTATTATTTGGTACAAATGTAAATATTAATGGTAAATCCTCCATAATTTCAGATTGTGTTCACTACGGTAACTGTTGGTGGGACTCATTATTCAAAGCATGACAAAAGAGATCTTAACATTATAGCTGCACTGAAAGATCAATTAGAGCCTGATGAAAATCCGTTCGACTCGAGTTCTATTTTATTTGACGATTCATTTCCCGTGTTGGAAGATATATCTACAGTAGAGGCGTCATGCTCCGAGGAGATTGTAACCTCTAAACAGCTGGGACAGATGACACCATACAAGTGTAATCAGTGACTAAAGCCAGTGATAACATGGAAGTAAACGTACTAACCGAAATATTGTCGAGTCCAGCACACCCAAGCACGTTAAAACTACAATGAATGACTGTAAATATATTATAACCACTTCATTATCACTTTCTAATGTTTACGAAACTAATATAAGACCTTGTATGAAACGGTATGGATTGGCGCCTCAAAGCGGTATTTGTTGGAATCAGCTCTAACATAGAGGTAACTACAGCACTAGCTGCAGTTACTAGTCGTGATGCAGGTAACTGTGAAGAAGCCGATAAATGTTGTTTCGGAAACTCATTTTAAACATATCACCATGTTAAGTCACTGGTAACTACCCATCTACAGATAACTGTCATTTCAGAAACTGGCCATTACTATTTTTTAACCCTTAGTTTTTTTAGTTGTTAACACTTTGCGGGTAGCAATGTATTATGGCCGAGGGCGAAGGGTGAATTTTGGAAATAAGTAATTTATTGTAAATGGTCCTAAGACTATCCTAAATTATATATTCATGTATAAAAACAACATATATTTTGGGTTTCGTGGAATTTCAGCACTGATCTGTTCCAGAAACTTTTTATTATTTTGCAAAAAGTTGTTACTACAAAAACGGCACAAGCGCCACTGAAAAGTTGTACCAGCATAATGTAGTTTGTGAATTGTTATTGTATTTTTATTATTGTAATCACAGTTCACTGACTAAAGACAACAAGCGAGTCAAATAAGAATAATTAATGTACTGTTCTGAATGTTCTTATTACTGTAATATTTGTTCACTGAATAAATACTACATGAAAGTGACAACACATTTAATAATAATAATAATAATAATAATAATAATAATAATAATAATAATAATAATAATAATAATAATAATAATAATAATAATAAATAATTTTGACTCAATACAAAAAACCAATTCCCTAGTACATTAATGTCAAGAAAGACCTTGAAGAAATGGGCCTACGACCAGAAGACCTTTTCAGAACAAGCGTCGTATTTCTGGGGACTTTCCGACATGTGAAGTGACAACTGGCACAAAGTGGTTGGATGAATGGCGTGCTCGACACAGCGAGCTAATGAAAACCTACTGGATCAGTCGAAAACTGAGTAAATGCCAGAATGTGTAATGAAACTTATCGTGGTGTCTAGTTGGCTGATTAGTGAAATGAGTGTTGTACAGTTCTGAATGTTGTTATTACTGTAATATTGTAAATACCACACGAAAGAGACAACCTAATAGTAATAATAACGACGATCACCACAGCAATAAATGCTTTTATGTCTGAAACACTTGGGGGAGACCGTAATGCAATTATTGCCCTTTCAGCCGGGGACGTTGCTTTCTTCTTATTTGTGTTTCCCTGAATACAAGTTTCATTCGTAATTATCTCAAGAATCTCATCATCAAAGAAAAAAAATACCATATTTACGCAAATAATCCCTGCATATTTAAAAAAAAAAAAATTGAGGCACGAAATTGAGGTGCTGGTTTTATTTGCGTCAAGGTTGGCAATTTTTCGTTGTTGGATGTACAGTTACGCTTTGTGTAAACACAGATGAAAAAAACCTGGCCCCATATGTCATATTTAAACAGAAAACAATTCATAATTTAATTTAAAACTGCATTTACATTTTTAAAATAGTGTTTTACAGAGTAGTTTAAATTCAAAATTTCTCCATGTCACGATAGAATGCGTCTTTCAGAACGTGCAGGGATAGCTTTCCGCACTTTCTTTCAGTTCAGTGTGTCGACAGTGTTTCATAGCTGCTAAGTTTGAGTGAAATCGTAATTCATTTGGATTCGGCATTTTAAGGAAGGCCACAATATCACGTAACAGGCAGTGTGTGGAGAAGCAGAATCCGTGAACACAGACGATGCCGACACCGACGAAAAAGCGTGCCTCATAATTATAATCAATTCATACGTATCGAACAATACTGTCATTGCCAATGAAACTGCATTGTATTTTAATGCCTAGCCAAAACAGACGTTACTAAAGGAGATGGGTTCACTGTACTATGTTGCACTGCAGACAGAAGCGAAAGATTTCCCCCCCTCGTCATAAGAAAGCTCGATAAGCCACAATGTTTTAAGGGCGTCGGGTACTTTCCGTGCAAGTACAAGGCATCTAAAAATGCAGACAGTACAGTAATCCAAAAAATAAAGCACTTGCACAGGGGGACCACCATAATTTGTCTTCGTCTTTGAATCATGTTTCTTCTTCTCTTTCGTTGCGTGAGATGATGTTTGCCACTGAGTTAACCAAGTGCATTATTTGAATACTGTAAATGCACCTCGTTGGATACATTTTTGGTTTTGGTTTCCATGGCATTTGAAAGGTTTAAATAGTGAATCAATGTTAATTGCATGTAGTAACAGGTCTTGAAAATTTTGTGATGCATTTCTGAACCACGAGTTGGCAGTTAATTCAAAATCACGTAATTCGAAGTCAGATTTTTTCGTCCCAAAGAGTTCGAAATAACAAGGTTTTACTATATCGCAAAAATAACATCAGTGTTCGCCGGTGTGTCTGTTTCAATTTCACAAAAAGAATTATCCACCACCGGTTGTGTTAGTATCCGAGTAAAAAGAGACCACGTGAGAAAAGTGTTTTAGATGTGGAGTGTGACGATTTTGTAAGTAGTTTAGGAGAGGATTCTAGTTATGCAAGAGACAACGAATCTTCCGATCTACAGGGAATTGAGCCTATTGAAAGTTCATATTAATGAAATACCTAGGCCTACTTGCTAAGTATTGTAGTGATGCAAGAGACAACAAATCTTCCAATCTACAGGGAATCGAGCCTATTGCAAGTTCAGATTAATGAAATACCTAGGCCTACTTGGTAATTTTCATGGCAGATATATTTTATAGCATTGATAATGTATTCTTATCATCTCAAATATGTTCAGTCAAAGCAGCTATATCCGAAAATTTACATGTTCATATTTGCGTAAAGACCACATGGACCTCGCAAAGTGATATGAAATGTTTGTTTATGCCTACTTTACTCTTTCGATGGAAGGAATTTTAGTTCATTTCATTTTCTTCAAAATGATCCTTCCTAAAATTAGGGTGCGGAGATTATTCAGCAGCAGGGATTATTCGCATAAATATTAATTCATAATTAGTACCCCAAATGAACCTGTAAAACGAGCACAGATATGTAGAACATGTACCTTATAACAGGAGGTGCACACACAGATCAAGAACGTGTTGTAAATCCTGGAAACTGCCCGCTGCATATCAAGCCTTACAATAGCTCACTTGGCAGGAGTGCAGGCAGAGATCTGGAAAGTGAACAGTGCTTGAGGATTAGGTCAGAATCCCATGCAAGTTGTCCCCTTTTTTTTTTTTTCCCAGCCAGTTACCTGGGATGTGTCAAGGTTGCATATTTAATAGTGATCGTGATCGAGTAAAACCATCTTAGTCTGATTCTACCTCTTGTTCTCTTTCCATTAGTCTTAGCCTCCAACATCCACTTCAATACCGTTCATTCTCTTCTCTTCTTAATATTTCCAATCAGTTAATTTCTCTCCATTCTGTCAGAAATTTACTCTGATTTCCTTCCTGTCATCCTCTTTTCTTACCCTGTCCTTTCTTGTCTTACCTGTCATAATTCTTAAAAATTTCATCCCATTGGCCTGGATTTTACTCACCTGTTTTTTGTCAGTATTCAGGCCTCTGCTGGAAGTCCTTCTTCCATGTAAAGTTCCTCACACTCTCGTAAAATGTATTTCCCAGCTGTATCCTTTTATGGATCTCCACATCCAATCCTGCATCGTTTTGCCTCCCAAGTACACTAGTGTCCAAAAGTTAAACATAACTTAGGAGTAAACAGGGCAACAGGAAATAGACTGCAAATCGCATGACATATGCACCTACCAACCTTACGTGTTCGCTCTGTATAGGAAAGTAGTGTGTTCCCTGCTTTGACTAGCGGCGTAACCGCAAGGTAAACACAATCAGTGCCTGCGCCCCATATTCCATCAGTCGTGTTTGCCATGTTATAGTGTGTGCAGTGTAGCCTCAGGGTGAACGTGACAACATAATGGCAAAACGACACCATTCGGACCCCGTTTTATAGGGTAGAATACTCGGCCACCTGGAAGCAGGCCAGACACAGACTGAAGTCGCCTTATTCTTGAATGTGCCGCAAAGTGTCATTTCCAGGCTTTGGAGACAATTTTGAGACACAGGGGATGTTAGTTGTAGGCCAGTACCAGGTTGACCAAGGGTAACCACCTCACAGCAGGACCGATACTTCGCCTTAATCGCCCGACGAAATCGGATTGCACCTGCAAGACAATTGTTGGCGGAGCTTGCAGCCGTCTCAAGGGTTGCCGTTTCCCAGCAAACTGTGTACCGGTGGCTCAGAACAGCAGGGCTCACTCCAGCACAGAGATGGGCCCGTTTACTTCGAAACTGGACCAGGAATGAATGGAGGCATGTGCTCTTCACAGATGAATCCCTCTTCAGTTTGCAGAATGATTCCCGTCGCACATTAATCTGGAGAGAATTGGGTACCCGTTACAACCACAGGAACATCGTGGAACAGGACCAGTATGGTGGTGGTGGTGGCGTCATGGTGCGGGGTGGCATCATGTTGAATGGCTGTACGAACCTGCACATCTTCATAGGTGGTCTGAGGAACACTGTTACCGCTTGGAGATACAGGGATGAGGTACCGAGACCACATGTTTGACTCTTCAGAGGTGCAGTTGGTCCAAATTTCCTCTTAATGGATGAAAATGCCTGACCGCACCGCGCTGCTCTGGTGGATGAATTTCTGGCTGGGGAAGACATTCATGACATGGACTGGCCGGCACAGTCTGCGGATCTGAATCCTATAGAACATGCCTGGGGTGCATTGGGGAGGCGAATTGCATCCCGTCAGCCTCCACCAAGGACTCTCCAAGTCCTTCACATTGCCGTTTCAGAAGAATGGGATCGTCTGCCACAAGAGCTCTTGGATCATCTGATAGAGACCATGCCACGTCGCTGTGAAGCACGTGTGGCTGTTAGGGGTAACCATAAACCCTATTAACAGCATATTTTGTTTTGGAAGACATTGCCAAGTTTTGTTAGTTTTTGTCAAAGGTAGAATTCCCACAGGTTTTCTCCTACTACTATGGCGGCAATTATTCATCCAATATGGTTAATAGAAGAATAAGCTATTAGCTTCCGTAGAGAACTTTGATTTAGTCCTCCTAAGGATCGGTATGATATATTCTGGAATTTATTCTTGTTCCAGTGGCTATAGCTATCAGAACCTTTTTGACACTGTTTTTTTTTTTTGGACAAGTTGTGTGACATATGGTGTGTGAGTCAGCTTCCGTTTGTTCAGCAATCCATCTGACATTCCTGTCAGGCGGTATGGCCTCGTTTAGTGATTATGCTTAACTTTTGGACACTAGTGTAATTCAAGCATTTGACAGTTACAAGGTCTTGTCCCCCAACATGTACAGGAAATCTACCTCTCTATTCTCTTCCACCTATAATCAGTATCATTGTCTTTTTCATTTTAGTGCTTATTTTCATTCCATACCAGCTAGTATTCTGTCATGGATCATAATTTGTAGACTTCACCTGGAGTTTCGAGTAAAGTTGCCATGTGTTTTCAACCTGTCACAGGTTGCCAGTATATGGCTAGGGACCCAAACAATAACATTAACAACATGTGTTTTGAGTTGTCTATTGAAGTAGATGAAATAACAATAATAGACTTACAGAAAAATTTGTGTCATTCCAGACATCCAGCAACAAAACTTCTCGAGCTTGTCAACGTCGAATCTTGTATGTCATGAAGAATAATGCTACTGCAAGTAATATTGCCATGCATCTAGAGGAGGTGAAGCAAGACTCGGCAATAAACAGGAAGTATGGTGTATGTACATTTACATTAGAGCGGATATGTGAATTGAATGCATTGTTAGTGAAAATGTGGAAATATGCCAGCCACGTTTACTTGAATAACTATCCCTGTAAGGTAACTTCTTCCATCCTTTTTGTTTTGCTCCATAAAACCTGGAGAAAGTTACATAACTTTAACAATTCCCCCTCCATTAAACATAAACTTCCTCACTCTGTGTCCTCCCCAAACCTGGTAAATTTACATAACTGTCACAATCCCCCCCCTCCATCATATGCAACTCCCTCCATCTTTTTTTTTATTGATATTTTTTTTATTTTTCATAAAACTTGGTAAATATTACATAGCTTTCACAGTCCCACCTCAGCCTCCCCTTCATTATATGTAACTCCCTCCCTCTTTTCCTTTTTCTTAAAACCGGGTAAATTTTATATAATTTTAAGAATTCTCCCTCCCTTAAATGTGACTTCCTCCCTCTGTGTTTTTTTCTTTTTTTTCTCACACAGCTTGGTATATGTTAAATAACTTTAACAGTTTTTCCTCTCTCAAGCATGACTTCCTCTCTCTGTATTTTCTTTTTTTTTTTCCCCCCATGAAAACTGATAACTGATAAATGTTCCATAACTTTCACAAATCCTCCTCCATTTTTTTCCTTCATGAAACCTGGTCAATTTTTCAAACCTTAATTGGAAAGTTGCAAAGTACCAAATTTATGAACAGAAGTTATTACAAAAAATCTGTAGTGCAGTGTTTTAAATATTTGTTCCTCAAATGTTTCAAATTTACAGGTGTTTCTTATCATACATTATTGGCAGTTTCATGACAAAGTTGGAAGAAATTCAAACTTACACATTTATGAAAGGTGCTAAGTCCCTTAAAATCATTGTAGGTGCTGTGTTCTCGGTCACTCTCCACAGATCTGCATATAAATATCCTTTATGCTCATTCCTTTCCAGATAAGGGATCATAGCCTTTAAATCCTTCTTTTTACATCTGCAGTGGAGTTCATAGAGAAAATAAATTCAAAGATAGCAGGTTGAATGTTTCTTGCATGTTTCCCCCTTTTTTTTAAGACTTCCACCTTACAGACCCTTTTTATGTCAGTGTAACATTCTTTTACTGTTACACCTCCTACATCCGATGCTGGCAGCTTTTGAAATGTTCACCATTCTTTAGAGATGATCTTGTCTGCCACAGCTTGAATGTTAAGAAAAATTGAATTCATGGAAATCACTTTGAAAGTTTTAATAACCTTTGCTTCTATGATCGTTTTCCATACGTCACTGGGTACAGATGACTTTGTGACTGACTTCCTTCTCTCTATCAAGGCAAACTTAAGAGTCACAGGGAATATTTATTCACAAACTGAATAATTTGAAGGGCAATTATTCACAAAATAGGACAGAATCAAAGTCTGTGCATACACTTATCATGCCAGGAAAGAGAAACAATAACTACTGAATGGCACATTGTACTATTCTGAAGAAATCATCAGAGAGCTTAGCTCTATTGCTATCTAGTGGTGGCATTTATAACCACTTGGAATTCTCAGTGGGCATAGCCCTTTTCACATGTAATCATCCTCGGTATCCTGCACCTTTCAAACCACTTATACACTTTTCACGAATTTGGCACTTTGCACCTTTCTACAGTTAAGTATCCAATTCCTCCTCCCTCAAACATAACTTGTTCCAGACCGGAGGGTTGCTAACATTGTTTTCTGATCATAGTCTGTGACCGTGAATGTTCTGAAGCAAGTTAAATTCCATACTTTGTAATACAGTCGAAGACTGGTAGTCTGAACTGTGGAAATCTGAACAAGATCTGTGATAGAATAAAAGAAATCAGAATCCCTCTAGCAGTGTAAGGAAAGCAGTCATTAGTGTTAGTGATGATTGATCCCAAATATTCAAAGTAGTTGATGGTCTCATAGCCAGTGACTTTTCTGATGTGTGGCTTATGGGCAGCCTCTCGACCATGTAATCCAAGTTTTCTCACCTCCCGCCGAAATGTCATAGTACTTGGAGTGGATCCTGATGCAGTTTGAAATTCACGTGTGATGGTCTGGATAGATGCCTGCCTATTACACTTGACGACCCTTTTCAACTGTCGGTGGTCTCTGTCAGTCAGCAGACAAGGTCGGCCTGTACGCTTTTGTGCTGTACGTGTCCCTTCACGTTTCCACTTCACTATCACATCACAAACAGTGGACCTAGGGATGTTTAGGAGAGTGGAAATCTCGCGTACAGACTTCTGACACAAGTGACACCCAATCACCTGACCTCTTTCGAAGCCCCATTCTGCTCTCTCACGATGTCTAATGACTACTCTTTCTTGAACAGTGGCAGGAAGATGGAGTGGCATCACTGCTCGGGCCAGTTTCCAGATATCCAGAGCTTCTAACACAGGTTGTGGATGGTGTCAATGCTCAGCTCGCTCACAGGACTTCACAGTAATTCCATCAGAGCCTGGTGCTTTCTTATTTTGCAACTTCTTTCCTGCACGTTCCACTTCTCCAAGATTGGTGGATCTAGGTCTTGAACCTGGTCTTCTGACCTGGATTGTGGGTTGTCATGGAACAACCTTAAGCAGTTCTCTCACCACACTATGCCCTGAAATGACATTTCTGTGTTCATCCCTGATTACCTGTGCCTTGGCTTTGAACTCTTGAGCCAGGTATTTTACTTTGATGATGTGCTCGCTGTAGATGTTGAAAAGTTTTCTACTTCCATGTTGTGGTGGGTAGGTATTCTTGCACCAGTTTGCGACTTGTATGGCTTGATGTTAAGGGTGAGAGTCAATAGTCTTTCATTGATTGGTCTTGTAGGCGTCAACGTCTGGAGCAAGTTGCTTGCTGCTGAGAAATGTGATGCCATTTAGTCCCATGACATCTGCACCAGAGATGAATATCGCATGGCTTTCTGCGCCAAAGTTCCCACAGCCTTTCCAGAGCGTTTCTGATAGGCTGCAAATATCATTTCCAATCTAATTGGTTCGCTATTAGAAATGATAAATTCATTCTTGGTTGCCAGCGTTTTACCCCAGTTTGCCAGTTAGGGCTCATCAGTCGGTATCTAGCACACCTACCAAGACGCATGGCTATTGCATGTGGTGGAGGCCACTTGGTGCCTGAGGCAGTGCCAGTGCACCCACCATGATTAGTTATCAGTGTTTAGTCCCAATGTACCAATTTGGGCTGATCAGTTGGTAATTAGTGCACCTAACAAGACGCATGGCTATTGTATGTAGTGGAGGCCACTGCTAGGGCCACTTGGAGCCCCAGGTAGTGCCAATGCAGTATGAGAGACTCAGTCTCTTTTACATAAATCAGTGCCTTGGTAGGTATGCTAGTTGCTATATAGAAATAATATGAATCACCACCTTATCAATACACTATTTTATTTACTACCAAACTGGTAAATAGGGTCAATACCGGTTTCGACCCCTATGGGGTCATCCTCAGTTGACACATATAAATATCTATAAAAACATCACATATAATAGTTAAAGTTTAAAATTGATGGGTCATTAGTATACTGGTAAGTACATATGCATGTATTATGGAATTTATAAGATTGTTCTATTAGAGCTATTATGTAGATTTTTTGTTTCTTTGTAAACAGTATCAAAAGTATTGTATTGGATGTGGTTCATCCGTTTGACAAAATGCTAGTGGATTGAATATGTACATTTGCTGAGAGGTACATGCTATTCTATTTTACAATTTTTGTTTTACATAATATGGGGTAAAATTATTACATTTGCACATATGTGGTGATATTAGGTACAATGTAGGGTGTTAAAGATGTAGTATTTGAATTTTCAGTATCCTGATTAAGTTTGTTCTATTAGAGCTATTATGTAGATTTTCTGTTTCTTTGTAAACAGTATCAAAAATATTGTATTGGATGTGGTTCATCCATTTGACAAAATGCTAATGGATTGAATATGTACATTTGCTGAGAGGTACATGCTATTCTATTTTAATTTTTGTTTTACATAATATGGGGTAAAATTATTACATTAGCACATATATGGTGATGTTAGGTACAATGTAGGGTGTTAAATATGTACTATTTGAATTTTCAGTATCCTGATTACATTTCATGTAGTGGTTGTAAAGTTTACTGATTCACTTGTTTAGTTCAGTTAAATGCATAATGACCTTGTTGGTTTGAATTCTTAAAATTAAAATATTGGTATGTAATACCTAGTTAACATGAATCCTTAATGTTAATATATAAGTTTGTAGCACCTCTTATTCCCGTTTTCAGTCTTAAAATAGAATTGTGTCTTGACACTTTATTTTGTTAGACATATAAAAGTCTTGCTAAAATAAAACTTTGGGGCTAAAACCGGTATGAAATACTTATTTAAAATACATTAGATAATGGTATTGATATGTGGTGCTATGTGCATATTCAAAAAATCTAAATGAAATATAAATATAATAAATTGGTGACAGTACTGTAGGTTGTTGTATTGTAGGTCTATTAAAATATATATGTTTACTTGAATAGGATCGATCACATGCTGTACGCGTTACAAGTGAAATTGCATTATATATTATAGTAATAACTGGTAATTTTATAGGATACTGCTGTTGTAGTTGGAAATCTTGAATATCATTGAGAAAATGTTCTCATCTTGTCGCGTGTCGAATACAGGTTGAGTAGGTCACCATTAAGAGATGAAGTGCATATTGGATGTCGTATATCTAAATTAGGTTGTACGTTGGTTGTATCGTGGAGACGTGTTGTAAATTAATATATCTGTAAGTAGAAATAATAAGTGTGTGAGATAATGTATCGAAAGAATGTAGTGGCAAGTATATATCGTATTACTTACGTTGGCTGTTGGGATCGTGTGCTCTGTATGGCTGTCTGTTGAGATCTGTAGCGTGTTGCTCTGAGGTTATAGTTTACGGCGGTGGAGGGGAGGCTTGAAGGGATGGGTGGAGCACTTGTAACGGGAGTGGGATTAAAGGAGGAGAGGTCTTGGAGCGGTAGATTTGTATTTATGGATTTTTGTTTATCTATTCTTTTTAAATAATAATCTTTCAGGAGGGGAATAACTGTATGAAAGAGAATATTATTTCTGTCTATGTTATCGTTTAAGTTGGAATTTGGATTAACGTATTTGTCTAAGTTTATATAAAATTCTTCTAGTATACTGAGCAAGGGGCTTTTTGGGTTTATTTTGAGGATTTGCATATCATTACTGATGTCTGTAAACCTATGTTTCTGATCGTTGATGTGTTGTCCCATGGCTGAGAAGTGTCTATGTCTAACGGCATTTACGTGTTCGTTGTATCTTATTGAAAAACTTCTACCAGTAAGCCCTACATAACTGGCTTGGCAATCATTGCATTTTAGACGGTACACTCCTGAGTGGTTGTATTTGTTTATGTTATTAACTGATTTAGAATTGTATAATATGTTGGTGTTATTGCGTGTAGTTTTGTATGCTATTTTTAGGCCTTGTTTTTTGAAAATGTTGGTTATGGGGTGTATATGGTTATTGTTGTAAGTGAATAGTGCGTATTCTTTTTTATCTTTGGTGATTCTGGTTAACTTAGTTTTTGGTTGGTTTTTTACTTTGTTGATGATATGGTTTATCATTGTTCTTTTATAACCATTTTGTTTGGCTATTTCATGAATTATGTTTAGTTCTTTGTTCAAATCTTTCTTTGAAAGTGGAATGTTATATGCCCTGTGTATCATGCTGTAGTATGCGGCTTTTTTGTGAGTGTGTGGGTGGGTGGAGTCTGTTTTTATTGTATTTGATGTATGGGTAGGCTTTCTGTATATGTTGTATGTTAGATGATTATTA
Organism: Anabrus simplex; assembly: GCF_040414725.1. Classification (NCBI taxonomy): domain Eukaryota; kingdom Metazoa; phylum Arthropoda; class Insecta; order Orthoptera; family Tettigoniidae; genus Anabrus; species Anabrus simplex. Next base: position 882,813,389 of record NC_090265.1, on the reverse strand, counting down.
TGTCTGGTTATAGATATATCCAAGTAGTTTATGGTATTGTTGTTTTCGGTTTCCATAGTAAATTTTATGTGGGGATCTATTTCATTCAGTTGTTCCAAGATTGTATTTTCGTTTGTGTGTCTATTGTCCATAATTATGAATACATCATCGACAAACCTGCACCAAAGAATGATATTTTCTATTTTTTGGACTTCTTGATGTTCTAAATGGTCCATATATATATCAGCTATTATGCCTGATATTGGCGATCCCATGGGCAATCCTTTTTGTTGGTAGATGGTGTCATGGAACCTAAAGTAATTGTTATTAATGGCAAAGTGTAATAGTTTTATAAATTCATTTATTTCCAATTTGCTTAGCTTGCTGTGTTTGTATAGGTTTGATTCTATGATAGTTATAGTTTTCTGTGTAGGTATGTTAGGATACATGTTTGTTATGTCATATGTTGCTAGTTTGTAGTATTGTTCTATTCTCATGTTTTTAGTAGTGTTACAAAATTCTATAGAGTTTTTTATGGTTTTGTTTGCCTGAAAAACATAATGTTTTTTTAGGAATTTTTGTATGAATTTTGACAGTTTGTAGGTGGGACTAGATCTGTAGTTGATGATAGGTCTCATGGGAATATTATCTTTGTGAATTTTAGGGTAAGCTTTGGCTGTAGGTATACTTGGATTCATTGTAATCAGTTTAGTAGTTTCTTGTTCATTTAAAAGGAAGTTGGTGTTTTTTAAAAGAGTTTTTAAGTTCTTCTGGATGCTATTGGTTGGATCTTTATTCTTAATTTGGAAGGTTTCATCTTGAAAACAAGTTTTTGTTTTTGTTATATATTCCTCTTTATCCATAATAACTGTAGTATTTCCTTTATCTGCTTTTGTTACTAGTAAGTTGTTATGCTGGATTTTGTTTCTGAGTTCTTTTATTTGTGTTAGGTCTTTAGTATCTTGTTTATAGGTTTCTTGGTTGATTCTATTGATATATTGTGGTAATATTTTTTTAATTTCATATCTGATTTCATTTTGTTGTTCTTGAGGTATTTTGTTTAAAGCATCTTCTGTTTCAGTAATGATAGTGGTGATATTTTCAAAAATTGAGTTATTTCTCCAGTTATGTTTAGGTCCCTTGCTCAGTATAGTAGTTTCTGCTTCATTAAGTACTGTATTGGTTAGATTTTTGATTGGTGGGTGGAATTCATGTAGGTTGCTTTCGATAGGTGTAGTGGTATGTTGTTTGTTCTGTGTGTACTTATGTGTATGTTGATTTTGTGATTGCTTCAATGCATTGAGTTTCTTATTTAGGGTATTCTGTTTCTGTATCGCTAGGTTTTCTGTCTTTACATAGGTTATTTGTTGGAAGTTAATCCAATATGTATATGGTAATTCATGTGAGGCTTTTAAGTGTGCTTCATACATTTGGATGTTTAGGTGTTGTTTCTTTCTGTACATGAATTTGATCTCCTCTTTAAGCCATATTCGATTTGTCTTATTTTGTGTATTTCGGGTTTGATTAGTGCTTCTATGTTTGTTATTATATTTCTTAAGAAATTTAGGGGTTAAGTTGTTTTGTAGGCATTGTTTTAAAAACGTGATGTTTTTGACGATGTTAGTGATCTTAATTTTCAGATTTTGATATCTGTGTGCTATTCTTTTTGCCTGGTTGGCTGTTCTATTATTATTTATAAGCTTCATGTCCGTATTGATTGGTATCACTATATAGAAATAATATGAATCACCACCTTATCAATACACTATTTTATTTACTACCAAACTGGTAAATAGGGTCAATACCGGTTTCGACCCCTATGGGGTCATCCTCAGTTGACACATATAAATATCTATAAAAACATCACATATAATAGTTAAAGTTTAAAATTGATGGGTCATTAGTATACTGGTAAGTACATATGCATGTATTATGGAATTTATAGCATGTACCTCTCAGCAAATGTACATATTCAATCCATTAGCATTTTGTCAAATGGATGAACCACATCCAATACAATATTTTTGATACTGTTTACAAAGAAACAGAAAATCTACATAATAGCTCTAATAGAACAAACTTAATCAGGATACTGAAAATTCAAATACTACATCTTTAACACCCTACATTGTACCTAATATCACCACATATGTGCAAATGTAATAATTTTACCCCATATTATGTAAAACAAAAATTGTAAAATAGAATAGCATGTACCTCTCAGCAAATGTACATATTCAATCCACTAGCATTTTGTCAAACGGATGAACCACATCCAATACAATACTTTTGATACTGTTTACAAAGAAACAAAAAATCTACATAATAGCTCTAATAGAACAATCTTATAAATTCCATAATACATGCATATGTACTTACCAGTATACTAATGACCCATCAATTTTAAACTTTAACTATTATATGTGATGTTTTTATAGATATTTATATGTGTCAACTGAGGATGACCCCATAGGGGTCGAAACCGGTATTGACCCTATTTACCAGTTTGGTAGTAAATAAAATAGTGTATTGATAAGGTGGTGATTCATATTATTTCTATATAGTGATACCAATCAATACGGACATGAAGCTTATAAATAATAATAGAACAGCCAACCAGGCAAAAAGAATAGCACACAGATATCAAAATCTGAAAATTAAGATCACTAACATCGTCAAAAACATCACGTTTTTAAAACAATGCCTACAAAACAACTTAACCCCTAAATTTCTTAAGAAATATAATAACAAACATAGAAGCACTAATCAAACCCGAAATACACAAAATAAGACAAATCGAATATGGCTTAAAGAGGAGATCAAATTCATGTACAGAAAGAAACAACACCTAAACATCCAAATGTATGAAGCACACTTAAAAGCCTCACATGAATTACCATATACATATTGGATTAACTTCCAACAAATAACCTATGTAAAGACAGAAAACCTAGCGATACAGAAACAGAATACCCTAAATAAGAAACTCAATGCATTGAAGCAATCACAAAATCAACATACACATAAGTACACACAGAACAAACAACATACCACTACACCTATCGAAAGCAACCTACATGAATTCCACCCACCAATCAAAAATCTAACCAATACAGTACTTAATGAAGCAGAAACTACTATACTGAGCAAGGGACCTAAACATAACTGGAGAAATAACTCAATTTTTGAAAATATCACCACTATCATTACTGAAACAGAAGATGCTTTAAACAAAATACCTCAAGAACAACAAAATGAAATCAGATATGAAATTAAAAAAATATTACCACAATATATCAATAGAATCAACCAAGAAACCTATAAACAAGATACTAAAGACCTAACACAAATAAAAGAACTCAGAAACAAAATCCAGCATAACAACTTACTAGTAACAAAAGCAGATAAAGGAAATACTACAGTTATTATGGATAAAGAGGAATATATAACAAAAACAAAAACTTGTTTTCAAGATGAAACCTTCCAAATTAAGAATAAAGATCCAACCAATAGCATCCAGAAGAACTTAAAAACTCTTTTAAAAAACACCAACTTCCTTTTAAATGAACAAGAAACTACTAAACTGATTACAATGAATCCAAGTATACCTACAGCCAAAGCTTACCCTAAAATTCACAAAGATAATATTCCCATGAGACCTATCATCAACTACAGATCTAGTCCCACCTACAAACTGTCAAAATTCATACAAAAATTCCTAAAAAAACATTATGTTTTTCAGGCAAACAAAACCATAAAAAACTCTATAGAATTTTGTAACACTACTAAAAACATGAGAATAGAACAATACTACAAACTAGCAACATATGACATAACAAACATGTATCCTAACATACCTACACAGAAAACTATAACTATCATAGAATCAAACCTATACAAACACAGCAAGCTAAGCAAATTGGAAATAAATGAATTTATAAAACTATTACACTTTGCCATTAATAACAATTACTTTAGGTTCCATGACACCATCTACCAACAAAAAGGATTGCCCATGGGATCGCCAATATCAGGCATAATAGCTGATATATATATGGACCATTTAGAACATCAAGAAGTCCAAAAAATAGAAAATATCATTCTTTGGTGCAGGTTTGTCGATGATGTATTCATAATTATGGACAATAGACACACAAACGAAAATACAATCTTGGAACAACTGAATGAAATAGATCCCCACATAAAATTTACTATGGAAACCGAAAACAACAATACCATAAACTACTTGGATATATCTATAACCAGACATAATAATCATCTAACATACAACATATACAGAAAGCCTACCCATACATCAAATACAATAAAAACAGACTCCACCCACCCACACACTCACAAAAAAGCCGCATACTACAGCATGATACACAGGGCATATAACATTCCACTTTCAAAGAAAGATTTGAACAAAGAACTAAACATAATTCATGAAATAGCCAAACAAAATGGTTATAAAAGAACAATGATAAACCATATCATCAACAAAGTAAAAAACCAACCAAAAACTAAGTTAACCAGAATCACCAAAGATAAAAAAGAATACGCACTATTCACTTACAACAATAACCATATACACCCCATAACCAACATTTTCAAAAAACAAGGCCTAAAAATAGCATACAAAACTACACGCAATAACACCAACATATTATACAATTCTAAATCAGTTAATAACATAAACAAATACAACCACTCAGGAGTGTACCGTCTAAAATGCAATGATTGCCAAGCCAGTTATGTAGGGCTTACTGGTAGAAGTTTTTCAATAAGATACAACGCACACGTAAATGCCGTTAGACATAGACACTTCTCAGCCATGGGACAACACATCAACGATCAGAAACATAGGTTTACAGACATCAGTAATGATATGCAAATCCTCAAAATAAACCCAAAAAGCCCCTTGCTCAGTATACTAGAAGAATTTTATATAAACTTAGACAAATACGTTAATCCAAATTCCAACTTAAACGATAACATAGACAGAAATAATATTCTCTTTCATACAGTTATTCCCCTCCTGAAAGATTATTATTTAAAAAGAATAGATAAACAAAAATCCATAAATACAAATCTACCGCTCCAAGACCTCTCCTCCTTTAATCCCACTCCCGTTACAAGTGCTCCACCCATCCCTTCAAGCCTCCCCTCCACCGCCGTAAACTATAACCTCAGAGCAACACGCTACAGATCTCAACAGACAGCCATACAGAGCACACGATCCCAACAGCCAACGTAAGTAATACGATATATACTTGCCACTACATTCTTTCGATACATTATCTCACACACTTATTATTTCTACTTACAGATATATTAATTTACAACACGTCTCCACGATACAACCAACGTACAACCTAATTTAGATATACGACATCCAATATGCACTTCATCTCTTAATGGTGACCTACTCAACCTGTATTCGACACGCGACAAGATGAGAACATTTTCTCAATGATATTCAAGATTTCCAACTACAACAGCAGTATCCTATAAAATTACCAGTTATTACTATAATATATAATGCAATTTCACTCGTAACGCGTACAGCATGTGATCGATCCTATTCAAGTAAACATATATATTTTAATAGACCTACAATACAACAACCTACAGTACTGTCACCAATTTATATTTATATTTCATTTAGATTTTTTGAATATGCACATAGCACCACATATCAATACCATTATCTAATGTATTTTAAATAAGTATTTCATACCGGTTTTAGCCCCAAAGTTTTATTTTAGCAAGACTTTTATATGTCTAACAAAATAAAGTGTCAAGACACAATTCTATTTTAAGACTGAAAACGGGAATAAGAGGTGCTACAAACTTATATATTAACATTAAGGATTCATGTTAACTAGGTATTACATACCAATATTTTAATTTTAAGAATTCAAACCAACAAGGTCATTATGCATTTAACTGAACTAAACAAGTGAATCAGTAAACTTTACAACCACTACATGAAATGTAATCAGGATACTGAAAATTCAAATAGTACATATTTAACACCCTACATTGTACCTAACATCACCATATATGTGCTAATGTAATAATTTTACCCCATATTATGTAAAACAAAAATTAAAATAGAATAGCATGTACCTCTCAGCAAATGTACATATTCAATCCATTAGCATTTTGTCAAATGGATGAACCACATCCAATACAATATTTTTGATACTGTTTACAAAGAAACAGAAAATCTACATAATAGCTCTAATAGAACAAACTTAATCAGGATACTGAAAATTCAAATACTACATCTTTAACACCCTACATTGTACCTAATATCACCACATATGTGCAAATGTAATAATTTTACCCCATATTATGTAAAACAAAAATTGTAAAATAGAATAGCATGTACCTCTCAGCAAATGTACATATTCAATCCACTAGCATTTTGTCAAACGGATGAACCACATCCAATACAATACTTTTGATACTGTTTACAAAGAAACAAAAAATCTACATAATAGCTCTAATAGAACAATCTTATAAATTCCATAATACATGCATATGTACTTACCAGTATACTAATGACCCATCAATTTTAAACTTTAACTATTATATGTGATGTTTTTATAGATATTTATATGTGTCAACTGAGGATGACCCCATAGGGGTCGAAACCGGTATTGACCCTATTTACCAGTTTGGTAGTAAATAAAATAGTGTATTGATAAGGTGGTGATTCATATTATTTCTATATAGTGATACCAATCAATACGGACATGAAGCTTATAAATAATAATAGGTATGCTAGTTATCAAATTGGCACACTGGGACAAATCACAGGCAACCAAGAATGAGTTAGCTGGAAAATTTATAATTTCCAATAATGGATCAGTATATTGGAATTATTAATTTACTCATTCAGGACAAATATTTCAAGTTCCCTATGAGAGTCGAAACCTGTATCATTATGATTTCTATACTGATTTAGTTTGCATTCAATGGTGCAAAGTTTCCCTGCCTGGTGAACTGAGATATTTTAGTGCTTCTTTGACAAGGAGTAAAATCCCATGAATGGAGCAGTAGGTCAGTCAGTTCTTGAAGTTAGCTTCACCAAACAGACCACCGGGCGAGTTGGCTGTGCGGTTATGGCCACGCAGCTCTGAGCTTGCATCCGGGAGATAGTGGGTTCGAACCCCACTGTCGGCAGCCCTCGAGATGGTTTTCCGTGGTTTCCCATTTTTACACCAGGCAAATGGTGGGGCTGTACCTTAATTAAGGCCACGGCCGCTTCCTTCTCACTCCTGGACCTTTCCTATACCATCATCGCCATAAGATGTAAAGCCAATTGTAAAAAAAAAAAAAAAAAACAAATGATAATAATAATAATAATAATAATAAAATAACAGACCTGTGTAATGTATAGAAACAATCTTGCACATGTCGCTTGTAACAGTAAACTATATGCAGCCCAATTTTGTGAAGAGTTGTAAAAGTTAACAGTCTACAAAAATTCTTTCTTTTTAACTTTATGTGCCTGTATTTTTCTGTATATACATTTCCAGGTTATGTTTCATCCAGATGAAAGACCACAAAGGGTCATATTTAATAATTATGTAACTTAAGTGTATCATCAAATTTTGCAAAATTTGTTCTCATAAGAGACATGTGGTACTGTATTGTACCAAACTATTATTGACAACTCAAAGATCCAATTTACATGAAAATAGCTTTTCCTGGCTATCCTTCAATGAACATCTTGAGATTTGAAAAAATGAACCAGTTAAGAGAAAAATAAGAACTCCGTCCTTTCTGAATTAATACAATACAGTTTCCCTTTGAAGTGTTGTCAGAATTATGCAAAAAAATAAAATAAAATAAAAGCGTCCAATTCCAGGCAGTTTGCTGGTATAGGAAGTGAGTACAAGATGATCATGTGCAAGACTAACGGACTCAGTTGTAGGGAGTTAAGGGGGAAATACGTTAATTACATTCATAATACGTACGTACGTACATACATTATCATTATAGACCGTTATGCCTTTCAGCGTTCAGTCTGCAAACCTCTGTGAATTTACTAAACATTGCCACAATCCTCTGTTTGCATGAAATAACCAAAGAGTATTGTTCGCTCGTAGAGGCTTGAAAACTAGAAAATGTAACAGTCTGTATTGAAAATTGTATGTATGTACAGTATACTTAAGCTGCCCTCCACAGCAGTGGTGGTTCTCAAGTTCTCATTCGTATATTTTCTTAAATCATGCTACAGCCTCTGAGCAGATTTCCCACCTCGTTGATGGCTACATGAAGTTTTAGCAGGGATATACCTACTGCTCTAGAGATTCTTTTTGAATATGTGAGTATTTCTAGTACTTAGGAGTGAGAGATTTTTTTAAACAGGTGGTTTCTTGATTGTGTTTCAGGATGCTTTGGCTACCCTCAAAGTGACATGTGAATCGAGTGCTAAGCTGGAAGATGCCTTAAATGAAAAGTTTAAGATGCTAGTCAAGGACTTGCAATTAAGATCAAATACTATGGTATCAGGGAGTCCTTCAAGTAAATGGAAAATACCTGACTCACCAGCAGTGTTCTGGTAAAAATTTTATCTTGATTTAGTGCTTATTTAAGTTAGTGATCTTATTAGTTTCAGAGACTATCTGCTTTGATACAACAGGGCCCTCTTGTTTTTAGTGTTGTGGGTCTGATCCAGCCTGATATGACAGGTTTTTGAAGGTTGAACATTTTTTAAACTCAAATATATTGTGTTATTTAGTATTTACACTGCACTATGTCTTCTGGTATGGGCTAGAACAAATTTGTTACTTTCATTGACCTGTCTCAGTCTCATCCTTGGCTTTGACAATATGAAAGTGACCGAGGTATGTGTGATGCTAGTAATACCATTCCTTATGCAGCCAGTCCCTGTTATGAATGGTGTGAAAATGTCACTCATAGGGTCGGTTGGTGCATGCATTTCAGTGGGCTTGGCAGACTGATCTGTAATGGCAACTTCTGGCTCGGTGAGGAAAGGAACGGGAAACTACCTCACTCCTCACTTCCCTAGTATGCCTCATCAGTGATGCCTGGGCTATCTATGACAGCTGTTGGCGGAACTGTGGAGGATCAAACCAGCCTTAGGGCTGAATACCCAACGTACAATGTACTGTTAAATAAGCATTAAAGTTACTACATGTTGCACCCCCCCCTGCTATTTCTACGATGAATACGGTATGTAGTTGTGTTAGACCAGCCCGTGTTATTCGTCTCACATACCCATGACAGGGTTGAGCATGATGAGCACCGAGGAATAAATAACCGGAAAACACAACACATACATAGGCAGAAAGATATTGAAAAATAAAAACAAAAATAACAACAACAAAAAATCGGTGGAAGCTCAAATCAACCAGAGGTAACACGGCAGTAAATAAATACCTATCATAGTTTGTGCAGACCGGGTCGAAAATGACCAGGGACAAAGTCATGAACTGAACTCGAGCCTGTTAAGTCAAAGGGTAAAATTTAAAAGGCTCCTACAATAATAACTCTGAGTAGGAAACACAGATGAACGACCTGCATAAGCAAAAATGTATCAGGAAGAAGAAGCAGGAAAAGAGTTTATTAAATAAACATTAGATGAAAATAATATCAATGGCCACACGAAAACCAGGAACAAATAAAATAATGAATGAAAACCAACCCTGATGGAATCAATACTTAGGCCTAACTACCTGTTCACTACACTACCATCATAACGTTGTGCCTACTCGTAATAAGATCCAGTCAACAGGTTCATAAATAAAAATATCCAGAATACAGAGAAAGAAATTTTTACCTTAGGAACAAAATAGCCTTGTTGCATAACGCAGACTTCGGCCCAGTGCAATATATCATTTGATATCCATATCAACAGGACGAGTATTTACAGATCGCGACACACGATCAAGAAATAAAATGCTACTCACAACAGTGGTTTCCAATGAACTTCAACAAAAAACAGAAAGATAAAATATGGCCAGACTGTTTGTTTGCTGGTAAAAATACATCTCTCTGGTAACTCATGATGTAAAACATGTACGGAAGACAATTAATACTAATTTGTTATCCATATTTATATTAAACTAGCTGGTGTACCCGTGCTTCGCTACGGGATTCTCAGAAAGACTGACTTTGTGGTTTTCTTAACATGAAATCAACATAGGTCATTACAAAAACGTAAGTATGAATGTAGCGATTAAAAGCGATGCTATCATATCAAATACTCGATCAAGTGGAAAGCCGCACGTTTTATCACATTTAACGAACAGTGCTGCGATTAGATTGCGGTGCCAATCTAATAGTCCAAAGTTCCAGAGCTGGGATGACCAGGCCGCAGATTGCCATGAACACTCATCTGCCATTATTCCGCTTAATTGCACACTGTTCATTCCAATCAGTGCCTCAGAGTAGGGATTGAATAGCCCGAATGCTATGATGATCCAGTGTGTTACGTACCAGTAGTATCAGAAAATTTATAAACCAGGGAATGGCATGCTAAAGAAGAAAGTTATCTAACTCCCCAGCTACTTCCCATCAATATTCAGGCAGGCTGTTACACTCTGTACGACTGAGCGAGTTGACTGTGTGGTTAGCGGTGCGCAGCTGTGAGCTTGCATCCGAGAGATGGTGGATTCGAACCCCGTTGTCGGCAGCGCTGATGATGGTATTCCGTGGTTTCCCACTTTCACACCAGTCAAATGCTGAGCCTGAACCTTAATTAAGGCCTAAGGCACTCCTAGCCCTTTCCTATCCCATCGTCGCCATAAAACCTATCTATGTCGGTGCGACGTAAATCAAATTAAAAAATACTCTGTACGCAGAAGTAATCCTATCTACCGGAGATGAGGGGCAACAGATGGCACAAAGCACATCACGACAAACAATGGTCAATGTAATGTTATTGTTGATCAATGTTATGAGCTTTCTATATTGTAGGCCTTCACATTTAGTTTCCTTTCGACTCTGTGATTTGTAAAATATTTTATACCATAAACTGTAGTTTCTTATTCTCCGACTTTACATACCGATTTTCATTAAATACTGTTTACCCATTTTCTGGTTACTCGGCGCTGATATGGACTTAGTAACAAAAATCCAAAATCATGAATATCTTTGTGATCACAGCCAGTGCGGTAACAATGTATAAGACATGAATAATAGGAAATTTAATACTATACTGTATAACCCTAGCTATGTAGCATTTATCTATTACACCTCTAATAAGAAATATTTGAGAATTACATTTTAGGCCTTCCCCTAAACTACCATTTCACTCAGCGTGAATAGAATAATTTTTTTTTTTTTTTTTTTGCTAGGGGCTTTACGTCGCGCCGACACAGATAGGTCTTATGGCGACGATGGGATAGGAAAGGCCTAGGAGTTGGAAGGAAGCGGCCGTGGCCTTAATTAAGGTACAGCCCCAGCATTTGCCTGGTGTGAAAATGGGAAACCACGGAAAACCATTTTCAGGGCTGCCGATAGTGGGATTCGAACCTACTATCTCCCGGATGCAAGCTCACAGCCGCGTGCCTCAACGCGCATGGCCAACTCGCCCGGTAATAGAATAATTTACAGCCTGGACTATAGTGTCTTATTTCCTAACTTTGCATACCGATTTTCATCAAGATAGGACTACTAATAACAACAATATTTGAGAATTATATTTTAGGCCTTCCCCTAAACTACCATTTTTCTCAGCGTGAATACAATTATTGATAGCCTAGATTGTAGTAACTTATTCCCCAACTTTGCATACCCATTTTCTTTAAAATACGATCACTAATAACATAAATAGTTGAGAATTCAATTTTAGGCCTTCCCCTAAACTACCATTTCACTCAGCTTGAGTAAAATGATTTATAGCCTAGATTGTAGAGGCTCATCCCCCGACTTCACATACGAATTTTCATTAAATTCTCTTCAACCGTTTTCTCGTGATGCGCGTACATACATACAGACAGACAGACAGACAGACATTACGGAAAAGTAAAAAGTGCATTTTCTTGTTACTATGGACATGACCGATACAGAAATACCATTATTTTCAAATTCTGAGCAATGTACAGACAAAACTCTTATTTTATATATATAGATACTTCAGAAGTTCAGACACACAATAGCACGTGGCAATCATTGCTAACTGTGTAATAACCGAAACATAGCAGTTTAAGTTCAAATCTACAATCTATCATTGTTGCCAAGACAAGTCAAACAGTCTCCCTTGCCCATTGTTAAGGGCGTACAACAGAGCAGCCAAGCAGACACACGGAAACCACTTCAATAATACAAATACCACAACAAATACGATAAGAACAATTGTACAAATAAACATATAAGAAAGTCACTGTCCCAACATGGACGAAAGATTTAAAAAGAATCGCGGGGGGCGGCGTCGTAAGCAAGCATGGCGCCTGGGATCAGGGATAAACAAGGTGTTGCTAAGAGAACACACACCAAAAAAATGCATGTGGCCAAGGAAATGCAAAGATAAGAACAAATGACACAATTAGCAATATGATATGCGTCCTACATATCTCACATTCAAACACTCACACAATAGATTAAAAGGATCCAAGGAACAGGGAACTATAACAGATAAAAATGGTCAGGAAAAAACTGCAAAATTTAGAAGTAGGGTTCATAAATAACGTCTCACGCGGATATGCAAAGCCAAACCCACACAAAATTGGAGGTCCAAAACACATCATCAATATGTCTCTCAAATACAACTTAAATGCCAAAGCAGCACAAACTTCCCATGTACTGGGTTTTCTGATACACAACCACATAGCGGGGACATCGGAGAGCAAATTGGTACATGAATAATAAGATAGAGACCTCCACAACATGAACCGTAGAATAAAGTCGACGTAACACACATCCAAGGCGCAACAGAGCTCATTCACGCAATACAGGCACTCAATGATAGTAAGACACAGGTCAGTGTACCGAGTTGTGACACAAAGAAAAACATAGCTGATATAAATAACGTTACATGGGCAACAACAGAAGGAACAAAGACGGGCCACAAAATAACCGGTACCTACAGAGAATAAAGATAGTAGCCAACCACAATGCCCCGTGGTGATATAAAACGAACATGGTCCATGAGGCCAACCCCAAATAACAGGGAGAAAGAGATCGAAAAATCAAAAAATAGTAGTTAAATTACCTTAATCAGGCCATTCATATATGCGCAATAAAGCATGTTGGAAATCTCAGAGACCAATAGCATTCACGTCTTAAAACGCTTGAAAGAACGCTTGTAAAAACACGCTTCGAGAAACATTGTGTCGCTCGCCATAACCCTTCACCAAGATGAAAGCTTAGAAGAAGAGCCATGAAAAAGCCAGATAGACAAGATTGGGAACACAACGTTGTAAAATCATAGGACGACAAAGGCGATATCTGTGATCTCCTTGGGCTAGGTTTGCATGCACAATTAGAAGTCGAAGTTGGCCATAATTGCCATGTCAGTGAGTACGCATATGTAACAGAAGGCAAGAAGTTTGTCAGAAAAGTGAACCAGACAAAGATAGAGATGGCCAAGGTATGGCACAATGTTCATAAGTTTCCTTCCCTTCAAGCAACATACATTCTCTGCTTGTGAGTGTCGTCTCATTCCAAACAGATTATTTTTTGTCATCATCATCATCATCATCATCCTAATTTTTATGATATTTTATTCAGATTCAATGTTGCAAACAATGTGTTGGTACACCCATCCAGCAGTTGCTTCACACAAATTGTGCAACTTTGCACATGTACAAAAACCATTACCAAAACCAGTACAGACAGAATGCAAGTGGATGATAATATTGGTTCTGACCATCTTCCATCCGTGAGTATGCTTAAAAAAGTCTTATGATAGAACTGAAGCATAGACAATATCCAATAAATTCAACAGAAACTTCCTATTAAAGAATTCACCGTGCTAGAAGTGAATGCACGAAATGATAAACAGATGTAATGAATTATTATTTGGAATTTAAAACATAAGAATGAATGATTGCAAATAGATTACATTCGTACCTTAAAACAAAATACCTTACAGAAGAACAGAAGTGTCCTGGTAAGATTTATATCTTGATTTATAGTTTATTAAGTTAGTGATATATATTTATTGAAAGAATCAACGACTTCCCGCAATTACAAGTTGCCACAATGGACAAAGTAGAGCATATCAGGATACAGAATGTTTTATCGCATAGAAATATAGCGGTGATATGGATTTTTTAAGTTATGGAGGCCCGAACAGGTGAGATTTCAGGATGTGTACAGATCCACGTATGGTGGTGGTAACTATTCTTTCAATGCTGTTCATAGGCAGGTCGAACTTCTTCTAGAATTCTATGAACAAGGCTAGCTACTTTGATAGATCAGGGCCCTCTTGCTTCTAGGGTTGTGAGTCTGATCTAGTTTGATGACAGAAGAACAGTCTAGTTTCAAGCTAAATAAAAACACCTCTCACTGGACAAAAAGGTTCATGCAAATGCCAAGGAAATTGTATTTGCCACTTTCATTGACTGCAGGGAAAGGTATGATACTGTGTGGAGGTAGGTAGGGTCTCTTACAAAATTTCTCACAAATTGAAAATAAAAACCAAGATGTTTGAGAAGTTCCTTGCTTGTAGTTGGATCAAAGTAACTATGGAAACAAAAGTTAGTGTTATAGACATAAAAACTTCAATTCCTCCAGTAGTGAAGTCAAATGGTCTTCCAAGACACTTCAAGAGCTCAAAATGAAACTTTAATATGTTTGTATATGAATTAATTTTTTTTGCTAGTGGTTTAATGTCGCACTAACACATTAAAGGTTTTTGGTGACACAAGGATGGGAAAGGGCTAGGAATGGGAAAGAAGTGGCTATGGGCTTAATTAAGGTACAGCTCCAGCATTTGCCTTGTGTGAAAATGGGAAACCGTGGAAAACCATCTTCAGACTGCCGACAGTGGGATTCGAACCCACCATCTTCCGAATGCCGGCTCACTGCTACATGGCCTTAACTGCACGGCCAACTCACTCGGTGAAGTCATTATTTAGACAATAGCAAATAATGATTCCAAACAGCAAAATTGTTCTAGAGTAGAATGAATTCAGCCCTAGAGAGAATTAATGTCAGGATATGAGATAATAAAATGGAAACAAACTCTTCAAAAGATGCCTGGCGTCCATGATCATTGAGACGTCAAATCTCTATGGTCTGACACTGTGGTTAGCTGGTTCGAGGTCTGTTGGTGGGAAAAGAATTTCACCATCAGAATGTTTGCTCACAGGGTAGGGTGGGTGGTGGTATGGTATATAACTTCTAATCCACTGGATTACATGCCAAAAGTCTGAGTTTAGTTCCAAACTTTTCCACAGTGCTCATACAGAGTTAAGGCATTGACACTGTTGATGGTAATTCGTCCATCGAATGGGGGCGTTAAGCTTTGAGCAGACCCCTAGGTGATATTCAGTAAAATTAGGCTATCCACCAACAGTGCCTTTGCTGGCGGACCTAGTGTTTGCAGTGCACAATGTTTTCTGGTATGGGCTAGAGCAATTTTGTTTCTTTCATTGATCTGTCTCAGCTTTATCCTTGCCTTTGACAAAATGAAAGTTACTAAGGTATGAGTGATGCTAGTAATGCCATTCCTTATGCAGCCAGTCCCTGCTATGAATGGTGTGAAAATATTGCTCATAGGGTTGGTTGGTGCATGCATTTCAGTGCGTTTGGCAGACTGATATGTAATAGCAATTTCTGGCTTGGTGAGAATAGCAATGGGAAACTACCTCACTCCTCATTTCCCTAGTACGCCTCTTCAGTAATGCCTAGGCCATCTATGACAGCTGATGGCGGAGCTGTTGAGGATCTAACCAGTCTTCAGGCTGAGGACTATGCATACATACATACATACATACATACATACATACATACATACATACATACATACATACATACATACATACATACATACATACATACATACATACATAAATACATACATACATACATACATACATACATACATACATACATACATACATACATACATACATACATACACCAACAATAGGTTTCACCTTTACCTCATCATCATCATCATCATCATCATCATCATCATCATCATCATCGCTGCCACCACCACCACCACCACCACCACCACCACCACCTTCAGTCATTAAGCTGGATACAGAAACACACATACACTGGCAGAAAAAAATATCCAAACATCATTGTGCTGGATCAACAAACGTTGGTAGGCGTGTTTATAAATCTGAAAGATGACATTGAATCAAATTTCCCACAGATCGCATTACCATGATATTGCAAATCAGGTTTGCTTTAAATTCGGGCTGTACTGTGCAAGAGCGTTAATTACCTGTGAGATTGGACGGAGTGACTGTGAGAGGGTCAAGAAACCCTTTATGAAGGCGAAGAGGCCAGTATCAACAGCTCACTGCGGTTTAATGAGGCCGTATAATAGGGCTACGTGAAGGTAGATTTTCTTTCCGCACTTCTGCAGAACGACGTGGCAGAAATGTCTCCACTGTGTATGCGGACTGGTAGGAGTGGTCACGAGAAGGTACGCTCGCAAGAAGACCGGGCTCCAGATGTTCCCGTGGCACCACCGAGAGGGAGGACCGCCGTATTTGGCGTATGGCTGTGGCGCAGCGGACTGCGTTTGCAGCAGCAGTTTCAGCGGCAGCTGGCACCACAGTGACGTAACGAACTGTTCGCAATCGGTTATATGAAGGACAACTGCGAGCCATATGCCCTGCGGTGTGCATTCCACTTACCCCAAGGCACCGCCGTCTGCGACTTCAGTGGTGTTAAGTGAGAGCTTATTGGAGGATGGAGTGGAGGTCCGTTGTGTTTTCCGATGAAGCTGGTTCTGCCTTGGCGGTGCTAGTGATGGCCGTGTGTTGGTTAGGAGGAGGCCAGGTGAAGCCTGCATTCCACCTGTCTGCGGTGTCGACACACTGGACCTACACTGGGAGTTCTGGTCTGGGGAGCAACTTCCAATGACAGCAGGAGCACTCTCAAGGTTATCCCACGCACCCTGACTGCAGATGTGTACGTCCATCTGATGAATCGACCTGTTGTGCTACCATTCATGAACAGCATTCTCGGGGGTGTGTTTCAACAGGATAACCCAACTTACTCTACAAAGTGTCGACATGTTACCTTGGCCTGCTCGATGCCCTAATCTGTCCCCAGTCGAGGATGTACGGGACATCATTGGATGACAACTCGACATCTGGCACTTGTATGACACAATGCATGCATGTTTGCATGCCTGCGTTCAACACTCAGGTGATTACAGCTGTTATTAATAGACCAGCATGGGCCATTTGCAATGGCTTTTCTCGCATGGTTATTAACCTGTAGTCTTGTACCTTTCATCAATTAAATATGTTATGTCGGCAAATATATTGCCAAATTTTCTGTATTCTACATTCCTCATTTCATGGTGTTTGGATATTTTTTTCCGCCAGTGTATATGAATTCAAGTAATGATCTTTTTCTCTACCTTACAAACTCCTTGTCCAAAGATCATCATCAAGCTCTTTAGGCCTTTTCAGTTGTGAAATTACCAACATTTTGCCCCATTGTAGCAGTGATGTAGCAATCAGTTGTATTGCTACATCATTTGAAGACACTAGTGTCTAGTGCTCATAATCATTGTAAGCTGCTCTTGTCACCTAATTAATCTTGTTGCAGAAAAGGGTGTGGCGTGTTTGCCTGTAAAATGTAGATGAAACTATAATTGTTTGTTTGTCCAACCCTTGTTCCGTTTCCCTACGGGATCGGGTATGAGGTGAGATGAATCTGTCGTGGCGGGTTTTTATGACTGGATGCTTTTCCTGACGTCAGCCTCATCAGAGGAGTTAATGAGATGAAATGAATGATGTGATATATGATAGTAGGGAGAGGGTGAACCCCAGTGCCGGCACATAGCCTACTTCTATTAAATAGCACCAAGGGGTCTGCTCAGTGCTTTACGTCTCCATCTGACGGACGAATCACCATCAACAGCGTCATGTGCCCTCATTCCATTTGAGCACTGCGGGGAGGTTTGGAATTTAATCCAGGCTTTTGGCACGCAATCTAATGATTAGAAATTGTATCCCACTACCTCCCGTACCCTGCCAGCCAACATTCTGATGGTGAAATTTTTTTCGACCAACGGGACTCAAACTGGCTAACCTCGGTGTCAGACTGTTTAAACGCCTTAACGATCATGGCCACCAGGTGGGCTAGATGAAAGTATAATTGATGTATTTTATTATCTGAAAAGAAATACAGAAAGGAAAGAAAAGCTCAGAGAATTTCAAACTTTACACAACACAGAGATCAGCAAAATTCTGAAACATGTGCCTAACCAATGGTTGTCATTAAGAAGGTGTTTAGATAGGATTTTGCTGCAGTGGGACCCTTTGGTTATTTTATTTAGGAGCAAAATTGAAAGTAAGGATTCTCAGACAGGAACTTTGAAGACTTACAAAATTCCTAAGCACAGTCTAAGTGCAAATGTGTCTTGTTTATCTGAAAGCATTGTCATTGTCATAACATTCCTCATTCAAAAGTAAAACCCAGTCATCTGTTTCACACACACACAAAATAATAATAATAATAATAATAATAATAATAATAATAATAATAATAATAATAATAATAATAATAATAATAAAAACAACTTCTGATGACAATTTAAAGCCACACTTTGTACAGCTGTTCATGTTCCTTTCATCAAATACATAAATCTTTTTGTCTTTTTCTCTGAAGTTGTTTGGCTATCTTCGATAATTCAAACGTAGCTCTTCAGTCAAGTATGCCACACATCTACTTATTGAGGTAAATTTTGGAGAAATAATTGAAGAATGTGATGGTAAGGTGTGTGAAACCACATGTTATTAAAAGCTTCTCCTCTCTCCTTGATGCAGATTATCATACTCCAGCAAATCAAGAGTATGACAGTAATGTGATGATGGGGAACAACATTCTGGCTAGTGAAACAGAATATAGATTTTAAAAAAACTGATATTCTGCACTTTCAGTTCTGTAACCTTCAGCTCGAAGAAACAGACGTGCCAAAAGGGAGAATTGATGCTCTGTGGGCATTGGTGGGTCAGATAATAATAATAATAATAATAATAATAATAATAATAATAATAATAATAATAATAATAATGTTGTGTGGCCTCCAGAGAGGCCTGGTGCAGGTGTTTTGATTTGACGCTCGTAGGCGACCTGCGCGTCGTGATGAGGATGAAATTATGAAGATGGCACATACACCCAGTCCCCGTGCTACGGATGGTTAAAATTCCCGACCCTGCCTGGAATCTAACCCAGGACACTTGTGACCAAAGGCCAGCACGCTAACCATTTAGCCATGGAGCCAGACGGTGGGTCAGATGAAATTAGCTGATGGTATACTTAAATATGACAGACTCTCTAAGGTGATGCTTGCTATTTTATCAATTCTACATAGCAATGCAGAGTATAAAAGGATTTTTAGCAGAGTCACAAAGACAAAAACACAATTCAGGTCCTTGCTGTCTGAACAAATTTTGGAGAAAATTTAACCTTAAACACTTAATCAGTTCAGCAAAGCAAGTGCTTTGAGCAAAAATTTAGTTTGGAGTTTCTGAAGAGGGCTAAGTCAGCTATAGATGTGTTGAGTAACAAATAGTCATACAGTGTTCAGCACTTCGAAGGATGAGAAGTCTCACGTTCCTAAAATTAAGGGGTGTCCAGCATTTAGTATTCACATATAAATAATGAAAAAATGAATTAGTACATGTTCTGCTATCAGTGATGTGTCTTAATACGTTGTGTTTTGCTGCCAAATGTCTCCTGATTTTTTTACTTTTGAAAGTTGGCATGTCTATTCTTTATGTGTTTATATCCCATTTTCTACTTTTTTTTCTTTATTAAGTACAGTATAAGTAAAATTAATAACAAATAATGATTATTATTGTTAAATACCATAGATTTCTAACCACCCTGTAATGAAAGATAGTTAAATGTAGCAATAAAAATTTATTGTAGTCATATTTCATATTTGATGAAACCTGTAGTTTATTGCAGCTTTACATTTTCAGGGATATGTATGATGTTACGGAACCAAAGAATACGTTGAAATTCAAAGGTCATTTTCAAGATGTGGAAAATGTCTCAGATGTGTACTGTGCTCTTTTGAATGCAACAATCATTGTAAGTACTATATTGCTATGTATTTTGATTCTCATAAACTTGTATTTATACAAATTTTGAGTTTCTTTAAATTGGTGCTTTCTTGACTCAGATTAATGGACATGATATCTTTTGGGTTTATGCCATGTGAAAGAGACAAATTGCAGGGGAACTTCATGTTTCACGAAGACTTTACTATGCTTCCTCAAAGTCAAAAGAATCATTTGTTATAACTATGTTGTTGTGCATTAGCATTTGACTAAGGTCATTATAGATGCTCATTTTTTAAGAAACAGTCCTGTTAATTTCTCGTGTAAATTTTCTGTGTCGGTTTAACCTGTTGGCTCTGACTCATGGAACAGTTTCATGATCACATCAGATGAACCTGCGCCTGAATCACAGAACTCTTCCTTGATGTAACCTCTCCTCATAGTTATGACGATATTGCTGTATGTTGTATTTATTTATATCAAGCAATCAGTCATCAATGATCTGCATTTAGGACTGTCACCCAGGTGGCAGATTCCCTATCAGTAGTTCACTTAGCCTTTTCTTAAACATTTTCAAAGAACTTGGAAATTTATCGATTATTCCCCTTGATGATTTATTCCAATCCCTTACTCCTTGTTCTATAAATGAATATTTGTCCCAATTTCTCCTCTTGAATTCCAACTGTATCTTCATAGTATGATCTTTCCTACTTTTAAAAGCTCCTATCAAGCTTATTCATCTACTTAAGTCATTCCACGCCAACTTCCCACTGACAGATCGAAAAATACCATATAGCAAGTGACTATGCTCATTTTAAAACCCGTATTGAAGATCAAATGAAAGTAAAAACAATAAATTTATTATTCCACGTATTCAATACTCAAATAGCTTACAAAATTAGGATTTCATCCTTATTTTATTGCTAAATTATTAAAACTTGGTACATGTTTTGCTCATTTTCTGAGCATCTTCAGCCACTTTAGAATCTTAAGGCTAATTAGGAATATTGACCTAGAACTTATATGATTGATTTGTCATTAGCAAGCTTAAAATTAATGCAATTTTTAAGAAAACATGGTTTAATACAATTTTCTTCTATATTGTGTCAAATGGTTGTGATCTAAGTATAACAGTATTCACATTCAAATAAAACTATTATGATTTTCTTGTATATAACATCAAAATGGCTGTTCTAAGTATAACAGTTATTCACATTCAATTAAAACTATTATGGTCATAAAAGTTTGTTGTTTACTTATAATGTTTTACTAAGTTCATGAAGAATCCTTTTCACTTCTTATAAACTTGAAAAACCGAGCTCGATAGCTGCAGTCGCTTAAGTGCGCCCAGTATCCAGTATTCAGGAGATAGTGGGTTCGAACCCCACTGTCGGCAGCTGTGAAGATGGTTTTCCGTGGTTTCCCATTTTCACACCTGGCAAATGCTGGGGCTGTACCTTAATTAAGGCCACGGACGCTTCCTTCCCACTCCTAGCCCTCTCCTGTCTCATCGTCGCCATAAGACTTATCTGTGTCGGTGCAACGTAAAGCAACTAGCAAAAAAAAAAATAAAAAATAATTAAAAACATAAAAAAAATCACTATATTACACTCTCAAAAACATTTTATGAGATCAGGCTAAAGAATTATTATGTTTGTCGTCTTGCTATCTGCAGCTCATGTTTTACCATTTCTTATTATAGGTATTGATTGTTACACACTTAAATTGACATATGTTGATATTTGTTGTAATCCAACTTTACAATTGTTTAAGATTTAAAAATCTGTGTGTATGAATAGGGCCTGGGTCAAAAGGGACACTCAAACGTAATGTTGACAGTTGAAGTATGATTTCTACAAACTAAGCAATGAGCTTGTTGGCATATATGTAACAATAGGAAATTTCGTAAGGATATATTATAATAAAATATCAAAGCCTCGCATTAAAGGAGCGACTCTTGCCTGTGTATCTGTTAGTGTTCACGGCTGCTTGACAACTCCCTGTCGCTCTACTAGCACTCCTTGTATTGTATGTGTGGATGTGTAACCGTGGGGAGTAGGAAGGGGAAGTAGCAGTATGCGGCGCCATGGTAGTTGGAGTTATTTGTGGAGGGGAATATCTCGAAGTAGCATAGGACGGGGTGTTTATTCACGTAGAGTGACTATTGATATTGTTAGGAATGAAAAGGTTTGAAAATTTTCGTCTATCAGACTTAAATCTTTGCATTAAATTTGGTAATTGTTCAATTAAGGGGTTCGTAACTTCAGTCTCATCATTCAAGTTTTTATCTTTGTTGAAATGTTGGTCTAAGTGGATGTATATATTTTCCAATTCAATCATTAATTTTTCTTTTTCAATCTTACTAATTATTCTTAAATCTCTTTCTATAGTCATAAAGTGGTGTACTTTTTCTTGCATATTAGTACTCATAGCTGAATGTTTATTATTATGTTTTGCAGCATTTACGTGTTCTAGGTATCTGGTTACATAGCTTCTGCCAGTTTGGCCAACATACGAACATCTGCACTCTGTGCAGGTGAGTCAATAGATTCCTGAACATTGGTATTGGTTATTGCGTGAATTTACCATGTTAAGATTGAAAAAAAATATTTCGGTTTGTGTTTTGAGTTTTAAATGAAATATTAATTTCTTGTTTCTTAAAAGTACTAGTGATTTGATGTATTTCTGGATTAGTGAATGTAAAAGTTGCAAACTTAGGTTTTGTGGTTTTGATCGGAGTGAGGTTAGTGGCCAATTTCAGTTTTACTCTATTAATTATCTTATTGACAATTTCTGTTTTATATCCATTAAAAGGTGCTAGGTCTTGTGTGAATTTAAGTTCTTTCTGTATAAGTTATTTTCTGTGAGAGGCATTTTAAAAACTCTGCAAACCAGACTAAAAAAAAGCAGCTTGTTTATGCGACTTAGGATGAAGAGGTTTTTTCTAATGGTTATCGGAACATATGATGGTTTTCTATAAATTTGAAAGTCAAATTTATTTCCTGCTTGATATTCAATATGGGTTTTAAAATGAGAATAGTCACTTGCAATGTAATGGCCAGCCAGGCTAATGTAAACTTTAAGAACAGATTTGTAAATCTCAAGGTTAAAATAGGTTTTTGGAGAAATGTTTAAAAGACAAACTAGTACCTTTAAAAATCTGTACAAAGACGTAATCTATTGACACAAAACTTAGTACACTCAAAAAATAAGGTGAATGAGATATGGCTAAGTGATGAAATCAAGATGCACTATAGAAAGAAATTGTTTTTGAACTTACAATTGTATTGCGTACATTTAGAAATACCTCAGCAATTATCTCCATTAGAATGGAGTTCAATCCAACTGTTTACCAGTGAGAAGCTTGTTGACATATTTGATAGGAAACAAAAATACTCTAGAAAGTAAACTGATACATTTAAGAGAGGATAAATTAAATCCTAAGGTTCAGAAAATAAGAGTTAAAAAATCCATTTCAGGTTTAAAAAATATACCCAGAAAGTTTATTGAATAATTATTTTCATCCTTCTTAGTAAATTTTACATTTTGGTCGAGATTATTTAAGAAGTTTAGAATTTTATCACTATCATTAGTTTGCTGTCTATTATAACAAAGGTATCGTCCACATATCTGTACAAAAACGTAATGTATCAACGCGAAACTTAGTACACTCACAAAACAAGGTGAATGAGATGTAAACTTTGAGAACAGATTCATAAATCTCAAGGTTAAAATAGGTAACATCTCAAAGGTTTTTGAAGAAATGTTTATTGGCTAAGCGATGAGATCAAGATGCACTATAGAAAGAACTTGACCGGGAGAGTTGGCAAGTACTTCTGTATGGTTCCGAAACATGGAGTATAACCAACAAAGAGCAGCAGTTGCAAGTCTTTGAGAATAAAGTTGGGCCGGTGACCTTCGATGTTAGGCCCCTTAAAACAACAAGCATCAATCGAGAATAAAGTTTATAGAAAAATATTTGGCCCATGGTTTTATCCTATCTCTCAAAGCTGGCAGGAAAGATCTGATTATGATATTTACACCCTCTCTCAACAACACACTATAATGAGTGTGATAGAAACCAACATACTGCGCTGGGCTGGACATGTACTGAGGATGCAGGATAACAGAGCACCAGTAGATCTATACAAGAGATCTCTTAAGACCTTCAGGAAGACCCCGAAGCACCTGGAAGAAGGAGATCAACAAGGTCCCCCGGACCCTCGAAATTGATAACTGGGAAGAGCGGGCTCAAGATCGAAAAGGATGGAAGAGGATTATGAGATTGGCACGAGAACTTCACGTCCCTTAGAAGCCTACAGAGTGAGTGAATATTGAATGGGTGAAAATTGTGTACTTTAATTTAAATACTGCAGTCAGTACGAATCTGAAATATGAATTTCATTTCTTGCAACAAAATCACATATTTTCACGGATCCTCTTTTATATACAGAAACTAGCTCCGGCGAAATGCTTTGCGAGGCTTGTTGGTTGCTTGGAGTTTTCTGTTTGCCTGTAGCACACATTACACTTGGACACTGAACATTTGCAGCCAGCTCCCCTAATATTGTGTATTTTGGCGTAAGTGATTGGTGCAAGTTTATATGATGCAGTTTTATTCCAATACTTGCTCATTGTGTATTAACAAACAATTTTGAGACCACACAACATGCATGTACCTGAAACATTCATAAAATATTTTTCTGTCACACTGAAATAGAGTGTCACTAGTGGAATGATACTTCCAACAGATGATAATAGGAAGTTGCGTAGTATTTGTAATGCCAAATTTTGCAATAGGAAGGCTGCTGCTTCACATCTTTATTTTGAAACACATCCAGAGCTGCACGATGAATCATTGAGAAAGTGGGTGCGTTACATATGCAGACTTTTCTTTTTCCCTACTTTCAACCAAAAGAAATTGGATGCATAAATGTAGGGGCACTAATTATCGTAGATAATACAGTAATACCTAGTTACTTTCCATCCACTCTGTATGTAAATATTTTAGAATTGTCTTATTTTCTGTTTATAGAGTTCTCTGTGCTGCCCATCAGACAAAACTTCATGGGCCTATCAGCTTTTTAAAGTGTACCAACAGTACCCAGACAGCATGCTGAGATCAACTATGGCAAAGATCCGAGCTGATCAAATGGTTTCACTCAAGAAGAGTTATGTCCCTTTGGTTCAAAAGAACAACTACCTACCGTTGTCTTCATCTCCATATCAGCTCTCAGCAACGTGAGTTATGTTCATTATCGCATAATTTTCAGTGTCCTACTGTCTCATAGATTAGTCCTTTCAATATAAAATTATAAATAGAAATGGAACAAATAAGTACTCAAATACAAATCATTTAAGAATAGAAAGATAAGGAAGAGCATCAGAACATGCAAAAAGATAAACATACTGACTAGATAATGTGGGTGGAGGGTGCAACAGAAAAACAAAGCAAGGACAAACATAAACTCCACATCTTCACACTTAGCCATCTTCATAGACGGAATCTCTCATCAGTTCCAGATCTAAATAATCCCTAACTAGCTCCTTTCTGCCTGCCAGCTTCATTGGGAGAGTGAGCATTCACACTCCCTGTGGAGGGACATTCTCAAGAAACATTCATTCCTCATGCGAGGAATGTAGAATAAGAAAGATAGATGACTATAAGAAAAATGGGAGGTCAAAGACGATGGTAAAAAACAGGGAACATTTAAGTAGGAAAGGAATACCTCATTTTTCCATTATTCCATATCTCTCTCTAACTAGCCTGTGAAAAGAATGTTTCTGCTTCCTAGTTTCATTGCCTGTTAATATATTAATCTAAAGTTTGTTGTACAGAAAATATTTAATTGAAATACTGTGCATTTTAATTAATTCATATATAGAAAGATAGTTCTTCTACAGCCATGTCTTCTCAGGTCCCAGTGATTGATTTCTGCTTCCCAGCTTCATTAAGGGTGTGAGCTTCTACATGCATTGAGGAGCTATCTTGAGAGATCTTCACTCGGTCATGTTGTGGGAAGTGTAGGTAAGAAATTGATGTAGAAGAACTGTGATTGATGAGGAGAAAGCCAATCTGTTTGACGACAGCAGTGTATGAAGAAATGGAGATTATTCTTTTGTCCTTATCTTTTTGTGTTGTCTTTCTATTTTTCCCCTTCCCACACCTCCCTGTTTTCTCTTGTTGGTTCCTTTCTGTTAATTGTATATTCTTCTTACTGTATTTTAAAATGTTGGAATTCTGTTAAGTAGAAAATTCTGTATTGCACCTCTTAATATAACAAAAGTTCTTAATATGCTACTTCTTAAGGAATAAAATTCCAAATACTTGTTTGTTGTTACATTTACCATTCAGAAGTTTGAACAAAATATAGCATGTGATCCAGTACTTTGAAGACAGAGTGCAGTGAAATCATGGAGATATACTTGGCTCTTGTAATCAAACCATTTATAGTATAGCTCATATATCCATGTTTCGGTATAGAATTCTACATTGTATACATAATTCAAGGTAAATAATTTATTGATTTAAAAATTGAATTAGTTTGCATTGCTCTTAGCGTTAGCCGAGAAACACCATGGGAAGGTTGCCATACATTGTTCCTCACGTAAAGTCCGAGGTGAAGAGTTTTCATTACAATGGTAGGCCCCATTTCATACTGCTAAATAGAGTCGAGTTTGGGAGTATAGATAATATTGGCAGGCTCCCTTGCCTACTGTTAGTCACAATCAATATGGGGAGTTTTCATTACAAAGATAGGTCCCCTTTCCTACTTCCATTCACATTCGAGTTGGGAATTTTCATTATAATCAGTCAATTACCACTGATCTGCATTTAGTAGTTGCCCAGATGGGGTTTTAACCAAGGACATTCTAATCATTTTATGTTAGACAAACACCTACATTGATATCCTCTTTTTACTATTTGTAAGAACAATCAGGATCTTGATTATTCACCTTACAGGTTTGAGTTTGAGGATGATGATGCCCTTACTATGGGCGAAACATGTCCCTTGTAACTTTTTATGATAAGATTTAATTCTTAGTTTACTAGATCTCTTTGTATTGAATAGGTGGATATTAAAAATAACACTTGTAATATACCTTTGTATTTACATACCATTTAGTCGAGCAGCTCATCTCCTTCCTTCCAAGTTTTCCTCGCCTGAACTTCGCAACATTTTCGTAACACTACTCTTTTGTCAGAAATCACCCAGAACAAATCAAACTGCTTTTCTTTGAATTTTTTCCAGTTTTCAAATCAAGTAATCATGGTGGAGGTCCCATTCACTGGAACCATACTCTAGTTGGGGTTTTACCAGACACTTGCCCTACAACCCCTAAATACCATCATAATCATGTGCAGAGATTGTAACAGTTATTTACAATCCCCTGTGTGAAACAAGGTGAAACATGACAGAGATTGATCAGAGTTAAGTTATTATCGGCCTGTTCACTATTGTAACCAACAGTGCAGAAATCCAGTTTTGACTTCAACCCAGGCAGAGCTGTGATGAGTACTGTTCTCTCTCTCTCTCTCTCTCTCTCTCTCTCTCTCTCTCTCTCTCTCTGTCTCTCTCTGTCTCTGTCTCTTTTTAAAAATCAGAACTGGACATCTGAAGTTCAAGTCTAAAATCTGTTCATTCTTCATCTAGGATTACAAAGAATTTGTCATCAGAGGAGTCAACATTTAAATTTAAGAACTTTATCTTATATCCGTATTGAACTGAGAACGTAAAAGAGGTAACTTAAAGCATCCACCTTTTCAATACAAAAAGAATGTTATAATGGTTAAGTTACAACATACTATAATCTATCAGCTTCATTGTCCGTATTGATAATTTAAGAACACAAGTATGAAAGATGAGTTTTCCACCTAATCAATACTTTATTTACAAAATGTTTAAAATTATCTACATTAAAACAGTACCGGTTTCGACCCGTAAGTAGGTCATCATCAGCTGTTGGTGAACCTGCTTAATAGCGATTGTACATAAAACATTACTAAAAATTAATTTAACAAGAATGCCTTATTCTAATATAATTCTACTGTTAAGATATATACATATGGTACAATTGTAGGGCTTTGACTTGTTGGAGCTCCATTCAAAATTCTGTATTGTTGCCAACTTTACGTCAAACAAGATACATATACACATATGGTACAATGAAAGGCTTTGGCATGCTGGAGTCCCTTGAATGCCACATATTCCAAAAATTGTATAGCTGAGGTTGAAAATATAGTTCTTATAGAATAAAAGATCACTGAGGTTTTGGTGTCAAGTTCAAATATCTATGCAGTATGCCAGCATTATGTCCTACTGTTGTATGGATACAATTAAGGTGCATTGTTGGGCCGCCATTTTGCGGGGAACATAGTAGACTGAGGTTCTGTAGCTTGTTTAACAGGTACTAAGTTCACTCTTAGGGCCTGTACTACGACTGTCAGATAAACAGCCAGATACGTTGGCTGCAGTTTTGCAAACTAGAAGTTAAATATTTTCTTGCGTACTACCAACGAATTTTAACGGCGGTATTGTAATGCGGAAGATGTAGTAACATTTTTATTGGGTTGGTAATAAGGTTATATTTAGCGTGGTGGTATACGTGTTCCCTGGTGTTTTCGTTCGTTTAGCTCTATTCCTTTTGAAATCGTATTACTAGAATCCAATATCAGAATCTTATTAAGCTATAATGTGGAAGTTCAGGTCAAAAACAGAATTAGGACTGAAATATACACATACGAAGGAATGTTAAAATTAATTAACTGTATAACGAAACTGAAACTGTTACAGAAAAAAAAGACTGAAAATGAAACCTGGAAGCTAAAGTTAAGATTCAGGTTATGTATAATTTTTTGTCTAGTACTATTTACGAGGATGCGCGTTACGGCGAAAGTAAAGTTTATATTCGTTTACCTGCCAACTTTCTCGATTTAGGCGGGAGACTCCCGATTTTCGACAGTTTTTCCCGCCTCCCGATTATTCTAATATTTCTCCCGATTTTAGCTTATTTTTTGGTGAACTTCAAAGATCTGTTTTCAAATCCCATCATTTCAGCTTTTTTACGCCAGTGACCAAAAGTCCTTCGCTCATTGGCTGCTTTCAAACGAAATATCGACGTTTATTGATGCGTGAAATGTGCGCAAATGTACGATGTTTATTAAAATCTGTATATCGATTGTCAATCTCTCATTCTCGTGTGCAATGTTCGTGTTCGTTCACATCAGTCTAGTTGATTCCATACTCTTTGATCGATTCTAGATACTAGTCGCTAGATATTGAGTCTTTCTTAGTAATTTGGTGACAGAATTTCAATGATAACGACTAGTGACTTTTCCAGAGATTTTAGGATCCATTTCGAGACAATTCTGACTAATTTTAATTTACCCTCACTATAAAGAAAATAAGAGTTTTGTCTGTACATTGCTCAGAATTTTAAAAGAATGATATTTCCATACTGGTCGTGACCATAGTAATGGAAATGCACGTTTTAATTGTCCGTAATTTCTGTCTGTATGTAGGCCTATGTATGTACGCACGCTCATCACGAGAAAGCGGCTGAAGAGAATTAATGAAAATCGGTATATAATGTCGGGGAATAAGTCGCTACAATCTAGGTCGTAAATAATCGTATTCTCGCTGAGTGAAATGGTAGTTTAGGGGAAGTCCTAAAATTTAATTCTGAAATATTTTATTATTGGCTCTATCGATAAATACTACATAACTATAGTTATATATTATTAAATTTCCTATCATTTATGTCTCATACATTTTACTGTACCGGCTATGATAACAGAGATATTCGTGATTTTTTTTTTTTTTTTTTGCTAAGTCCATATCCGCGCCGAGGTTCGAGTAAATGGGTGAACAGAATTTTATGTTAAGTCGGGGAATAAGGAACTACAGTCTACGCTATACATAATTTTATTCACTCTGTTCGAAATGGTAGCTTAGGGGAAGGTGACAAAACTTTAATTTTTAATTGCCTATCTTACTGGTCATATTGAAAAGTAAACTACATAACAAAAGTTAGAGAATACAATTTCTGATTATTTATGTCTTATTCAGTTTTACCATACCGACTATAATAATATTGGTGGTGATGGTGATTAAATTGTGAAGATGATTATAAGAACGAGAAAAAAGTCATGAAGGAACGATCACTTAAACAACACAAGAGGTTGTCTTGAAAGAAAGGAGGACTCACTTGACATTAGATGTTCTAATATCACAGATTTGGAAGAAAACTAAATGTGAAGGCCTCCACTATAGAAAGCTTATCAAATTGATCAACAATACCATTACATTCACCATTGTTCATTGTGATGTGCTTTGTGTATTCTGCTGCCATTTATCTCCGATAATATTGGCGGGAAGTAGCTGGGGAGTGGGGAGTTAGATCTCTCTTTTTAGCATGCCATTCCTCTGGTTCATAAATTTTGTGATACTACTGGTACGGAACACACTGGATCAGCATAGTATTGCAGCTATTCGATCCCTACTCTGAGGCAATGATTGGAAAAAGCAGTGTGCACACTTAAACGGAATAATTACACAGGAGTGTTCGCGGCTGTCTGCCGCCTGGTCTGAAACTTTGAACTGTTAGATCGACACCGTAGTAGGCCTACTTTTCGCTAAAAGTGAGAAAATGTGTTGTTTTTCATTTTATCCAGTATTTCATATGATAGCATTGCTTTGAATCGCAATATACTGGCGTCATTGTAACAATTGGGAAAACTATAAGGACAGTCTTTCCTAGAATTCTGTAGCGAAGCACGGGTGCATCGGCTAGTTATTTGATCCAAATGGCATTGCGCTTCGCATAATTGCGTGGGCGCTTGATGCAATATATTAATCTATGCATTTGCTAAGTAATGGTATCTAACTGCATGACTAATTCACACATGTGGGGCATGAGTTCATACTATTTTCGGAAGGCTTATCAGAGACCGATCAACTCACTCACATACTTCCTGTGAGGGAATAGAGATGTGTAATTTTTAACCTTGTAGCCTAGTATAGCAACAGTCGGGCTTTGAGACAATAAATGTTATAAATATATCGTAGTACTGTATTGCGCAAGACATGTAGAATTAGCAGTTTTGACCAATTGTATCTCCTGATTTCTCCTGATTTTCACATCAAAATCTCCTGATTTTTGGTTTTGTAATGTTGGCAGGTATGTATTCGTAATTAATGCCACTGATGCAGCGTAGGATCATTAATTGTATTATTGATTCAATTTATTGTTTGCTCACTGAATAAGTAGTTAGTTCCTTTCTTTTCAATACAATGTGAGAATATTAACTGGCAAGCATTTATCTCACATTAGCGTAAATACTTTAGTAGCAAGTTGTTATGAAGTCAAAGTAATATAACCTCCTTAACATCCTCATTCGACGGACGAATCGCCATGAACAACATCGTGTATACCTTTACTCCATATGTGCGTCGCGGATAGATTTGGAATAGAACCCATGCTTTTGACACGCATTTTAATGATTAGGAAATATGTACTATCACCTATAGTAACCTACCGACTAATATTTAGAAGGTAAAAAAATGTTAGACAATTGGGACTCGAACCCACGAAAAACTGCATAGCAGCAAATGATGTTGCCCTAACGACCACAGCTAGCCATGAAGCTTACTGTCAACTGCTTGTGTGCAACTCATATACTCAGTAGTAACAGCTTGGGAAATCTTTAAATAATTCTGTGATAGCTGGACAGGAAGCATGACATACTTTATAAATATATACATAGATTACATTGTAACAACTTAATTTTGTACAGCATAATGCAGATGTAGATTCATCTTGATGTGTAGCCATCTTGATTCTTACAGTAGCGTCCCCGATAGGAGCGAAGTCCCAGGTAAGAGTGTTAACTGCCTCAACAACTTCGGCATAGCTAACCTCGAGAATGTTCTCCCAGATTGCACATAAACGCAAGTCATAGTACGCGTTTCCATCCAAACTTCCAGATAAATGTCTAAATTGCCAAATAAATTTATACCACACTTTTATCTGGCTGTCGTAGTACAGGCCCTTAGTGTTATGTTGTTGCTGATACATGCTAGCTCTCAGGATCCTTGTTGAGGCATGCTATGGATGAAATTTTGAAATTAAAGAAAGTAGGTTGATAGAGCTCCCCTCTTCATACTTGCATTTATGCTCAGGTAAATTCAAAAATCTGAGAAAGAAAAAGGAAGTAGGAATTAGAATAACTGATAGAGAGTGCCTGCTAAATGGTTTGTGTGCTATAGAGTGTGTGTTACTTACGTCATCCATTAGTATAGTCGGGAATGTGCTGCACACTGTTGCGTGTACGTCATGTGGCTGTCGTGGTGCTCAGATTGAGAGGTGGTGGGGAGGGGGAAGCAGCCTCTGGAAGGGGTGGGGTGTGTCTTTTGGGTTGTGTGTGGGTTTGTCTCTGTTCACATATTTAAAAATTTAAAAACATACACTAAGAGTGAACATAATACCTGTTAAACAAGCTACAGAACCTCAGTCTACTATGTTCCCCGCAAAATTGCGGCCCAACAATGCATCTTGATTGTATCTATACAACAGTTGGACATAATGCCGGCATACTGCATAGATATTTGAACTTGACACCAAAACCTCAGTGATCTTTTATTCTATAAGAACTATATTTTCAACCTCAGCTATACAATTTTTGGAATATGTGGCATTCAAGGGACTCCAGCATGCCAAGCCCTTCATTGTACCATATGTATATATCTTAACAGTAGTATTATATTAGAATAAGGCATTCTTGTTAAATTAATTTTTAGTAATGTTTTATGTACAATCACTATTAAGCAGGTTCACCAACAGCTGATGACCTATTTATGGGTCGAAACTGGTACTGTTTTAATGCAGATAATTTTAAACATTTTGTAAATAAAGTATTGATTAGGTGGAAAAATCCTTCATGCTTGTGTTCTTAAGTTACAACATTTTACTTGGGACTAGTTTCAGTGCTGTTGTGCATCATCTTCAGCCAAAATATGAGAACAGGCATGGGTACATATATACTGTACATACATATACAATACACAAAATATTATAACATTATGCTTAAAATATGATTAAAATGGGGAATATGATGAAGTAGTAAATTGATTTTCAATCACAAGTTCAGAACTTGTCATTGTCAGAACAACACATGAAATGGAAAGTGAATTAAAATAGCAATTTGATTATACAATCACGAATTAAGAATTTAACAGTCATAGTTCGTAACAACATATATAACACTTCAAAAAACGTAATTGTTTTAAATTGAAGTTGAACTTGGTAGTCTAGGGTTCGACTTTTGAGTCACAATTTTCATTAAATAATATCACTTTTTGACTAGACTGCAATAGTTCGTACCTAGGTCAAACCCAACGTAGTTTTAAAATCAGATATGCAGAACAGGTCTATGCTATAAAGCATAACAGATTTTCTGCAGTCACCCAACATATGGAAGAATTTAAACATACCTTCACTGAAATAGATCAAGATCTTGAGGTATTAGAAGTTCTAAATAAAGGTCCTTTACTGGATGTTACTGAAAACTGCTATCTTCATTTAGATCAATACTTTAATTCAAACCTAAATTTAAATGATATCTCCAAAAAAACCAAAAACCTTGTTCGATTTTCTTATTCCATTTTTAAAAAATATTACAATTCCAAATAGTAGATCTGTCTTTCATATTATGCGTAATACTTTTTCACGCCATGCGCTTTCACCGCATCACCCTCCCTAACTTCCCCTCCTTCCCTTCCTCATACCTTTCCTGCCACTCCTCTTCCTTTCCCTCTCCTATCCTATCCCAGCACTAGTCGCTTCCTTAACCCAAGCTTGTCATCACGCTCGGTTCCTTCTTCACCACGCGTCACAGCATATGCCGCCCAAGGTGAGTCTCATTCAATTATAGCTCAAGGTCTTTTTTCTCATAGTTTCCAACTTTTATAAATATCCCTCTTTCTTTTATACTGCAGGTCCCGCATTGAACTGCGAACTTCTTAGGGACCTTGGTTCATAACATGGTCTCCACTTCACACGTTATGTTACAACATTAAACATTAGACCACAGGCAACAGCACAGCCGTGATGTAACACTGACTTCAAAGCTCTCAGAGGAACATCTTATGCAAATTGAATATTGTACTTCTGGTTAAAAAGCGACAAAACTTTTTATTCAGCAAAAATATTCACTACACTTTTAGTCAAAAAGTGATATTATTTAATGAAAATTGTGATTCAAAAGTCGAACCCTAGACTACTAAGTTCAACTTGGACTTAAAGCAATTAAGTTTTTAAAGTGTTATATGTGTTGTTACAAACTATGATTGTTAAATTCTTAACTCGTGACTGTACAATCAAATTGCTATTTTAATTCACTTTCCATTTCATGTGTTGTTCCGATAATGAATGTCAAGTTCTGAACTTGTGATTGAAAATCAATTTACTATGTTATTTGTTTTGATGAACTGTTAAAACAAATTTGTCCAAAGAGGACAAATGGACTAGTGTAAGGTTTTGGAATGTAAATCTTCAAAACGTTGCAACAAGGTAATGGAATAGTGTATTTTTAGGCAGAGCAACTGCAGATCACTTATTAGATGGATTTATACATGGACTCCCTTACCTTGAGGATATATTTTGGAAGACTCAATGGATGGGCCAAATATTAACCTAAGTTTTATTTTTAAAAACTTGAGAATCATTTGCAACTGCTAAACCCCGAGGGCAAATCAATTCTTGATATAGGCATTTGCAGTTTTCATACATTGAATGGAGTCATAAAAACTGCGATCACCGAGCAGTCGCTTAAGTGCGGCCAGTATCCAGTAATCGGGAGATAGTGGGTTCGAGCCCCACTGTCGGCAGCCCTGAAGATGGTTTTCCGTGGTTTCCCATTTTCACACCAGGCAAATGCCAGGGCTGTACCTTAATTAAGGCCACAGCCGCTTCCTTCCAATTTCTAGGCCTTTCCTATCCCGTCGTCGCCGCAAGACCTATCTGTGTCAGTGCGACGTAAAGCAAATAGAAAAAAAAAGAAAAAAAAAAACATTTTTTCAGGTCTCTGTACAATCTTTTTAAATATAGCCCCGTCTGGCTCCATGGCTAAATAGTTAGCGTGCTGGCCTTTGGTCACAGGGGTTCCAGGTTCAATTCCCGGCAGGGTCGGGAATTTTAACCATCATTGGTTAATTTCGCTGGCACAGGGCCTGGGTGTATGTGTCGTCTTCATCATTCCATCCTCATCACGACGTGCAGGTCGCCTACGGGAGTCAAATCAAAAGACCTGCACCTGGCGAGCCAAACATGTCCTCGGACACTCCCGGCACTAAAAGCCATACGCCATTTCATTTCAAAGATTGCCCTTACAAGTTCACTGCAATAAGATGGTTGGAAAATGGACGCTGTGTTGATCAAGCTCTTAAAATATATGATCACATTGAAAAATTTGTGAAAGAGTACACTGAAAAAAATCCTTCGATACCATAGAGAAGCTGTGAAGAATCCACTACTTAAGGCAAAATTAAGTGCTTTTAGAAGTGTTTTGTCAGATGTT
The DNA here is from genome assembly GCF_040414725.1 of Anabrus simplex. Classification (NCBI taxonomy): domain Eukaryota; kingdom Metazoa; phylum Arthropoda; class Insecta; order Orthoptera; family Tettigoniidae; genus Anabrus; species Anabrus simplex. The sequence continues at coordinate 882,777,638 of NC_090265.1, read as the reverse complement.
GAACCTTCTCTCAGAAGATTTCAAAGTCAGAAACCTATGGTGCCTTACCTTTTTACATCGCTTGAAGAAGTTATGAAAAACATAATGATGAGATTTGTTAAGTCTGGAAAGGTAGCTGAAGCAAGTACTTCCTAAAAGTTCAAATATTTAGACTTACAGATAGTGCCTATGTGCTTTCAGTAGAAAAAATGGATATTCGTTATGCTGCCAATGGAAAAATTACTTTTAAGAACGAGTTCAAAAATCTCTTAATCACATTGTTAGAAAAACTCAGAGAGAAAAGTCCTCTAAAATCACATTTAGCAGGGGGTCTCACTGCCCTAGACTCTAAAATGATATTGCTCAAATCCAGTTTGGCAAATGACAATTCTGTCTGCTAACCGAGGAAGCTCAGAACAATGCAGGAATCAACAAACAAATTAATTACTTCATTTCTAAAATAATGGATGACTTGTGATTGGATGAATTTTACTACTATCTTTTAGGAGAAGATGAGAAATAGGAAGATCTCTGGCCTGTAATGAAAATTGGTTTCATTTTATCCCATAGTAATACATTTGTTGCGACAGAATTTTCTGTCTATAAACATTTTCGAGTTGAAAATCTATTAGAAGATCCGCATGTGTCCCAGAGAATAATATTTGATAGTGTAAAACATGTTGGTGGTTCGAGGAATATTGCTATCAGTAGAAGTACACTGACCTTGATCCAAGCTTCTGAAGGTATCCGTCATACCTGGAAAATGAAAAAGAAATGGAGAAAAGGAAAATTGAATTACAGTTGAAAGATTTGGAGGAAAAACAAAAAATTTGAAAGAGAAAATCAGGATGCTGAAATTGAAAGGAAGAAAATAGTTCTAGGAAAAATAAAACAAAAACGGTAATCTTTTTGATAAGTGCAAACTTTTCATTTTCAATTCTATCTTTCCTGACTGATTTGTCTTCAAATTTGAAAACTGTTTTGAATATAGACCTAGACTAATGGGAATTCAGTAAATTCACCTACATTAGAAACACAAGTTAATTGCTTTTGATCTCAGTAGTGCTTTAAATCCACATGAAATAGTATTAGATTGCTGTGGTAAAGTAATTTTATTTTCATATTTGAATTACTCTATTCATAAGTTAGTTGTACTTTGTTCCTTGGAAATGATAAGATAAATGTATATGTTTGGCCTACTTGTTACGTTCAAACAATTTGGTTATATGTAAAGTGCCATCATTGTAATTGTTTTTCATAAATAATTGAAAAAAAGAAGTGGAGAGAGAATTAGGAATGGTGAAGGCTGGAATTTCCATTTTTGTTCCTTGTAAAACAAGCTGTGTGGCAAATTAACTTGTCGCTCAGTTTTCGTGGGTCAGGAAAATTTATCTTAGTAGGTCAGGGGAAGTCAGGTAAACTTCAGAGAACATTTCTGTGGACACTATGGTAAAAAGAGTTAATTTTATCTCCATGTCTTACATGAACAGCGCTTATTACACATGATTTAATCACTTTTATAGCAGCAGTTGCCACCTACTTATTCTCAGAATTGTTTGCCATCTACATATTCTCATAATCGTTGCTACCATAAAATTGCATGCTTAGGCTTATATAGTGGTTCACTTGTACTGTAGTTTCAGAGTTGTGGAAGGGTGTTTTGTAGAAGGCAGTGCATTTCCTGTCCCCTGATAGAAAGATTTTTCTTTCTTCTTTTTTTTGCTATAGTTGAAGGAAAAAAGGTGCTGCTTTGATCAGCAGGTTATTGGTGCATTCTAAGTGAAAGGAGACATGTAAATAATATTTATACGAAACTGTCTGAGTATACAGAGTTCTTTACGTGGATGCCACATGACAATGTTGAATTATTGTCAATATAGAAGCTGAGGCCCAGAAAAATCCTCATTGTGCCTTATCAAGCTTGATTTATGAAACTTGGATTTAATATGTGGGGTGCATTGCTACTTTATACTCTATTATATGTGGAGTTGTGATTTACTGAGAGACATTGTACATTGATTGTACTCCAATATTACTTTCTTTCTTGGTATTGACTCCTGCACGGTATGCTCCCTTGTTTTTTGTCTTTTTTCTACCTTCTAATTCATTGTGTATGTGTTTTTTTAAATATTTGCCCCAGAAAATGCTCATTTTTCCTCACCGAGTTTGATTTATGAACCTTTGAGTTGAGGTGGGCGTGCATTGCTACTTTGCACTCAATGTACTGAGATACATTGAACATGGCTGTACCCCAATACTTCTTTCTTTCTTTCTTTCTTTCTTTCTTTCTTTCTTTCTTTCTTTCTTTCTTTCTTTCACTTACATGTATATTACTTGTTATTACAGTTATATTCATCTTCTTCAGACCAAATACCAGTATCGAATATACCATGAATCTTTTACCATGGCAGAAAAGCTTCTGGAAATGAATGGCTGTCTGTCTCCTGAAGAGTTGGGAATCAAAACTGTAATTACAAACGGTGGATCAACAGCTGCTCTAGTTCAGTTGCTGCACAAAAACCAGGTTAGAGCTTGTTATTGTTTGTAAACATGGGCGCCCGCAAGGGGGGGCAACGGGGGGCACGTGCCCCCCTGGAATTCTAAAGATGTTGATGTTCAATTGTTTAATATCATACTAGATTATTTCATAAACTGAAATTACTGACAGTCAGCTAGCATATGTTATAACTGGAAGTTTCTGTAAACAATTTAATGTTGCTGACGTTATATTGGTTTTTATATTCAAGAAAATTGTTAATGTGCCCCCCCCCCCTGGAAAAGATCCTGCGGGCACCCATGTTTGTAAATGAAGTAGAAATAAAGTTACCATATGGTTATATATCTTAATACAACTCACTGTGCCCTTCTATTCTATGTTATCTGTAATTCATTAGTATTATGTTTGGTCTTTACTTTTGCAGATCTGTTTCTCAGTTGAGATTCCAGAACAAGTGATCATCTTGGATCCACGTATCTCAGAGATTGATCAGAGTTATGCACGCATTGTTGAGGTCAGTACATTCATTCCTATTCATAAGCCAAGTTTGAGATAGCCTTGCCCATAAAATTAGTGAAATGTTGGTATTCTTTTCTTCCAGAGGTATCGTGATATTCTCCAGAATTATAAGCCAGGATATGAATTGACATCATCTGCTTTGTTGAGGAAACTGTCATATGGACACGAGACTGAAGAGAACATTGATGTGAATAAAGATTCAAGACCTTCAAATGTTACCTATGAGGATGATGACGACGATATGGAAGGTGCTCTTGAGCCAGTGTGTGCAATAGAGGATGTGACCTTTGATGAATCAGAGTCTCCTGCAGCTACCAGCCAGCAGATGGTGCTTGCTCGCACTGCAAGTCGTATCGCCTTGTTCATGATGCGAGAAGAGCTGGAAGATACAAATGTTGGAGCTAGTCAGCATGCTCACGATTTTTTCGTGGTTAATTCATGCCAAGTTTATTGCAAGCTGATGGAACCCATTGCAGAGGATTCCCAACACCGTTATATAATGCCATTGACTCAGGAAAAGATAAATGAAGTTTTGGATTGCATGAAGAAGTAAGTGTATAAAAACTGTTTTCTTTTTTTTTTTTTTTTGCTAGCGGCTTTACGTCGCACCGACACAGATAGGTCTTATGGCGACGATGGGATAGGAAAGGCCTAGGAGTTAGAAGGAAGCGGCCGTGGCCTTAATTAAGGTACAGCCCCAGCATTTGCCTGGTGTGAAAATGGGAAACCACGGAAAACCATTTTCAGGGCTGCCGATAGTGGGATTCGAACCTACTATCTCCCGGATGCAAGCTCACAGCCGCGCGCCTCTACGCGCACGGCCAACTCGCCCGGTTGTTTTCTTTTGCTGCTTCAATTCAGACTTTAAAAACATATCTGTACCTTGTAAGCATTCCCAAACTATCTTTAGCTTATCTCAGATATTGCAAGGGTCACCGGAGCCACCCAAGTATGTTTTGGTTTTGGCCAGGCATTTAAGGCTGATGTCCTTCCTGATGGCACGTGAAAATGGTTGGAATTTTCCACCCAGAATTGACTGGGATTCGAACCTCAGTCGTCCAGGTAGAAAGCCAGCAGCTAAGCCACTACACTAATCACATCCCCTGCCCTTCTTTCTTCTTCATCCATTCCCTTTTCCAGATTCTCTCTGGCTAGGGTAGAGTACCAAAGCCCTCCACCTTACTCGATCTTTCCACCACTCCTCTTCTAATACTTTATTGCTATCGACTCCTCTATTTGCAATACAGTCCACAACAGAGCTCCTCCATCTCATTCTAGGACGTCCCCTAGGCCTCTTTCCAGTCTCTGTATCCATGAATATTCTCTTTTGTATTCTCCTGGCATTCTCATCATGTTTTCAAACCATTTTAGCTTTGCTATATCAATCTCTTCTTGAAGTTTACACACTCCTACACTTCTCCTTATTTCCTCATTTCGTATTCTATCTCATCTTGTCTTTCCCTTATGCTTCTCAAGAACCTCATTTCAGCTGCTTGTATCTTACTCTGGTTCTGCTTAGTTAATATCCAGGCTGCTGAAGCATAGGTCAGTATAGGTTTATAATAGGATATGTATAAAACCTTCTTGCACTTCATTGGCACATTTTTGTTCCATACAATGTCTCTCACTCACTGGTAGAAACTTGCAGACTGCTGTATTCTTAAATCAGTTTCTCCATCCAAATTTCCATCTTGTAATATGCTGCCCAAATATTTAAAAATTTTCACTACTTCAAGAGGTTCATTTCATATTTTCATCACGCCCCTTGATTTTCTGTTACCTCTTGTCATGATCAAAGTCTTACTTTTCACAGTACTAATCTTCATTCCAAAATTTCTTATCTCCTCATTCCATAAATCAACTTGTGTCTGTACTTCCTCTTTATTATCTCCCTGAACTACAATGTCATCAGCAAAGAGCATAGACTTTACTTGCTTGCCCATCATCTTCTCCTTGAAGAGTAAGAGAGACAATACACTTCCCTGTGTTAAGCCTGTCTCAACTCTGAACCATTCAGTTTGATCTACTTTGGTTCTCACACAGCTTTTGCAATTTTGATACAATGCTATTACCATCTGCATTGTTTCATTCCCAATCTGTGCCTCTGTCAATGTTTTCCATAGCAAATTCCTTGGGACACTGTCATATGCCTTTTCAATATCTAGAAATGTTACTATCACGTCCTTTCCATATTTTCAATACTTTTCCATCATTTGACGCAATGTAAATATTGGGTCAAATGTGGATCTGCCTCTTCTGAATCCATACTGGTGTATTGCCAATTTTCCCTCTACTTTGTCTCTTATTTCGTCTATCCAAGATTCTTTCAAGGATCTTAGCTGTATGGGGTATCAGTGTCACTCCTGTGTAATTTTCACATTGCTTCCTGTCTCCTTTCTTGAAAATTGGTATAATGACCCCCTTTCGTCCACTCTTTTGGAACAGTCTTTTCTCTCCATATCACTCTGACGAGTCTATACAACTAGTGTAGACCAACTACTCCTTCTGCTACCGGTATTATCATTGACCTCGTCAATTCCAGCTGCCTTGCCTCGTTTCATTCTTTTAGTGGCCCACTCAATCTCTGCCATGGACACCTCATTTTCCTTATCTTCCATTTGCACTAAATGTGGTTCTTCGATTTCTCCTTGTACCGAGGTATTTTGCACCTTGTAAAGCTGTTCAAAGTATTTTCCCCACCTCTGTAGTATATCCTGCTTCTGTGTCATCACTTCCTCCCGTTCATTTTTAATGAAGTTAGCACCTTCTCCTGGGTTTTTCTTCTTTTTAACCCACTGGAATAAGATTTTTTTGTTTCCAGTTGTATCTTATTGCAGAGATTCAGTGAATTTTGCCAGCATTTCTTTTTCTCTTCTTGAACCCCGTTGGGGCACTCCTTCTTGCAGTGTCTGTATTCTGTTTTGCATTCTGTTGTTCTGTTTCTCAGCCATCTTTTCCAAGCTTGATTCTTCCTTTTAACTATATCTTTTACCCTGTCATTCCACCAGAGAATTTCTTGATCTTTCTTCCTGCCTGATACTCTTCCACAGGTCTTTTCTGCAGACTCGGCCATGACTGTTTGAAAGTATGCCCATTCTTCTTCGACCCTTCTGATGTCTTCCTTAGGTATACTTGTTTTAATGTGAGTCTGAAACTCTCATTTATTTCCTTCTCCTGCATTTTCCACACCCTTAGTTTTCTCTGCCTGATCTCAGTCATCTTTTATATCTTTCCCATCTTTAACTTAGCTATCAAAATACTGTGATCTCCTTCAAAAGATTAACTTGCGAGGGCTGTTACGTCTACCAACATTTTCCTGTTACCTTTCTCGACCAAAATGTAATCTATCAGAGTTTTGATTTTGTTATCCCAACTATATCTTGTTATCTTCTGACTGTTTTTCTTTTAAAACCATGTGTTACCAATGATCGGCTCATTTCTTCTACAAAAGTCTACCAAAATATCTCCAGCCTTGTTTCTCTTCCCATATCCAAATGGACCTATAATCTTCTCATCTCCTTTTTTTTTCCTGACCTATTTGGGCATTTGTGTCTCCTATGATCACAACTTGTTTGTCCTGTGTATGGCCTTCCAGATATTCAAGGTACTCCTGTAGATCTGTATCTGTATTTCCCGTTTGTGGAGCATACCCTTGAATTATATCTGTAACACCAGTTTCAAGTCTCAATCTGACCTTAATCAACCTGTCATTTATGCTTTCCTTTAGGTCTTTTCTAATGATGAGACCTAAACCATTTTTGGCTTCTCTTTCTCCACTATGATATAAGGTGTATCCTTTCTTTAGTTTCCTTTCACCTTTTCCTTTCCATTTGGTCTCACTGATTCCCAGCAATGCTATATCTTTGACAACCATAAAATCTACAATTTCTTCTACTTTCCCTGTTAGTGTCACTACATTGACGGTCGCTATCTTGCTGTATTTGGTTGCTGGTCGCACATTTCTCACATTTCTCCCAGCATCACAAAATTGCACGTCGCTTGTGGGGAATGCCCTAGCATTTTCCAAGGTTTCAGTACACTTGTCATCATATAGGCTTTTATTATGATGGGTTCGCCACTCCCAAAGGCATTTTAGTGCTAATGCCAGCCGAAACTTGTAGGCCACTCCTAACACGGAGAACAGACACCTTTTGTAGCTGCTTCTCTGGAGTACAGACGCTACAGCTGATGGCATTTACTCCACGGAGGGCCCATTTCCCTTCTATAAGGACTCCTCCGCCCTTAGCCGTTGGTCCTTATAGTGGGTCAGGCTATTTACTGCTGCCCAACACACTGTGTGGAGACACTGGCTGTATGGTTTACTCCATTACCATAGCAGATTAACTGGCCAGTATCCCTTTCCCTGTGAATCCTAATTCATAAAAATAATAAAAGTGTAGTAATGAAGTACCTATTGTATACAATTAAAATTATAATTTTGCCTCTATTTTTTCTCTCAGATTAGGTACACAAAAGTTGAAAGTGAGTTTTCTCTCTGTGTGTCTGTTTTTTTATCGCAAAATAACTGCACACATTTTCTTGAAACTTGGTCTTCACTTAAGGAATTGCTAGGGTGTGCACTAGACTATATATTATTAATTAATAGAGAAATGTACACTGAAGTTTGAGCATTAAATAAATCTCACATTTCAGTCTTTGCTATAGTCTGTAATTGTCCTGGTTCTTTTCGTGCATGTTATGATGTGATATCTACTACACTTCTGTCCACACAAAATGCACTTACAATCTTCGTCTGGCTCATGGAACTTCTGGTTTACGCATATCTTGTGGTGAAACCCATGTATGGAGAGTCGTGTTATCACGTGGCATTGTGTGTTGCACTCTCTAGTCCATCTATCGTCCGTCATCGCTGGTGAGGCGTAGAAGTCGAGGTCGATTTCACTTTTCTTTCTTTCCCTGATGTTTACTAGTGCCCTGCTTGCTTCCGTTGATTGTAGGTAGAATTGTGATCGTATGTCTTCTATGAAATACGTCTCCCGCATCATTTCGTATACCATCCGGGATGGCTCTGTCTTTCCGACTCAGGTAATCCTCTTCATGAACATTGCTTTTATTCTTTCTATTCTCATCAGGTCTCCGATCTTCAGCTTTTCCCACACGATCTCAATTCCATATGTTATCACTGGCGCTACTGTCGTCTTGAAAAGTCTCATCGCCGTGCTGATTGATAGGTTTGAAATGTTTTGGATGCTGTATGAGGCTCTGATTGCTGCTGCCGTTCTTTCTTGAATATGTATACCAAAGGACGCCACCGTTGTCTGTAGTGTTATTCCCAAATATTTGTAATTTCGTACCTTTTGTAATGGCTTTTGATGTAATGTTATGTTGTCTTTGGGCGTTGATTTCCCACCTTTTCTGAAGGTCATTTGTACTGTCTTTTCTTCATTTATCTGTAGGCTGTTTTCCTCCGCCCAGGTCTCTAGTCTGCGGACTGCCCTTTGCACATCCTCCTTTTCTTTTACTCCGATCAGCATGTCATCTGCGTATAGGATCAGCTCTGCTTTTGATCCTTCCTCTACTATGCGGTTCACATCTGCTGTATAAATGTTGAGAAGTGTGGGACTCATGGGATCCCCTTGCATAACACCGTTCGTCTGTATTATGTCTTCAGAAATTTCTACGTTGTTGTTTATTCGGATTATGTTCCTCTGTAGACATGCTGCAATTATTCTCACTAGTGGGTCTCTCTCGCCGATTGTCAATTTCATTTTCTCGATTAGCTTTCGCCTGTCGATTGAGTCGAATGCCTTCTTGAAATCAACAAAGACTGCGTGATATTTCCCTCCTTTGTGTCTTAAGGCTTCTTCTACCTGATTTATTAGGTATTTCACTGCCTGGACTGTGCTCCTGCCTTTCATAAAACCGAATTGATTTTCTGGAATGTACCCACTGAAGGCTTCCAGTAATCTTTCATTTAGTATCTTCGTGAAAACTTTAAAGGATGCATTTTCTAGTGCTACTCCTCTAAATGAGTCTAGTGATGTTCTGCTCCCTTTTCCTTTGAACAATATCTTTAGAGTTGCTGTGTTCCATCCCTCTGGTATTTTCCCAGTCTGTATACATTTGTTCATTAGGTCTTTCCACAGTTCTTCCATCTCGCCAAGTGAATCTTTTAAGTGTTCCATGTAAATTTTGTCTGGTCCTGCGGATTTCTTGTTTCTCCCTCCTTGTATTGCTTTCCTAATTTCATACGTTGTTATTGGGTCCACAGCATGTGCGGGTTCTGTTGTTTCTATGTCATATGCTTGCTTCAGCCCTTCCTTATTCAGTATGTTCGAAAAATGATGTTCCCAGTTCTCCATATGAATTTCTCCTGTTGCGATTGATGTATTCTTTTTCAGTGCTATGTATGGGTCTGATTTTGCTTCCTCGGCTTGTTTCCTTCCTTGTTTCTCTGTATATTCTTCTTTTTTCTTTTTTATTAGTTCTTTATATTTTTTCCTTTTCTCTGCATATGCTGTTAAGTCTTCTGGGCGTCTGTATAATTTTGCTGCATTCAGGGCCTTTAGAGTTGCTTTTCTTTCCTTGCAACACTCTTGGTCAAACCAAGCTTGTGCGTGTCTTCTTTCCTTTACTATTATGGCTCTCGTTATTACTTTGGTGGCTGTTGCTAGGGCTTCTTCTAGTCTTTCTTCTTCTATTAGGTTTCTAGCTTTCCCGATGTTTTCCTCGCTTTCTTCTACTGTTTCCCGCTGGATTTTTCTAGTATATATACTTGGTCTTTTTGCTTCCTTCCTCTTTTGTTGGATTTCCATGCTGACGCTCAAGATGGCGGCGTGCATGCTGGTCGTTACAAGTGTTCTCCGTGCATTAATCATAGTTTTGTTGATAAAAAGTGCCGTGACGTACGCGAAAAGTGTAACAGTGCATTCGGATAAGTCTTGTGGTGATTTGAAGAAGGTTCATCTACTGGAAAAACTGTTGGTAAGTGAGAAATGTTCTCTTAAGTGTCTCACTTGGTGTGGCAGTGAAAGCCTTGGGCTGCTGGCGGTAGGGCGGCCGCGTCGTAATGGGGAAGGCAGAGTTGTCAGACTTCCGATTGCTGGGCGGCCACTGTGGTGCCTAACTCTCGCGCTAATTGGAGACATTGAATTGAACCCCGGACCTCAGCATTGTACAATATGTGAAAGCAGCGGGCGTCGTAATCAACTATTTGTAAACTGCAATAATTGTTCGTCAAGCAGTCACAGGACATGTGCACAAATTTCTACTTCAGAATACAGGAAATTAAAGAAGGGAGGAAGAACGTGGACTTGCTGGCAATGCGAAATGCCGCCACTAACGAACTCTTTCTTTACCAATACCAGTGACGTTACCAGTGACTCTGTAAATAGCTACAACTGTAAATATGTAAATAATAATCTAACTCTCTTTGCGTTTAACGCACGCAGCATTTTACGTCCAGGTAGAAAACAATATATTCTCGCTTCGCTCTCAAGCCTAGATCCCTCCGTTGTGTGTATCAGTGAAACATGGCTTTCAGACACAATTAATGACTCAGAAGTGCTACCAGATTCTTTCATCCTGTTCCGTAAGGACCGCACTCTAACCACAGGAGGCGGAGTTCTTATTGCCGCAAAACCAGAGTGTAATCCAACTAGACGTCCCGAGTTGGAGACGACAGCTGAAGCCGTGTGGGTAGAAATTACGTGCGGTAGTAATAAATTCCTCATCGGATCTGTATATCGTTCACCGAAGTCCTCACAAACAATGAACGATGCCTTGCTCTCCTCTCTGGATCGTGTGCAACAAGTACAGAATAATTATGACGCAATTTATATTGCTGGTGACTTCAATCTTGAAATTACTTGGTCTAGAAATGCCGCCCCAGTACCAAACAATCCTCTTGCTAATAGTTTTATCTCCACCTTCTACGACATTTTCCTCCATCAGTTAGTGTTCGAGGCAACTCGTATTACTCAAAATTCCCGCTCCACACTAGACCTGTTCCTTACTAACTCTCCATCATCCGTCCAGTTTCTGGACGTAATACCTGGATTTTGTGATCACCAAGCCATAATTACAACTTTGAGCTACAGAAAACCCTCCCCAAAACTCCACTCCAGAACAATATATAATTTTTCCCGCACCAACTGGAACGATCTTTCCTCTCTTCTATCAAAAAGTCTTCCTATTCCCCTCGCGTCCTTCACCGGCGATATAAATATCAACGAGATCTGGGAAAACTGGAAAAAAGTATTTTTTGAATGTGTCGATCAAGTTGTGCCGAAAGTTTCTATCTCTAATAAGCGAAAAACGCCATGGATCAATAAAGAGATAACATCAGGTATTCGAAAGAGAAATTGTTTATACAGGAAATGGAAGGAAAACCCAAGTGACAGTAGGTGGGAGAAGTACAGACTGGCTAGGAACAAACTCAAATCATTAATCCGTGATGCCTACAGTTCATATATCCACAGCCTTAGTTCTAATAGTAAAGAGCTATGGGCTTTCATTAGAAACAAAAGTGGCAAAAGTGCTCCATCCGTCTTCAAGTACAACGGACTATCAGTTTCCTCTCCCCAAGAAATAGCAGACACATTCAATAGTAAATTTAAAAATAACTTCTCCACTGCTGACAAGGATGAAGACATGTTCACTCCAAGGTCAACCCCTCCCTTTCTGCCCCTAACTAGCTTGTACTTCACTGCTAACGAGGTTGCAACAAGTCTTCGGAGAACTAGACCTCATGCTGCGAGCGGCCCAGACAACGTGCCGGCCAGAATTCTCCATCGCTGTGCAGAAGCATTAGCACCTTCTCTCTGTGCAATATTTAACATTTCAATGAACAGTGGGACTGTTCCAGAAGAATGGAAGAAAGCAAATGTCGTCCCCGTATTCAAAGATGGTGACAGGGAAAATGTAGACAACTATCGCCCAGTCTCTATTACATCTGGCTTATGTAAATGCATGGAACGCCTAATTGTTAAACAAGTGCTGGATTTTCTGAATGAGAGAAACCTGTTGAATAACAACCAACATGGATTCCTCCCTGGAAAATCCTGTACTACACTTTTAACAACAGTAATTGATGAGTGGCAACATTCCCTGGACCAGTCTAATATATCCCAAGTGGACTGCGTAACTCTCGACTGGAGTAAGGCCTTTGATCAGGTACCTCATCAACGACTGTTGTTAAAACTTAACAAGTATGGCATTCAAGGCAACCTGCAGGCATGGTTTCGATCATTCCTGGTAGGTCGGACGCAGAGCGTTGTGTTCAGTGGGGCCAGGTCAAAACAAACCTCAGTCACCTCGGGTGTGATTCAAGGTAGTGTGATAGGGCCGCTGCTGTACACAATATTTACGCTGGATCTGCCAGGTTGTGTATCGTCTTCTATGGCACAGTACGCTGATGACACCATCATTTACAGAGCCATTCGCAATGAGAACGACGTAAATAAGTTACAGTCAGATCTCGATAACGTGGTTCTGTGGTGCAAAATAAATAGAATGTGTATAAATGTACAGAAATGTAAATATATCCGCTTTACTAGAGCAAGATCACAGTTACAACACGAAATTTCACTGTGTGGTAAAAACCTGATGCCTTGTACCTCAATAAAATTGCTTGGCATTCACATCTGCAGCAATTTAAAATGGAATAAACATGTTGAGGAAATAAGGTGTAAAGCATACAGAGTCCTGGGATTCATCCGCAGATCTCTACTGGGAGCCAGGAAGAAAGCCGTTCAGACAGCCTATCTGTCATTAGTACGGCCAATACTGTTGTACGGGCTTCCTTCCTGGCACCCTACTACAGTGGAGAACATGACGAAACTAGAGAGAGTTCAACGCCGAGCAGAACGACTAATTACTCAACACGGTCATTTAAATACAGCCAGGTCACTGCCCTCCATAACATCCCTCTGTAAACAAATAGATATTACTTTCCTGAGAAAATCCCTCGCAGGTAACATTCATATAAACCCTTTCAACCGCTTACAGCTGAACTATCGTTCCGCTCAAAGAGGTCGAGGTGTGTCCCTTTTCCCTCCATTTGCAAGAACAGCATCATATCAAAGTGGCTTCTTTAGTCGTTCTGCTCGGTTGTGGAATGAACTCCCACCGCAGATAAAAGAACTACCTGCAGAAAATTTCTGTAAAGACGTAAAACGGATGTATATATAACGAAACCCTCTGTACAAAACATAATTTATCTACTGTGAGAATGTTCAGTATGAGTGGGAGGTTGGATGAAAGTTATGGGGTCCCGAGTGATTGAGACGGTAAATGTGTATGAGTGAGCCGGCCTAGCTAAAATATATGTGGGGTTTCTAGAGAGAGAGAGAGAGAGAGAGAGAGAGAGACTCTGTGTGTGTGTGTGTGTGTGTGTGTGTGTGTGTGTGTGTGTGTGTGTGTGTGTGTGTGTGTGTGTGTGTGTGTGTGTGTGTGTGTCGTCATGACTTGAATGTTGAACAGGTCTTGTGAGTATTACTGTATGTAAATATGCCTATGTAAATATTTTAACTGTATATAAGAACATCATGTAGAATGTAATTGTATATTTGTATATTATAATTTTAAGTGGTGATGGAGGCACTTTTGTGTATATGGGGCTATGCCCTTTCTCCATTCACCATCCCTAAATTGTAACTACAATTAGTGGAAAATAAATAATAATAATAATAATTATAGGTATGTGTTTCCTTATTGGTGCTGCCGATGAGTTCCATAGGCCTTCTTGTTTACACAATTGTAGGTGTACTCCTCTAAAAAATAGCAGGTCGATGGCGCTATGACCGTTCTGTGCAAAGTAAGTTGGTGTTTCTTTTTTGTTCGCTATTTTGAAGCCTTCTTCTTCCAGTGTCTCAAGAAGGATGCGAGTTTTGGTATTTTCTTTGTCTATCCTGCAGTTAAAATCTCCGGCAATTATAACGTTCCTTTCTGCTTTCGTTTGTTCTATGGCTATAGATATTTTATCCATTATGTTTTCTATAGGTGTATTTGGCTGCATATAAATTCCTATTATCGTAATTTCTGATTTGATTATTGTGACCATGTTTTCCTCCTTGATGATTCGCTTGATATCTCCCAGTTTCCCTTTTATGAAGATTGTGACTCCCCCTGCTGGTCTTCCTTCCGTCGGGGTCGCTGGTGTGTGTATACCATAGTAACCTTGCAAGTCCATTGGTTCCGTGAGGAATGTCTCTGTCAGTATCATAACATCTGTGTCGTCTATTGTCTTCTGTGATATGTGGGGTATTGCGTTTCTTATTCCCTCTATATTCCATAATAATACACTTATTTCCGTGCTCGACCAAGGTCCCTTCTTCTTTGGCAATTGTGTGAGATTTTTACTGAAGTTCCACCCCTCGTTCTTCCTCTGGTCTCCTATCATATCTCCGAAAGCGAAATCTTCTGACTTTTATTCCCTGTGGCTAGAAATCCGCGCTCTGTGCATCTTCCAGATAGATATATGGGAAACTGACCTTAAAAGCTTTTCTGTCTCCCAGTGTATGAAGTTCTTCACATTCTGTGTGTCCTATGATGCCATTCCTTTCCAAGAATTTTCTTATATTTGTTGCCGTGGTGCTCTGTTTAAGCCGACCTACGTGCAGCCATGCCATTTTTTCTGCCGCTTCTAGTTCACCGTCATTTTGTCTTTGATTGGTTAAGGGCGATATGTTATTCCATTTGTTTCTCGTTTCCCTTATTGTCTCTCTCTGGCGAATTTGATTCTTCTCTTCGCGTGTACTGGTGCTTGTTTCATCGAATGCATTTTGTGCTGTCCTGACCGTGTGGTTTATTTCTGTTGTAATTTTGCTTTTTAGACTTTGGTTAACTTTTTGCTCAATTATTTGATCTAGCTTGTTTTCCAGGAATTCCATTATGCTTTCTAATTTCTCATTTACTGTCTCGACATTTATTGTCGTCTGCTTGACTATAGAGTTATTACGTTTCTTGCCTTGTGTTATTGGAAATGTAGGATTTGCTGCGTGTTGTATTCTTCCTTGGTGGTTTTCCTCGTCATCGGCAGATGGTGTGCTATTCTGACTCTCAGTTGCACTTTCATTTATGCGGCTGAGAGATGTCCTCATGTTATATGTTTCCCCGAATGTTTTCTGGGAACGATCTATGCCCTCTATATCTTTACCATCCGGATTGCTGCTCTCTCCAGTAGTTGGCGCCTTTGCCTGGTTGTCTTCCCCTCGTGTTTCTGTTGTTGCGTCTATAGATGGTGCCACCTGTCTCGCGCTGCTGCTTTCGTCCCCTTCTTCTTCTTCCAAGTCAATGTGATATTTTCTAACCTCTACTGTTGTATTTGCTTCGAAAATATCCACGTTATTTCCTGGCTTCACTTTTTCCTCTATTGCTTTTATATATTCTGTTATAGTACTCACTGCGTTCAGAATGTTGTCTTTGGTGTCCTTCTTCATATATCCTCCCGTTTCAGCTATATTTCTTAGTTTTTGTAGAGCGCTTTTTGCTTGCACTTCCATTTCTTCCGACATGACTTCTGCACGTTGTATTTGTAGCATGAGATGGGAGTATCTCTTCTGTGTGGTGCTAAATGTCTAGTGGCATTTGTCGCATGAAGTTAATACTTCACCCCTGTGCGATGGTAGAACGTCTTGTTGCACTTGTGGCATGTGGTGGGAGTTTCCCCTCTATGGGTTCTAGGGTGTCTAACTGCATCTGTTACGAGATGGGAGATCCCCGTGCGTGTTGCGCTAGAAAGTCTTGTCGCACTTGTGACAAGAGATGGGAATTTGTCTTCTCTGCAGCCTGCGTTGGCAGCGTTGCGATCTACTGGTTTCGCTGTTCAACACACCGGCATGTAGCTCCAGCGTGCAACTTACATCTTTGAGGTTAGAATTTCGCCAGTTTTACGAGTATTGATCTTCTCGATTTTCGCATACTTACGGGATTTTCGGTTGTTTTTCTTCCGTCACTTTTCCTCTCTGTTGTTAACAGGCACTTCCTAAGTATGTAAGCTAGTCTTTTATCACTTTTAACACACATATTTACCGTGTTTTCGGGACCGTCCAAAGCACGAGACTCCTGTTTAATTTTCAGACTAGTATTTGATTAGTATTCAGAAGCATAGCAGTATTAAGGGAGCCCAAAACAGAAAGTGTCAAATTTCTCCCTGACATGACATCTTTTATATTCAGTGTGTGTTTTTACACGTTATAATTCTCATATTTTGGTCCTATTGAATTGTACATTAAAGTCAAAGAAATATTATTTATTTTATTCCACCTATTCAATACATGAAGAGTGATTTTAATTAAGAATTAAATCTTATGAAGAAAATTATAGGGATAAAGGGATAAGTGAATTTACACTTTTTTTTTTTAACTCACCTTTCCTTCAATTTCATTCCTTAATATGTAAATCTTCTATTGTTACAGACTTTAAACCACATTTCCCTTTCGACTCTCTCTATAAGAAGCCACAGTCGCACTTTTCAGCTAATATAAACACTGCTACTTACCATATAGCACTCTTCCTCACTCGTACGTGCTTTAAGAAGACTACAGACTTATCTCATCTCATGAGATTAACAACAAACTAACAACTTTAAATTTTATTTTAAACCCCACTTGGAGTGATCAGGAAATCTTTTCTTCGTCATTATTCTGAAGTTCAGACTGTTTAAGCTCTAATTTGATTTCTTACACCCTCACTCCTTTACAGGGCGCCTTTTAGTAGAATTTACTGTGTTCTCATAGAACTTTATAGTTGTGGCTACTTACTATCAAGCATTTTCCTCACTCCTACAACGTAATTTGGGAGGGCGGCAGAATTATCTCATCACAAAAGATTTACTAACTAGCTTTAATATTTATTTAAACTCCACTTGGAGTAATTGGTAACATTTTTCTTTGTCATTATTCTAAAGATTGAACTGTTTAGGCTCCAAACTCATTTCTCACTACCCACCGCAACCAATAACAAATAACCTCCCCTAATCTCACATCGTTGTAACACCAGTAGCACAAGTGTCAGTCATTTCAACGCTACCATAGCAACTGATTAACACTATAACAGTCGAAAAGATCTGAAATTACGTACAAAATTTATTTCTTTAACTCACCTTTACGTTAACCAATTTAACATCATAATTAATAAAGAGGTAAGTGAATTTACACACATCGTTTTTTCTTTGAACTCACCTACCTTCACTTTCATTCCTTAACACATAAATTTCCTATTGTTACAAACTTTAAACCAAATTTCCCTTTCAACTCTACATAAGAAGCTACAGTTGCATCTTCCAGCTAATATTAACACAGCTGCATACCATCGAGCACTCTTTCTCACTCGTACATGCTTTAAGAAGACTGCAGACTTATGTCTTCACATGAGATTAACAACAAACTAAGAACTTTAAATTTTATTATAAATTCCACTTGGAGTGATCAGTGATCTTCGTCATTATTCTAAAGATCGAACTGTTTAAGCTCTAATTTGATTTCTTACACCCTCAACCTTTACAGAGCGCCTTTTAGTAGAGTTAACTGTGTTCTCATAGAACTTTATAGTTGTGGCTACTTACTATCAAGCATTTCCCTCGCCCCTACAGAGAAATGTCTCATCACTGGCTTTAAAATGTATTTAAACTCCACTTGGAGTAATCAGTAAAAAATTTTTATTTGGCATTATTCTAAAGTTTGAACTATTTAGGCTCCAAACTTATTTCTAATGCCCTCAACCAATACAGGGCGCTGTTTAACAAGATTCGACGCAGC
This sequence comes from Anabrus simplex, assembly GCF_040414725.1. Classification (NCBI taxonomy): domain Eukaryota; kingdom Metazoa; phylum Arthropoda; class Insecta; order Orthoptera; family Tettigoniidae; genus Anabrus; species Anabrus simplex. The sequence goes on along the minus strand of NC_090265.1, from coordinate 882,759,923 downwards.
AATTTGTGTTCTTATAGGACTACTAATATGCAACTTGTTACCACATTTTTAGACAAGGACATTCAAAAAAGTATATAAATTATGACTGTTTGTAAGGCTTTATTAAGGCTTTGTTATAAAAATATCTTACCTACTGTCATCCCGCTCGCTCATCTTTTGACGCATATACCTACATCATTCTCACTTTTATCATTTGTAATCTATCTTAAAAAAAAAAAAAACTGCAATTAAGAATAATCAGGATCCTGATTTATTATCCTTCAGGTTTGAGATTTTTTTTTTTTTTTTTTTTTTTTTTTTTTGCTAGTTGTTTTACGTCGCACCGACACAGATAGGTCTTACGGCGACGATGGGACAGGAAAGGGCTTGGAGTGGGAAGGAAGCGGCCGTGGCCTTAATTAAGGTACAGCCCCAGCATTTGCCTGGTGTGAAAATGGGAAACCACGGAAAACCATTTTCAGGGCTGCTGACAGTGGGGTTCGAACCTACTATTTCCCGAATACTGGATACTGGCCGCACTTAAGCGACTGCAGCTATCGAGCTCGGTAGGTTTGAGATTAAGGCTGAAGATAATTTTCTTCATAAGATTTAATTCTTAATTAAAATCGCTCTTTATGTATTGAATAGGTGGAATAAAATAAACATGAATATTTCTTTGACTTTAATGTGTGCTTTTACCATACAAGAAATACAGGTGATATTAGCAATTATTCTATTTTTCACAAACTTCCATATATCACCAAAATTCATGTATAGAGTCAGTGCACCTATTTCTCATACATTCCAACCATAGGAGCTATAATAATGGAGATATTCACGAATTTAGATTTTTATTATTAGTCCATGAATGGCAAGCATCACTGACGAGCAGATATTAAGTTGTCATGGTAATGAATTGACTGGCAGAAGTTGTGTTCATTGTCGTGAATTTAAATAAGCTACAAAACTGCATGGTCTTTATTTTAGCCCCTGTTGATCAGGAAGATAATGAAGGCTGTTGAAATGAAGAAAGTATCTTCAAGGGATGTTCACTCGAAGACTGGGGAGCAAAAAGAAATCATAAAGGAGGAGGTTGAAAGCCAAGACCTCGAATGCCCTAATACCACCACAGCGGAAAGAAACGAACTGTATTGGCCAACAATGTTGTCAACCCCTAAAATTTATTGATAATAACGTTGCTCTGTTGTTAATCAAGGTGTGTTCTGTCTTTCCTGCTGCTGTCATCTCTGCTGGATGCCATTACTGCTGCAGTTGTAAGAATTAGCTCGTCAACAGTGGGTACGTGGCACCTGGTACACAATAATAAAAATAAGAAATTGTATAGGATTAACTCAGGGAGAGGTCAATGTGAGGAATATTAGTGAAAGGAAGAGGCAAGGATCGACATAAGCAAACAAACCCCATGGAGCTACAGCCTTGATAGGCCTTGGCCTACCAAGCATCTGCTGCTTAGCCTGCAGGTCTGCATATTACGAGGTAATGCATAGTTAGCATGACAGATCCTTTCTGCCATTATTCTTGCCTTTCTAGGTTGGGGCTGCTGTCTCGTAACTCTTCAAGTGTTCTCTCGTAGACTAAGTGGACGTTGAACTGAACATCTGGCCTTCAGGTAAAAGACAGGCTTTTTATCCCTAGACCCTCAGGCTAGCCAGTATCAACATAAAAGACGAATGACTATCTCCACATCTTGATTCACTGCCTCCTTCACACAAATGAGTTACCTCGTCATCAATCGCATTTTCTTCTGCATCCTTCTCACCCCCCAGTGAACTTGTTCTTGTTTCTTAACTTCATCAGTACAGTGGACATTGACATTGGGCCAGCTTGATAGATTTTCAATCTTGTTGTGGGAAGTGTAGGATGCAAGGAAAACGGCATAGATGAACCATAGAAGAAAATTTTAATTATAAATACAGGTCACTGGAAAATATCACTGTTTGAGGCATGAATTTAATCCAAGTTGGATAAATTACTGTACATTATTAGTATCCTTTTAGTTGTTCTCAGTGTTCTCACGGCCACTTCAGGTGATGATTATTTGCGTGGCTGAGTTGTATGTAGGCATATATTATATAGTTAGCCTGTCTGTATATTTCTACTTTTCAACCAGTACTTTTAACTACCTGTTTAGCATACACTACACAGGTAGGTTTTCTAGAAATACTGGGATAAGAAAAGGCTTGGCCTGTGAAAGCAATGGTCGTAGCCTTAATTAAAGTACAGTCCCAGCATTTAAGACTGTGAAAAGCCATCTTCAGGGCTGTCAACTGTTGGATTTAAACTTACCGTAATGGTGGTTATTATTGTTTTAAGAGAAAGTATTACTCGGTAATTATCCCTTCTTAACACTAATCAGACAACAAATGGAAGAAATCCAACCTTTCAAAGAATGGCTATATCAGCAAAAGAAAGAAAAAGGCCACAAAACATGCAAAAAATGGAAGAGTACCGAGGTCTTGCTTTCTGGTAAGAAAAGCATTTGACGAATATGCCGATCTTTATTTCTTTGTGAGGCAACTGAGCATAATGGTGATGGACAATGAGGTTGTTCACACACACACACTTGCTGTTTACACCTTTATCTCTCAATATTCCAAGTCATTTTTACCCAAATTTTGGGGACACATTACTTGAGTGCAGATACAGTAAAACCCCTATGCATTGTCCTCAGGACTTTGGTTTCCCCTATTAATCGTTCAAATTATTCAATCCCGAAATGTTCCATATAAACTAATGTTAAATTTCCCTGCATCTATCATTCCTTGAACCATCATTTCATTGCATTGATTATCAAAAAAATATTTGTCCTTGACCACAATTTTCCTGCATTGATTGTTTGTGAAAAAAATATATGCAAATGTTTTTTTGAATTTAAAGTGGCAGCTCAATACTCAGGTATAGAATAGCAGCACCCTGCCACGAGAGAATGTTCAAGTGATTCCGAGTTGCTAGGCTTGAGCAAGGATCATGTAGGCTGAAGTGCAGTGCGCAGGTAATTCACGTACAACCATACTGTGGTTAAGCACAGCTACGAGCCTCCTTGTGGCAAGGCTTCTGCTGGAAGCACCAAGACATCATTGTGTTGCTTCATTGCATTCTGAGCATTTTGAGTGGTCCTGTGCTGTGTCTTGGTTGTATGGCACGTGTACAATATTACCTACCATTCGTAATTACGTTCTGTTTTTCTCATTTTTGTTCCTGTGTATCACAGGGGCAGCTTTTCAGGTGAAGTAGGTGAAGTGCCACTTCACCACTTATTTTTACCATAATGAATTACTTTAATTTATTTTTCTTATGACATTTGTTGGTTTTACGGAAAGAAAATGTTTTATTGTACGGCGTTTGGATCACCTCATCACCTGATGAGAACCAGGGGAACTCACGAAAGCGCCGGCTGTCGGCCACAGTACTGCGTGTGAGACTGAGTGAAGACGAGAGATTCCGCAGCTGCCTCTACCTCACAAGTGCTCCCTCCTAGCGCTTGGCCTTGGCGGTTGCCATGATAACCATGACGTCACCCGTGTACTTTCCACATAGCGGAATGTGCTAGTGAAGTTATCGGAAGATCAGAATGTTTCGTCTTCCCTGCGTCATCCTGTGTGAAGTACGAGTACTTACGCATCGTGGTTCATTCGTAGTGTTGTGCTGTTTTATTTAAATATGTATCCTGTTTATGACATAGTGTGCATTTTATTATAAACACCATTTTCACGTTGGAGAAACGAAGATCAGAATGAAGTTCTACGTTTTGATCGCCCTACTGAATCACTGCAAATTTGTGCTACAAAAGAAGTGAAACATTCCGGTAAATCTTACAATCTTAGTTTCAAACAATCATGGTTTAAGGAATTTCCATGGTTGTGCTCCTCTCCAGCTCTACAGAAGTTGTTTTGTTGGGCCTGCTTGCCTTTTATCAATAAAAATAAAGTTTGGAATAAAGAAGGATTTTCAGCCCTTTTGAACATAACACGTTCTTTACATAAGCACTCAGACTCTGCAGAACATAAAATACAGCAGCTAGATTTCAAGACATTGGAAACAAACCAAAATACGATCTCTCATGTCCTGAAGGAAAATGCCAGACTGTACATTGTAATTGTACAGTTCAGTGAAAATGTACATTTAAATAGGCTTTTCCTTCAGTTGGTAATTGATGCAGTGCTCTATTTAAGTAAGCAAGAACTAGCTTATCGTGGTCATGACGAAACATTAAATTCAATAAATCGTGGTCACGTGCTGGACCCTCCGCCAGTCACAGGTACGAGGTACGAGTACAAAACAACCAAAAACAACATGTAGTTCCTAAATCTTGTCCTCTTCTGTTGTGTAGTGGTTAGTGTGATTAGCTGCCACCCCGGAGGCCCGGGTTCAATTCCCGGCTCTGCCACGAAATTTGAAGAGTGGTACGAGGGCTGGAACGGGGTCCACTCAGCCTCGGAAGATCAACTGAGTAGAGGTGGGCTCGATTCCCACCTCAGCCATCCTGGAAGTGGTTTTCCATGGTTTCCCACTTCTCCTCCAGGCAAATGCCGGGATGGTACCTAACTTACGGCCACGGCCGCTTCCTTCCCTCTTCCTTGTCTATCCCTTCCAATCTTCCCATCCCCCATCAAGGCCCCTGTTCAGCATAGCAGGTAAGGCCGCCTGGGCGATGTACTGGTCATCCTCCCCAGTTGTATCCCCTGTCCCAGAGTATGAAGCTCCAGGACACTGTCCTTGAGGTGGTAGAGGTGGAATCCCTCGCTGAGTCCGAGGGGAAAACCAACCCTGGAGGGTAAGCAGATTAAGAAAGAAAGAAAGAAAGAAAGAAAGAAAGAAAGAAAGAAAGAAAGAAAGAAAGAAGTTCCCAAATCTGTTGCTCGAAACCGAACGGGTAATAGCTCTTCACCATACTTTACAGCCACGAGCCACCACTGGTGTATCATTGTCATTGTTAACGTGTAACATCCCAAGGAAAAAGTATGTAAGAACTTGCAAATATCAGTTGAAAATTACAGAAGAAGTTGAAGTGAATCTGTTCGTAAAAAGAGTAGATATTGCTAAATGTTTGGCTTAACAACTTCAAACTTCATATTTGCCAAGATGAATGAGATAAGAGAGCAAACTGATAAATGTGGCAGTTCAACTAAAGGGAAAGAGAAAACCAGGAGATAATCTACATTCACTGAGCCAGAGATCCTTTTCACTTGCTACCAGCAAGCAGTGGCTTCCATTATCCCTATAGATGGAACCATATTACAAAAGAAAGCCAAGAGGATAGCTACAAGATGGAACATTGATAATTTTGCTATGTGGAGTGGATGGATCACTTGATTTTTAAAGAGCTGCATAGACTAGTCTTCAAGAAGGTTTCCAGAGAAAGTGCTTCTGTGGACATGGAAGGTAAGGAGCTGTGGTTTGAGAGACTGACATTGCTGCTGAAGGGGTACAAGTCGCATGACATATATAACACTTTTAGAATGTCCTTCCAGACAGAAAACTGGCGCTGAAGGGTGAATCTTGCCATGGGGAAAGAGTTTGGAAGATCAACTAACCGTTCTGCTGTGCATCAAGAGTGATGGCAGTGATAAGAGAGTGCCAGTCATAGTGGGAAAGTCATTAAAGTCTTCTTTCAGGTCACATTGTTTTAAGAAAACTTTAAGCCTATCCAAGAAATATTATGCAAACAAACAGGCTTGATGACCATTGGAACTTGTTTACAATTTTTAGTGCCATTCGATGCCTCTATGGGTGCACAAGGAAGAAAAGTCATGCTCTTTGTGGATAATTATGCCACTCATCCATAGGACACAACATTTCTTCAGAAAGTTGTGTGCATTTCCCTCAAATTGCACCAGTATGTTGCAGCCCCTTGATCTTGGGTTAATCAGATGTTTCAAGCAACTGTATCATAAGCACCTAGTGCAAACTGCTATGTGCTTGTTGGATACCAGAAAAGAAGCGAACAAGAAAATTGATCTTTTACAAGCAATCCATTTCGCAGTGGCAGCTTGGTGGCACGTGTCCCAACCTACTGTAGTGAACCGTTTCAATAAATGTGGTTTCAGCTATCAGCTATGCATGGTGGACATAGATCTCACTGTAAATCCCTGGGCTAATGACTAATGGATAGTACTGACGATGATGCTTTTCATGAAGACAGAACAATTATAGATTTTGAAGTATGTGCTGGTCAATTCTGATGTAGCCACATGTGGAGTAGAAACAATTGAATAGGTCTGTGATGATGGGACAGGAGATAGGTGTGATGAAGGAGAAGACGACGATCGTGAGCCCCAAGTTGTCCTGAGTTTCGCTGAAGTGCATGCTGCCTTAGCCATTGCCTACGAGATATACTGGAACAAAAGAATTGTGTGTCGCTAGTACTTTCGTGAACATCTGCTACAGGTCTCAACATTGTGCTACGCCCCTCACGTGAACCATATTAAATTGACAGTTCATGTTGATTTTTAAAGATCTAAAGGAAACTAAAAAACAAAAACAATAAAGTCAAAATCATCTAAATAGGATTTGGAGTTACTTTATGCTGCATAGAGCACATTTAAGCGGAATTTGGAATTATTTTAAGTAAAGATAATGCAATAAATATAGTGCCAGTAGTAATAAATTAAAATGGGTTACCATGATCATTGCTTGTATAATTCACATTTTGAACATCATCTGGCTTAAAGGCTTTATATTGAAGTTATTTTCCAAGGCATGAGCATCTGTAAATTTATGAGCTTCATTGTCGAAAATTAGTTTCAAAAGTTTTGTCATGACAGTTTCAGCTATTGCTCTCTGATCATACTTATTTAAATGCCTCAATAAATTTGAGAACAACAAAGATGCCAAGTTCTTTAAAACTAAATGTTGATATATTTTCATTTCTACTCATTACACCAGTTTAGGTAAGCAAATTATACCATAGAAACACCAGCTTCATCACACACATCCTTTTATTATGAGCTGTTGACCACAACTGGCCTTCACACACACCAAGCAGTTCAAAGAACAAAGCAAACCAAGATAAACCACTCGACTCAATTTACCTGAGTTGCCAACACATAACCTTAATGTTGTTTTCTTATAACTAATACAAGATATAAAACATACATTTTATTTTTATGAGAAAAATACAACATTCCAACACTAAATTCACATGGTGTAGATAACATAAGGAATGATGGGTAAATTTCAAAGTATTTTGCCATAAGTAAACTAATTTTCTTGAGGAATAGTGTCAAGCTCCACGATCTTGCACGAGGCACATCAGGGGACTGTCATTAGTGACCATACAGTACAGCTGTCAGTTACCGAATGCAAAAGTTGAAAAACCTGTGTCTTCCACTTCGGACAATACCTTCAAAGTTAATTTGCGCAGTTGTGTACCCGTCAATTGGCGAGTGAAATAGAATGCTACAGGAATCCAAAAGGATATTGAAAGCTGTCAAAACAAAATGAAAAGAAGCCTGCTAGAAATCCTGTCAGCCTTCTTGGAGTGTCCTAGAGATCCAGCCCTCAGGTCCCGGTAAAAATCCCTGACCCGGCCGGGAATTGAACCCAGGGCCTCCGGGTAAGAGGCAGGCACGCTACCCCTACACCACGGGGCTGGCTTATTTTCGCCCCCTCTCCCTTGAAAAACGATGCATCAATATTTTACTGTATTTCTGTTTGCAGGCTACTACCACTTATGTGTGCTTGATAGCATTGCTGTGATTGCTCAATATGCTTTTAGAGTAGACCTTCTCTTTACGTATAGCTGCCATCATTCTCTTCTTACAACTTCCTCATTTGAAGACCCTTTTGTTGACACACTGCAGTTTTCTTATTATTCAGTTCACCAGGGCTGTTCCAAATCCAAAGCTCACTATATTTTGTGGATTTCCTACAGGTGTTTAGTTTTAATTTTATTGATTCATTCACTCATATTGTATTTATCATATGGTTTTTAGTGCCAAGAGTGTCCGAGGACATGGTCGGTTCGCCTGGTATAGGTCTTCAACAAAACTCAAGATATTTCTCAAAATACTTTTTTATGCCTCCGATTTTTCAACCAGGCCTTTCTCATTCGGTGTCAGACTTTTTGCTGCTTATAAGACCTTTGGTCTGATAACACTGCAGTAGTGCCTCAGCTTTGCATTGAGGTATATTAATTACTATACTACACTATCAACCATTTTGTTGTACACACCCTTAGTTAGCTGGTATGCCATTTCCATTTTGTTCATGTATAATGCAAAGGCTTCTTTCTTGCAGATGTTGAGTTCTACCCACTCTTACAAGTACTGAAACTTGCTCACTTGATTTTTCCTTGTCCCATCACTAGCTCACTGGGCACTGGTTTGATATTCATTATGAACTTCATATTCTCAAAGAGGATCCTGGAGTCTCTCCTTCCCCTGTCTGGTTGTGCCCTAAGCTGTTTTTTTCTTTTCTTTTTTCCTTCTTCACTCTACTGCTCGTGTAGAACTTGGCACAAGGTGATTCTGTTTAACTTAACTTGCATTTGGAAAGAGGTGGGTTTGAACCCCTGCGCAAGGCTCTACTGTGAAGCCATTGCCACTACCTTCCCAGACCTAAACATTTCGTATACCATCATCACTCTAAACCTTTCTGTGTTAGTGTGACTTAGGAAAAACCAAAGATAAGATAACCTGTGAATATTTAAAAAATATCTCTCATTAGTTCAATGACATAACAAACTGCTCAAGATCCTTCTGATTGTTTTTCTTCTTCTGCTGCCTTTTTCTCCCACATCCTGGTGGGATTGCAGGTGCGAACTGTGTTGCATATGTGAACTTATCACTGTTTCCTGGCCAGACACCCTTTCTGGTGCCTGAAGAGATGTATTCACTATTACGTGTTTCTGTAGTAGTTGTTAATGGGATGTGTTATGTGTATATGAATAGGTATGAATGAGACAAGCACAAACACCCAGTTCTGAAGCCAGAGGAATTAACCAGATACGACTAAAATCCTCAGCCCGGCTGATAATCAAACCTGCCGGGCTGAGTGGCTCAGGCAGTTGAGGCGCTGGCCCTCTGACCCCAACTTGGCAGGTTTGATCCTGGCTCAGTCCGGTAGTGCTCAAATACGTCAGCCTCATGTCAGTAGATTTACTGTCACATAAAAGAAGAACTGCGGGATAAAATTACGGCACCTCGGCGTCTCAGAAAACCATAAAAGTAGTTAGCTTAACGTAAAAACAATAACATTGATAATCTAACCTATTACCCTCTGAACTGAAGGGTGTAACGCTGACCATTGAAAACCATACCTAAGATCCCTATAAATGGCAACTAAAAGGAGCAGCATTGATCTTTGACACCTTATCCTGTAAATGGAGTACCTATTAGGAATTTGAATATTATTCCATTAACAACCAAGTATTTTCCACCTTGTCGATACTGAACCCTTTAGGTCCATATTTAGGGATACCTACCTTTCTTACCTATCAGCAAAGTTCATGAGATCTGTCTCTTGGGTCGTATCGGGTTCTTCGTCACTTGCTGAGGTAAAGGTAGGGTTCAGTAATTCTAATCTATCTACTTTGAATGAATGGTCTGTTTAAAAGATTCCAATTTTATTCAGGAAATTCTGAAGCATTCTGATATGTCAACGGTATTACTGAAATTACACGTGTCCACTGGACACCACAATAATTATATTACATATAAGGTTAGAACACTGGTGAGCCTTTGACGTGTCTGCCTGATGGGCATTCTTAATAGAAGCCATTGTCTCGTTTTTTTATTAAAGAAAAGAAAGTCTGGAAATCCTTAGATTCGGCTCCCATGTGAGACCACATGTACCATCATAGTGATTCGTTATGGTCCAGCCCTCGTAACACGAACTCTGGACTCTGGGTATAATTAAGGCCGTCCAATCGGTGTGTGCCACACAGTGGTTATACAACATGGACCCTTAATTGAATCGATATGACCTGCGGCTATGTCATGGACCGACATCTAAACTTCTAAGTTACTTTAAAGTCATTGTGGATGATGACCACAAGGAAAATGATGCTACAGTGGCATATGGCCCTCAGCTAAGTCACTGAGGTTGATGACCCCTTGACCATCCAAGTTTCTAAGCTGAAGGCTAAACACAATTAAGTTACATCGGTTGATGACCAAAGTTTCCACTTTACTATCCCCAGCACATTCACTGCTTAATCAATCAAAGTTAAATAATTACAACAATAGTAATGCTCACAAACTTTGTGGCAGTAAAATCCATTTCCTTCGGATATGTCCCCTTAATCGTTACGTTACCATTTAAATATTCCCCAGAAAACAAATTAAGATTTCCAGAATGCATCTCCAAGTTATTCGCTTGATTAAGGTTATTTCAAAATGCGGTTTCACTGAATTTAATAATTAAATAATTTTAAATGATTTAATGAAATCTTAAAGGACAAAATTCTATCTCCGCGGACTCTGGTTTCTTCACAAATTCCTACGCAATTGTGATCTCACAATTTTTAAATCCTATCGATGTTTACCTGTTGCTTTCTATTATCTGGAAAAGACTACATCATTCATGTCCAGTTTATATATCTTGTCTCATGATCTCACACTTTAAATCTAATCTAATCCTAGCCCACTTGGATATCCTAATAATCTACGTACAAACCAAAAGCAACTCGCCATATAATTATGATGCCATATCCCGTCATAACATTTTTATAAAGTTTGCGCACCCCTCACAGACAAACAATCACCACTACCATCGCTCTATATTTTGGACAACCCTGAATTTGGTTACTCTTGTTCATTATACTCGAAGTTCATGGTTTCAAATGCTCATTACGTCCCCAATTAAACAAATTTACAGTATTCCACAACACTCAGGTTATTACCGGATGAAAATTTCAACTAAATCCAACATTAACGTTCTCCCCAGCCGAGAAATACAATCTCAATTCCACGCGTGTCCCGTTATCTTACAGTGAAACCCTCTCGGCTGAGGCCTCTCGTCCCCAAGTTCGCTTGGCAGTAACATGAAACACCTGGTCTGTTCTACTTGACTGGCTTCCCAAAATGCTCCCTTTTAAACTCTGCCGACATAATTAAACAAATACGATATTCTAACCAACAAAATGCACAGATTATGCTTCAAGATGCCCACAATAAATATACGCGTCGCAAATTCATACCGCTATGGATTTCTACATATTTCTTTCCATTCCCAACATTATAAAATATTCCTTGGGCTTTTCTGTCCCGGCTTCAATGACAGGACTCTAACCTGATTCACAAATCTCATTTCGACTCACACGACAACTAACCTCTGTTTCCCTACTCGCAACTACCATCGACAAAGAACTGGAATAAAATCCTTACTAGAATTCAAGACGAGTAATACGCAAATGCATTAATAATGAACAACTTCGCATAACATGATATCGTATTTTTAATAACTTGATTTTTACGAAAAATGACTGAAAATTTCTACTAGATCTTTTTTATTGTCAGTCAGACACAGTTTAAAATGGGCCTAGAAAACGTTTCTCTCCGTGATGAAACTCATCACACTAGACTCTCACCCGACAGCGCGCTTCCACTCGATTGAAAATGAGTAACCATGGATTTCTATATTATTTACGTCAAAATTACAGACAGAAAATTTTTACGTCAAATGAACATCTTAATTTGACATCACAAATATATAGGCAGAAACACACGGAAATGACGATCTACATTGGACGTGATATCACTTTGAAACCCTATTCAATTACTTTTTATAACATTATACGGCACTCGCAAGACTTAAAAAATTTATCCAAGTGGAAAATAAACAAATGACTCTTTTAGTCGTATTCTAACATTTACAAAACTTAATAGGGGTGACCTCTGCGTCGTATATCCCCATTCAAATACACATTTAGAGATCATGAAACAAGATATAACAGGTAGCAAGATGGAAAGTCACATACCTTATGTAGTCACACCAGTGTTCGTCATAGGGCTCACCTGCGACCCTGGCATTTTTATTTAGCCATTTTTACATTCATGGCTTTACAGATCATTATTATATTTCTTCAGGTTTCCTGGAATAAAGCATAAAAAAAAAAGAAATGCCCTTCACTTTTTTTTTGATCGCACACGATGGACTGTAATTACTACCACACACAAATTACTTTATCACATGAGAATTTATTCAGTACTTTGACCGTCCTATCTGGTACAATTATTTCCACTCAAGAAACTATCTCCACATGGAGTCAAGACCCCAGCCACAATGGCTAAAATCTGCGGTTGAACTTAGTCTACTTTTGTTGTGTGATTTCACAGAGCAGCTCAACACTTTTTCGTCCACTTCGTATCATAAATGCCGGAGAAGGAGACTTCGTCATGGCGTCCCTTCATATTTATACCAGTTACCCCCTCTCTTCGGGCATCTCCCTTTGCCGCCAAGAAAATTTCTATAAATTTTCTGACTTAACTAAACTGTAATTACAAGAGTTTTGAAAGTGACTACATACTTGCTACATTTCTGGCGGTAGTGTTCATGGACATTTAAAATTTATACGGGTTCAATTTGTGGGATAATTGACCTCCTTTGATAGGCACTATATTTTTTTGACTTGGCTTGGGGCACGCCATATACATGCGCTTTGAAATAGTTCGCAAAACTGACTTAAGATTCTTCCGCCGTTGACACGTGTGACTGACGTCGCGTATCCCAGAGCGTGGGACCGAAGGTAATCACCCCCTCGTCACGTGTCAAATCCATGCCATCAAGAATCGAACTTCTAATTGAATTGTCAATTTATGCATAATGTTCTTAGGGCACAAAGGTCATGGGTTCAATACATTAGTTGTTTAAGGCAACTTATTGGTTAAAAATGGTACATGTTTCATATAATATTAGTATCTTCAGCCACATAACACTGTTTAGATGAAAATTTCATATATTGACAAAGTATCAGTGCTGTTGTAGTCAGCAGCTTAGATGAAATCCATATTCTATCAGTTGCTGTCTGCTAATAGAGAAACATAATACAGTTTTATCTTCAGAGCAAGGTGATCATTCTGAATGCTAAAGTCCAGTGAAGTTCAGTTGTTGAAAAAGAAGATATTTCCACCTCAGGCTTTTAAGAATTATTTAATAGAACCTAAGGTCCTTTAAAGAAATGTTCTCCTCCTGTATTTTTAACTGATCCCACTTTGATATTTTTCAATATTTTTACTTACATTCCCCTGGCATCGTGTTCAAATTTCCAGCAGAGATATATTTTTCCTCTCTTAATGTGACAGAAATTCTAATGGTGGTGATTTTTTTTCCCTAGGCAGATTGTAGTGGACACCAGTAAAGCCTCTGAGGAATTAGTTCATCAGAAGTTGATAGATCTTGAGGCTTCAGATGAAGAGCATCAGCTTGTCAAAGACATTTTAATGTACACTCTGGATAAGAAGGAAATTGGTGCAACCATAAAGGAATTAAGGGTATGTATTAGAATTATATTTGATGTGTTAAATACTATTGCAATTTTAATTAAGTAAATAATTACTTTACAATTAAATGTTGTTAAAAGTTGGTAGGGAAGGAAAGATTCAGTATTGAATCATTCGTGTAACATCTTAAATATTTTAGCATGGAAATGTATATTATTTTTTAACATACATGTACTGTACATAATACTCAACTATCAACTTTTAACTACCGGTACATTTCATAAATAAAAAATAAAAAAAGCTGAAATCCTCGCATACATGGACTGTGATTTCTCTCCTTCTGTAATCAGGGGTAGTGTTTTGTCCTCTAGATCCCAAGATTGTGAATTCAGTCCCAACAGAGATAGTGAAATTCATGAAGGGCAGAAAAAATCGTCCATTATGGGCGCTCCATTTCACATCATCTCAGCATGTAAAGATCTCTGGTGACACATTTGGGGTTTGCCAAACAGAATAATTAAAACACAGCCGTAGGGATCAGTTTCTCTGTTATCTTGAATAGTAAAAGAGAATGTATAAATTGACATGCAGGCAGTGTAAATGGCATCAATGAAAACACCTGTAATCGGTAGCATTATTATTATTATTATTATCATCATTATTATTATTATTTTAATTGGCAGCAGGAAGAGCAGTACAACGTTACAGGTAATGGTGGCATGTGGTTGCAGAACTTAATCAGGCTTACACATGATTATGCTGTTGCATTACTGAAATTAAACATATTCCTTCATGGAATTTTCAAGACCCTGGAAGACTGAAGTCAAACTTCAGAGCTTACAATAAATAATTGAAGGTAAAAATAAGATCTATGAAGATGATAGCATTGCAAAACAGAAGGTGGAATCAAAATACAGGGAATATACAGGAAGGTAGGGATAAATGTCCACAGTTCATAAAATATGATATTTTTTAAATTTAGAGAATGGTTTGTCTGAGGGAGGAGCTTGAAGTAGAGTTTGATGTTTGTGAAGGCATATTCTGCATGCGTAATATGTAAGAAGCAATTCTATGTACATCACTGCACTGCAGCTGTACACATCGCTTCACTGTGGCTTCAGGACATATACATGCATAAGAAACAGTTATCACTGCACTGCAGCTTCAAGTAATATGCATGTGTAAGTTGAACTAAAACATTCTACCTACAAGAAGTGAACATTCTCACACTGGAAAAGATTGTATGTCAGCAAAGCCCTAAGTCACCGGGTGAGTTGGCCGTGTGGTTAGGGGCGCGTGGTTGTGAGCTTGCATCCGGGAGATAGTGGGTTCGAATCCCACTGTTGGCAGCTCTGAAGATGGTTTTCCACGGTTTCCCATTTTCACACCAGGCAAATGCTGGGGCTGTACCTTAATTAAGGCCACGGCCGCTTCCAACTCCTAGACCTTTCCTATCCCATCGTCGCCATAAGACCTATCTGCATCGGTGTGATGTAAAGCCACTAGCAAAAAAAAAAGCCCTAAGTCACTCATCATTAAATACTGCCTACCCACTGTCGGCAGCCCTGAAGATGGTTTTCCACAGTTTGCCTTTTTCACACCTGGCTGATGCTGGGGCTGTACCTTAATTACGGCCACGGCCGCTTCATTCCCACTCCTAGCCCTTTCCTGTTACATTGTCGACATAAGACCTGTCTGTGTCGGTGCAACGTAAAGCAACTTGAAAAAAAAAATATACTGCCTGATAGAGATGGGCACTATCGACTAGTCGGGGAAATAGGACCTTTGAACTATGGACTGAATTGTCAAATGCTTTCAGTCAAAAGTATTGTTTGCATATCGCAAGTAATCAGTCATTCATTTGAATGTTGTAGTCGAAATTCTCCTTAACAAAAGTGGGATAGTGGTACTCTTATGAATTATACTTCTTAAACGTAATGGACCAATAATTAGAAATCACTGGTATAGATACTCTTTTAGAACAAAAAAAATGTTTTGAGCAACTTTCAAATTCATTCAATGAGAACCACTTTCATAGTCTACCTGTAGAAGACTGAATAGTTGAATGTTTTCAGTCAGAAGTATTCAATACATAAGTAGTTAGCCATTCCGTGGTAACACATTTGAATGTTTCTGGTTGAAACTCGTTGACAAAAGTGGACAGTGTTACTTTTATGAATTATGGTATATCTTTTATAAATGTATTGAACGTTAATTAGAAATTACTTGTTTTGACACTCATTTCAACAAAATAAATGTTACGTTGAGCGACTTACAAATTAATGCAGTGGGACACACCTTCATAGTCAAGAAGATTGAATAGGTGAATGGTTTCAGTCAAAAATATTCATTACATATCGCAAGTAGTCAGTAGTTCAATGATTGAACATTTGAATCTTTGTAGTCAAAACTCTCCAGTACAAAAGTGGGCCATGGTACTTTTACAAATGAAATTTTAAAAAATTTAATTGACCAATAATTATAAAATCACTAGTATAGACACTCATTGGAACAAAATAAATATTATACTGAGCGTCTTAAAAATTCATTCAAAGGTACACCTTTGTAGCCAAGAAGTCCACTCCACTCCACATTGGGAATAGGAATGTGCACCACCTGGAGATTCGAGGTTCGTACCTGTCAGTGACAGCGGCTATTCTTAGTGTAGATTATCTATGGGTCTTTCTACACTCGCTCCTGGCAAATACCACGATAGTTCTCTACCTCCACTCCACATTGGGAATAGGAATGTTCACCACCCGGAGGTTCGAGGTTCGTACATGTCAGTGACAGCAGCTATTCTTAGTGTAGTATATCCATGGGTCTTTCTACACTTGCTCCTAACAAATACCACAATAGTTCTGTACCTAGGGAATGTATCCCATCCTACACTTCAATGATTACAGTATAATTGCAGTTGACATAAAAGAAGCAATAGGATGTAAATGGTTCAGAGAGGATCTGAAGGAAATAGGCCTTACAACAGAAGACACCACGAACAAGATAAAATTGACAGACTACACCCCAAATTAATAAACATGATAAAACTGACTCTCTCTAACACCAAATCAAGAGTGAAGTTTAGGGGTGAAATACCAGTCATTTGAAATTAAAACTGGACTACGACAGGGAGATGGACTCTCACCACTATTATTTAATTGTGCTCTACAAATGGTATTGAGCTTGGAGAAGTAATAATACATAACCTAAATGAAAAAATTGCAATCTAAACAAGAACAAATAGATTAGCTAAATCACAGAAATTAACATGGGACATCTACAAAAAGAAATGTCTACCAATAAGTGCCTAAATAAAACACTACAACTCAGTTATAAAACCAGAAGCTACATATGCAGCAGAAACACTTTCTCACCTGAATAAGCATTCAAAGATTGACAGACTTCAGAATATTGAAAGGATGGTTAGAAGAACCTTCATCAACAAAAAATGCCAGAAAGATGGACAGTGGCAGATAATACCTAACAAAGTCGTCTACAAAGAGCTAGAACCCATTAAAGATACTATGCTTAAGAGGAGATGGAATTCTTTGGACATATCATGAGGATGCAGGATTCGAGACTTCTGAAACAACTAGTACAACACAATCTTGTCTCAAAAAATAACACAACAGGATATAAATGGATCAGAGAAGTAAGAGAGGATCTGAAGGAAATAGGCCTTACAACAGAAGACACCACAAAGAAGACAAAATTGAATATAAAACTCAAGAATACAAACCTCTGCTTTACCCTTACGCGAAACAAACCCACAGCATGCACATTTTCAACAAAGGAAAGGGCAAGAAGATCAGAGCGTCTGAAGAAGTACTGGGAGGACTGCAAAGCTCGAACAATCCCTTCAAAGAGACCCTGAACGATGGACTGACTAAAGTGGTCCTATGCAGTCATAAAACAAGAAGAACAACAACATTATTTTGACATCATATGCATTCATGGTTGTACAGTAACCAGCAGAAAAAATATTTGTACTGATCTCCCAAATGCCCTGTATGACCCTTGGACAATATATAATGTGTTCTGCTGTGTTCTAGCCCATTCAATCCCCTCTTGGGGCAAAGGCCTCCCCCAACTTCTTCCAAATTCCTCTGTCATGTGCAGTCCTCATCCCAGTTGGTCCCGCAGTCCGTTTCAGGACATTAACCATCTGGTTGAAGGGTGTCCCCCTACCTTGCTGTCCATATCTGGGGGTACCATTCAATTATCACCCTTGTGCACTTCTCATTATATGACCTGCCCAGCTTTCTCTTCCAATGTCCTTTAGTCTGGTCTTGCACATGATTTCAGTGTTCGCAGATGGTCCTTCGGGGAAATCCCTAGCAAACTTCTTTTCATTCTTTGGGTGGCAGACACTCAATTTGTTTAACTATATTTTTGTTAGAGACAAAGTCTGAGCACCATATGCAAGAACAGATAGTACAGTTGCGTTGAATATGTTCCTTTTGAGGTTCATAGGAAAATCACTTTTGAGCATAATACTTAGTAACTTATCATTTATATAAATCAAATGATAATTTTATCTGTATACTCCAAAATATTGCCCTATACTTCAGTTTTATTTCAGGTTAGGTATACAAAACTCGAAAGAGGGTTAAATTCAATTTTTGTTTGTTTGTTATGACATCACGAGAAAACAACTTAACAGAATTTCTCCAAACTCAGTATTTATGTGTTGGGTTAGCTGGGTTGTGCACTAGGCTGTATATTATTTGATTAGTTCAGTGGTGTAGCAATATTAAGGGGTTCAAAATTCTTTGTGTTGTTGTAATCAATCCCAAGATTGGTTTGCAGCTGTTGTCACTCTTCTCTCTTTCACTTGATGCAAGGGGTAATGGACTAGTATAACTTGGAAACGATCCTCTAACCCATGGGTAAATAATGAAAATAATGAGCTTGATTATTATTATTATTATTATTATTATTATTATTATTATTATTATTATTATTATTATTATTATTATTATTATTAGTATTAGTATTACTTGTGAGGTGTTGCTATGAAGTTGTTTATATCTATTAGTTACGTAGTTATGTATGGACTTTATTTGGTATAAATCATGGTCTTATTATTTGTGTGTTGTATGTGAGGTTGTGTTACGACACGTCTGCTGTATATATATTAATAAGAGTTTATTTAATGTAAGAACGCATAATTAATAGTATATAATTTATTATTACCATGGGTAAATAATGAAAATAATGAGCTTGATTATTATTATTATTATTATTATTATTATTATTATTATTATTATTATTATTATTATTATTATTATTATTATTATTATTATTATTATTATTATTATTATTATTATTACTTGTGATGTGTTGCTATGAAGTTGTTTATATCTATTAGTTACGTAGTTATGTATGGACTTTATTTGGTATAAATCATGGTCTTATTATTTGTGAGTTGTATGTGAGGTTGTGTTACGACACGTCTGCTGTATATATATTAATAAGAGTTTATTTAATGTAAGAACGCATAATTAATAGTATATAATTTATTATTACCTGTGTATATGATGTATAAATCCAATGTAATGTTGTGCAACATACAGTAATAGTCCAGAACAATGCATCTTGTCACTAGAATTGCATAGAAAATTCCTTTCATTGTAAATAAGCTATTGGAGACTCTGGAAATTATAAGAAAACATGTAGTGTCATATTTGTAACCTTGTTACAGGTTACACAAACATGTTTAGTTAAATAAGAGGTTTATGATGAATATGTTGAATTTTAAAACACAGTAAAAACATTAGAACACTCACAAGGTTCACAGACACGAAACAACAACAACAGGTTGGCAAACTTTACAGCACCAGGCAAATGCTGGGGCTGTACGTTAATTAAGGCCACGGCCGCTTCCTTCCAACTCCTAGGCCTTTCCTATCCCATCGTCGCCATAAGACCTATCTGTGTCGGTGCGACGTAAAGCCCCCTAGCAAAAAAAAAAAAAAACTTTACAGCTGTGAAAGGACGTGGGAAGCAGCATGGAACTCTAAGAAGTAGATGGTACTATGCGTGTTGGGAAAGAAATGTAGGCGGTAATCACCCTCAAACTCTTAATTTAATAAACTAACAAAACCAAAATTAAAAGGGACGAATCAAAATTAAAACAAACAACAATATCAGAAATTAACAAACTCATTTACAAATTAATGTAAATTTGGACTGCATCTGCAGATATGTGTTACATACTCTGCCGCCTTACCGACTATCAGCAGTAGAAGTTAAACATAGGCAAGAAAATTTAAGGCAACAGCAAAAGTAACACATTAACATCAAATACTTACCGTTACTTTAGTTAAAACTATCAGTTACCCAGAGACCATGAACCAAAATAACCCCTGGTATGGCAAAAAGTTGTTTTAACACTACTAAAGAAAACAAGAGGGAGAACAAGGTACATATTATTTTATTCAATAAATAAGAGTAAAAAAGGAGACATAATAGGGATGTATAGAACTAGCACCGATAGAGCGCACTGCTGTTGTACTGGGTAAGCGCAATGCGCTCTTCATTTGTCTCCTGTGTACTCATGCCGCTAATATCCACGAATTTAAGTTGCTTAAATTGTTATTTTCGTGACTATGCCGAGCTATTACAGTGTTCCTCTTTGAAAAAATCAGGGAAGCCCATTTTCGTTTCACCAGTTCCCACAAAATAAAGAAATGAGGAAGAAATGGATACATGTTCTTAGAAGAAAAATTTCGGTGAGAAGAATCTGACTGAAAATATTAAAGTGTGTTCCCATTATTTTCAACCCGGTGACTTCACGAAAATTTTGTTGGATAAGTACGATTTACGAAGGGAAATAATTCCTATTTTCTACCTATAAACTGATTAGGCAGTTTGATAACTACCACCGAATTTATGCGTTTGTATTTAAAGGTGGGAGAGCAAGATTAAAACCGGGCGTTGTTCCATCGCTTTTTCTGCGGACCACGAACACAACAAAAGCAAGGAAGAGGCCATACACCAGAAAATTGCCAGATTACCACGATAAGCCTACAATATCAGAATATGCAGAAATCACCTCCTTTGAAGTACGGGAAGAAATCGTGAATATACCCGAAGAAGTGAATGTTACATTTGTGACTCCCATTTTCAAAGACATCAGCACTCAAAAAAAAAATACAGGTAAATTGGTTGTTGAGCAAACAATGCGTAAACCTGATGCCATATTGCGCTATACAGGGTTTGTAGACGTCCAACATTGTAATTTGGTGTTTGCTGTTCTGGGAGAAAACAGATACAATTTACAGATATTCCCTCTTGAACCCATACTGTGTTTCTTCTTGACAGTTATGAATCTAAGGACCAACAAATCTGACAAAGAACTAAGCCTTAACTTCGGAATCCATGGAACTACTGTTGGGATAATATTTAATGTTTGGATTGATTTCATGTACTGCCAATTTAGAGAGTTGAACATGTGGCCTGATAGGGAAAATGTCCTTGAAAACATCCCCCTTGCTTTTAAACAGAAGTATCCCTCGACTAGATTTATAACTGGTGCAACTGAGATTATAATAGCAAAACTTGTTCCAAGGGCAAACATTCCACTTTAATAGGGCTAACTGTCCTCAACCGTTTGGTATGGGGATACTGAAAAGTTTATAAATTTTGGCTGCATGTTTCTGAACACTGAATAATACCAGTCTTAGGGCAGTGCTCTAATGGGTAGCTTACAGCAGCAATATGCTTACAACATGCCTTGGGGCCTGCTCCAGCAAAACGTTCACATTATAGGCCTTATGTTTTGTGTACTCGGATTTCACAGCACTGCATTTTAGAATTTCACCCGATTGAAATTAACCTTTTATAAACTAAACAAACTTTTCGCTGAAAAGTCTGTATCCAGCATAACACAATGATTTGTAGTTGGAAACAGGTGCTCCATCTATTTCCGATTTTCTAAATACGAAATCATCCGTCAAATGCAAATCTGTGATAATGATCTTCACCTTATAGCTGATGGTCAAATATTCAAAGGAACCAGCACTGGGAAACTCAAAAATATTCACATGCCTTTGGTGGTGGATAAAAACTGTATCTGCAGTTTAATGTAAGTAAGCCATCAACCTTTAAAAAAATACATGAATCGAAGTCTATAAGCAAGGGGAGCAAGTGCGTGTTTAAAATATCTATTCATGATTTAAGTCTTGTGGAGGTACATTTATATATTTATTGATGTACAACACTCAAGTAATTGTAATCTTTAGGAAAAGGCATGCTGACTCCTATTCATTATATGGATAATAAAGCGTGTTAGAATTTTCTGATTACCACTGTAATAATTCTTCATTACTCCCGCTAAATTTAGCCTTTCTGGTCCGTAGCTCATTTTGCAGCTGTTTAACGCTTAAACACTGAAAATCGTCCGTAATATACTAGGGGATATACCTATACAATTAATTAATATAGTCTTCGAGTAAAATTAGAGAAGATACAGTCTGCTTTAGCTCAGAAAACTCGGTCACATTCTATACATTACTCACAGCTGACTGGGAGAAACATAAGATGATCGCCATGCGCTTACCCAGTAGTACATGAGTGCTATCTGGCACGAACTTTCTCTGCCTACATCCCTATTAGTATAAAATTAAAGAAAGAAACGCCCTCAAGATTAAACCATAACTAATTAAAACCAGTCCGGCTCCATGGCTAAATGGTTAGCGTGCTGGTCTTTGGCCACAGGGATCCCGGGTTCGATTTCCGGCAGGGTCTGGAATTTTAACCATAATTGGTTAATTTCGCTGGCACGGGGGCTGGGTGTATGTGTCGTCTTCATCATCATTTCATCCTCATCACGACTCGCAGGTCGCCTACGGGAGTCAAATCAAAAGACCTGCATCTGACGAGCCGAACATGTCCTCAGACACACCCGGCACTAAAAGCAATACGCAATTTCATTTCATTTTCATTTCAATTAAAACCAATAATATAGTGAGTATTAATTTTAAAGTGTTTGACTGAACGAAAAGGGAAAAAAAGAAATAACAGATTTTCTTTTTTAAAAACAACAGAGAGCAACTTGTGCACTTAGTAACCTTTTTTTTTTTTTTTTTTTTTTTTTTTTTTACAATTCAACCTGAAGCCACTTTGTTACTTAAAAGTTATTCTCTTCCATAGTTTCAACCGATTTAATTCTCTTTCATTATTATTATTATTATTATTATTATTATTATTATTGTTGTTGTTGTTGTTGTTGTTGTTGTTGTTGTTGTTGCTGTTGTTGTTATTGAACAGTACTCACAACCATCATAGAGATTCCACCAGAATTCAATTCGTATCTCACTCCCGGAAAGAATAAATCAAACAACCCAGCAGGAGGGCAGAATAAAACCAACCCCAACCAAATAATAAAGAGAAATTAAGAAGGAAAAGGCAAGGAAAACAAGTAAATACATCACCGAGATGTAGGGACCACCAAACACGTATTATTAAAATCCAACGCAAAGACCGTGAGGCACCCCATAATAATAATAATAATAATAATAATAATAATAATAATAATAATAATAATCAACAAACCCAACCAGTTGCTATGGTAACGTCAACATGTCAACACGCTATGTGTCCATAGCAACCACTAATATCAATACAAATACAACAATGGTACATACACAGGAGGAAAAGAAACCCCAAAAGTATAATGAAATATGAACACTACAAGATAAAATAAATTAACGTGAATTAGAAATTAATATGTGACAGGAAAACATTTCACTGAAATTCAGGTGAAATCTCTTATGGTTTATAATTTTATAAATAGGATAGTTACCTTTTCAATTACGCATACCAAAAACGTTAGATAAATACAAACCCATTTGCCTTTTCAAAACAAGAAGAAATGCAAAATAATAATAACTCATAATAGTTATTTGGAAATAACCTTCTTAAAATTCACTACCCTCACTTTTCAGAAACAGTTAGGCGATATTATTAAGACATAATGAAGGAACCCGATTTAATGAATACCCTAACTAAAATTTTTTTTAAATGCGAAGAAGGACGCTTTTAGAAGTTCACACACAGGAAATCTTCAGACCCAAAGTTTTGTACATCATCTTCCGTAGAATCCGGAAGCCGAAAGGAATTGAATTGTGAAAAGACTTACATGTTGGTTCAAGCTGCAGAAACACGTTACCATAGTCTACTCATGTAGAGGCACTAGTAGTTTACCATATCCAGAAGAAAAGTAAATAAATAAGAGGACGTTCTGTTTCAATAAGTTAAGAAGATTTCCGAGGGCAAAGCCCTCACACAAATTACAACTATCCAGGCTCCATATCGTAGATGGGAACCAGATCCCGGAGCGGAGCAAACACACGTCCTTCCTTCATCTTCCTCAAGGCACAACTCATGGCGTCGCACAGCTATAATCAGCATGGCCTGCCAAGCAGAAAGACAGAGTGAGAGACTCGCTCTCAAGGTGACACTACAACTTAGGGCACGAAATCGTACCAGACCAAGTTTAAGAATAATAGAAGGAAACATTCAAGCAATATAAGCACATAGGCTCCATGATGAAGATGAAAACAAATAAACAATGTGTGCAAAGCCACGCTGGAAGTAATCATGGAATACAAGGGAGACATAAATTCCGAATGACACCAATTTCTATAGCACGAATGTAGTTTCGAAATATGGTTGGGGAGAACTAAGACTCGTCACCAATGTGACAATACGATGGCAATTTCAACTTACACTTTAAAAAAATAGAAGGAACATTATATGGTTCATTAAAAGGGCAAATCCCTTGTTACTAACAGAAGAGAGAAGACAGAAATAAAAACTTAACACAGAGGCCAGTTAAGTTACTTCCATTCTAGAAACACTTTTAAAAAGGAGCATAGCTGAACTGGTTTGAGTTAAACTAAACTGAACTACCAGAGGCAACCCAAGGAAAGGTTATTACATGTTAATTACAAGGTTTTCTTTTTACAAAAGGAAAAGAGAATTGCCACCGAAAATGTAATTGTAAATGCTTGGCTGAAAAGCTAACTCATTTCGATAATTACATGGTGAATGTCGAGGGTAAACTCCTACGCAAAAGGGAAAATTTAAATTTAAATCAAGTTAAAGTCCAAAAAACAAGAAAGAATAGTGCTTACCCCTGGGCCGGCATCCCATGACAGGATGGACGGAGAGTGCGTCCACCCTCTAGGCTGGTCAGAAGCAAAAGACACAGATACAAGCTTCGCTCCCATGCAGGAGCGAGAAGCGGACATGGTGAAACTACCAAGGTGACCATTCAGGCAATGGAATTTTACTCCTGATTTTCACATATCCCGATTAAATCTGTTTTTATTCCTACCAATTAGAATTCTCTTCATATCTGGTATTTAAAGTTCGAGATATTTCTTTTATGCGACACTAATTTCATCACCAAAAAGGTGTAAGTTCATGCTGTCTCAAAATAAATGTTCATAATTCCAAAAACGTAATTCTTCCAAAAGGAATATCTTATACAAATAATTTTTAAAATGTTCATAAGTCCAAAACCCTAATTCTTCCAGAACAAAAAATCAATTTTCAAAGCAATAAGGAAGATAATTTTATACAATATAAATTTTTTAAACAAATTATTTTTTTCCAAATAGTATTGAACATGCTTCTGTCGTTTCCCCACTGCTGTCCCATCTCCGGCCACATCCTCCACCTCACAAACTCGAGCTATGCTTGGTTTGGCCACACATCACATTCTCTCCCGCTTAAAATTTGAGCCAGGGCTCAATAGAAAGAACTTCAAATTTTGGGGAGCAGGAGCACACGATACAACACTACCGTCTTGATGCCATTCTCAAACGGAACGTCCATCATGCGTTGAAGTATTCCATCTTAACCTCTGGTTTCGCTGACTTATGTAGCTGCTGACACCGGCTGGCTGCCAACAAACTTTCATACACTTTCAGTCCAACCTTGGCAATCTGGTAACCTTCAGCCCCGCTCACCCATCCAGTGAACTGACTGGAAACCGACAGTGATGTATCACGCAGTATGGCGTAACTGCTGCAAGCTGAAACGTTCCAACAACTCGGTCACAGTGTCGGACCGATGCGACCAAGTAATTTAGTGCAGCATCCAAACAGGCACAGCATTTTGCCCACCAGATGGACCAAAAGTTTTTGCAGCAACTCAACACAGACAGATATGCAGCAGAAAAGGGGAGTAGATGAGGCAAGTCCAGCGTCCAACCATACTGAAGTGTTTTGTTGAAGAACTGAAGAAGTCAAGGGTGTTTTAATTTCACTCTAATAATTAAATTAGCTTCACCCAACTGGTGGCTCAAATAAAGCTCCATCAGGAGACTCCCTTCCACACTTGGGATTTGGAATACCAGGAACCCAGGGCAAGCACTATTCATTAATTTTAAGAAAAAGATAAAAATGATAACCTATCGGAGTTTACCCTAAACCCACAAGATTACAGTTTTAAACCAAGATCTTACATAGCCCAAAATCTGAAAGATCTAATGAGGATACAGTACAAACACCTTACGATTCACAAAAATACCTTTACACACAATTTACTTCCAAAAAATTTGAGCACAACAGGTATGACAGGTCAGCACAAAAAAGAAAACATCCCGCAGGTAAAAGAAATTACCCAAACTAGACCTTCATTACAAACTGAAATGCTACACATGCCGAATTTTCAGGGCAAATTAATACACCAGACCATATCCGCATTGAAATTTAACTCGAAGTTACCAACCTAGGTGCATTCTTAATTTTCAGAAAAGGAAAGTAAATGGGATGTTAAATTATGAATGTTGCAAGTGAATCCAAACCAGTGTGACAGTCACAATTTATTACTTTAGCTTGCAACGTTGCTCACTTGATCCTTCCAAGAACAAGTCACAAAATTGAGGTTAGTAAATCACTATCCACTTCATCATGCTAATGCATGACTTTAAAAATTTACTACTGATAAAAGTCACATTATGTAGCACATGTTATCACAAGCAAACAAGAAAATGCAATTTAAGCCTGAATACTGAATTGAAGATCACATTAAATTAACAGTCAAGAGCCAAATGAAAATAAAAATAGTTCACGAGTGTACATACCAAAATCTGCCTAACTGATATAGAAAATAAAAAGGCACAAATAACACCATACCAGAAAACATCAGATTACAGTTTGACACATCACCATCACCATGCATATCTATCCCCCAACTAACAACAATACAAGGACACAATACACACAAACACACCAGTGCGATGACCCCAAATCAACAAGTACTACTTGATTTCATCTCACTACATGAGACTACCCTAGGACCAGTATCGTACTCCCAGGATGGCAATAAACCATCAACACCTTAAGTCCTATGTCTCAATCCACTTGCCTTACCAAGGCACTCATGACAAATACACATGACATCACCATATTTAAAATATTAACAAATATGGATGGACATATATGACAAGGCTCGATACCGAATTTAGAAATCGTACTCAGCCCACAGACAGCGTATCCCAAAACTGATGAAAATAAACACCATGAAAATAAAAATAGAGTAATTAAGGATTATTAATTAAAGATATTTTACGGAAACGTATCACCTGCAAATTTTACTACAAAATTTACGAGGAATTTAGCATAATTGAAAAACAAATCTTAATGACTTTCGATGCAACAAAACAGATTTAGCTGAAATAAACAGCTCAGGATGATGAAACAGAAACCAAACGCTTGAAGAAAATCCTCCTAGCACATAGTTCACAATACTTAATGGACAGTATCCTACATCTAACCATGTAATACCAAGAAAAAGATTGCAAAAGAATTTCATATCAGATGAACGCCAGACTTCAATATGGAAATTCTAAGTTCCCAAGGAGAGAATTAGATATTTTTCCACCAATAGAGCATGTCAAAAAACAGTCAGATGTAAGGCTTTTCAGGCGTTTGCTCTATTAACCAGCGTCAATATGTCTTGAGCACAGGTGCACATTCATAACCCATCAAAACTTGCCATTATGACTTCAGCATCATTACCTGGTCTAATAACACTGTCCTGCGATGGTTTCATTGCCGCCATTCTGTATTGCTTTTTAGGATGACTTCTGCATCCTGAATCAGGATCCGATGTTAATTTTCCCCATCACATTACATTTTTTCAAAAACCCTATATTACGTTTACTTCAACACATGCACTAATGCACTTCATACGTTGTTAGGAAGAGTGTTGCTTTAATTTAGATTTTCATATTCTTTTATTAATTAATTTTATTATTTCATTAATTTGACGTCCTCCATCCATCTCATAGCCCTGTATTATCTCGCTCAGAGTGTAGAGCCGGCAACTATGTACAGTGTAGCTGGCAACGCGCGGTTTTGGCTGAGGGGCGTCATTCTCTCATTGTGCTTCATCCGCGACAGTCTGAGTTGTGTTTCGCTTGCTTGTGAAAAGAGATTTTTGTCTTCATAAACGTTCTATATGTGAGTGACGTACTGTGTTAATATTTTTATTGAACTTACATCTATCAACATGCCACGACGTGGCTGCAAGAACAATCCAGATACATTCTGCTATGTATGTGGAAGTTTTGTGCCGATGAGACAGCGGCGCAATATAACCGAGTTCATGAGAAAGGCCTACTATGCCTACTTTGGCTTGAAACTTGGAGACCAAGACAAGCCGTGGGCACCATATAAGGCTTGTAGAACCTGTATAGAGCAGTTACGGCAATGGATGAACGGTAAGCGAACTGCGTTGCCATTCAGTATTCCAATGGTGTGGCGAGAACCCCCGCTACTTCTGTGAATGTGAAAGGATTTAACAGCAGCAACAAAGGTAACATTGTATATCCAAGCAATATTCGATCTGCAATTTTACCTGTTCCTCACGGCCCTGATACACCAGTACCACAGCGTCCAGAACATTTACAGGATTGTCCCTCTTCTGAATCTGATGCAGAAATGGCGGGCACTAACTCTGACTGTGATTTCTCCTCTAAATTTGTTGAAAAAGAACCGAGACTGTTCGAGCAAAGTGCAATAAATGACTTTGTTCGAGATCTTGGCCTTACAAAGGAATCTGCCGAGTTACTCGGGTCTAAACTTCGTGAAAGGAACATGTTGGCACCAGGGATGACGTACTATTGGTACAGACATCACGAACAAGAATTTACACCCTTCTTTTCTGAAGAGGGAGCCTTGGTTTACTGCAACAACATTCCAGAGGTTATCTTAAACTAGGAGCACCACAGTATGACCCTGTTGACTGGAGACTTTTCATCGATGCCTCCAAGCGTAGTTTGAGGTGCGTCCTTTTTCACAATGAAAACAAACTTGCATCCATTCCCGTTGCTCATTCAGTTATTATGCGAGAAACATATGGAAATCTTGAAATGCTGTTGTGTAAACTGAAGTACCAGGAACACAAGTGGCAAGTTTGTGGTTATTTCAGATAGGTATTCTGTTAGGTTTACAAGGAGGTTACACAAAGCACCTCTGCTTTCTGTGTGAGTGGGACAGTCGAACAAGGTTACATCACTGGACTCAAAAAGAACGGCCACGTAGACAATGGTTTGTAGGGTCAAAAAACATAAAACAAGAAACTCTTGTTCACAAGAGCAAAATACTGTTACCTCCGCTTCATATCAAACCAGGGCTTATGAAGTAATTCGTTAAGGTCCTAAACAATGAAGGTGAATGCTTTCAGTACCTGTGTCATCAATTCCCAGGCATCAGGAATTCCAAAATCAAGGAGGGTATTTTCACAGGTCCATACCAGAAAACTTCTTTCTGATGCTAATTTTGAAGACGTTATGTGCGCTTCAGAGCATTCGGCATGGACAGCATTCCAGAATGTAATCAAAAACTTTCTTGGAAACACAAAGGATTCAGACTACAAACAAATGGTGGATAGATTGCTTGTTTCTTTTCAAGATTTAGGCTGCAAAATGAGTTTGGAAGTGCCCATGTTTCATTCACGTCTGGACTATTTCCCTGAGAACCTAGGAATGCTGAGCGAAGTGCAAGGAGAAAGATTCCATCAGAATCTACAGGAAATGGAATACAGATATCTAGGGAAATGGAACAAAAACATCCTGGCAGATTACTCCTGGTTACTAAAAAGAGAAGGTCCAACTACTCCTCACACACAAAAAGCAAGACGAAGACGTTTCTTGTACTAAGGTAGGACATTATAAAATTGAAACCGTAGACTTACCATTCTGAGTACGTTATGAGGCTTAATGCGTGGTAAATTTGGTCCATTTGGCTGTGTTTTTCTACAGATTTGTTAACACAATACACTACATATCTTTATATTATGTTCATAAGTATACCAGTGTAAGATAGGAGTGTTCAGATGGGTGGAAATAATAAGAAAGAAGCGTTCTTTACATGTGATAATAGTCATCTTGTATGTGTGCATGCTGAAAATTTATCAAATTTTCCCTTTGAATTTGCACAAAAACCTGATGTGATAGGGGAAAACTAACTTCAGTTCCAGAATCAGCATGCCCGAAATATAAAATATCACTATGTAAACATGCAATGATCAGAAAGTTTGAATTCGCAGGTCAGTGTAATATGGTGAGCATCGTGTCACCCTATAAGACTATCCAAGTCCTCATAGAACCCTCCCTAGCAAATATAGGAATACACGGCATAATAAAAAATGACAAGGAAATAGAAAATTGCATGATAGAAAAGCTCAACAGATGATCTAGGAAAATTTCAAACAGATAAAGGGACCCCATAATCTCCTATCTGATTAAACAGTTTAGCAACTGACTAGGAACGCCCTAAGTAATCCCATACTTACTCAGAATCGAACCACGGTACAGTAGAAGACCGAAAAACAATACAACACATGCAATGTTATAAGGTTGACAACCAGAAATTTAAACATAACTCTGAGTAAAACAAAGCATAACGAAAATATGAAATAAACACATACAAACAGTAATATCAAATGAAATGTACTTGCAATACAGGTAACACAAAACAAAATTTGAAATTCGCAAAATAATTTGCCGAAACACCAGATTTATAAAAAGAATAAACACACAAAAACATTGTCGAAAGAATTTCAAAGATTAACCTACAATTTGTTACTCAAAATTTACCAAAATTGATTTTTGAAAAATCCAGTGAAACTCTGTGCTAAAAACTTATTAACACATACATTATAACCAGTACGACCATAAGTTTGAAATTATGAAATCTTAATTAAGGCCACAGCTGCTTCCTTCCAACTCCTAGGCCTTTCATATCCCACTGTCGCCATAAGACCTATCTGTGTTGGTGCGACGTAAAGCCACTAACAAAATAAAGATGAATAGCGTACGCAAACTCGAAGTAGGTCAAGCAGTCAACTGTCTTCAACAGATACCTACATCAGCTGTTAGAAAGATAAGTGTGAAGTCACATGAGGAAGTACAGTACTTGGCCCGATTTAATGACGTAGCCTAAAGCAACAGATGTTGCCATCGAAACACACGGATCGAGAAAACTTTAAATTACATAATAATTTATATTGAAATTTATCGCAGAAGATTTTCAGAATACGGTGCACGCAATGTGATTATACATTCACTTGGTTAACGGACAGCTTGGGCTTGGGTTCTAGAATGGTTCTAGAACCCAAGCCCAAGTTAATAAGATTTGGTTAAATAACAAAATTAAGTAACAGACAGCTGCTACCACAGGCAAAATATATATTAACAACAAACTGAAATAAGGTGTCATGGACAGTGACTTACCATTTCCTCCAATGTTCAGGTAATTACAGAATGAAAACAGCAAAACACAGATTCCACATTACGGAATGAATACCAGATACATTCAGATGCCTTATACGGAGGTGATAGGCAACTCCCTCGGGACATGAATATTGAGCGTGAGTAACTATCATGAAAAAACACAAACACAGATTAGGAATGCACACACAGTAATTACATCTTTTAAAAAGGAAAATGACATCAGTTAAATTACACTTTTCGCAGTTACAGCAGTGTGACCGAAATGACTTCAGACATCATGAAAGGTAAATTTTACAAGGTTAGAATTTAAGTTACATTAATTAAGGTTAGCTCAGGGATCAATTACCATGTACTAATCCTTCATTCACAACCACGCTCTGCTACTAAAATATAACCTTGTTACAAGTTACACAAACATGTTTAGTTAAATAAGAGGTTTATGGTAAATACGTTGAATTTTAAAACACAGTAAAAACATTAGAACACTCACAAGGTTCACAGACACAAAACATCAACAACACGTTTGCAAACTTACAGCTATGAAAGGACGTGGAAAGCGACATGGAACCCTAAGAGGTAGATCCTTATATATGCGTTGTGGGAAAGAAACGTAGACGGTAATCACCCTCAAAATCTTAATTTAATAAACTAACAAAACCAAGATTAAAAGGGATGAATCAAAATTAAAACAAACAACAATATCAGAAATTAACAAACTCATTTACAAATGAATGTAAATTTGGACTGCGTCCGCAGATATGTGTTATATACGATGGCAATTTCAACTTACACTTAAAAAAGGAAACTAGAAGAAACAATATATGGTTCGTTAAAAGGACAAATCCCTTTGGTTTACATAAGACAGAAATTAAAACTTAATACAGAGGCCAATTAAGTTGCTTCCATTCTAAAAACACTTCTAAAAGGGAGCATAGCTTTAACTGGTTTGAGTTAAACTAAACTGAACTACCGGAGGCAACCCAATAAAAGGAAGAGGAAATTGCTTCAAAAAATTTTATTGTAAATGCTTGGCTGAAAAGCTAAATCATTTTGATTATTAAATGGCAAATGTGAATGTCGAGGGTAAACTCCTACGCAAAAGGGAAAATTTACATTTAAATTAAGTTAAAGTCCAAAAAAAAAGAAAGAATAGTGCTCACTCCTGGGCCGGCATCCCATGGCGGGATGGACGAAGAGCGTCCGCCCTCTAGGCTGATCAGAAGCAAAAGATACAGATACAAGCTTCGTTCCCACACAGGAGCGAGAAGCCGGACATGGTAAAACTACCGAGGTGACCAATCAGGCAATAGAATTTTACTCCCGACTTTCACATTCACCAATTAAATTTGTTTTGTTTTTTTCCTACCAGTTAAGAGTTCTCTTCATACCTGGTTTTTAAAGTTTGAGATGTTTCTTTTATGCAACACTAATTTTGTCACCAGAAAATGGCACATATAAGTACACGCTGCCTCATAATTTCAAAAACGTAATTCTTCCAAAAGTAATATCTTATAATTTACAAATAATTTTTTAAATGTTCGTAAGTCCAAAACCCTAATTCTTCCAGAACAATAAATCAATTTTCAAAGCAATAAGGGAGATAATTTTATACAACATAATTTTTTTTAAGAAATTCATTTTTTCAAAATAGTATTGAAGAGGCTTCTGTCATTTCCCCACTGCTGTGCCATCTCTGGCCACAATATTCTTCTAGAAGCCTGGCCAGGCAATGTATATAAAAAGGCACTCTTGGGAGTTGAGTTGAGTTGTTTAGCGAGACTTGGAGTGGAACTTGTTAGCCGAGTGTGAGAACCCATGTTTTGATTTTGTTGGGTTGGTAGTTGGTTGACATGCAAGTGTTGCAGTCTTCTTCTTCTTCTTCTTCTTCTTCTTCTTCTTTTTCTTCTTCTTCTTCTTCTTCTTCTTCTTCTTCTTCTTCTTCTTCTTCTTCTTCTTCTTCTTCTTAGCAGTTTTTTGTTCAAGAGGGCAGAGAGAGTGAGAGTACGTGTGTGCATGCGTGCACCTCAATGATAATATTCCTAGATCAACTATTTGGAAAAGTCTTGAAATTTATCACAGAAGATTTTCAGAACACATTGTGATGATATATCTTTAAAAGTGATTGTTTTGGATTCATGGTCATTTTTTCATCATTTGTTTTCGTTTCTAGTCAGTGGATATATTTTGAAGTTTTCATTTCATTGCGCCTCGTATCATTAGGGGCTGATGACCTAGCTGTTAGGCCCCTTTAAACAACAAACATCATCATCATAATGTGGCATTCAATATGATACTGCCTTTCATTAAAGTATTGTTGTTATAGCAACTATTGATTTCCAACTAACGCTATCCGATATTTATTAATATCATACACAGAACAGTCCTGAATTGATAAGCAAGACACTCAAATAAACATTAACCCAACTTCAAACATTTCATTCCCCAGATAAATTTCTCAAATTGAGCAGTCAATAACCTGCATTTAAAATAAGATCACTTCTGTTCTTATAAATTTAATATTATAACAAATTTAGTTCATTTGCAGTGTTTTAGTGTAACTTGACTTACAGGTTAAAGCTCCTTGCTGGCAATGTGTCAAACAAAAGAAAAAAGAAAAAAAAGAAAGAAAGAAAAAAAAAAAAAAAGCATGCCTGCCATATGTTGGAATAGTCGAGAAGTGACAAGTGTATAATGTATTTTTTTAAACTACTAGAGGACCCACGCTGCTCCACAGCATTTGTTAAAAATAGGTCAGATAACTCATCTTGATACGCCTGTCGTAGTCATATTGTTTTGCCTGCCCTTTTCAATGGTTTTATGAACATTTAATAAGAAGCACGTTATGGTATGCCGGAGTTCGTAGTCAGAAGTCATCCATTCTCATGTCATCATGCCGTCTGTTCAGTAAAAATCTATCCATATATTCGCTGTTTTATCCTGCAGTTCTTGATGTAAAGCGTGGTATTGTGTTGTAGAAGGCAATGGTATTTTTTAATTGCAGTTCTATATAGAACAGTTGTCTTGTGAGCTCATAGGTTAGTCTTGAAGGAGCATTTATTTGCCAGGCAGGGAATTTTTTTAAAGATTCATGGCCTTCACTCTTTCTAGTGTAGCTAGGTTATTCTTCAATAGGTGTTCCCAAGTAATGTCTAAGGCGCATGTCATGATAGGGTGTGTTTGTACGTAGACTTCTTTCTCTTAGCAGCATGTAAGTTATTAGGAACGTTCTGCCATCTGTTGAATATAATTCGAAGCTTGGAAAGGTTAGAGAATCAAAGATTATTTAGCAGGGAATAGTATTCTTCCGTGATCAGAGGAAGTGTATCTGGCTTGGCAGGTAGTAATCAAACATGGCTGCATGCATTACATTACCAAGAATGAAACTCGCATACATTAAAATATTAAAGAAAGTGTTAGTCGCTTAGCAACCTGCTAAGTACAGAATGTATTGCGAGTTAGCATAAGCCTTCGCCTGCAGTTACTGGAATGTTCATTCAGTGATTTGATTTTATGATTACTCAAAGTTGGCTGAACTTAGAGACCTATCAATGTCTCATGATTCACCGGCAAATAATTCCGGAGAGAATGAAACAAAAGTGAAGTAAATCGGTCCAGTAGAACGGACGGATGGATTTTCCTAAGCTGTTTTTAGTAAACTCTTAATATACAGATGTTCCACTATCTTGGATCACTTAGCAATATCTGATAAAACCATTAAGGGTGTTTCATGAATATCAATATTCTCATTTCAGTGATGTGCATCTTGTTACGTGGTATTTCTTTGAACACGTTGAGTGCCTGACCAAGATTTGTGGGATTGCTCTCTAATGCCATGAGCTAATAGCACCGAGTTTCTCCTTGGTGCCAAAATATTCATAGGCTTAACCAAGCAAGTGGTTGTTGAAACAAGGGTACATTATGTTCACTTATTATCTATATTTGATCAAATAGTGCGACCCTGAATGGGCTTATATTCGTCATTACAAATTGTACACATCCACATGCCTCCACACGTGGTTGCACTTATGTGGTAGTTAATGTCCCAACGGTCGGCCATACTTACCTTTTCCTTTGAAGGAACGTGTTATTTATGGCATTGATTATATGAGAGACTTGTTAGCTTGTTCATAATATGGGCTTGTGCTACACCTGAAGTGTTATTTTTAATGCCGTATTTGGACTTTTCATGGGAAATACTGCTTGCACGATAATCTTCTTCGCCAGGGAACCATAGATTCATCTATGAGCATATTACAGCCGGGAGTCTTCACTTCCTGAAATTCGTTTTCTATCATGTTCACAAGGGACTGGGTTTTTTGTGTGTGTGTGTGTGTTGTTTGGTTACCTGTTGCTCATTGTTGGCAAAATGCCAGAATCTCAGGAGTAACTGAAACCTGTTTCTGCTCATAACACCATGTGCAACTTTTGTATAGAAAACAGTCTTATCACTCCAGTAACATGCAAAGGATGGCAGTTAGACAAAACCCATCCACAAGCGAAAACAGAGGAATTTCCTCGTTTTGTCCAGTGCGTCCACCCATTCATTAAGCCAGCTTAATCTATTTAAATGCACAGTCATTAAAACTTGTTGGGCATTATGGTTCATTTCCTCTGCCATTAAATTTATTACTTCGTCCATAACAAACAATAAATGCCATAAGGTGAGGCTTCGGAATCGTTAGCCATCCCTGCGTCTTCTCCCCTTGGAAAGGAAAGTCATGCTGAACACCATTGCAAAATCCCCAGTTGTTGTTGTTGTTCCTTGTATCGAAACCCCATCCTTGTTTTCACTTTGAGGCTCACTTTCAGCTTTTTCTGAATTGTCACTACTTTCTACATTCTCACTGTCTGTACTTGGTTCAAAATCACTGTAACTACATTCTTCAAGGATGTCATCATTGTCCGACTTGTTCAATAAATCATCCAGACTATCTTCAGTGTTTTACTGCTCAATTTACTCATGATGTAAAATTTAAAAGATAGTGATGAAAAAAACTAACTCATGTCCAACTCCTTAGCTGAATGGTCAGCATTGAGGCCTTCAGTTCAGAGTGTCCTGGTTTTGATTACTGGCCGGGTCAAGGATTTTAATTGCATCTGATGAATTTTTCTGGCTCAAGGAGGGGTTCTTTGTGTTTGTCCAAACACTCTCCTCTTCACATTCAGGCAACATGCTACACTACCAACCACCACGGAAACAGGCAATAGTGATTACATCCCTCCACGTAGGGTTGGCGTCAGGAAGGGCATCCGGCCGTAAAACAGGGCCAAATCCACATGAGCCATGCAGTTTGCAACCACGACCCCACAAGGTGTAGGAAAGCCAGTAAGAATAAGAATGAACAAACTAACTCACACAAAAGAAAACCAACAGCGCACTGCACACTTATACAAACAATCCACAAGATAGACAGTGACTTTATCAGCTTACAAAGCACTCCTGACGTACCTGTATGGGATTGCACCAAAACAGGAATTGACAAATGAAAAGTGGACTATGCACTTATTTAGATAGATGGTCAGCAGATGGCAGGAAGAGGCTTTGTACAGTTTCAGAATACACGCTTACTGTGCACCTAAATGGGTTTGTACAGTTTTCAGTTCCGTATGAACGTACGACCTCATATGCAGACATGATGTTCAAGAAATTGGCAGCTCTCACGGACCCACATAGGGTCGCTTGGCACTCAGCGTGTTAAGGATTGTTTTCAGATTTTATCAAAGTACTCATAGATGGTAGGCTATACACACAGTGTTGTTCTTGGAGTATGAAATAATGACTGGAAGAAGAAAGTACGTACATATAGATGTAAAAACTCAAAATATAGACACTATTAATTATGGTCAAATAAAAACAGTTGTATGCATTTTGCCTATGTTCATTTCGTATACTTGCATCTTAATGAATGCCATTATAGACTCGTTGCATAACGGACTATTATGCTCGATGGTCGAAATATAAATATTGTATGCCAGAAAACTGAATCTTAATGAGGCTCATTATAGTTCAAGCTTCATTATGATCCAAGTTCTCCACCAATCAGAGTTCAGATTTTCATTGTGATACAACTCTGTGACCAATTAGGTAAGGATAGCATCGCACCGGCGCTCAACGTACTAGCTTCGCACTTGTTTCCAAAATCAAACATGTCAGACACACATATTAATATCAATGCACCTTCTACTTCCAATATTTCACAACCACACGGCACATTCCCGCAAATTCACTTCAACAGCTGTACAATAAACAATTTGTATTTGAAATAAAGCTAGGTTATGATAAACTTCTATCAAAGCTTTGAAGACATATGACATTGTCAAGGTCTCTGATCCACTCACGGAAAATCAATAACCCAGCGCATGCGCTCTGCGCTCTGTTCAGTAAACTTAACTGTCAAGTGACATCTTGACCAGTGGCGGCGCGTGGATAAAACGTCTGGGGGTTCACTGCTGTGGAAAATAACGTGTTCAGATTATTATTATTGTTACTTGATGTTTACATAGATGTAAAATAGTGACATTGCTTGATTATAAACATGACTTTGCTTTACAGAGACACGGCTACAGCTCGAAGAAGTTACCAAAACAACGAAGAATGAAAGGCAGAGGATATGAGGTGCAATTACTTTAAGCTGATCCAATTTCCCCTCATTTTGAAGACGTTGCTTACGTAGGAATAACTTCTTCAAGAACGTGTTAGGCAGACTACTGTTATTTATTTGTTGAATTATTTTGCTGTTTACTTTTCATAAAACACGTATTACTAATGAAAAGTTTCATTTGATTACATAAACTTAGGCTACTTACGCCTATGATGCTATACAAACCGTAGTTAGCAAAATATTCTGGCTCATTGCGGTTAATTACATCAGAAAGGCAAATTCGCCAAATTAAATTCTCTTCAAAACCTACCACATACGGCAAATTTTAACCGCGCGCTGACAATGCTTCGGCTAATTTCGGAACTGCTCGATGTAACTCGTGTCTATCGCTGGTCCAGTTGCCAGCGATTCCTGGGCTATGTTTTCCCTGCTCCTCACAGCCCCTCGCCATGCGCACCCTCCTTACGTCTCACGGCCCCACGCGTTCAGTCCTGAAATTGAACCTCTTCGCTGGTTCCGGAGAGCAACCGAGTGTTGATGTCAAAAATACCGCTACGCGCGCTGATATACAGAGCAAATTTAAGGAATAGGCTCTGACAAATCATTTTACCCAGACTTATATATTTCTAGGGGGTTCACTGAACCACTGAACATATAGAACGCGCCGCCACTGATCTTGACAGAAATTTATGAATATTTAAAAAATTGAGTTATAATTATTGTCAAGCATAAACAGTCGTATGCAACGTGCCTATAATGGTAATTAAGACACTCACTCATTTTATAAACATACTCATGTCTTTAATTATTGCCATTATAGGCTTGCTGCATAATGTACTATTATTGTACATATAAAACATTGAATTTTTTAATTCGTAGCTTTCTTCTTTTTCAGACAACATACCTTCACAGATGTATTAGAATATCCCTGGCTCAAATTCTCAGCATTCTGGTTGAGACCAACATGTTTCTGCGTTCAGGTGTAACAACTATGCATTACATCCATAAGAATTACATGCATCATTGGCTTGTGCATACATACAAACTGCTGCGATCAAGCCGTGAGAAGCTTCAACCAACTCATGTAAGAGCTATCAGTTTAGGTTCAAGGGATGAAGGGGAAAGTGTGAGTAGAAAGGAAATATCAAAAGATCCCACTAGCAAGCATGCTGCTGAAACTCATAATTTAGGGCTTGTTGAAGCTGATACAGGAGGATCAAATTTGAATGATAATCAGTTGGACAGTATGGAAATTGGTGCTTCTTCAGATCAAGAGAGAAATGATGAGTCTTGTTCTAATTCAGAAGTCATGGAAGTCAATACTCAGGCAGAGAGAAATGAAACCTCTGAAATACCAAGTAAAAATTTTACTGCACAGGATAAAGCTGTTAGCATAAAATTGCCTGGAACTGATATTAGTGACACACATGACAAATCTGCAACAAAACTAGGAAAGGTTGTAGAGTTAAGTGATATATCTTGTCAGTCTAATAATCTAACAACTTGTAGTGATTATAGTGAGTCATTGAAGACGGTTGTTGAAGAAACCCAAGATTCTGACAACTTTGTGATGGAGAATGCTGACCAGACCTCAAATGATGATGAAGCTGAGAAAGTATCCTTCAGCAGTTCTAATCCGAGTCCAAGTGAAAGAGAAAAGCATTTATGTCGTGAATGTAGGATAGATAACATTATAGAGACTGAAATTGTAAAGGCCAAAGGTGATGATGTACTTTCTTCTGAAGAAAGTGGTGAACATGAACAAGCTAAAGAATCTGATGATGAAACAAATCTCAAAGCTGAAGGGACTGATGATGAATCCAAGCTAAAGAAGCCTCTTAGTAAGAAACGTACATTCTCAAATTGTTCATCATGTGGAAAGAGGACTCTAATTTATCAGTCTGGAAAGAAGGCAGTCATCCAGTCTGGAAATATGGAGAAATTTATAGAGAGGATACACTTCAGGTAAGCTTGACATTTTATTTAGACAATAGCATTTTGTTACTTATCTTGTGCATCTTACTTTACCTACCATGAAAACTTTTTTAAATTCATGAAGCACATAATTTGTAACAATGCATTTGCCATACATGTTGCTTTAGAGGAATGTTGGAAACTATCTACTATACCTATTGTTTGATAAATTTTTAAATCCAGTTTTGCCTGGAACTGATATTAGTGACACACATGACAAAATCTACAACAAAACTAGGAAAGGTTGTAGAGCTAAGTGATATATCTTGTCATTCTAATAACCGAACAACTTGCAGTGATTACAGTGAATCATTGGAGACTGTTGTTGAGGAAATTCTTTTGGTGGTTTTATTTCTCTGGTGTCATTCATGTTAAGGATAGTAAACAGTTAGTATTCAGTTATTGACAGTATGTTTGCTATTTTTGAGTGGAGTATTGGCTTTCTTCTTAAGCATTCTAGGACTTAAATTTAATTCTTGATATACCTATTTATCTTCTTTTGAAACAACAGGTAAGTAGATGATGTATATAAGTGCTTCCAGAAAAGGGATCTTTTTATGTGTAACAGTAGCTGGTTTTGCACTACTTATACACAGTAGTGATTTTCTAGGAAAAGGTGAATGGTGCATTCTGCAATATGGTGAACAATTCTGTGGCCGTTTTCAGGTAGTCTGGTCTGGCTGTCAGCCAGCACTGGAACTGATTCCAGTCGTACTTAATTTTGATTGAGGATTTGAGCCAGCCATTTTATTTCGTTTACTCCCATTTCGACACACCTCATGGTTATAGCCTTCAGTTTATGAACAAGTGCATTGGCATATTGAAAATGAAAATAGCCAGTACCAAATTGTTGCCACAGAGTGGATAGTAGAATTGTAAGATTGAGTAGTAAGTAAATAAGTAGGTAGCAGAAAGAATGCTTCTGATCGGCACCTTTTATAGTAAAAGCTGGCTGACTTTTCTTATCATCACAATAGCACTTATATTTAAGTTCTTCACATTAGAAGTAATACGTGTTAAAAATGTTAATTTGAGCGTTCAGTTTTCTGATTAACACACATAAAATAGTTTATTCCAGTAAAATAAAGTTCCTTCTTTCGTCTGTCCTGAGATTTTGTCAGCCGGTTCCTTGTGAAGACTGGTACTGCTGGATCAGTTCACTTTGTCACACATGCTGCCGCAGTACATAGTACAAGCCCACTTATCAGTGTGATGTTGCACCCCTCTGGCTTGGATGGATGCATTGATTCGGTTAGGAAGGGTGTCCAAGATGTTGTATCCTCTCCTGAGGCAAGCTGGCCCACAACTGTTGTAACTGTGTAACCTTGTTACAGATTATGTAAACATGTTTAATAAAATAAGAGGTTTATGATAAATATGTTTATATTGATCTAATGAAGAAACACACTTGAGAAATTAACATGATATAGGTTATTTTTTATGATTAAACGGCACAATTTCAACACATTGATAACCAATGATCTATATAAGATTAATAATAATAATGTTCTTTGCTTTACGTCCCACTAACTACTTTTACGGTCTTTGGAGACGCCGAGGTGCCGGAATTTAGTCCCGCAGGAGTTCTTTTACGCGCCAGTAAATCTACCGACACGAGGCTGTCGTATTTGAGCACCTTCAAATACCACCGGACTGAGCCAGGATCGAACCTGCCAAGTTGGGGTTAGAAGGCCAGCGCCTTAACCGCCTGAGCCATTTCTACCAAACTTTGTATTTATTTATGAAACTTATCTCTTTTTCCATTGCCTCTGGGGTGATTTATGCTTGGTTCATTCTGCGCTATCGGGGGGCGATCTCCATACAGCACTGCTGGCTGTATGGTCGTCGTCATCTGCAATGATGGTCGATCATAGCTCCACTCAGGTAATTCCGAGTAGCCCGTGGTCCATCTTCTTAAAGATTCATCATCTCGTCTTGCTCATTGTTGGAAATACAAAACATACTTGCAGTCTGTCCATACATATTAGGATAATAAAGCCTTCTAATTGAATAGATATTAATCTCCTCTTTTAGAATTTCTTTGGTTAATCTATGGCTTTTATATCAGACTCCCAATATGTCTGCAAAATTCTCAAACATGTGTGTGATAAATGATTGTTTTATAATTGAAGGGTACACTAGAAAAAAAGGGGAATGTTATTGTAAAACAAAAAATGAATTAACACTACCCATATATACTTTATGGTCAGGAGAATAGTTTAAGACAATGTCCAACCAAGTAAAGGGAATAGTCACGAAAAAACAACAAGTTTAATAATACATGTACAATTGATCAAAGGGGAATGTCACCACAGAACAAGAAACAAAGGGGAAATGTCAGTTTGATATGTGGCAGCACTGTTTTACACGATGCTGAGTTGATAGTCATTTGTTTCGTCTTACCTTGTTCATGACTGTTGTTTATTGCTTAGTTTTCATACAATGTCTGAAGAAGAGAATGGTAACACAAGGATGGCATCAACCAAGAAAAGACCTAGTTTCAGTCGAGTGAATAAGGTAACAAAGAAACTTAAGGTACAATCTCATGAACAAGGGGAAGACTGTCATTGCAATAGGTTGCAGTGTTTTACAAACATTTCTGAGGATAACAGAAAAAGGCTTCTTCATGACTGTAATCTGCTCAGTACTAGAAACAAACAGAGTAGTTACTTATCTGGTCTAATAGATATTAAGCCAGTTGTTCAAAGGAGGTCTAGGAAAACCAAATTGGAAGCACAGTTTCATGAGCAGAGTTACAAGTATAAGGTTAGAATCCCAGTAGATGGGAATATGATTGAAAGAAATGTATGTTACAAAGCATTTCTGTCCATCTTTGGTATTTCTAAGAGACCATACAAAAAAATCTAAAGGCTGGTGCACCCCAGGTTGACAGACGCGGAAAATATACAAATCGACCAAAGAAGCCTTCAGAATTAATACTGCGTTCTATTTAGGATCACATAAAGTCTTTTAGAGGAAGGCAGAGCCATTATAGTCTCCATAATTCACGAAAAGTATACTTGCCAGATAGCTTATCAGTTAAGAAAATGCATGCTATGTTTATGGATAAGAATCCCAATAGTCCTGTGTCATATGAAACTTACCGGAAAAATTCTGTACCAAATTTAACATAAGTTTTGGATATCCTCGCACAGATACGTGCAGTACATGCGACACTTATTCAGCTGAGGTTACCCTTAGAATGTCATAAATAGAATCACTTAACAAAGATTGTGCAGAGAGTAAGGAAATTGAAGCTCAATTATATAACTTAGGCATTCAAAACAAATGGCACCTTAAAAAAGCTGAACAGTTTTATACACGTAAATGACTTGTGAGGCTCACTTACAAGAAATATTTTGGGAGGGAAGCAATAGCGATTGATTTCCAAAAGAATTTATGCATACCTAATTTATCCACTAACGATGTGTGTATTCCCGTAGACAGCTGTCACTGTTCTCCTTCAGTATACATGTTTTGGCTAGTGGACACTCGGTATTTATACATACCCAGGGACAGTTGCACATAAAGCAGCAGATGAAGTGTGTTCTTTGTTACATTATTTTATATTTTGTGAACTTCGAGACGCGATAAAACACTTGACAATCTTCTGTGATTCTGCATGTGGACAGAACAAGAACTGTTTTCAGATTTCTCCACTTTATAGTACATCATGCCAAACGCCTCATTTCTGTGAAAATAGTATTTCCAATTCATGGGCACTCGTACTTAGAGTGCGATAGAAACATGGCACTAATTAATCAGAAATTTGCACCTGAAACGCCAGAAGACTGGAGTGCCAGAAATAAGCCCTTCCCTTTCCACGTAATTGAAGTTGATCAACCAATGATTCGTCTGTGGACCAAGTTTTTGACTCCCTTGTACAGAAAACTTTGCCCTTTTAAAACAAGACCTGTAAGGGAACTTGTCATCTCCATTGAACATCCATGATTCATGGAATACAGAGACAGTTACAATGGCCATTGGGAACGACCTGTTGTAAATGCTCTAAAATCAACTCCACACTTCCCAGAAACACCAGTTCGTGAGTTTGTTCTTCCAGAGACATCTTATGAACGTAAGTGCAAGAGTTAGTGTACATGAAGTTGCTCTACATTCGCAGACATGCTGGCAGTATTGAGATTTTAAATATGTAATTTATTTCTATTTCAGGTTTACATCCAATCTCTGCAGCAAAATTTTCTGATCTGTGCGTCCTTAGATAATATTGTGGACCAGAGAGAATATCATTCATTGATACACTTCCTCACTATTAATTGACAGGGCATTTGTTAGGTTTTGTTAAAAGTGACATTCCCCTTTATTTCCGTGATATATATAAATGATATGAGTAAAGGAGTGGAATCGGAGGTAAGGCTTTTTGCGGATGATGTTATTCTCTATAGAGTGATAAATAAGTTACAAGATTGTGAGCAACTGCAACGTGACCTCGAAAATGTTGTGAGATGGACAGCAGGCAATGGTATGTTGATAAACAGGGTTAAAAGTCAGGTAGTGAGTTTCACAAATAGGAAAAGTCCTCTCAGTTTTAATTACTGCGTTGATGGGGTGAAATTTCCTTTTGGGGATCATTGTAAGTATCTAGGTGTTAATATAAGGAAAGATCTTCATTGGGGTAATCACATAAATGGGATTGTAAATAAAGGGTACAGATCTCTGCACATGGTTATGAGGGTGTTTAGGGGTTGTAGTAAGGATGTAAAGGAGAGGGCATATAAGTCTCTGGTAAGACCCCAACTAGAGTATGGTTCCAGTGTATGGGACCCTCACCAGGATTACCTGATTCAAGAACTGGAAAAAATCCAAAG
The DNA here is from genome assembly GCF_040414725.1 of Anabrus simplex. Taxonomy (NCBI): domain Eukaryota; kingdom Metazoa; phylum Arthropoda; class Insecta; order Orthoptera; family Tettigoniidae; genus Anabrus; species Anabrus simplex. The sequence goes on along the minus strand of NC_090265.1, from coordinate 882,715,381 downwards.
AAAAGCAGCTCGATTTGTTCTGGGTGATTTCCGACAAAAGAGTAGCGTTACAAAAATGTTGCAATGTTTGGGTTGGGAAGAATTGAGAGAAAGAAGAAGAGCTGCTCGACTAAGTGGTATGTTCCGAGCTGTCAGCGGAGAGATGGCGTGGAATGACATTAGTAGACGAATAAGTTTGAATGGCATTTATAAAAGTAGGAAAGATCACAATATGAAGATAAAGTTGGAATTCAAGAGGACAAACTGGGGCAAATATTCATTTATAGGAATGGGAGTTAGGGATTGGAATAACTTACCAAGGGAGATGTTCAATAAATTTCCAATTTCTTTGAAATCATTTAGGAAAAGGCTAGGAAAGCAACAGATAGGGAATCTGCCACCTGGGCGACTGCCCTAAATGCAGATCAGTATTGATTGATTGATTGATTTACTTCATTTTTTCAACTATAAAACTTAATTCTGTATTTTCATATTATCTATTTACAATACCAATACATTGGGCTAACGTTACATAATATAATACTTTATGTACATGTATTATTGTAGACTTTATTAAAGGTTGAAACTTTCAAATTTAATTATCTCAGTTTGTAGAAAATATGACATTCCCCCTTTTCCCGTGTACCCTTCAATTTCTTTTAGCAATGATATTGCGTTCTTGCAGATTTCTTCATTCTTTTGTCGGTTCTATTCCCTTGAAGCCTTTAGTCTGGTTGACTTTCAAGTATTGGTAAATAATTGAAACTGATGCATTTCATAATTCTTTTGCTGGATTTAGCATAGAATTGTATCTGATCTTTTTTTTAACCCCCCTAGCATGTGCGGCACAATGGTGCGCCCACTGGTTTGCTACGGTCACAGCGTGTACGGCGCAATGGTGTGCCATGACATTTGAAATACCTGCTACATTCATTTCGTAACAGTTATCTGCTTCATCGTAAGATGGCAGGAAGAGGCAGCTTTTAGCTACACTCAGAGCTTATTACAAGATATTAGAATCATTCCGTATTGCCGGTTTTTACTTTACAGAGGTGAAAAAATGAGTGTATCCTCCTAATTCAATACATCATATATTCCATCATTAGACGGAGTAAACAAATTCAAACATGTTTCGGCTCATTTGAGCCATCTTCAGTGAAAAATGAGGGGGGTTGAAATAATTTACATAACAAAAGTTAAAAAATGCCAAAAAAACACAATGAAGTAACAAATGAAAAAAACAAAAGAGAGCCTACACGGAAACAAAATTAGCACAAATATACAATATTTACATCATTATGTGGAGCAAAAAAAAGAAAAACTCACTGCGACAAAATTCAATGAAACGGGTGTTACAGCAAAAATAATAATTGAAACTAAAAACAGTGTTAACCTAAGAAGAAAAGAAATGAAAACGTCGAAAATTCTGACAGAAAATCTGTCTTTGTAGAAACCTATCAACATCATATTGGCTAGAAGGGGAGTGGGAGCGAAAAAATTTGAGAAACCAAGCCTGATATAACGTGCAGGCGAAAAGCCTGTAAGAAGGAAAAAACACAGATGAAATTTAAAACTTTAGAAACATCAGCATTCTCAATATCTTCTCAGTCTAGCGGTCCCTTTCTTCATTATTGTTTCATAATGTTGGCTGGTTGGTTTGCCGTATTATAAAGGGTCGGAAGGGCAGTGACATAAAATTGAGAAACTGTGTTAGGGAGATGACAGATGTATGGTAAACTGTGAGTGACCTAGGGGAAACCGTCAATGAAATTCCAATCTGTAATGGGGGGGGGGGAAAGGTGAGGTTGTGGGAGAAACGTGGGCTGATAAGTAAAAAGTGTGGAATGGGTATGTAGAAAGCTTGAATGAACTTACGGTGTTTAGTAGGTGGTTGTCCTCTCGAATGGCCTGGCCTTCTCAAAGTAACGGTCACGTTTGCGCGATCGAGTCTGTTGTTGGTTCAGCTGTGTTTGCGAGGATGGAAGGAGCGGAGGGGGAAGGGGTGGTGCAGGGCTGGTGTGGGGAGGGGGGAGTGGTGATGAGTTGGAGAGATGGAGGTGGGGTTTGTTTGTATTATGGAAGTTCTGACAAATATATGGAATGAATGTTTCCAGTAGAATGTTCTTTTTCTCATTGATTTCATTTAAGTTATGAGAGGGGTTCATAGACTGATCTAAATCGATGTGGATGCTCTCGAGAACATTGTGCAAGGTGCCTTTATGCTCATAATGCAAGATCTTAAGATCTTTATCTATTGAAAAAAAAAAAAAAAATCAAAAAAATCTCTTTGTTTGCAAATGAGGTGTCTACCTCGGTGGCAAATGGTACACTAAAATACATTATTGTCAAGCACTAAATTTTTAATTAACAAAGAGACGAAGAAAATTTTCCTAGAATACAATATTATACAATTTACGCTAATAATCATCCTTAATAAATTTATATTGTTTACAAAATTCTACTTATATAATATCTTACAAACATAGACAACTCATATACAGTATGTGAAATTACTTTTAATAATAATATACAACTGGTATAAGATTAAAATTAACATTGAATTTATTTACATATTTATATTTTACCCATTTTGGAACCTAAGTAGCATAACGACCTGCTGCGTCTTAACCAGAGCCCCTTTTGCCACCACTTTTCAGAGTTCCTGAAGGGCCTTCACAGCTACCGTAGCGGTCCCAGGGCCCTCGAAGTCCCCACTGTTCTTCACCCCTACAGGCAGTCCCCTACTTGGGCTGTCCATACTCCATAGACAAGGGGATGGAATTAATTTAATCACACACATTTTTTATTTACAATATCCTGCACTGGTCGAATGCCCTCTTAACATTTCATTTATTTTCTCTGTTGTTGTTTATTCTCTTCTTGAATATCTGTACAGATTTTGGAAAAGGATCAAACACTACCCCTGGTAAACTGTTCCACTCCTTCACGCCCTTCCCAATGAATGAAAATTTACCCCAATCGCTTCTGCTAAAATTCCTTCTAATTTTGTACTTGTGGTCAGTTCTACCAATATAATTATTTTCCAACTGAAGCCTCTCACGGATATCTCTCCATGCTTCTTCTCCTGTATAGGCTCTATATAATCCTATAAGTCTAGTTTTCTCCCTTCTCTTACTTAAAGTTTCCCAACCAAGTTCCTTTAACATTTCTGATACACTACTCTTTCTCCTGAAATCCCCTGTTACAAACCTTGCTGCTTTTCTCTGCACACCATGTAGTTCTTTTATTAGGTATTCTTGGTGAGGATCCCAAACACTGTTTGCATATTCCAATAATGGACGAACCATACTTAAGTAACTTTTTTTCTTTTAATTCTTTGTTGCATCCTTTAAGTAGCCTCATTATGACATGTAACGATCTGTATGCTTTCCCAACAATGTCATCAACATGACCCTTCCAGTGCAAATTACTTTCAAATCTCACACCTAAGTATTTGCACTTGCCATCTTTAGGGATAACTACCTCATCCAAAGTATATTCAAATTCAGTTTTAAAGCTCCTGTTTGTAAATGTTGTAACAGTTGATTTGCCTCCATTAATCTTCATATTATTTTCTTCAACCCATTCTTGGATACTCTCAAGGTCCCTTTGTAATTCTGAGCAATCTTCAATGTTATTTATTTCCCTATAAACAATTATGTCATCTGCATACAATCTTATTTTCGATGTTATATTGTTCCCTAAATCATTTGCGTATATTGAGAAAAGTAACGGACCGATTATACTACCCTGTGCAATTCCCTTCCAAACTTTCTCTTCCTGTGATATATTATTTCCTACTTTGACTTTCTGAACCCTTGAATTTAGAAATGTTCTTATCCAACGTATAACCCTTACGTCCAATCCTATTCCCTCCAATTTCTTTAATAATATTCCATGTTCCACTCTATCAAAGGCTTTGGAAAGATCTATGGCTATGCAATCTAACTGGCCTCCTGAATCCAACTGATCTGATATGTCCTGCTGAAATCCCACCAGTTGTGCCTCACAAGAAAATTTCTTTCTAAATCCATACGGGCTCCTCATGAACCAATTTTTATCATCACATATCCCTCTGATGTACTTTGCTATTAAACTCTCCAGTATTTTACAAACTATACTGGTCAGGCTGATTGGTCTGTAGTTCTCTGGTTTCCTTTTATCACCCTTTCCTTTATAAATTGGTATTATTATAGATTCCTTCCATTCCTTTGGTATTACACTATTATTTATGACATAGTCAAAGAGAAATTTTAAATAAGGCACTATATACCACCCCATTGTCTTTAATGCCTCCCCAGTAATTTGATCACTTCCTGCTGCTTTTCCTTGCTGAAGCAGTTGGATTTCTCTGAAAATATCTTCATTTGTGAATGAGAAGCTTCTTGTTTCCCTATGTGTCTCTCCCTCTCTATCTTCTGTTATGGTTTCCAAGTCCTGACAATCTTCTACTGAATCTCTGAATTCCCTACTGAAGAGGTTTGCTTTCTCAGTATCTGTTAAGTAGTGTTCACCCCCTTCTCCCACCATTGTAGGAATTTGGATTCCTTTTCCTTTTTGATTCCTGATATATGAATACAGCTTTTTCCATTTCCCTTTGTGGTCATTACCCTCTTGAAGAATGCCATTCATATAATTCTCTTTTGCTTCCTTTTTCACTCTATTCAGTTCCCTCATTAGCTGTTTTCTAGTTTCTCTATTCTCCCTACCCTCTTTGATTTTCCTGTTTACTATTCTACATTTTCTTTTTAATTTTCTTATTTCCCTTGTGTAATAAACTGGGTCTGAGGTCATTTTACCCTTCTTAACAGGTACAAATCTCTTCTCTCCTTCCCAAATGATTCCTTTAAATTTAGCCCAAAGTGTATCCACATTACTCCCTTCACTTATCCAACAACTGAATTGTGATTTAAGGTATGTCCCAAATTCATCAACTTTAGTTTTTCTGTATAATTTCTTGTCTTGTGTGACCCTCTTATTAAGCCTTTTTGGTACCAGTCCTACATCCATTATTACAGCCTTATGGTCACCTATTCCTTCAATTACCTCAGTTTTATCAACAATTTTCCATGGTTTAACCAGGAATACATCTAGTAAGTTATTGAGACGAGTCGGTTCTTGTACTACTTGTGTAAATCCTCCCTCCCAAATTAACTTATTTGCCAGTTTCTGTTCATGGGCTTCACTTGCAGCTCCATTCCATTCAACTTCAGGCAAGTTTAGATCTCCCCCAATTATTACCATATCATTATTATTGTTTTTATGAGTATAATCTATTATTTTCTCAAATATTTCCATGTCTCTTTCCTCTCTTCCAGGCCTGTATGTTCCTATAATTCCCACCTCCTTCATATTATGACAAACTAATTTTATCCCTAATATTTCATCCCTTTCATCGGTAAACCATTCATGTGAACAATAAGTTTCCTTCACCAGAATAAACACCCCCCCTCCCTTTTTATCTCCTCGGTCTCTACAATAGACTGTGTACCCTTCTGGAAATACTTCTCTATTACCCACCCCTTCTCTCAACCATGATTCTACTCCTATCACCACATCAGTCTCATAAGATTCCATCAATGTACCGAATTTTAATTGTTTATTTACTACACTCTGACAGTTTACCAAGAGCAATCTCAGACCTCCTTCCTCCCTAAAACTTGACTGTTGCAATTGGGTAACGTTTGACTCATGAGTGGAGAACGTCCCTGGAACCCAGATCCTTGTACATAGATCTTGATTTAAGGGTCTGGGTTTTCTGGCAAGTTTCCCTGTATGTGCCAGTTTAGTGGTATGGGTTTTCTTAAGTACAGATTAGTTTGCAAATCTCTGTTGATAATTGTAGCAATTTGTCTACAAGTTTGAAGTTTATTCATGGCTGGATGCTTTATGATGTTCACTCATAGCTGAAAAACGATTATATTTGAGAGTGTTGCGATGTTCGGCGTATCTTATGACAAAATTGCGGCCTGTTTGACCAATATAGCTGGAATTACAGGATTGGCATTCTAATTTGTAAACTCCAGAGTTCAAATATTTGTTATTAATGTTGTTGTTATTGTTGATAATGTGTGGATTGAAAATGAGTTTGGAGTTGGTGTGGGAGGTTCTATAAGCTATTTTGATGTTATGCTTTTTAAAGATATTAGAAATTTGGTAAATGCTACTATTATGTAAAGTGAATGTGGAAAACTTTTCTTTAGGGGCGGAATCTTTTTCTAGGGTAGTCTTGGGCATGCTCTTATATCTATTGATGATTCTGCTGACAAAGGTTCTACTGAAACCACTGTGTTCTGCAATGTTGTAAATGGTATTAATTTCTTTTTTGTAATTCTTGCAAGATAAAGGAACAGTTAATGCTCTGAGGACCATGCTATTGTAAGCTGTTTTTTTATGTATGTCTGGGTGCACAGCGGTCTGATGGATGGTATTGATGGTATGGGTGGGTTTCCTGTATATATTAAAGGATAAAGTGTTATTGCTGTTGCGCATAATGGTTAAGTCCAGGTAATTAAGGGCATTATTGTTTTCTGACTCTATGGTGAATTTTATATATGGGTCAGTGGCATTGAGAAATTTAAGTACTGTGTTGCTGTTAGTAACGTGGGAGTCTAAAATAACAAACGTATCATCTACAAAGCGTGTCCTGTGTTGAATGCCGTTAATCTTGCCAATGATGTGAGAATGCTCTAAATGATCGATATAGATATCCGCAAGGATTCCTGAAGCTGGTGACCCCATGGGAAGACCTATCTGTTGGTAGATGACATTGTTGAAAATTGTTCAAATAAACTCCAGAATCCGAATAAATTCATCTATTTTGCTTATACTTAAATTGCTGAATTTGGAAAGATTGCTCTTGATCAATTGTATGGTGCTGTTAACGGGAACATTAGCATGCATGTTAGTAATATCAAAAAATGAAGAGAGTGGTGTTTAGATAAATTAAAGTGTTTAATCTTGTTGCAGAATTCTATGGAGTTCTTTACTGATGTATTGGCTTGAAAACAAAAGTGTGACTTGAGGAATTTGTGAATGAACTGAGATACCTCCTAGGTCGGACTGTTTCTGAAATTGATAATGGGTCTTATGGGGATGTCTGCTTTATGGATCTTGGGTAGCGCTTTGGCTGTGGAAAGCTTCGGATTCATGATCATTTTGGATTTTTCAAGGTCATTAAACAGAAATGAAACGTTCTTAATGATGAATAATTATTCTCGAGAGATGTTGCATATCTTATCAGTTCGTAGAGATCTGCACACATGTTTCGCGCTAAAGGGCCGCGAGTTTCTTTGTAAACATAGCAGGTCCAAGCGGAGTGATTTGTGATGTGGAAATAATTAATATACTGGTTAATAGTGGCAGTGAAAGTAATTCAGAGTGTGACAGTGATTTAGAGGATGAGTTTGCGATAACGTCCAGAGAAAATAGTGATACTGATGATGTAATTCGTGATAAAAAAAACTTTTCAGACACCTCGTCAATGTATCAATACTAAATGCCTATATTATGTATCGTAAGGCTGGATTCAAGGGTACACTTGCAATTCAGGATAACATTGGTAGACCAAATGATTGCCAAATACTTGGGCAGGAATCTTGTGAAAAAATCAGGCAGACCATCTGATGTGGACTCGGATGCAACGCGACTTACGGGACAACATTTTCCGGCTGAAAACCACGGAACTACATACAAACCCATTGGGAGGAAGAAATGTTTAGTGTGCACAAAGAAGGGACAGAGAAAGGACACCAAGTACCACTGCAAAAATTGCCCAGGACAACCAGGCCTTTGTGTGGACCGTGCTTTGAATTTTTTTAATTTAATTTTTTTTGCTAGTTGCTTTACGTCGCACCGACACAGACAGGTCTTATGGCGACGATGGGACAGGGAAGGGCGAGGAGTGGGAAGGAAGCGGCCATGGCCTTAATTAAGGTACAGACCCAGCATTTGCTGGTGTGAAAATGGGAAACCACGGAAAACCATTTTCAGGGCTGCTGACAGTGGAGTTCGAACCTACCATCTCCCGAATACTGGATACTGACCGCACTTAAGCGACTGCAGCTATCGAGCTCGGTGCTTTGAAATCTATCAGACACCGTGTCAGTATTGATGTCCAGCTGTCCAGGGATAACCAGGTTAGCATATGTTTATATTATAATGTAATATGTTATTGTGTGTTTCTTTGATAATTTTTCACTCACCTGTTTGAAAATTATGGCGAAATTCATTAGACACCGCGCTCAGCATTGGGAGTAGGCTAGAAATAAAGCACGCTGTGGGTGCAGCATGCAGTTTTGTAATGTCACGCTTGAGGGGTAAATGAATTTTCTCCTTTCTTGGTGCCTTTATGAGGTTCAGTCTGCTCCTTATTCATGATACGTCTATTCGCTAAGATGGCTAGTCATTTAGTTGTCTTCTACAGTATTGGATTTTTTTTTTTAACAATGTGACTCCCTTTTTTTGTCTCTTTTCACTGCCCTCATGATTATATCTACTGCGACATTGCATCAATCTTAGTTTTTATGGTATGTAATGGAACATATCTCCTTGTATCTGTGCTGCACCAAGCTTGCCTTGGTGGCACACTTCTTGGAAAATACCATACTCTTTGACTGCTATCGACATATTTGTTGATCTATTCCCTGGATGTGACGTATGACTTGTTTTCTCCTTGGCTGAGAGCACTTCCGGCCATCAGCCGAAGTGTCTATACTCTTTCTTGTGCTTGCCTTCTTTGGAGTCAGATCGTTTGACTGTGAAGCCAACATGGCGGTTCGTGAAACAGTGAGCATACTGAGATGCGAAATATTATACTTGTGTCTTTTGCTGTTCCTGCTGTGGATTTATACACTTATTTGCTCAACTCTCTCTTTGAGTCACTATTTTGTGATTACCTAGAGTCTCTGCACTCTACCTGGCTAATACAGGTAATTATCATTTCTTGGTTTGCTATAGTTGCGTGGGCATATTAATTATATTTTATTCTGCTAACTTTATGTTTCATATTACTGTAAATTTCCATTTATCTTATTGTATGCTGTATTTTTCTTGTCATATAAACCTGCGAGGATGGAGGATGATATTGGTCTGCTGTGTGATTGGTTTGTGTGCAAGTGATATGCTGCTTTGAGACCTACCACTTTTGGTTATTCGTCGATTTCTTTCATGGCCGAGCTCTTGATGTGTGATGCTGTGTTTTTGACGCTATGACTGGTATTCACGTTCGTCCACGGCGAGGTGATATGAATACGTTGTGGGCGTGCTGTTTATGATGATTGTTGTTGCGCGTTATGTTGGGATATGCCTTGCCTCGATGCGGCAATCCTTTATTATCCTTACACATCTTGTAATGAACTCATGAGTCCATGAAAGCGCCCCGCCATGCTATATGGTTTATATTCGTAATGTGCCTTGACGTACTGGTTTATCCAGAATCACATATATTTCTTTCTTGGTCTCTATGGTATGTACGTTTGTGTGGTTGTGCTCTCTGTCTGCCTGATTAATAATATTCTCCGCATCTCACGGTGTTATTTTCATTTTTATTTGTATTTTCTTTATTTTCATTCTTTGGGCTATTTGCTGGCCTAATTGTTTTGTAATGTTTGTTGTGTTCCTTTGAATGTATTTCCTTTCATTGTTAGATTTGTTTACATCGCCTCATAACTATAGCAACCATCTTTATCTACCTTTTTGTTCCTTGGGATGCTGTGGGGGATTGTTGTGCAGAGCCGCGTCTCTGGTGATGCTCGTACCGATACGCGGGGCATATTGAATTGAATTGAATTGCGATCGGGATGTATTTAATGTTTTATGTGTGTGTATTTCTTTCAAAGTATGTCCACTTTTATTATTTTATTACGAGGATTAATGCATCATACATCATGCATATGAAACTGTGTGAGGCCACTCGACCGTACGTTATGACATTTTCGGTATTGTAAGAGGCGAGTGTGGCCATGCTTGGTTTGTGTTCGATGAGCCTCTCAATATCATTGGATGTAAAGCCTACGTGGCAATTTTCTGATGCATAATTCTGTGAGTAATGTTTCAAGCTATTCATTTTTATTTGTTTTATATTGCTCTATGTTTGTTAATAAACCCCCATATTTTTTGACCCCGTTCTTTCATTTGCTGGGAAGGGTTCTGGGTTCATTTCATTCCTGTTTTCCCCCTTTGCTCTAATTAGGCACGAGTTCAGCTCCAGGCTGTTTTAGTCTGTTCCAGCCCGTCCATGGTCTATTAGAGAGGTAAGTAGGTAAGTATCCACGGACCTGTCAGTGTATGTACGTGAGAGTGTGTGAGCGTATGTATGTGTGTGCGTATGTGCGTGTGTGTCTTCGGTAGCAGAGTGTGAGTGTGTGTGTGTGTGTGTGTGTGTGTATCGGTCGTTTCATACCTTGATTAAATATATTGCTTGCAATATATTTACATTTCATTTCTATTTTGTTGTGACTTTGCACTATTCCAAGTTGTTATCTTAACTCTCTGAATATGCAATACTTCATAATGTTAATTTTTATGCGTATTTATATTATGTTCGCCTTGCATCGTCTATGCTGTTATATGGCCTATTTCCAGCATGCTATTTGGTATTGGTTCTTGGTCTCCTCTATAGTATAGTTTCATGTTTGTGGCGTTTTGAATACTCCTGTAAGTACCATTCATGTTTTCCACCTCATAAGCATTGTTTCCCAATGCTCTTTTGATTACATATTGTCCGTCATATAAATGTATAAACTTGGATGCTTTTACAGATACGTTTGAACTTGGTGACTTCCTTATCATCACTAGGTCATTTTCTTTTAATGGTGGATGGAATCTTTTATTCGGCATTGTCTTCATTCTTCTTTTGGACTGTTTCTCCATCCTTTCTCTGACCATTTGAGTTGTCGATACTAGGTCTTGTTTCGTCTATTTCGCCTAGAATAGCATCCCATGGTCTACACGGATATTCATTGCTGTGAACTATGCTGAGTATTTTACCTGTGGATTTGTGGATTGTGGAATTTATGCTCTGTTCAATTATTTTAATAAAGTCTATCCACTTCCAATGGCAGTCTCCACAATAAATCCTGCAGAAATTGAATATTTCTTTCATGCATCTTTCCACTGGGTTCGATGATGGGTGCCTGACTGAGCATTGTATATGTCGAATACCTAATTCCCTCATGGCTTCGCGGAATTGTATAGATGTAAACTGTGTACCTCGGTCAGTTAGTACTTTACTTGGCTTTCCCATTTTTGGTAGTACGTTTTTTAATAGGCATCACAAGACCTGTTTAGCATTAGCCCTTTGGATTGGCTACAATGATATGTATTTTGAGAAAACATCCATGATAACTACGATGAATTTTCGCCCTTTTTTGCCGGTCCCATTCTCAATGATTGTGTCCAATGTTACACGGGTAGCCAACAATAGACACGATCAGTAAGAACTGGACTGTTAAATTTGAGAAGGTCAGGCTGTTCGAGAGGACAACTATTTAATAAATTTGAACTTCATTGGCGGTTTCCACTATGTTGTCACATGCATTTTATCTAGCATTTGTTATCTTTGCAAACATAGTTTCTCAATTTTGCACGGACTGGGCAATTTGGCCATGTGGTTAGGGGCGCATGGCTGTGAGCTTGCATCCGGGAGATAGTGGGTTTGATCCCCACTGTTGGCAGCCCTGAAGATGGTTTTCCATGGTTTCCCATTTTCACATCAGGCAAATGCTGGGGCTGTTCCTTAATTAAGGCCAGGGCCTCTCCCTTCACTTTCCTAGGCCTTTCCTATCCCATCATCGCCATAGACCTATCTGTGTCGGTGTAACGTAAAGCAGATAGCAAAATAGTCAATTTTTCTCTGCCCTCCTGACTATTTAAAAATAAGGCAAACACAGTTGAGCCAAAATTGAACACGATCATTGAGAACAGGGCCACTAAATTTGAGAAGGCCAGGCCTTTCGAGAGTGCAACTGTTTAATAAATTTGAACTACATTGGTGGTTCCCTGTATGTCTCACATACATTTTACCTGGCACTTGTTTTCTTCTCAAACTTAATTTCTCAAGTTTTTGCTGCCCTCTTAACTTTTTGTGATGGTGACTCAACGGAGACAGTCTGTCATTTTTAGCACAGTAATTTCGTCCTCTTTTTTAAATTATAACACTGCAAGTTTTAGACTAAGAGGTCCACAACCCCGCCATAATCACATATGTTTTAGTTCCGTCATGTTTCATTTGTTTAGTTCTTTTCTTCATTATGTTTTAACACATTTTTAGCATAAATTATGTAAAAAAATGTCAACTTGTTTTCACTGAAGATGGCTCAAACGAGTGATGGAGATGTGTATATATTGAATTCTTTTCATTTCCGTTATATCTCATTTGTTTTCATTCTTTCCTTCATTATGTTTTACCACATTTTTTAGCATCAATTATGGAAAACTTTAACCCTCATTTTTTAACTGAAGATGGCTCAAACGAGTTGAAACATGTATGACTATTATTACTCAGTTTAATGATGGAGATGTGTATGTATTGAATAGGAGGACATATTAAATTTCCTTTGTAAAGTGAAAATCAATGGAGCTGTTAAAACAGGTTTAATGACTGTAAATTGGGAGCTTAACTCATTCCTGCGTAACATGTATTATTTATTCAAAGACTCACCAGCTCGCCGGGCCCAGTTCACTGCAGTGACTGGTAGTACAGTGTTCCCACTGAAGTATTGTACAGTACGATGGCTTGAAAATGTTCATTGTCTGGAATGAGCTTTAGAAGTATTTCACCATATCAAGGCTTATGTTGCAAATTTTAAGTTGCCAGAAAGTAAGTCCTGTAAATATATTAAAGAACAAATCTAAGACCCTTTAATAAAATGCAAACTAGCATTTTTCAAAACCATTTCTTTGGAATGTGAGCCTTTCCTCAGGCGATTTCAAAGTAACAAACTGCTTGTTCCATTTTTACCCCCATCTGAATGAACTATTAAGAAGTTTGGTGAATCGCTTTGTCAAGCATAGTAAAATGGCCAATGCCATTGATATTAAAAGTGTGATTTTGCTTGATCTACAGAACCCAACAAACTTAATTGAGGTAGGTAAAGTTGATGTTGGATTGAGTACGAAAAAGGTACTTAAAGAACTAAAATTGTCAGAGAGAGAAATTCTTGGTTTTAAACACAAATGTCAGAAAATATTAGTGGCAGTTGTGACAAAACTGTTGGATAAGAGACCTTTAAAGTATAGATTAGTGAAAGGTCGTACGAGTTTGAACCCACATATAATATATCAGCAACCAAGCCTTGGTTAGACCCGAATGGAATATGTCTTGGAATTGTTGCATGAAGCTAACAGAATAACTGAAAATGTGGCCAATAGGGCTAAAGCCCAATACATTTCTCTGTGTTGTGAATCAAAGGAAGCTTTGGAAATTAAATTCAAAGAATATATCTCAATATCTGATTATGGTATGGGTTTAGACATTTTCTTTGCTGACATTTTAGCAGAAAACAAACAGTATATTGAACTTTGGCAAGTAATAAAACTTTGTCTTATATGGTCTCATGGAAATGCAGTGGAGAGTGGCTTTTCTATAAATAAATCAACCAATCTTAGAAGTGAAGCTTCCACGGTGTGAAGAATTATTCAATTTAATTTCCAGGTTGAACCGTGTTGTACTTGTACGCCGGGCCCAGTTCACTGCAGTGACTGGTAGTACAGTGTTCCCACTGAAGTATTGTACAGTATGATGGCTTGAAAATGTTCATTGTCAGGAATAAGCCTTAGAAGTATTTCACCATATCAAGGCTTATGTTGCGTACAAGTACAACACGGTTCAACCCGGAAATTAAATTAAAAAAATCAATCAATCAATCATGCATGAGGAGTCAATTATTGCACAAAGGCAAGTGTATGATTCCACTTTGTACTATGGAGATGTCAGATGCATACCAATTAATCATAGAATGTTGTTATCGGTGAGATGTGCTCATAAGAAATACCAGGATTGCTTAGAGAAGACATGCCTCAAGGTCAAAGTAGACGACAGAAAAAAGCTGTAAAATTAAGAATAAGTGATGAAATAAGGAAGTTGGAAGACAAAAAATGTTAAAAGAATGCAGTCACAAGAATGTGAAGCCAGAATTGAAGATAAAATATGCCTACTTGAAACTAGAAATAATTGTGTGTAATTTTGTTGTTGTGCTGCATTTTTTTGGCATTATTACCGACATTGTGTGTTCATTAGTAATTTTAATAGTAATACTTTCATTATTCATGTATAAATAAAATGTATTAACATTTATTATTATCTGGCAGATCATTATTAAATTGTATGTACTTTACTGTTCAAAATGTTGTATTTCCTATTTGAGTAATAAATATTGTGTACAGGTGTGTGTTGGACAGCCAATGGGGGGTGGAGGAGGCTGTTAAAAATTGTTAAATGCCAAATTTTTGTCAGGAAAATACAATATTGTGGTCAGGGAAATGTCACAGAAATTAGTTTGACTTTCTGGCTGGGAACCCTGTTGAACTAACTGCCGGTCAATATTTTAAATTTGCCTTTCAGAAGAATATTTTGTTTCACAGGATCTAATTCAGTTGAATTCTCTGTGGGAGAGGAACAGGGTAAAATATGTAAGTAATTTTCCTCACCTCTTGAGTTATATTTTACTGAGTCGCCTGACCTCCTTTTATCTTTAGTCTTCCATCGTTTTGTTGGGATTTCATGTCGTGCCATTGGTCAGTTGTGAGATTTCTGTGGAACTAACAAATATTGAATACTCGCATCCATGAATAAGAGAAATAAACCGCAATCCCACCATAAATAAACACCACATCACTTCACTACAAGATCAAAGAAGAATGATGTTATGTAACAAGTCAGCGCAGAGCCAGCATGTTCCGTTTGCCACGCACTCAAGTGACAGGCCCATGAACTTGTATAGTTAAATAGGAGTCAACACCCTTCTTCTTCTATACGCTATAGTACGAGCATCATGATACAAAGAAAAAGAACATTGTGTATGCATCAGTGGAAGGCTACATGTCAGGAAGAAATCTGTATCGTTGGAAAGAGATAGTGTGCTGTTTGTATGTATGGAAGTAAAGTGAATAAGACCTGTTTTGCCATTGCCCAGCATTGGTTATTCAATTTACCGTGGTAGATGGTATTAACGGAGTCGACCTTGACGTCATATGAAGGATGCATATGGGAAAGAGTATATAGTGCTGTGCAGTATTCAGGTGGTATTGAGAATTTTATCGCGTATAAGTAAGGATATGCCTTTGCTGGCAGGACCTAGTGTTTACAGTGCACTATGTCTTCTGGTATAGGCTAAAGCAATTTTGTTACTTTCATAGATCTGTCTCTGTCTTATCCTTGGCTTTGACAATGTGAAAGTGACTGAGGTATGAGCGATGCTAGTAATGCCAATCCTTATGCAGCCATTCCCTGCTTTGAGTGGTGTGAAAATGTTGCTCATAGGGTCGGTTGGTGTATGCATTTCAGTGGGCTTAGCAGACTGATATGTAATAGCAACTCTGGCTCGGTGAGGAAAGCAACGAGAAACTACCTCACTCCTCATTTCCCTAGTACGCCTCTTCAGTGATGTCTAGGCCATCTACGACAGCTGATGGCAGAGCTGTTGAGGTCACACCAGCGGCATCACTGACGGACTGCCTGAACATGAGTAAGGATGTGCCAAAACCAGGTCAGATGCAGTAGGCAGGCTTGAGAGAAGAAAAATAAAGATACAATCAAGGGATGTCAGTTTGCAAGCAATGGTGAGTCCGAGAAGCCATGGAGAAATGGTTTTGCTTGAATCAACAAAGCAACTATATTTAGGCAGATGTATCACACATATTCCAAACAATAAACCAGTACAGAAATCAACGAAAGTCTCAATTTTATTTGGGTAACCATTATATATGCAGATGATTTACAGTAGTTCTCATAAATCGTAACCCATTGACCCTCCAACATACATAAGAGAAATAGAAATTAGCTATGGAAACAGCCAGATTGAGGATCAGTCAGCAAAAGTCAGAAGACATGTACTGGAATTTTTCACACAGCAACAACTAATACACAGTGAACCTGCAAAACACTGTGCTTAAATCTGTTCGTACTTCTAAATTTTTATGCACATGCTCTCACATTACAAATACATTAACCCTAAAGTCAAATACTTGATGAATGCAGGATGGCAGAAACAGAGAGAGTTTATAACAATTTCTTTGCGACAGGGGAATGCCAATAAAATATTCAAAGGAAAAATCTACAAGACACCAGGATGGCCTGCCTTGACATATGGTGCCTTTAAAAGCAGCTAAAAGATATGCTTCATGTCACTGAATTGAGTATGGTAGGATAGTCTACTGAAGTTACCCTTTTAGACAAAATTACAAACAATTACACCAGATGTAACTGGAATGTGGTTACGATGGCATGGACATGTGATGAGAAAACCAGATGACCACATCACTAGGAAAGTACTAAATCTAATCTCAGCACTGAGAGGTCATTGTAGACCCCTACTAACATGTATGTCCTTGGTAAATAAAGATCTAAAAACAACAAATGCAGATACATTGACAACCTGGAACAACACTCTGGCAATACATGACTGGGATAGCTGACCCCAATCAGAAATGGCAGAAGACCTGACTGTTCCTTCACATAGAATTTGTTCCTTCACATAGAATTTCCGAAAGGCATTCCTTACACCTTCCATTCAAAGATCACCAAACACAGGGATACAACATTAGTAAACTAACATGAGAAAAAAGATTAACAACCAACTATTAAGGACGTATCACCTATTTAGTGAAGTAGATAAATAATCTTCACCACAGCAAACTTGAATAAAGAATGATAATGATAAAGAACAGGGGGTAAGGAACCGAAGAAGCACAACATGGACAGTAAGTAATTCAGTCCATAAGTAGGTTATGATTATGAGTTCTACACTTGTAGAGCCCCATAATCAGCATTTGGTCCCCCCAATGAATGAATTGCAACTGCAATACACTTAACAGTCTTTTGTGTTGGTCATTCCCCCAGCTCCCATAAAAGAGAATGATGATTAAATCTTATGTAAGAGTTTCTCCATGTCTCTCACCTGATGAAAAAGCAAATGAGGATCTTGGAGCAGAGAACCAGCTCTCTCCAACAAAGTCCTTTATGCTCGGGCATGCACTATAATCACACTCTCGATTCAACCTGCACGTCAGAAGTAGTGGAGAATATTTATGTGCCATAAGGTCATTCTAGAAAGTACGAGAGGCGAATGAACAAGTTGGAGAATTGAAGTCGTGGAGTATGAGAGAGTCAGCTAATCATTCAATATGGTGGCCAGTATATAATTGGTGGGAGCAAGTGACAGTACTTTGAATGGAAATGAGCACATATGTAAGGCAGACAATGGAAGGTAAGTAAGAAATATATATATAGCAGAACACACAGTTGCTCAGAACATCATCAAACCACAAGCACAACACCAAGAATTCAAACATCTCAGAAATCATGGGTGCTTTGTACCTAGTACTGCACAAATCTGTATTGAAAATTTCTCAGACTGACTGGTGATTATTTTTCAAAGCTGCAGTTATAACGGAGAGCCATTACTTCTTCCATGCAAGCCTGGTTTCATGTGTTTATTGGTGGCTTGTACCGTGGCTTCTTTTTATCTTTCTTGGTAGTGTAAATGTTTATGGTAAATAAATAATGAATGAATGAATCCATGAGAAACAAAGAAAATGAATCCTGAGGAGATTTTGCTTTCTTAATATTTCCAGTAGAGGTCTGAAGAAAGTGTACTACGTTTCTGCCTGGTATGAGACTTTCATATTCAACTGGCAAGTTTTGCAGACCAGCAGTGATTATTCCTTCCTTATATAATCTTTCTAGGGGCCATTATGATATTTACATTTCTCTGTTATCTTCACTTCCAAATTTTGAACTCGTAGAAGTTTCCGATTCAAGTCTTCTGCACTTTTGTCCTCATTGCCCAAGTACAGGGGAGTCATCACAACTACTTAGGCTTACAGTATATCAGTATTTGGTACTAGTATATCTTCGTCATCTGTTAGCATTGCATCATCAGTATATACATTAATCAACCTTTTCATCATAACTGGAATCATTGCACAAACCACTCTTCTTCAGAAATCAATGGCATAACCTTTACTCCAGCTTGTGGTATTGTTGCAGGCTACTGAATACAGCAGCAGTATGGCAAAAAAAAAGCCTAGCAGGCAGACCTGTGTTGCCATCTATGTATCATAAAAATAACAAGGCTTTGTATTGTAGGGTTAAAAATGGAACTCTTATCAGAGGAGGCATTGTGAATGTGAGTGTTTGAGATTTGGAGATACAGCTTTGTTTTGTTTGTTTGTTCATGTGGACAAAGTTATCGAATGTGTTTTTATAAGGAAGGCAAGGCATTTCTTGTTATGGAATTTTTTGATAACACGGCGCTGCGTCCTTTGATGAGATGGTTATTTCTGTGAGGTGAGGTCAGAGTAGTGCAGCATTGGTGGTTGTTGCATGCAGTAGAATTTGGTACAGTTGGTAATGGCTCAAAATGTTCTTGAGATTGGAAGGACATCTATAGGGCAGCTGTATGGATGGTTCCTGGTTGTTAAGGGAGGAATCGCTGACAAGAGATTTTCTGCAATCCAAAGTGAGAAACCTCGTTTCCAAACGTACTAATTATTCCTGTGGTCAAAAATACAGTTTGATGCATTCCCTCTCCCCAATTACGATGTGCTCTTTAACGTTGTTGAGTTAGGTAGGATCATTACATATTGTTTTCCATAGGAATTTAGTGCTAAAAGACATGATTCGGACACAATCTTATTACGTACACCACAGTAAACGATTCAAAACATATTATGCTCAACATATATTTCCAGCCTGCATTTACCCCACTCTTTTGTTGGCTTCTCCCACTATATTCATCTCACAACTCAGTGTCCATGTTGATTGCAATGACTGTGCACTTCCAGTCACCATGGAAGGCTACGTACCCATGGGGGAGTAATAAAATAATTATTCCTTCAAATGGAATATTATATATTTTCCACCATTCAGTACTTCAAAAGTTATAAATACATATATTAGAACATTAGAATTAATTCTAATGAATAACTGAAGAAGGTCAGATAGTTTGAAACATGTTCTAATATATGTATGTATTTTATATCTTTTTAAGTATTGAATGAGCCTCCGTGGCTCAGGTGGCAGCAGGCCAGCCTCTCACCGCTGGGTTCCGTGGTTCAAATCCCGGTCACTCCATGTGAGATTTGTGCTGGACAAAGCGGAGGCGGGGCAGGTTTTTCTCCAGGTACTCCGGTTTTCCCTGTCATATATAATTCCAGCAACACTCTCCAATATCATTTAATTTCATCTGCCATTCATTAATCATTGCCCCAGAGGAGTGCGACAGGCTTCGGCAGCCGGCACAATTCCTATCCTCGCCGCTAGATGGGGGCTTCATTCATTCCATTCCTGACCCGGTCGAATGACTGGAAACAGGCTGTGGATTTTCATTTTCATAAGTATTGAATGATGGGAAATATATAATATTCCATTTAAAGGAGTAATTATTTTATTATTCAAAGTCAGTACTGACCAATGTGCTATTCATCAATTGTAGCATGGGGGAGAGATCAGAAAGAAGAATAAAGCAATTTAAAGTTGTGAAAACTAAAAACAATTTGAACAGGAAGATGAGTAGACCTAAGCAAACATTCCTGATATATTTTACAAATGATCATTTTAGGTAAAAATTGTAATGTTTGTGTTTCAGAGGTTCAGTGGATTGGTTCAAAACATTATAAGTAAAATTTTAAAATTAAAATGTCTCCATCATTTACTGATAAATGATTTCCTAATTTTGTAACATAACCTCTATACCTTGATCCTGCCAGTAAAATTTCTGATATGTTTTATTTGGTTAGGAAGTCCTGTAAAATTATGACCTGTGCACTTAATAAGGTTTAAAATGTTCCTTAAATGATATTGTATAACAGTCAGGATGTAGGTGGAAAGGTACTTTGACTCTTAAAGTCACATGCAATTTAATGTTGGATGAAGCCACACAAACAGATGTAATAGAGTACAGGTCTGCTAGTAAGTGGAGAAAGCTTCAGACAGAGAGCCAATTTTTTTATTCCACTTAATTAGCTTGTTGAGAGGTGAGCATTTGGTGGGGAAGCTGGCATGTTGAAAGGTTTAATATTGACCAAGGCTTTGATGGAGCCATTTGCAGAGGAAGAGATCAGCATGTGTCAAATGGAAATTTTATAATTAAAAAAAAAAGTGAAGTGATCAAGAAGGAGTGAAGGGCGTCCATGCAAGGAAAATGTCTATGAACTGGGCTGGAAATATTCCCCAGTAATGGGATCCCTCTCACATTTTTCTGTGAGAAAGTACTAGTACATAGAAATATGCTGTACAAATCTCCATGACAGTGCTACAAATCTGAGATATCATTGTTGAAATTGATGAGAGGTAAAGTTGTAAAAGGAATACAGTGTTTATGAGACCAATATGGTGTATTGCCCAAAGAAGTGTTCCGTTGCAGCAAGCCCTGTGTTATGGGATACATTGGAGAGTTGGGGAAGAAGCACCAATAGTGATCAGAAAGTAGTTCATTGGAAAAGATGTGGGAAGATTTGAGTGCCATTTTGACTTCAAAGAGGTCTTGCTGCTGCTGCTGCTGCCATCACCAGCACCACCACCACCTAATGGAGGTCAGATATAAAAGATGAAAGTGAGCAGCCTAGCACAAGTAAGTAGAAGCTGCGGGGTTTGTGGTTACTGATGCACTCTCCCAGTTCAGAGCCCCTGTAGTCCCCCATTCAGTCACCTCTCACCATAGGCAGGAGATACTGTGGATGTATTCTACTGCCCCCATCCACAGGGGTGAATAGACCACTGCCTTGGCTGATATACTTGTGACAACCCTCTTAAAAATAAGAGCTACCAATAGCTCAGTTTGTGACAAAGTTCTTAGTAGATTGACTTAAGAATTAATTTTCAGTAGACAGTACATATGTTTGAAATATTAAGGTGGCTAAACCTTAGGACAGATAACAAACCAAAAAGATGAGGGTGATCAGTGTTAAACAATGTGCAATTTATTGCAGTGATGCAGAGAAGATTCAAGTTGCCATTCGTCCGTGGGTCCGCATCAATGGCTCGCTAAATCGAAGAGTTGTGGATCGTATGTTGGGGGCAGTCCTTGGCCATTGTATGTTCAAACCTGGTCAGTCTATCAAAGAGATTGGTCAGCGATTCACCCCTGCTTTGCAGCCATTTCAAATTCAAGAACTAATTGAGGTAAGTTGTTAAAATAATGAATAGCGCATGAGTATTCATATTTGAAAATCCATTTTTCTTGACATTGATGGAAGTTTGAATCAGTTCAAGTTATATTATTCAAGAAATGATAACTATGCCTCTTAAGTTACCAGTATCCTCAAGTGTCATTAGTTAAAATGTTACATTGGATGCCCTCTTAACTAGTTGGGTAATGAAGTGGCCGATTAAACCAACAGTATGAAAATAAAGAGCTATCCAGCAATTTATAGTCTTTAAGATATTTTACCCTGTATTAAACAATATTTCAAAACACACTAGGCTCATTAAGTTTGTTTAATTACAGTCATCTATAGAATTACAAATTATTTAAATATGAAAGGAAAATATAAAAAGTGCAGTATGCACATACCAGTGTGATTTTCTGCCATGATATAAAATATTACATCTGGTCCCTGGTCCAACAGCAGTATTTCATTGTCAAGAAAATAAGGTGAAATTCTTTACGTTTCGCAGAGAACTATGCTCTGCATCATCAGAAGAAAATCTCAACTGTCCTCGAGAAAGGCTTCTAAAACAGTGAGCTTTGAATTTATACGTTACCCAATAGAAGTGGAAATGGTACGTTCATTCATCACCAGATGGCTCCTTGGACGTGGTACAGCGCTAGCGTTCGAAGTGGAAGCTGGCGGAACCATCAGAATCAGTCTGAGGGGGTCACATAGCATAACAGACATACTGTATGCACATATGAAGGTATGACATTGACATAAGCCTGGAATGAAACATCTGGCGATGAGGAACGTACGAATTTGGATAACACCAAAATGAAATAACAGTAGTGAAGGGGCATGGAAGGGAACTAACTACGTAAATCCTTAATGGCTGGCAACCAGGTATTAATTGATAGCCAGTGTCATACCTTCATATGTGCATACACCTCTTATGTTATGTGACCCCCTCAGACCGATTCTGATGGTTCCGCCAGCTTCCACTTCGAACGCTAGCGCTGTACCACGTCCAAGGAGCCATCTGGTGATGAATGAACGTACCATTTCCACTTCTATTAGGTAACGTATAAATTCAAAGCTCATTGTTTTAGAAGCCTTTCTCGAGGACAGTTGAGATTTTCTTCTGATGAACAGAGCATAGTTCTCTGCGAAACGTAAAGAATTTCACCTTATTTTCTTGACACGGCATAAGCCCAAAAGCCTATATCATGTCTATAAGTACAGACGTGAAAGCATCAGTGGAACTTGCCTCACGTTTACTTCAAGTAATCTGTAACTTTATTTTTTCCAATGAATTTTTGAACCCCAAGTTGCATCTTGATCATGGAAACTGGAAGCAACAACATTATTCACAAGGTTGGCCAGTTAAGAGGGTGTCCACTTGATTTCGACCATAACAGTCATAAAGGTTAGACTCTGACCCTCCTCCCCCTACTCTCCAGATAAGTACATTAACTGACTCTCTTTGATGCTCCACACTTGGAATTCCTTGAAGTTAATTGAGTATACCTGATGGCCCATACTGCACGAATCACACTTCAAATTTTTTGATGTTAAGGAGCTGTCTCCAAAGGGATCTGCTGGACAGAAATTCAAATACCAAATTGGGTTGGCAGTTCCCATGCGTCCGTACAGCATATAACCCGATGTTTAGATTCTGAAATGAATGTGCTGTTCTGAATGTAGTTAATTCCACATTATGATTTTACATATGCTCAATTATTGTTTCAAACCTATATTGAATTGAGGAAATCATAGCTTGGGGTTGGAACATGAAAATTGGATTATAGATTTGGGAAGGAACTCATTTTGGACCTGACTGTACATATATCTTAGTCCATCTAATAATGAATATCTACATTTATTCAGTAGAAATTTACCCTTTTCAGGTGCTCCAGAAACTGGGTTGTGTGAATCTGTGTGCAGTTCAGAAGTCTCACAAGACCACTCTATTTTCAAAACCATCTCATGTAAGACTAGGTATGTAATATATTTATTTGTTTAATATTCCTGCTCATTGTCTATTTATAATGTGAATCTTGACTTTCATTTTTTATTATTATTTTTTAGTTCCTGCTGATGGAACTGAAGACGAAAGTTTGATTGTCGTAGAGCCTCAGCCAGATGCTGTGTTACGACTTGGCCAATTTATTGGCCACAAAGCTTACGCTCAAGATTTCTTAAGTTGCTAAACATATAGAAAGGTACCTGTAAAGGAACACACAACAGGTTAAACACAGGGACAGATCAGTGTGTGAAGAGTGAGCAACAGAAAGAGACAAGGACAAACATAAAAACTTGAATGGACAATAATCTCCACATTTTCATTCATGGTCATCTTCAAATAAATTGGCTCTGTCCTTACCAACACCAGTTCCTGTACATCTGTTTCTTCTCAATCCCAGGTTCGTGAGGACAGGAGGCGTCAGCACTCAAGGGGTCATCTTGACAGATCTTCAGTTTTGATGTGGGAAGTTTTCATGTGTTTATCTAGCTTTCTTTTTATCTTGTCGCTCATTGAGTGTAGAGTTGAAGTATAAACGAGCTTGTGTACATTCTCCCACATATACCTGTCATTGTTTTTATCCTGTTCTGTATTCCTTTTCAGGTTCCTGTCTTTCTGTATATGACTTTTCGTGTGTTTCTATCTTTCTATTATTTAAATTGTTAAGTATGTATATACCTCAAATATATATAATTTTGTAAATATTTTACTTATTAAAATGAATTATTAGATTTTGTTTCAAAAGTTCATTTTTATTTCCATTGACTTGTGTTTGTAAAAAGTAATGGTTACCTGATTTGTTATTTTTTTATTTTTTTACTTTAATAAATATGCCTACATGCCACTCTCCTTTCACAATTATTCTTCAATCATTTTGTCCCAGTCCAGATTTCTTTTTCTTGTACTCCTTTTTATTGGATCGATCCACCTTGTTCTAGGTCCCCCTCTTGCTCTCTTTCCCTCGAACTTAATCTCCGTCATCAGTTTTGGTATTCTTTCCTCCTCCATCCTTTTTACATATCCAAACTAACTTAGTTTACTCCTATCAGTTCTCTCCTTTAGGTTTTCCATTCTGACCTCCTTTCTTACATCTTTGTTTCTAAATCTGTCTTTCCTTGTCTTTCCTATCATACTCACTGGCTTGAATTCTACTCTCCTTCCTCCTTATCGTTGTCCAGGTCTCAGCTGCTTGGGTCAGTATGGCTGCATAATACATACTGTACATTCTCTCTTTACGCTTCATTGCCATTACCTTATTGCACACAAGGTTTCTTACACTCTGGTAGAATGCATTGCCCTGTTGCACCTCTTTCTAATCTCTGTGTCCAGCCTTGTATTCTGCATTAATTCACTCCCTAGGTATTTGAAACTGTCAACAATTTCAAGGCTTTGACCACCAATTTTCACAATGCCTTTCCCTTGTCTTTCTTCTCTTGATATCACCATGGTGTTGCTTTTCTCTGTGCTGATTTACATACCATACTTCTCAATTTTCTTGTTCAGTGCATAAAGTTGTTCATGTACTTCTTTGCTGTTTGTTCCACAGACCACAATATTGTCTGCAAATAATGATAACTTCATCTACCTATTCCTGTATGCTTCCTCTGCCTCCTTTACAATTTTGTCCATAACTATGAAGAACAAAAGAGGCAATAGCACACTCTCCTGTCTTACAATTAGTCCAGTTTCATTTCTAAACCATTCTGTCTTTCCAAATGGAGTTTGTACGCTGCTGACACAGTTTTTGTGCATTGCTTGCACCATTTCTACAGTTTCTATACCCAGTCTCTTTTTGACCATGGTTTCCCACACCTTCTTCCTGGGAACACTATCGTATACCTTTGTTAGATCTATGAATGTCATGACCAGATCCTTTCTATATTCCAAACTCTTTTCCATTAATTGCCTCGTGCTGAAGATTGGGTCAAGTGTAGAACTTCCACTAATAAAGCCATACTGTTCCTCTTGCAGCTCTCCTTCTACCTTTCTTCTCATTCTGGGCTGATGACCTCGATGTTAGGCCTCTTTAAACTACAAGCATCATCATCATCATCATCTTCTCATTCTCCTCTCTATACTCTTTCCAATATTCTTGCCACTTGTGATAAGAGTGTGATTGTGCTATAATTATAATACATTTTTGTCCCCCTTCTTAAAGACTGGTATTATTACTCCCTTTCCCCAGTCTTCTGGTACATGTTTCTGTCTCCATTTTAATTTTAACTATCTGTACACCCATTGTAGTCCAATAGGTCCAGCAGCCCTTTTTTTTTCCCCATACTAATTTCATCCATTCGTGGTGCGTTCCCCAATTTTAATTTATGAACTGCTAATTCCACCTCCGACATGGTTATATTATTTTCTACTGTTGAGACGTCACACCGTATTACTACCATCTCCTCTGCTCAATTTTTCACATTCTGCATTTTATCAAAATACTCCTTCCATCTTATCTTTATTTCTTCTGAATGTGTTATCAACTCTCCACCCCCCTCTTTCATCAGCTTTGTATAAACTCTTCCTTTCCTATTCATATAATTCCATACAGCTCCATCTGTTTCCATCTTTTGTGTAAATTCTTCCCAACTTTTCTTATTTTCTTCTCTTACCAGTTTCTTACATTTCCTTGTATTATCAAGATACTTCTTTTTGCTTCCTTTTTTTATCTCTGTTCTATTTTTGCCATGCTTTCTTCTTTTCTTTCACTGGTTCTGTCACCTTCTCATTCCACTACAGTGTCTCCTTTTCTTTCACTGTCATCAATGTTCTACTACAGATACTCTCTGCCCCACCTACAAATGCCCTTTTCAAGGACCATTCATCCCTCACACTTCCTACTTCAGTAACTGGAATTTGGTGTTTCAGTCTCTCCAGAAATTCTTCCTGTAACATTCTTATCTTTTGATTTCCATGCTTTCATTTTACTATGTCTTATCTCCTTTAATTTTTTCTATTTTCTCCACTCTCATATTTGCTATCTATTATCTTCATCGAATGCTTCTCCTGGTAAAACTATTGCATCCATCAACTGTCTGCGATTTGTCCTTTCTACCTGAAAGTAAGCAATTACCGAATTTATTCTTCTGTCGCCCCAGCCATATCGTGTAATTTTCCTGCTGTTTTTCTTCCAAAATCATGTGTTGTCACCAATCATTCCATTCCTCTCACAAAACTCTACAAGTTTCTCTCCTTCTTTATTCCTTTTCCCATATCTATATGGTCTGATTACTTTTTCATTTCCTTGTTTTTCATTTTCCATCTGTGCATTTAAGTCTCCCATGATAATCACTTCTACATCAGTTATCTCCTTTTCTAGTTTCTCCAGGAATTCCTCAATATCCTCCTTTTTGTTCCCTGTCTGTGGTGCATGCACTTGTATGAAGTCCTTTATTTCGTTCTCAGTCTCAGTCTAATTTTCAATATCCTGTTGCTGATGTACTCTACTATATCCACATACTCTTCCAGCTGTTTTGAAATGATCAGGCCCACTCCATTTTCACCTCTCTGCCACCACTCCAGTATAGTGTATAGCCTTTCTTCATTCTCTTCTTTGCTTTGTCCTTCTGTTTAAATTTGCTCAACCCCATCATTTCTATACCCTTTTCCTTCATAAAAACCACCAGTTCTTCCTTTCTTGTCAGAGTCATAAGGTTGATTATGCCCACCTTCATGAGGTTGGCTTGTACTGTATGAAATGTATTTACTCATAGCAAAACATTCCACACTATCCAAGGAGCGTGGAGAGTACAGATTTCCCACATTCCATTGCTAGGCTCACCAGTAAGCTGTAGCAGCCCGGACAGGCATTCATTTTCATTACAGAAAGCCTAAATCATTAGTTAAGAGTTGTACTTGAAATATTATTTCATTGAAATCTGGGTTCATTAAACAGCATCTGTATTTGGAGCTTGCATAATTCATTTGAAGTTGAAAATGAATGCAGATATTACCTTTCATCAAAGCAGTTGTTGATAATGATATCCATCATTCTTGATACAAACTTTAGATTGGTGTAAAAAATTCTGAAACACTCATATCTCCACACCTGAAATTTCACGTATCATAAGGTAGACCACTTGAGAAGTCAGCTGTTAAAATACCATAACATATTGATTTTAACTTAACAAGGTCATTGCCAACCTGTACATTAAAAAAAAGAAAAACTGCTACAAAAAAGTAACCCACTTGACAAGAGTCTGGCGTGATCTCCACCCAAACACATGATGAGCTGCAGACAGCACAGTTGATTATGTCAAAGATGTTGCTTTTCACAGAAGCAAAACTGTCACAGTACAGAAGTAGAAGAAGTCAGTATGTCTATAGCAATCCTCCCTTCCTATCCATGTATACCATCACTCATCTCTGGTGTTGGTGAGTATCTTTTTAAGGGGATATCATCCACCCTCACACTCATCTTGTCAGCAACACAGATTTTTGCTATTTATTTTACATCGCTGACAGATCTTATGCAACCATGACCTAGATTAGAGTAGAACCCCAGGCTTCAAACTCACTATCTTCTGAGTGCAAGCTCACAATTACATAACCCAAACTGAATAGCCAACTCATTCAGTCAGCAACACAGTCATGTCCCTTCTAATGGTCCCCTTCCCCCAACTTGCTTTTCCACTGAGTTGTGGTCACTTCTAATTGCATAACACTATGTACAGGCAAATGCCAAAGTACTTGATAGGCTACCGACAAAGCCAGCAAACACTGTGTAGTTTGAAATTAATCAGTAGATGGAGGTATTGATTGAGAGTGTGTGCAATTGGTGGTTGCTATTTTATAGCATTGTAATCAAACAATACATTACAAGATTTTACTTTCAAGTACATTTCTTTTACTTATAGAGTTATTTCATTAAAATCTGGGTTCATTAAACAGGATCTGTATTTGGACTTGGCATAATTCATTTGTGAAGAAAGTTGTTTACACAAATTAGTAGAAGCAACTTAGCAAAAATTTTAGCTGCAGATAATCATAATTCCATATACTGTACTTAGTAACTGAAAAATATATTAATACATCTGCACCAACTTTACTGTGACACAGATATTTTAAAAATGTACCATTGTGCAATGATGTTAATTCAAGTGAAAATCCAGTCTCATCTTTGCAGATTCGATGTTCATAGGATTTACAAAAAGGTTAAAACCATTTTCTAGATTTTTGAAATCAGTGAATTGATTTTCCAAATATTTGGTTTTTGTGATTTTCTAATAAGGGAATACCTTACTAAATTATTTTCATTATATTTTTGGGGATCACAAACAGGGAAGTTGGTATAATTTCCGCCTCTCATTGCTGTTCATCCATAGTTACATCTGTATGTCAAAGGATTTAATATCATCATATATGTTCATCATATTGTGATTCCTACTCCACCAACCTGGACCCATTGTTTTGGGAAGCCAGGCTCTGCCTATCACAAGTCAGGACAAAGGGTGAAAACCTTGTCCAGCTGGCCCTAGTAGTCTCTTGTAAGGGCCCCTTGCCGGGGTAACATGTGAAATTTGGTTAACAGTCTTAAAGGTGGAATAGGAATCTCATTCGCAACAGCTGAGAGAGCAGAACAACATTTCTTCAGGTTAGGGGTGACTACGCAGGGTGTCTATTCCCCAGGTTAGGGGCGGCCTCAGTTAAGTGCAGAAGGCAACAGGAAATCACTGTATCCCATGTTATGCAACCATTATATTGTCACAGAAAAATGCATCAGTTACTTACAATGAGGCATGGAATCCAGGATCCAGCAGGGGAAGGGACAAGGCTTCCTAGATTGTCATTAAACAAAACCCACGCAATTTTGAGTCAATGGAAATTGGAACATGAGAATGCTGCTGGAAGCAGGAAAGATGAAAGAATCTAAAATTGTCATGAATGAGAGAGAGCTGGATATTTTGGGGCTGTGTGAAATAAGATGGCCAGGAAATGGTGATTTCTAAAGTGATGACTTTGGAATGATTTATAGTGGTAGTACAAGTGGAGGCCGTAATGGAACAAGACTGCTAATTAAACGTAACTGAGCAAGAAATGTGATGAACACCTACCATGTTAATGAGAGGATTCTACATACAATCAAAACAAATCATAGGAATATGGTTATTGTTCAAGTGTACTTTACCACATCAAACTGATCGGATGAAGAAATAGAAGAAATGTATGAGAGAGAACATTGACGAAATATGGAATCTGACAATAATGTAATAATCATGCAATGCAATCATTTCAATGCTATTGTTGGAATGCAACCGTGCTGCAAAGGAATTGATTGTTGTGCTACCATATTGCTTCATAGAGTTTGTGCTCTGATAAATATGATAATTAATTAGTAATTCTGTATTAAACTTCCCAAATGTTTGCATATAACATCCTATTAATTTATTTTAGAACAATTCTGATAGATGGACCAATGTTTCTTGTTAATGAGTTCTGAGAAGAACTGTTTCTATTATTTCGTCGAAAATATCTCATTGCCAGGAGATCCTGTGGATAGTCTGGCTGCCTGTTTTCACTGTTGCTCAAATATGTATATATATTACTGATATTGTCTATATAAGCCATACACTAAATAAATAAATAAATAAGAACAATTCTTATTTTGCATGTGTTCAACACTAACAGTTTTGTGAAATAACCGTGAACTGCAGTGAAGTGGTAGAACTTTCTTACCTTTGTAGTGCTATTCCTGGACTTCTTAGGGTTTTAAAAATGTAGTTATGTTGTTATTCTGTTTGCTATAAGACAAAGACAAGTGCTTATCGTTCTGAAAGTGTCACATCTCCCTTGTGCTAGTCCGCGGTTCCTTACCTAGGTGCACTAAAATGTATAGGCCTACTTTAATATCTTGGTGCCATTCTTTCTTAGAGCAACATGACCAAACCATTAGTTCTAATTTATTTAATTTATCCATCAGAGGGTCTTTTGTCTTTCACCAGTTACCCAATGAATCTTCGTCAACTTATCAGTTACGTTTAATTCATTTTTCTATTTCAACTCATCTAATTATCTTCCAAGTTTCATCTGTAAGTCGTAGTATATGCCCTCCGGTATAAGAAGATCCCCTCTACCAAGTGTCAACAGTCTTCTTGAGGGTGGATGAGCGGGTAGAGGTTAGGGCACTCTCTTGTCCTTGGGACAGGAAATGGTCCCAAAAGGCGGAAGAACCTACAACTGGTCAACGGCATTAGGATGCAGAAGGCAACGGGAAACCACTGCATTAAAGATCCTGAAGGATATCCCTTTAAGTTCATATAGCATGGCTCTGTTTAACGTGCAGTTATTATCCGAAAGTTCTGTTCCCCCATTCGGAACACCGGGGGGGAATGCTTTGAAAACTGATATGACTAGAAAGCCCGGCAGTTTTGGAAAAGATTATGACAACAAAGTTCGAATTGAAGGACATCCGAAGATGGCACAACTACACTTCAGAAGATGCTTTCCATGCTGCTACATCACGTTCGGAGCTGGCTATGTGGACCGCCAACCTCCGCTAGGAGAAGGCGCCTTAAGAAGAAGAAGAAGAAGAAGATATTTCCTTACCGTATTGTAACATGGTGAAGTCATGGCAGGCCCAACAAGCCAGTGATGGATTAAAAGTTGCTTTCGCGAGTAGGAAAAGGAGGAGTTAACCTGGGCATAAGTAGAGGAGGCTGTGAAGAGGATGAAACTGGGAAAAGCACCAGGAGTGCATGAGTTAAGTGTGGACAAGACAAGACCTGCAGGGGAAGCGGGTACACAGTAGCTATACAGGATGATGCGGGTAGTGTGGAATGAGAAAAATTACGAGAAGATTGGAAGAACGGTGTGATGGTACCTATCTTTATGAAAGGAGACAGAAGAAAATGTCAGAAATACTGTGGTATAACCCTGATGTAGATGTTGATTCCCATCCTATGGAAATCAACATCTACATCATTTGATGGCCAGGCAGGCATCTATTTTTTGGAAATGAGACGTAGCTCTCATAGTGCATTGGCACTGCTGGTGGCTTCAAATAGCCTATGCAGTGGCCTCCACGGTATGCACTAGCCTTGCGTCTTGGGTGGTGTGCTAAGTCCCAACTGACGAGCCTAACTTAGCACACGAGGGCAAAACGCAGGCAACCAAGAATGAGTTAGCTGGAAAATTTATAATGTCCAATAACGGACCATTATATTGGTATTATATAACCCTGATGTGTCACTTTGCCAAGATGTATGAAAAAGTACTGGAAAAGTAAATAAGAAGGGCAGTGGAAAAATAATTCAGAGAAGAACAGTATGGCTTTAGACAAGGAGGGTCAACTATTGACCTCATATTCACAGTGAGGCTATAAGAATGGCACTGTGAGTGTGGGAAAGATTTGGTGATGGCCTTTGTGGACATAGAGAAGGCATTTAATAGTGTCCATGGAAACAAGATCTGGGAAGCTATGACAGTAAAAGCAACAAATATGTATGATGGAAGCAAAAGCTGTGTTAAAGTCGGAACTGAAAGAACTGGATAGTTTAAGTTAACAAATGGCGTAAAGCAAGGAAGTGCCCTTTCACCTCTTACTATTTATAGTGGTGATGGATGATATAATACAGAAGGTAGCACAGAACATTGGGAAGAGAAGAATGAAAGCAGTGCTGTTTGATAATGGTCTACTAATATGGGGAAGCAGTGAGAGTGAAGTGCAGGAACAGCTAAATGTATGGGAGGAAGTTGTGTCATCTTATGGAATGAAGTTCTCAGTACCAAAGAGTGAAGTGCTGGTAATGATACGAAACAAGAACCAGCATATAATGGCATGGCATTAGGAGGGGAGCAGTTGAAAGAACTGAAATCTTTAAACACCTGGGAAGTGTAATTGAAGAAAATGGAGGAAACAGGATGGAAATCAGTGAAAGAGGAAGGTGTGCAAATGGATTCTTTAAGAGTGTGGGAGGATTGATATGGAACAGGGATGTATCAAAGAGATGTAAAGGAATTATCTACAATACTTATTTTGTGCCAATTTTGACATATGGATGAGAAACGTGGGTGATGGAGAGGGATAAAAGTAGAATACAAGCAGTGGAAATGAAGTTTCAAAGGTGTCTAGTAGATTCAATAATGAACAAAGTAAGAAACGAGAAAGTTAGGGAAATGGTAGAGGAGGTAACCTTACAGGAAAAGATAGAAAAATCAAGGCTGCAGTGGTATGGACATGTTAAGAGAATGGGAGAAGAGATGATACCAAGAAAGATGTTAGAAATGGAGTTGAAGGGAAGGAGACCTAGAGGAAGACCAAGGGACAGATAGCTGAAAGGTGTAAAGAAGAGCATCGAGGCAAGAGGAGGGAACTGGACGACAGTGAGAGAAGAAAAGTGGTGGATGGACAGAAAACGATGAAGAGGCTTGTGTTCCAGTCCTGGGGTTGGAAAACTGCTCCAGATGATGATGATGATGATGATTGTCTTAGGTTTCAGGAACAAGCGAGGGGAGAGGTTACTAGACTTCTGTGATCATTAAAATATGATTGTGACAAACATTATTTGGCATTCCACTATGCAGGAGATACACCTGGAGCCCAAATGACACTGCCTGTTATCAAAATGACTATATCCTTGTCAAAAGAAGATTGATTTATTTATTTATTTATTTATTTATTTATTTATTTATTTATTTATTTATTTATTTATTTATTTATTTATTTATTTATTTATTTATTTATTTATTTATTTATTTATTTATTTATTTATTTATTTATTTATTTATCGTATGATGAATCTATGTACACACGTATATAGTTTCAGGATAAATGTGCGTAGTCACAAGTCCGTACAATACTACAACTCTAGGTCTAGCATTTTGACCCAGTCAACTGCTTCATCCGATGTGCGGTGAATGTCCATTAGCATTCCTTTGAAAGCTCGAATTGGGCAGTTGGCAACAATGTGGTGGATTGACTGAGAAGAGACACCACAATCACAATCTGCAGAGCTAGTCCAACCCCATTTGCACAACAGATAACCATATCTGCCTTGTCCAGTTCTTATCTGCTTGATGATTCTCCACTTTCGTCTTGGAGGATCAAATTCTTGTACACATTTAGAAGGATTCTCAACTAGATGTTTGTTCACTACTGAAGACTGATCCCACTGGGCTTTCCATGAACTGTTAACATGAAAAGAGGTTCTTTCAAGATCCATTGCTGTACGCCAGGGTTGTAATTAGATTTTTGGCTTTTCTGTACTGTTCTTTGCTTTCTGTTGTGTTCCACCTCTTGTACTGATTTATTTTCACTATGAGATCCAATATTTCCCTGGTAATCCACAGTTTTGCCGTTCTGCAGTACACCAAAATACTTGGGAATAACACTTGATAGAACTTTGACTTTCAAGCAACATCTCTCAAATATTCTTCAGAAACTTGCTGGTACATCATGGGGAGCCAATACTCATGTTCTAAGATCAACAGCATTAGCCTTTATCATATTCTGTTGCTGAATACTGCTGCCCCTCTTGGATCAATAGTGTTCACACAAAGAAGATCGAAGTACAACTCAATCAGGCAATGCGCTTAATCACGGGTTGCATTCAGAGCACGAACACACTATGGTTTCCTGTTCTCAGCAGTATTCCAGCTTCAGCCCTAAGATGATAAGAAGCTCTCCTAAAGGTTTGGAAGAACATTCAGCAAAAGAAGATATTGCAATCAAGTCAAAACAAGTCACAGCTACCCTGGGGCAGAGATTGACAGTGACCATCGCATAGTCATGGCCTATGCAATATCTGACTGAAAAGAATTGAACATCAAAACGCAAAACCAGATTTAGCCGAGCTAAAAGACAATGAAGATAAAGATGTTTATACACAAACAACAAAGGAAATGAAGAATTGAAATGGGATACTATTAAAAAGGAGGCCTCCTAGGTGTAGCTCATGAACATCGGGAACAGGAAGACTGGAACCAAGAAAAATGTGGATTACCAAGGAAATATTGGATCTCATAGTGAAAATAAATCAGTACAAGAGGGGGAACACAACAGAAAGCAAAGAACAGTACAGAAAAGCCAAAAGTCTAATTACAACTCTGTGCAGAAGAGCGTAAGAAGCGTGGATGGTTGAGGCAACTGAGAATATTGGAAAAGATATTGCTGAAGGAAGACGGACAGAGCATGTAGGAACATTAAAATATTAAACTGGAAACCTAAAGTGAAAAGCTCCATAGTAACAGATAAAAATAGGAAAATGTTAATTGATAATGATGACATCAGTGCATGGTGGAAAGAATACCTTAAACAACTGTATGGTGGAGGAAATATGCTGAATGAACTAAGGTGTATTGAACCAAAACACGAAGTAGAGAAAGGTAATAAAGATCCTACAATCACAGGGAGCAAGTCTTAATCAACACTTCAGTGATTGCATGAAATAAAGCTACCGGTCCAGATAACATACAAAGTGAACTGCTAAAGAATATGGAAGAGAAACTGAAAAAAGTTCTATGCGATGGTGAACTTCCTGAAGACTTCATCAAAAGCAGAACAGTTGTAATACCAAAGAAAGGAAGTAGTGTAGAATGCTCTGATTATAGAACCATGACTTTGCTCTCTTGTATATCCAAAATACTACTATCAATAATAAAAACAGGATAAATTACAAATTGTTTCCAGTTCAGATTTAGGATTGGGATTGGCACAAGAGAAGCAGTTTTGACTCTCTGAACAACTTATAAACTTGGAGATACGTAGCATGTGTAGATAATGAAGACGTTTTTGATAACCTGAACCAAGGCAAAGTATTCAAAATTCTTAAAGCTACAGGTTTGGACTAAAAAGACAGGAGGCTGATACTGTGACTCTATGGACAGACGACGATGGTATGTACTGGAGAAAGTATCCAGACAGCAAAAATCGGAAAGGGTGTGACGCAAGTGTAATAAACTGATATAACTTGAAAACAATATTCTTTAACCCATTGGTAAATAATGCAAGTATCGAGCTCAAATTATTATTATTTTATGATTATTATTATGACATGATGTATGGCTATGAAGTGTGTACATCCACTTATTAGTAAGTATTATTATTATTTACGATTGCATTGTTTGTGAGATTATGTCATGAAACGTGCTGTATATATATATGAGCTCAGTTAAGGTAAGAACCTGTAATTAATAGTATATAATTTACTATTACCTGTATACATGGTGTGTAATCCACTACAGTATTGTGCAACACATTGTAATATCCAGAATAACACTAGGTAAGACGAGAACTATGGAGAACCATCCTTCCAATTGTAACTCTGTATTAAGCACTCTAGAATTTACTAGAAGATATGCTGTGACATATCCTTCTAGAAGCCTGGCCAGGCAACATACAAGGAAGCAGTCTTGATGGTGGAGTGGAGTTATTGTTTAGTTGGAGTTGTTTTCATGAGCATGTGTTGCATTTAGGCCTACATGCTAATGTAAGCAATCAGCAGTCAACTGTTTCAGGGTTGCAGTCTCCATGTGCTTAGTGATAGGTAGTTGTTAAAAATGGTGGTTTATTGATGTGTGAATTTTTGTTTGTGATGGCAGTTGGTTATGTTATGTGCATGTTTAATGTGTAACTTGTAAATTAAAATCCATGTACGCAATTTGACAGCATTTTATGTGCATCTTTGTGAATACATCAGTGGCGACCGTGGACAGGATGTAAGAATTTACGAGTGAATACGAGTGTAGTGTGAAATAGAACAAAATTCAAGTGAGCCTAAAAAGGATGTCCGTTCAACAACTCAAAGATGAACTCACAAAAAGAAATCTGACGGACGACAAGAAGAAATCGCTGCAGACGCGGTTACGGGAAGATCTCGTCGAAAAAGGAGAAGCTCCTGAAAAGTTTTTCATCGATGTCGACGAAGATCTGGAGTCATCAGAAGAAGAGGTAAATATATAAAAAATGTGTTCCAACCTAATGACCATGATGCAGGCACTCAATGACCAGAATGACAAACTTTCAGACAAAAGTTCAGGCTTCAATTCCGCCCTAACAGAAAAGATTTCGGATCAAATTTTGAAAGTGAATGACAAGCCTTCAGACAAAATTTCAGACGTCAATTCTGCCCTAACAGAACAGATTGCAGACCAAATTTTGAAAGTAAACGACTAAATTTCTCAAGCTAACTCAGTTCTAACCGGACAAATATCACAAGTGTACACGCAGGTTTACAAAGTTGAACAGGGCCTAGAATCGAAAGTTTCAACGGTAGATGACAAAATTTCATCGCCATTTAGCGACAATACCAATCGATTAACGCAGCAGATATCCGACATCAGGTCAAAACTGGGACAGATTGAACAGATCGATAGTAGGGTGAGCCAGCTCGAAGGGGACATCACGAACCTCAAGGAGGAGGTGGAAACCTAGGTTTCCGGCATAAAACAACAGATTGAGAATTTCTACCGTCGAGGGAAATTTTGAAAGCCGTATTTCTGCTGTTGAAACAAAGGTTAGTAAACTGGTTTCGACCATCAAGGGAGATGTGCTTAATATAAGAGAAAGCATCCTTCACGCGGTAGAAGATAGATTAATTCAAACAGGACATATCGCCACACCTCTAACCCCTTCAAACCCAGCCGGCAATACAGGACACCTAGATCCGAAGGTGATTATAGAGAGTCTTCCGGAATACCATGGGTGACTTGAAGAGAACCCTACTAGCTTCATCGAGGGATCGGTCAGTCTGTAAGGAAGGACTAATCTACCAGAGGACATCTTCGTGCAACTCATCACACCGCATTTAAAGGGGCAAACGGCTACTTGACGGAATAACTTGAAGGGCTTAAATTTAAATTAGATGGGTTTCAAGAGGGAATTCCTCACTAGGTTTAATTCCGAAGGGGTGAAGAGCTCTATGAAAAGGAAGCTGCTGACTGAGGCACAACCCCCTGGCATGAGAGTTAGCGTCTTCATCCTACAGAAGTACCAACTCTTCAAGCATCTGCACCTGAAAGGAAGCGAGAACGAGATCTTACCGGACATCACAGAGCTGTTCCACGATAAGATTCAACCTCTAGTGAAAGTATCACAAGCGAGATCCTTTGATGATCTGCGTAGAATCATCGCCCATTTGGAGGAGGAACACACGAGCAAAGCTACAGAAGAGACCAGCACAGTTAGGAAGTGTGGAAGAACGGAACACCTGAAGAGCAAGTGCCCAGCCTTGACTTTGGAAAACTAGGTACAGCCCATTCTGGATTGAGGGGGGATGGGACCAGGAACAGGAATGCGCCTCAAGACACAACAGACAAGCAACCCTGGTCAAGTAGGAGAGGAATTGGTCAGATTGTGAGTAGAACAGCCCAACCCCGCCCTACTATCATCTTAAGGATAGGCAACGAGAATTTTTCAGCCATACTCGACAGCCAAGCAAGCCATTCATTTGTCAACGAGACTGTTGCCTGATTACTACCGCCTCACCATCTCGGAAGGGTGTGGGAGTAGCGGACGGAGTAACCTATTCCGTCCAAGCACAGACTAACCTAACCGCTAAATGCATGAACATGCCTATTGTAATTGACATTGCAGTGATTCAGAACCTGATACCTGATATATTAGGTCATGACTTTCTGGTGGAATATGAGGTGATCCTAGACTATGCACCTCATAAAGTCTTTTTGGGAAAAGACAGACATCTGAGGGTCACCTGGCACGACGGAAACATCTGGACTCGGAAGGATGCGGAAGTTGGCGCAGACTTGAGAGATATCCAATTAACGCATCTTCAACCAGGTGAAGAAGAGGAGTTCAGATGCGCCTTAAAGGGCTTTCCGGAAGTCATCACCAATAAAATAGGATGGACTAGCACAGTAACGCACACAATTGAATGCAGCAGTTTCTCACCCATCAAGCAACGTCCATATCCAATTAGTCTGGATAAGCGCAACTGCGTCATTCAGAAGATTCAAGAGATGGAAGGGCAAGGACTCATCGAACCCTCTACATCCTGTTGGGCTTCACCTGTCGTCCTACCGGAAAAGAGGAATGGGGAGTATCGACTGTGTGCGGATTTCTGCACGTTGAACGAGAAGACCGTTAGAGACGTCTACTCCATGCCTGACCTGAAGGTCTCGCTGAAACAAGAAAGTGGGTTTAGGATGTTCAGCATGCTGGATCTCAACTCCGGATACTGGGAAGTGGAGGTTGAGGAAAGTTCTAGACCACTGACCGTCTTCATGACACTGAGAGGATTGTACCAGTGCTTTTTGGATTGAAGAATGCTCCTGCCACCTTCATGTGACTGATGGATAAGGTATTGTCAGGATATGTTGGAGATTTCTGCCGAGTGTATCTCGACGTCATTTTAATTCACAGCAAGAATTTTCAAGAACACCCTTGTACATCTGAAGAAAGTACTGGAACGACTGAAGATTCATGGACTGACTTGCCAGCTGGAGAAGTGTCACTTCGCCCAGTCCCGTGTAGAATATCTTGACCATATCCTAACATCTGAAGGCTTAGAAAGGCAATCAGAGAAGAATTGAGCTATTGAAGAACCTGAACGCCAGCAGACCAAGTGACAAGTACATCAGTTCCTTGGCTTGTGTGGATGGTCTAGCAGCTTTTTGCCACACTTTGAAGAGAAGGCAAGACCACTTACCGATCTACTCCATAACAACCGCCCATTCTGATCGACCAGCAAGGAAGAGGCAGCATTCCAAGACATTAAAGCTGCGATATGCAATGCTCCCAGTCTAGCCCATCCCGACCCTCAACGGAAGATGTGTCTGCAGGCGGATGCCAGCGACCCCGGCTTAGGAGCTATTAAAGAAAGAGGAGTGACGGCGGAAGGGACATCATCGAGTACGCCAGTAGAAAGCTATCTCCAACCGAACAACGCTACTGCACTGTCGAGAAGGAACTCTTAGCCGTGGTATGGGCCATGGGCAAATTCAGAGGCTACTTGGAGGGAAGGAAGTTCCAGCAGTACACCGATAACGCTGCTGTCAAATGGTTGACCTTGGTCTCTAGCTCAAAATCGAAATTGATGATGATGATGCTTGTTGTTTTAAGGGGCCTAACATCAAAGGTCATTGGCCCCAAATCGACATTGATGCGATGGGGTCTGTTAATAGCAGAATTTTCGATGTGTGTCCCGTCCCAGGACCGACAAACATAGGAGCAGACAGTTTATCTAGGCACCCGGCAATGGAACCGGAAGCTAGAAGCACCATTGTCGAGGGGAGTTCTTACAAAAACATCAGTGTGAGCCTAAGGAACCTGTCCTTATGACCATCAAGAAGGAACTTGATCTGGGTGTGATCAAACAGTGGCAAGAACAAGACAAGCCCCGTAGGACCATGATGCAGTGGATTAGGAAACAAAACACCGATAGTCGATTTGTCCCGAGGGAATTTAAGATGTGCTGCAAGAACTTCCAGTTTGACAGAGGATTCTTGATGTACAGATTGTACCTCTCTGACACGCCTGCAATAGAGGTGATCCCTAGACAGCACACAATGGTCATCCTCGAGAAGTTCCACAACAGCACTAAAGTGGGACATCCAGGAGGTGAAGCGACATACCAGTCTATCCAATGAAGATTCTTCTGGGTCAACATGCGGAAAGACATCCTGGACTATGTGAAGGGGTACTATATCTGTGCCTGCACCAAGGTGAGCAACAGGAAGGCAGATTCCAGTCAGCAAGGAAGACGGCCGCAGCGCCCTTGGGAGATCATAGCCCTGGACTTGATGGGTCCTTACCCTAGAACACCACGGGGTAAAACAGGACTCCTAGTAATCACCGACCTCTTCACAAGATGGATTGAGGCCTTTCCGATACCAGAAAACACGACGAGACGCACCACCAGCCTACTACAAGATGAGGTTATCCACGGTGCATTCTGTTAGACAGTAGGAGTCAGTTCACATCAAGGAAGTGGGAGCAAATGATGACAGAATGGGATGTGGAGCACTGGACCACCCCTATCTACTACCCAAGGGCCAATCCAACGGAATGACGGAACCAGGAGCTAAAAAGGATGCTACGAGTCCACCTAATAGACAAAGAACATCGACTGTGGGACTGTCAGGTAGCACAGTCACTCTTTGCCCTGCGACGACGCATCAACCACGTCACTGGCTATTCCCCAGCGGAGCTGTTCCTTGGTCGACAACTATACGGCACCTGGAATTGGAAGATTCGTCTACAACACAAGTAGTGTAAATAGGGTGGTTCTGCGGCCTCCTCCTCCTCCCGCGGAAGGGGAAATTTAAATTCTGGCGGGAAATTTGAATTTTTGGCGGGGGATTTGAATTTTGGCGCGAGATTTGAATTTGTAAACAAAGCCACGTGCTTTTTGACAGCTGTCATCGACAACAACGCATCGCTAACCTCACTGCTGCCATCTTGACGGGCCTAAACCTCAGTAGTGCCAACTTAACCTAACTAGCATGAGGTAAACAAAGCCACGTGTTTTTTGACAGCCACGTGCTTTTTGACAGACAACAACGCATCGCTAACCTCAGTACTGCCATTTTGACGGGCCTAAACCTTAGTGGTACCAACTTAACCTCACTAGCGTGTGGTAAACAAACCCACGTGCTTTTTTAACAGCTGTCATCCGCCATCTTTAACCCACAGAGCACTGTGCTGCCCTCTTTATCGCAGTAGATGTAAAATTCGTCACCTGTCATCGGCAGTGCTGCCATCTTGGCGGGCCTAAACCTTAGTGCTACCAACTTAACCTCACTAGCGTGAGATAAACAAATCCACGTGCTTTTTTGACAGCTGTCATCCGCCATCTTTAATCTATAGAGCACAGTGGTGCTCTCTTTAGCTACTTACCTTTGAAATGTGGTGGCGAATAATTTGAAAAATGATTTTTGACAGCAGCCATCTTTAATCCAGAGAGCACCGTGCTGCCCTCTTTAGCTAGATACCTGTGGTGGCAGGCAATTCCACATGACGGCAGCCATCTTTAATCAAGAGGGCACCGTGCTGCCCTCGATGTGGTGGCGGCAATTTGAAAAATTCTACATGCTCTTGTTTGGAAACAAACTCACGTGCTTTTTGGACAGCCGTCATCCGCCATCTTTAATCAACAGAGCACAGTGCTGCCCTCTTTAGCTAGATACCTTTGAAATGTGGTGGCGGCAAATTCCACGTGCTCTTGTTTGGAAACAAAGCCATGTGCTTTTTTGACAGCTGACATCCGCCATCTTTAATCTATAGAGCACAGTGCTGCCCTCTTTAGCTACTTACCTTTGAAATGTGGTACGTCACAGCTGTCATCCGCAGTGCTGCCATCTTAACGGGCCTAAACCTTAGTGCTACCAACTTAACCTTACTAGCGCGAGATTTGAATCGTTAAACAAATCTACGTGCTTTTTTGACAGCTGTCATCCACCATCTTTAATCCATAGAGCACGGTGGTGCCCTCTTTAGCTACTTACCTTTGAAATGTGGTGGCGGATAATTTGAAAAATGCTTTTTGATAGCAGTCATCTTTAATCCAGAGAGCACCGTGCTGCCCTCTTTAGCTAGATACCTGTGGTGGCAGGCAATTCCACGTGACAGCAGCCATCTTTAATCAAGAGGGCACCTTGCTGCCCTCTTTGTGGCGGTGGCAAATTCCACGTGCTTTACAAACTCACGTGCTTTTTTCTGACAGCTGTCATCCGCCACCTTGCATCACAAACCTCAGTGCTGCGCTCTTTAGCTAGTTACCTTTGAAATGTGGTGGCGGCAATTTGAAAAATTCTATGTGCTCTTGTTTAGTAAACAAAGCCACGTGCTTTTTTGACAGCTGTCATCCACCATCTTTAATCAATAGAGCACTGTGCTGCTATCATGCGGGCAATTTCGTCAGCTGTCATCCGCCATCTTTAATCCACAGAGCGCCGTGCTGCTCTCTGTAGTAGCGGGCAATTTGAAAAGTTCTGTTAGCTGTCATCCGCCATCTTTAATCAAGAGAGCACCGTGCTGCCATCTTTAGCTAGATACCTTTGAAATGTGGTGGCGGCAAATTGAAAAATTCCACGTGCTCTTGTTTAGTAAACAAACTCACGCGCTTTTTGTCAGCTGTCATCCGCCATCTTTAATCTATAGAGCTCAGTGCTACACTCTTTAGTTGAAATATGGTGGCGGATAATTTAAAAAGAAAAATTCTACATCAGCCATCTCTCGACGCTAATTGCACAAGATGGTGGCTATACATATCTCCTTAAAGGTGCTTATGCAAGATGGCCGCTATACATAGGTTCTTATGAGATGCCCTTGGGCTGCTTGCGCAAGATGGCGGTTATACAAGGCTCCTTATGAGACGCCCTAGAGATGCTTGCGCAAGATGGCGGTTGCTCTTATGAGGCGGCTTAAGGGTCCTTGCACAAGATGGCTAGAGATGCCCTAAGGATGCTTGCGCAAGATGGCGGCTATACACGACTCCTTATGAGACGCCTTAAGGGTGCTTGCGCAAGATGGCTGCTGCTCTTAGCTTAGAGGCTAACGTGTCGTGCTAGTTCGATTCATTAAATTTGGGGCTTAAATGCATAATGTTAAATATCTCGAAAACGGTGCATCGTAGAGCAAAACGGACAAAATTTTTCTACCCAATACCTCGGTTCGCAGTATAGGGAACAAGTAAAACATAGTCTAATGATGAGATCAACGGTTCGGTTCTAACTTAGCCCCTTTGGCATTGGCTCTGTTTCAGCTTGTAATGAAGCAAGTCTTCGTAACATGATCAGGTCTAGCTATGGTAGAGAGTATAACGTACCGTGCAGGTTCGATTCATTACATTTGGGGCTTAAATGCAAAATGTTAAATATCTCGAAAACGGACAAAATTTTTCCACCTGATACCTAGGTTTGCAGTATCAGGAACATGATAGCATAAGAAAAACATAGTCTAATGATGAGATCGACGGTTCGATTCCTACTTAGGCCCTTTGGCATTGGCAGCTATCTATTTCTACAAGATGGCGGCTATACATAGCTTCTTATGAGACAGCTTAAGAGGGCTTGCACAAGATGGCTGCTGCTCTTATGAGACGCCCTAGGGGTGCTTGCGGGAGGTAGCAGCGACAAGACGATGACTATATGCAGCTGCTTATGATACGGCCTAGAGGTGCTTACACAAGATGGTGGCTGCTCTGATGAAGAAAGCTAGCTTTGCATCGTGCAGGTATTTTTACAGCACTAAACCTCATACCTTTGAAATGTGGTGGCGGGTAATTTGAAAAATTCGACGTGCTTTTTCATAAGCTGTTAAGGCCTCCTCTTATGTCAAGGCATAGCTCTATCGAACAAGTTTAAACCTGCATCGAAATAGCTAGAGTAAGCGCGTGCTGCAGTGATGACGTCATTAAGCATGTTTAGACTTGCAAATCACAGAAGAAACGTAACAAGGCTGGAATCGAAAACTGCACTCTATGCCGTTAACTTTATCATGTGATCGGAACATTGATTGAAGTGTTTAGAACACTAAATAAGTAGAACCGAACACTGTACTCGATACAACATGTGTTTAGAACATGTCAGGGGGTATCTTTGTTCTAAGAAGATTAGTTTACCGCACATTCCTTGTAGGGCTAAGGGGCTAATGGGCTAAAGGGCTAATGGGCAAAAGGGCTAAAGGGCTAAAGGAGCAACAACCTCATCGATCGCTATCAGCAAGAACGCTTGTACTTTGTTAAGTGTAGAAAATTAATCTTTATTTGTAAATGGTTTCATGTTCAGAACAAGGAATGGAACCTAAGGGTTACGTCTTACCTAATAAAATCCCCGAGGTGCGATGAGTTACGTTTTTCGAACTAGTGTTTGGAACACTGAACTTTTCAAGATGATAGCAGAGAGTTTAGCAATGTTCTGTTGTTGGATTATAAATTCCGCGCTACAACATGCATAAGGTGGCAGCCCTTGAGGT
Source organism: Anabrus simplex (assembly GCF_040414725.1). Lineage (NCBI taxonomy): Eukaryota > Metazoa > Arthropoda > Insecta > Orthoptera > Tettigoniidae > Anabrus > Anabrus simplex. The sequence goes on along the minus strand of NC_090265.1, from coordinate 882,671,198 downwards.
TTACTGCCGTAAAGATGACAAGAGTGAGGTTAACAAATTTCCATTGTTGGATTTTAAATTCCACGCTATAACATGCATAAGGTGGCAGCCTTGAGGTTTACCGCCGTAAAGATGGCAGCAGTGAGGTTAGCGACGCTCTATTGTCCTTCAAAGTGAGGTTAGGGTTCGTCAAGAAGACAGCTGTCAAAAAAGCACGTGGCTATGTTTACCAAACAAGAGCACGTGGTCGTGACGTCACGGTCACGTAATCAATCCTTAGCTCGACGTCGTTAAGAGCAGCATTAGGATTAGCTATGCTCAAAAGTCTTGGGGACAGAGCAGCAGTATGAATTGCCATGTTTCAAAGTGTGTACACATCACCTATCGATTTTACATGCATCGACCATCGAACTAATCTTCATCCGCTAGATCGTGCTGCTATCTTAGCATAACCTATACACATAAAATTAAAGTACAATGAATAGCCATGTTTCAAAGCGTGTACACATTACCTATCGATTTTGCACGCATCGACTCTCGTACTAAACTTCTTCCGCTAGATTGTGCTGCTATCTTAGCATAACCTATACGCGTGACCTTAAAGTACAATGAATAGCCATGTTTCAAAGCGTGTACACATTACCTATCGACTTTGCATGCAACAAATATCGTACTAAAGTTCTTCCGCTGGGTTGTGCTGCTATCTTAGCATAACTTATACACATGAACTTAAAGTACAAAGAATAGCTATGTTTCAAAGCGTGTACACATTACTTATTGATTTTGCATGCATCGAATCTCGTACTGAACTTCTTCCGCTAGATTGTGCTGCTATCTTAGCATAACCTATACCCATGAACTTAAAGTACAATGAATAGTCATGTTTCAAAGCGTGTACACATTACCTATCGACTTTGCATGCAACAAATATCGTATTAAACTTCTTCCGCTAGGTTGTGCTGCTATCTTAGCATAACTTATACACATGAACTTAAAGTACAAAGAATAGCCATGTTTCAAAGCGTGTACACATTACCTATCGATTTTGCATGCGCTGACTCTCGTACTAAACTCCTTCCGCTAGATTGTGCTGCTATCTTAGCATAACCTATACGCATGACCTTAAAAGTACAATGAATAGCCATGTTTCAAAGCGTGTACACATTACCTATCGATTTTGCATGCATTGACTCTCGTACTAAACTCCTTCCGCTAGATTGTGCTGCTATCTTAGCATAACCTATACGCATGACCTTAAAGTACAATGAATAGCCATGTTTCAAAGCGTGTACACATTACCTATCGACTTTGCATGCAACAAATATCGTACTAAACTTCTTCCGCTAGGTTGTGCTGCTATCTTAGCATAACTTATACACATGAACTTAAAGTACAAAGAATAGCCATGTTTCAAAGCGTGTACACATTACTTATTGATTTTGCATGCATCAAATACCGTACTAAATTTCTTCCGCTAGATTGTGCTGCTATCTTAGCATAACCTATACCCATGAACTTAAAGTACAATGAATAGTCATGTTTCAAAGCGTGTACACCAACTATCGATTTTACATGTCTCGTACTAAATTTCTTCCGCTAGATTGTGCTGCTATCTTAGCATAAGCTATACGTATTAACTTACAGTACAAAGAATAGCCATGTTTCAAAGCGTGTACACATTACCTATCGATTTTGCAAGCATCGATTCTCGTACTAAAGTTCTTACGCTAGACTGTGCTGCTATCTTACCCTAACCTATACACATGAACTTAAAGTACAAAGAATTCCCTCGTTTCAAAGCGTGTACACATTACTTAATGATTTTGCGTGAAACGACTATCATACTAAACTTTTTCCACTAGATTGTGCTAAAATCGTGTAAGTGTGCTGCTATCTTAGCATAACCTATCGATTTTACATGCATCGACTATCGTACTAGACTTCTTCCGCTAGAGCATGTAGCAATCGCTTTTGCGTATCCCTAACCCATGTGCACGAACTTAAAGCATAAAGAAGAGCTATGTTCTAAAGCGTGTACACATCACCTATCGATAATGTATATATCGAATATCGTACTAAACTTCTCCTGCCAGAGCGTACGACTATCGCTTGTGTGTGCACGAACTTGAAGCATAAAGAATAGCAATGTATAAAAATCTTGTAAACAAAGCAGCAGCATTAAGTATAGACATGTTTAAATGCGTGTACACATCATGTATCCATGATGCACGCAGTACTAAACTTATTCCATTAGAATGTACAAAGTTCGCATGTGTTTGTGCTGCTATCTTAGCATAGCCTATGTGCATGAACTTAAAGCATAAAGAATAGTTATGTGTAAAAAATCTTGTGAACATAGCAGAATGTTTACTACGTAGGTGTAGACATTGAACTTTGCATGCTAAGGCAGCATACTACGTGACCGTGACGTCACGACCACGTGCTCTTGTTTGGTAAACATAGCCACGTGCTTTTTTGACAGCTGTCTTCTTGACGAACCCTAACCTCACTTTGAAGGACAATAGAGCGTCGCTAACCTCACTGCTGCCATCTTTACGGCGGTAAACCTCAAGGCTGCCACCTTATGCATGTTATAGCGCGGAATTTAAAATCCAACAACGGAACATTGTTAACCTCACTCTTGTCATCTCTACGGCAGTAAACCTCAAGGGCTGCCACCTTATGCATGTTGTAGCGCGGAATTTATAATCCAACAACAGAACATTGCTAAACTCTCTGCTATCATCTTGAAAAGTTCAGTGTTCCAAACACTAGTTCGAAAAACGTAACTCATCGCACCTCGGGGATTTTATTAGGTAAGACGTAACCCCTAGGTTCCATTCCTTGTTCTGAACATGAAACCATTTACAAATAAAGATTAATTTTCTACACTTAACAAAGTACAAGCGTTCTTGCTGATAGCGATCGATGAGGTTGTTGCTCCTTTAGCCCTTTAGCCCTTTTGCCCATTAGCCCTTTAGCCCATTAGCCCCTTAGCCCTACAAGGAATGTGCGGTAAACTAATCTTCTTAGAACAAAGATACCCCCTGACATGTTCTAAACACATGTTGTATCGAGTACAGTGTTCGGTTCTACTTATTTAGTGTTCTAAACACTTCAATCAATGTTCCGATCACATGATAAAGTTAACGGCATAGAGTGCAGTTTTCGATTCCAGCCTTGTTACGTTTCTTCTGTGATTTGCAAGTCTAAACATGCTTAATGACGTCATCACTGCAGCACGCGCTTACTCTAGCTATTCCGATGCAGGTTTAAACTTGTTCGATAGAGCTATGCCTTGACATAAGAGGAGGCCTTAACAGCTTATGAAAAAGCACGTCGAATTTTTCAAATTACCCGCCACCACATTTCAAAGGTATGAGGTTTAGTGCTGTAAAATACCTGCACGATGCAAAGCTAGCTTTCTTCATCAGAGCAGCCACCATCTTGTGTAAGCACCTCTAGGCCGTATCATAAGCAGCTGTGTATAGCCATCGTCTTGTCGCTGCTACCCCCCGCAAGCACCCCTATGGCGTCTCATAAGAGCAGCAGCCATCTTGTGCAAGCGCTCTTAAGCTGTCTCATAAGAAGCTATGTATAGCCGCCATCTTGTAGAAATAGATAGCTGCCAATGCCAAAGGGCCTAAGTAGGAATCGAACCGTCGATCTCATCATTAGACTATGTTTTTCTTATGCTATCATGTTCCTGATACTGCAAACCTAGGTATCAGGTGGAAAAATTTTGTCCGTTTTCGAGATATTTAACATTTTGCATTTAAGCCCCAAATGTAATGAATCGAACCTGCACGGTACGTTATACTCTCTACCATAGCTAGACCTGATCATGTTACGAAGACTTGCTTCATTACAAGCTGAAACAGAGCCAATGCCAAAGGGGCTAAGTTAGAACCGAACCGTTGATCTCATCATTAGACTATGTTTTACTTGTTCCCTATACTGCGAACCGAGGTATTGGGTAGAAAAATTTTGTCCGTTTTGCTCTGCGATGCACCGTTTTCGAGATATTTAACATTATGCATTTAAGCCCCAAATTTAATGAATCGAACTAGCACGACACGTTAGCCTCTAAGCTAAGAGCAGCAGCCATCTTGCGCAAGCACCCTTAAGGCGTCTCATAAGGAGTCGTGTATAGCCGCCATCTTGCGCAAGCATCCTTAGGGCATCTCTAGCCATCTTGTGCAAGGACCCTTAAGCCGCCTCATAAGAGCAACCGCCATCTTGCGCAAGCATCTCTAGGGCGTCTCATAAGGAGCCTTGTATAACCGCCATCTTGCGCAAGCAGCCCAAGGGCATCTCATAAGAACCTATGTATAGCGGCCATCTTGCATAAACACCTTTAAGGAGTCATGTATAGCCACCATCTTGTGCAATTAGCGTCGAGAGATGGCTGATGTAGAATTTTTCTTTTTAAATTATCCGCCACCATATTTCAACTAAAGAGTGTAGCACTGAGCTCTATAGATTAAAGATGGCGGATGACAGCTGACAAAAAGCGCGTGAGTTTGTTTACTAAACAAGAGCACGTGGAATTTTTCAATTTGCCGCCACCACATTTCAAAGGTATCTAGCTAAAGATGGCAGCACGGTGCTCTCTTGATTAAAGATGGCGGATGACAGCTAACAGAACTTTTCAAATTGCCCGCTACTACAGAGAGCAGCACGGCGCTCTGTAGATTAAAGATGGCGGATGACAGCTGACGAAATTGCCCGCATGATAGCAGCACAGTGCTCTATTGATTAAAGATGGTGGATGACAGCTGTCAAAAAAGCACGTGGCTTTGTTTACTAAACAAGAGCACATAGAATTTTTCAAATTGCCGCCACCACATTTCAAAGGTAACTAGCTAAAGAGCGCAGCACTGAGGTTTGTGATGCAAGATGGCGGATGACAGCTGTCAGAAAAAAGCACGTGAGTTTGTAAAGCACGAGGAATTTGCCACCGCCACAAAGAGGGCAGCACGGTGCCCTCTTGATTAAAGATGGCTGCTGTCACGTGGAATTGCCTGCCACCACAGGTATCTAGCTAAAGAGGGTAGCACGGTGCTCTCTGGATTAAAGATGGCTGCTATCAGAAAGCATTTTTCAAATTATCCGCCACCGCATTTCGAAGGTAAGTAGCTAAAGAGGGCACCACCGTGCTCTATGGATTAAAGATGGTGGATGACAGCTGTCAAAAAAGCACGTGGATTTGTTTACCGATTCAAATCTCGCGCTAGTAAGGTTAAGTTGGTAGCACTAAGGTTTAGGCCCGTTAAGATGGCAGCACTGCGGATGACAGCTGTGACGTACCACATTTCAAAGGTAAGTAGCTAAAGAGGGCAGCACTGTGCTCTATAGATTAAAGATGGCGGATGTCAGCTGTCAAAAAAGCACATGGCTTTGTTTCCAAACAAGAGCATGTAGAATTTTTCAAATTGCCGCCACCACATAGAGGGCAGCACGGTGCCCTCTTGATTAATGATGGCTGCCGTCATATGGAATTGGCCGCCACCACAGGTATCTAGTTAAAGATTGCAGCACGGTGCTCTATGGATTAAAGATGGCTGGTATCAAAAAGCATTTCTCCAATTATCCGCCACCACATTTCAAAGGTAAGTAGCTAAAGAGGGCACCACCGTGGTCTATGGATTAAAGATGGTGGATGACAGCTGTCAAAGAAGCACGTGGATTTGTTTACCGATTCAAATCTCGCGCTAGTAAGGTTAAGTTGGTAGCACTAAGGTTTAGGCCCGTTAAGATGGCAGCACTGCAGATGACAGGTGACGAATTTACAGCTACTGCGATAAAGAGGGCAGCACTGTGGTTTAAAGATGGCGGATGACAGCTGTCAAAAAAGCACGTGGATTTGTTTATCTCACGCTAGTGAGGTTAAGTTGGTAGCACTAAGGTTTAGGCCCGCCAAGATGGCAGCACTGCTGATGACAAGTGACGAATTTTACATCTACTGCGATGAAGAGGGCAGCGCAGTGCTCTGTGGTTTAAAGATGGCGGATGACAGCTGTCAAAAAAGCACGTGGCTGTCAAAAAGCACGTGGCTTTGTTTACCACACGCTAGTGAGGTTAAGTTGGTACCACTAAGGTTTAGGCCCGTCAAGATGGCAGTACTGAGGTTAGCGATGTGTTGTTGTCTGTCAAAAAGCACGTGGCTGTCAAAAAACACGTGGCTTTGTTTACCTCATGCTAGTTAGGTTAAGTTGGCACTACTGAGGTTTAGGCCCGTCAAGATGGCAGCAGTGAGGTTAGCGATGCGTTGTTGTCGATGACAGCTGTCAAAAAGTACGTGGCTTTGTTTACAAATTCAAATCTCCCGCCAAAAATTCAAATTTCCCGCCAGAATTCAAATTTCCCGCGCCGCGGGAGGAGGAGGCCGCAGAACCACCCTATTTACACTACTAACACACTTCTGGTCAAGAAGATGCAGCCGTTTACCTAGCAGAGTGGCAGCAGCAGCAGCAGCAGGACATCAAGGAGAAGCAAGCTTGGGCCGAGAAGAGATCCCTTACTCAGCCAAGGCTCAACATGTTTAAGAGACTCGGACCTTCCTACCAGGCCAACAAGTACTGCGACGTAACCACCCAGTCAGTAATAAGATTGGAGGGTTTCACGCAGGTCTCGCACCTACGTGGGTTGGTCCCATCGAGGTGGATAAGCAGCTGGGCCATGGAGTCTACTTACTAAAGACCAACCCTCCTGTCAAAGTCCACGCATCGGAGTTGCAGCGAGTCACCCAACCACTGCGTGTTCAGAGTAAGCCTGGTACTGCCACGGGTCCACGTGGAGGAGAGGCTACTAATGACACAGCACAATCTGGTTATCGTGAGGAGAATGCATCAACTATCATCGAGGAAGAGTCTGGTGGCGTGGCAACCCCGACCCCTGACACGGCACGATCTGGTCAAGAGAAGGAGAGCACATCCAGCGACGTCAAGGAAAAGAGAAAATACAATCTACGTCCAAGACTAAGTCGACGAGTGTGATAGACTGTGGAAATTGTTTCAAGTTATAGGGGGATATTGACGCAAGTGTAATAAAGTGATATAACTTCAAAACGGTATTCTTTAACCCATGGGTAAATAATGCAAGTATCGAACTCGAATTATTATTATTTTATGATTATTATTATTTTATTATTATTATTATTATTATTATTATTATTACTTGTGATGTGTGGCTATGAAGTGTTTACATCCACTTATTAGTATTAGTATCATTATTATTTACAATCGCATTGTTTGCGAGGTTATGTCATGAAACATATGCTGTATATACTGTATATATTTATATGAGTTTAGTTAATGTAAGAACCTGCAATTTTTAAAAATTCTTTTAGCCAACGTAGGAGTACATAGTCAGGTTTATGGAGGTGTTTCTTCTTTCTGTCAGCCTGTTGGAATGTTGAAGTTTTCTCATAAAAAATAAAATGTCATGTATCATATCTTGTACATATTTTAGGAAAACAACATTGAGGTTATGTGTTGGTAATTCATATTAATTTAGTCAAGTGGTTTATCTTCATTAGTTTTATTCTTTGGACGTTTTTGAATAGCTGTGTGTGTGTGTGTGTGTGTGTGTGTGTGTGTGTGTGTGTGTGTGTGTGTGTGTGTGTGTGTGTGTGTGTGTGTGTGTGTGTGTGTAAGTCAGTTGTAGTCAACAGCTCGTAATAAATGGATGTGTCATGAAGCCGGTGTTTCAAAGGTATAAGTTTTTGTCCTAAACGTGGTGTAAGCGAGCAGAAATGTAGATATTTTCAACAGGTTATGGGTCCAGAACTCCAGAGCGCCAAAACGCCGCAGTAAATTTCGGACAGTATAAGTGGAAATGGAGTAATGAGAATTAACGTAGGACAAAGCAAGTTGTGACATTATTGACGGTAAAAATGGCGACCTCGTGGACCGGTGAAGAAACACTGAATAGGAATGTCGCCAAGCTTACAGTGGAGAACTATTTTTCGTGGGCATTAAAGGTGAAACAAGAGCTGTTGTTGAAAGATGTATGGGAATCAGTAATAGGGTATGAGGATACGCCAGGTTGTCAACTGCCTCAGACAGAAACGAGACGACGAGCGCGAAACAATGTGATCGCGTTAGCGGTTATTTTCAAATATGTTGGAGAAGATTTTGAAAGTGACATTGCAGATATTGAATCAGCGAAAAGGGCATGGGAAAAACTGGTCGAGTTGTGCAATGACGGAGGGCTAGTGAATGGTGCTATGACCTTGAAACAGTTAACTCATTTTGTGAAGCCGAAGGACATGAGTGTTCAAGAATACTTCGCAAAAATAAATCAACTGTGGAGGAGAACTAGTAAAGCCGGATACGAATTCACAGATCAACAAGTTGCAGGAATGATCATCGGAAATCGTACAGAGGAATCTGCAGCTTGTATACCTTCCTTGGAAGCTGATTTGGCGAAACTGACCATCTCGAAGGTGAAGGCCAGATTACTCACGGAGGAAAGCAGAAGGAAACTTCAGCAAAATGGAGGAAAGGCTTATGACACTGGAAAACGTGAGGAGGATGAAGCTCAAGCCATGGTTGTTCAACAGAAGCGAGATATCAAGAAAGAAGACGTGGGACGAGGAAAATATAGTTGCTACAATTGAGGTAAACAGGGACATGTATCTAAATATTGTCGCAGTACCCAAAAGTGCTTCAATTGTGGTAAGTCAGGACATTATTCAAAAGTATGTCCAACAATGAAGAGTGACGAACCATCGCAGGAGAGTAAATCAGTGAATGCGAGTGGAAAACTGGTAAGCTCAGAAATTATACATGTAGTAGATAAGGCGATGAGCATGGTCGTTTCTGTGGGAGCTGAGAAAATTAAAGATTGGTTGTTCGATTCAGGTGCGTCCCATCATATGTGTCCAACAAAGGAGATGTTTACAGACATGTTAACAAATGTAACCGGGAATGTAGAAATAGGAGATAACAGTAAGCTGGATATTAAAGGTATAGGTAAGGTAAAAGTAAAAATGTCCACAGGATGGACAATTACATTTACAGACGTGTTGTATGTACCAAACTTAGGTGCAAATTTAATATCAGTTGGTAAGTTAACCAGCAAAGGTTTCAAAGTAGGATTTGCAGGTGAGAAAGCAGTGGTTGTAAATAAGAATGGAGATGAAACATTGTTTGTTGCAAACAGGAGGAATGATGTGTATGTAGTAAAAATAGAGGGGAGAAATGATATTGTAGCTGTGAGTGACTGTGATCAAATGATAGATCAAGAATGTAATAACAATGTAGTATTTAAAAGTGTTGGGCAGGTTAGGTTGTGGCATGAGAGATACGGACATGCACATTCTGAAGCCTTGTTTAAATTGCCTATGTTAGAATTGAAAAGGAGTAATGACATTAATACTTGTTCTGTATGCATTCAGGGAAAACTAACTAACAAGGGAGTACCTAAGTCTTGTGAGCGTAAGGCAGAAAAACCACGTGATGATGTGCACACTGATGTAATTGGAAAAATTAGTCCACCATCACTTGGGAAAGCTCAATATGTTGTAACCATGATTGATGAATACTCCAGATTTAATGTGGCTGTATGTATGAAAAATAAGGATGAAGTATTAGAGGTGTTTAATAGGTATCAGGCAAATGCAGAAAAGTTACATGGTGTAGGAATTAAGGTGGTGCAATCTGACAATGGTACAGAATATACATGGAGCGGGTTTGAAGCACAATCGCAAAAATGTGGTATTACTCATAGGTCAGTACCGTACACTCCACAACAAAATGGATTAGCAGAGAGGCAGAATATAACGATGTTTGATACTGTTAGATGTCTATTGATCTAGTCAGGGTTACCAAAGGAATTCTGGGGAGAAGCGGTAATGACAGCAGTGTACTTGAGAAATAGGTGCCCATCCTCAGCAATAAATTTTCAGATACCGTATGAACTGTGGTTCAATAGGAAGTTGGATCAGGAAGAAATAGGCAGATTGAAAGTATTTGGATGTCAGGCATGGGCTGTGAGGGCAGACAGCAGGAAGTTAGATCCCAGAGCAGAGCCACGCGTTATGATAGGGTACGAGGCAGGTACTAAAGATGGATATAGGTTATGGAGTCTTGAAAGGGAAAGAGTAATAGTGAGGAGAAGTGTCGTATTTGAGGAGCAGATATTTCCCTCTAAGGTGAAAAGTCCTGGAATTGATATCAAGGAAAAGATAAATGTACCAAAGGCAGAGGGTAGTGAAACATACTTTGACATACTGTGCACTGAAGATCCAGAGATAAAATTAGGGACTGAGTTAGACACAGAGGACGGAGAGGAAACATTGGCTGTTGAGCCAACGACCGGAGAGGAACAACTAGAGGTTGAGTCTATAGCAATACAAGAGCCAGGTAATAGTCTGAGAAGGTCAATAAGACAGAGGAAAGGTAAGACTTGTGCAGATTGTAAGGCAGTGATGGAAGTTAGGCATGCAAATATAGTAGAACCTAGAACAGTTGAGGAGGCTATGTCAAGCCAAGAGTCTGGTAACTTAACTGGATGGAGGCCATGAAAGTGGAGATCAATGAGATGAGAAAGAAGGATGTTTGGGAAATTGTAAAAAGACCAGAAAATGTCAAGATAATTAGTTCTAAGTGGGTGTTGTCATTGAAATATGACAGTGAGGGTAACATTCAGAAATATAAAGCCAGGTTGGTAGCCCAAGGTTTTAAGAGACAGATGAACCTTAGTTTTGATGAAACATTTAGTCCTGTTATAAAGAGGAAAACAATGAGACTGTTAATAGGTATTGCAGTACGTAGAGGCTGGACTGTAGAACATCTAGATGTAACTAGTGCTTACTTAAATAGTGAAATCAGTTGTACTGTATGCATGGAGCAACCAGAATTGTTTGTAGAAAAGGATGTCCAAAACTATGTATGTAAATTGAAGAAAAGCATCTATGGACTACCTAATTCCAGTAAAGACTGGAATGTTTGTGTTGATGCTATAATTAGAAGACTAGATTTTAAGAGATGTATCAAAGAACCATGTGTGTATGTAAAGGAGTGTTGTATTATTGGCTTGTATGTTGATGACATTATTGCAATAGGTGACAAAGAGGTTGTTAAGTTGGTTAAAATAAGGTTGGCAGATGAGTTAGAGATTAAAGATCTAGGGAAAGCAACAAACTTATTGTCAATAAAAATAGAACAGACAAAAGAAGGGGTTATGTTGAGTCAAAGTTTATACATTGACAAATCACTTGCTGATTTTTCCATGAGTGACTGTAAACTGAGTAAGACTGTTTTACCAAGTGGGTATTCAGCAGCTGAAAATGATGAGCAGGAATTTGATTGTACCATTTATCGCAGTGCAGTAGGAAGTTTGCTATATTTGTCAAATAATACTAGACCTGACATTGCATTTGTAGTAAGTAAAGTTAGTCAAAATTGTCAAAAACCTAAGATTAAAGATTGGAAAGAAGTGAAGCATATCATGAGATATCTATGTGGTACTAGAGATTTAAAGTTGTGTTTCAAAAATTGTTAGAGTCAGTACAAGTGTTCGGTGATGCAGATTGGGCAGGAGATACTAAGTCTAGAAGATCAGTGAGTGGTTATGTAACCACTGTGGCAGGGGGAGCAGTATCATCGTATAGTAAGAAACAGAGTTGTATTGCTAGATCTACCATGGATGATGAATACATGGCAATGGCAGAGGTATCTCGAGAAGTAACTTGGATGAAAGATTTGCTATCAGAGCTAGGGCTGGAAAGCTTTATGTATATACCTTGTAAAGTTTTTGCTGACAATGCAGCAGCAATCAAATTGAGTAAAAATGATTTTGTGAGTGATAGGTCAAAACATATTGACATCATGTACCATGTATGTAGAGAACTAGTAGAAAAGGGGTTAATTGAGTTTGTATATGTAGCATCAGAGAGAAATGCTGCAGACTTGTTTACAAAGAATTTATCAAGCAACAAGCTTAAGAGTTTGTATAAGCTTATAGGTTTGCGATGAGAGGACAATTGATTGAGGTGTTGTATTTTATTTTTTTGAGAAAAGGGGGGAGTGTTGGAATGTTGAAGTTTTCTCATAAAAATTAAAATGTCATGTATCATATCTTGTACATATTTTAGGAATACAACATTGAGGTTATGTGTTGGTAATTCATATTAATTTAGTCAAGTGGTTTATCTTTATTTGTTTTATTCTTTGGACGTTTTTGAATTGCTATGTGTGTGTGTGTGTGTGTGTGTAAGTCAGTTGTAGTCAACAGCTCGTAATAAATGGATGTGTCATGAAGCTGGTGTTTCAAAGGTATAAGTTTTTGTCCTAAACGTGGTGTAAGCGAGCAGAAATGAAGATATTTTCAACACAGCCCAATAGTGTTTCATCCTTTCTGAACGTATTTTTTTTCTGCTTCTGGAATCACTCTTCCTATTCTCTGCTTGTTGATTTTTGTCTGTAGTCTAGTGTGATCTTTCAATATTTTGAGTGTATTGGTTTTTTATTTTAAATCTTCTATTGTAATATGCAACTCTCTCATGTCTTTTTTAAGTTCTGTGATCCATCTAGTATTATTCTTACTCTTACTCTTCCATAATTTTTCTATTATTTTTCTACTGTCTATTTTCTGGTGACTGTATTAGATGGCCAAAGAATGATATTCGTTTCTTTTTCATTGTGCTAGTCACAGGTTCTATTTCTTTATAAACTGCCTCATTGGAAGCTAGTCTCCAGACTCCGTTTACTTGATAATTTTTATTTAAACAGGTTCTCACTGTTCTCCTTTCTAACTTGAATACTCCATCTATTGTAACTGTGTTTGTTGTTTTGAACAATGTTTCACTTGCATATGTAATTTGTGGCTGGGTGACTGTTTTGTAGTGTTTCAATTCGGTTTTTATTGAGAGACCCTTTTTATTATATGTATTCTTGGTAACATGCTGTGCTGTAACCAGTTTATCTATTCTATTTTGCCATGCTGGTTTTTCGTTCAGGTTATGCACCTGTAATTAATATTATATATGTTGTGTGTAATCCACTACAGTATTGTGCAACACATTGTAATATCCAGAATAATACTAGATAAGTAACTCTGTATTAAGCACTCTAGAATTTACTAGAAGATATGCTGTGACATATCCTTCTAGAAGCCTTCCCAGGTGACATATTTAAGGAAGCGGTCTTGATGGTGGAGTAGAGTTATTGTTTCGTTCAAGTTGGTTTCATGAGCACGTGTTGCATTTAGGCCGTCATGCTAATGTAAACAGTCAGTGGTCATCTGTTTCAAGGTTGCAGTCTCCATGTGCTTAGTGATAGGCAGTTGTTAAAAATGGTGGTTGTTGATGTGTGCGTTTTTGTTTGTGACGGCAGTTGGTTAGGTTATGTGCATGTTTGATGTGTAACTTGTAAATGACTAATTGTAAATAAAAATACGTGTACGCAAGTTGATAGCATTCTGTGTCCGTCTTTGTGAATACATCAGGTGTCAGGCAGGGCTGCTCTCTCTCACCATACCTCTTTTGTGATTCCAGTATAAATGATATTATAAATTTTCCAGCTAACGTATTCTTGTTGTCAGTGTTTTGCCCCAGTATGCAACTTTGACACATCAGTTGGTAACTAGCACACCTACCAAGACACGTGGTTGCGCATACGTCGGAGGCTACTGCGTAGGATACTTATTTAAATGTAGTGATATCTCAACAAGGAAAGCTAAATCTTTAATCTCTTCTTTACTTTCTAATTCAATAACTTGCTTTCTCTGAAAACAAAAATCACATGGATGTTATCAAAAAAAGCATCAGTTAATGCCTTTGCATCGCATAGACTTTACTTTGGCTATACTTGAACTGCCGCAATTGTTGTTTCACCGGTGGATTTCATTACCTAAAATATAATTTTTTCACAAAACCTTTACACACAAAGAACATATTTCAAGTTTCAAACTATAATAAACCAATAAATATTCCAATAACACATGTTCAAGTGAAGTCATCCCTTGTCGTAAGTTTTATAACGTAACTTTCTTGAAAATTACATATTATAAATAATGTATTTATTCTTATGGCCCCACGGTGTAGGGGTAGCGTGCCTGCCTCTTACCCAGAGGCCCCGGGTTGGATTCCTGGCCACGTCAGGGATTTTTACCTGGATCTGAAGACTGGTTCAAGGTCAACTCAGCCTACGTGATTATAATTGAGGGGTTATCTGATGGTGAGATGGCGGCCCCGGTCAAGAAAGCCAAGAATAACGGCTGAGAGAATTTGCCATGCTAACCACACGACACCTCATAATCTACAGGCCTTCGGGCTGAACAGCGGTCGCTTGGTAGACCAAGGCGCTTCGGGGCTGTTGCGCCGTGGTGTTTGGGGATTTATTTTTATAATATAATGTTTTCTTAATGTCAAGTCATTCAGCTAACAGTATAGCAATAATAAATCATGAAAAGTATCAAAGGCAGTCCTGACAATGCAATAAATTTTAAGGAACAACAATTATGGTATTCAGCTGTATTGAGAACAAAACTAGTTTACTTTATGTATTTGTTTATTTTTACATAATTGTTAGTTTTCAACTAACTTCCTGATAGCACTATAATCTCATCATCTGGAACAATTACAGTGTGATTTACATTTATTTCTTTTCTTAGTAATATGAAGATGATGATAAAAAAAGAAATAATAATTAACATACTTCCAGCCATAAAGATAACAAACTCGCGGGTCCATGGTGTCCCCTTATATTCTCCGCTGCAACAAATTTTTCAAATGGTTACATTACTAAAACATGAAGAATCTCATTCTATTTTTATTATATCTAAAATAACAATAATATGTATGAACGAAGTGTATTAAATGGCAAACTAATATTATACATAGCTGATAATGTTGAATCTTGGATATTATCTAAGGTAAACATAAAAATGAAAGGAACTATAAGAAGCATAACCAAATTAGATCACAAAATGGAACCACTGGGAAGCTTGGGTTTTGGTTCTAATGTGAAAGGAAGAATGCAAGTTGTTGCTGTTGATTTTTTGAGTCATCTGTAGATAGACTGGTTAATATTAATGATGCAGCTTACTGCACCTAGGTGTAGTGTTGGAAAAATCTAACCTGGAATCCACATATAGAAAGGAACATAACCCGGGCCAAGAAGCTGTTTGCATGTAAAAGAGCCTTTTTAATGTCAAAAACTTATTTTGGTCCGTATTGAATCCAGATTTACGTTAAGGAGTGAGGGTAATTATTTCCACCTACTCAATACTACAACAGTGTGGACTCCTTAATGTAAAAGAGCCGTTGGGAAGACTTGGTGCCTAAGACCATCAATGGTAATGTGGATATACACAATGATTATTTGACCGTTGATGTCCTATGCTGCAATCATCTGGTGGCAGAAAGTAAATCAAGGAAAAGTCAGCAGTAGATTGGATAGCCTACAGAGAATGGCATGCATAGCCATAACTGATTCTATGAGAACTACGCCGACAGAAGTCTTGAATACTTTACTAGACCTCCCATCATAAAAGAACAGGCTAGAATGAGTTCATATAGATTGGCACAATCAGAGTGCTGGAATGCACAAAGGCCCAATCTAAAATTAACAGAGTAATAACAGAGGAAGTTCTACACATGCCTTCTGATCATATGATACACAACTTTGAAAAATGGTTTGAGACCCAGATAATAAAAAAAGAAGACTGGGATATCAACAAATGGAATACTGAAAAAGAAGATATAGTGTGGTGGACTGATGGCTTAAAGACTGTGGATGGCACATGAGGAGGGATCAACGGGGGAAGACCTGAGAGATCAATCCAGATGAGCCTGGGCAAACACACTACAGTCTTTCAAGCTGAAGTGATAACTATCACAACATGTCTTGAAGAAAATCTGAAAATGAACTATAGGAATAAGAACATTTTCATTTTTACGGACAGCCAAGCGGTCATTAAGGCACTAGAAGCAGTACGGATAATATCCAGAATTGTCTGGTATTGCCACTCAATTCTCCTGAAGCTCTCAAAGTACAAGATTGTCAAAATAATATGGGTACAAGGGCATGCAGGTACAGAAGGAAATGAAAAGGCAGATAAACTGGCCAGGAAAGGTACAGAAACATATTTTGTAGGCCCAGAACCTGTATGCGGGATTTCCTATGGACAAGTCCGGCACTACATAGGAAAAAGGGTACAAAAGAAACAAATGGAGAACTGGAAAAATACTCCAGGATGTAGGCTTGCAAAGGAGCTGATAAGAGGACCAAACAAGAAGCATACTAAAGAACTGTTGAAACTCAGCAGAGAAAATATAAGCTGGATAGTAGGACTAATGACAGGACACTGCCATCTGGAAAAATCATCTACATAGGATTGGAGTAATAAGAGACAATGTATGTAGGAAATGCAATGAAACAGTGGAAACAGCTGAACACATACTTTTCGAATGTGAGGCGCTGGATAGAATCAGGCTCTCCACTCTAGGACTACCAGGTGAAGAGAGAGAAAAAATCCATGAAGATCCAATAAGAACAACCTGCAGCTTTGTGAAGGGAGCAGGTATATCTAGGTGGGAATGAAGGAAAAACATGGTAGCAAAAAGTCTTAAGAGGTTGACGCTAATTAGGAACTAATATTTAGAGGCTCCATGAAGAAAAGAAGAAGAAGAAAGAAGAATGATGCAGCTTCAGCTACCATATGCAGGCATTTTAATTTGATGCCATTTAAGTTGGCTGTGTGTCAGTTTTGATGTTCCATTTTACTGTACCACTTGCCAGAGAAACCTGATATCTGATGGGCGATCTGTGATCAAGTTTTAATTAATTTTGTCAGGTAAGCACCTTTTGGGCTGAAGTACAGTTGGGGACTTGGGTGCCCTAGGACTGTTATGATAACTGTGTGAAGATCTTACAAGAACTCTGAAAAGTGACGGCTGATGGGGTCTGGTGAAGCCATATTGGGCATTGGTAGTAAGTGGTGGAAGATATCATGCTTTCAAGATTAACATGACCCTTTGAATGAAGAACTCAAGAGTATGGCAGCAGTTACGTGCGAATGATGCCTTACCGTCTGAAGCTATACCATCTGCTAAAACATGACCTTTTAGCAGGATAGAAACTTTTAATATTCTAAAACTCACAAACAGGTTGTGTGGTTACTGGTGGTGGTGGTGGTGGTGGTGGTGGTGGTGGTGGTGGTGGTGGTGGTGGTGGTGGTGGTGGTGGTGGTGATGGTGATGGTTGGTGGTCATTATTGTTTTAAGATGAAGTCATCATCATCATTTCCCGTTATCTAGCTGTAGCCAGAGAGAGGCAAATTTGGTTTCTCTCCACTTTCTTCGGTCTTTCCACCACTCCTCCTCCAACACTGTGTCCCAGTCCAGGTTTCTTTCTATAATACTGCATTGGATTACGTCCATCCATCTCAATCGTGGTCGTCCACAGCCTCTCCTTCCTTGCATTTGCATTTAAATCACCATTTTTGGCATTCTTTCGTCACCCATTCGCTTTATGTGCCCATACCATCTTAGTCGGCTCTTCTCTATTCTATCATTCATTTTTTCCACTCCAATTTCTTCCCAGATTTTCTCATTCCTTATTTTGTCTCTTCTGTATCGTACTCCTCAAGAACTTAATTTCGACTGCCTGTATTCGACTCTCATCCTTCTTTGTCATTGTCCAAGTTTCTCCTCCATAAGTTGTTATAGGAATGTAATACATCTTGTACATAGTTTCCTTTGCTTCCATTGGCACATCTTTGCCCCATAACATGTTTCTGACACTATGATAGAAACAGCTTCCAGCTTGAATCCTCTTACTAATCTCAGCATCTAGTTGAGCATTCTCCATTAATTCACTCCCCAGGTATTTGAACGCTTCCACTACTTGATGATGATGCTTGTTGTTTAAAGGGGCCTAACATCTAGGTCATCGGCCCCACCGCTACTTCCAGGGTCTTGTCTGCAAGTCTGATCTGACCTTTCCCTTCTTTCTCCCCTCTAGTCATAACAAGAGTTTACTCTTTTCTACACTTATTTTCAATTCACATTCTTCGATCTTCCCACTCATCACATCCAACTGTTCTTGAACCTTCATGTCGTCTTCTTCCCAAATCACAGTATCATCTGCAAATAACATGATGTTCATTTCTCTTCCTCCATATGTTGCTTTTGCTGTTCTCATGATGTCATTCATTACAAGTGTAAACAGGATTGGCGATAGAACAACTCCCTGTCTCAGCCCACTGGTTATTTTGAACCAACTTGTCCTGCCAACTTGTGTTTACACACAACTACAACATTCCTTGTACATTGCCATGATCATTTTTATTAATCGCTGTCCAATTCCTTTTTTTTGCACCAGACTGTCCCAAACTTTCGTCCTGGGGACACTGTCATATGCCTCTTCAATGTCAATGAATATAATCACCATATCATTACCGTACTCCCATTGCTTTTCCATTAGTTGTCTCATAATGAAAATTGGCTCTATTGTTGACCTTCCACTTCTGAAACCAAACTGATTTTCCTGTATCTGACTTTCAACCCTCAACCTAATCCTACTTTCCAGTATCTTTCCATTATCTTAGCAACATGGGATATTAGAGTAATTCCCCTGTAGTTCTTCAATTCTTTCTTATTATCTTTCTTGAAAATTGGGATGATTGTTCCTTTTTGCCAATCCTCAGGGACCTCCTTATTCTCCCAGACAATCCTGAGAACTCGATATGTCCACTTCCGGCCTACAGCTCCTACTGCCTTTATCATCTCCACTGAAATTTCATATATTCCAGCAGTTTTTCCATCTTCATCTTTCTTACTGCCATTTCAATTTCATTCATTGTAATTTCTTTATCCATTTCGTCAACTAATTGCCTTTCCTGGTCGTCCATTCAATGACTGTCGTCAGTTCTTATGTTGAGCGACTTCTGAAAATACTCTCTCCATCTATTTCTTATTTCTTCTGGCTTTGTTGATGTTATGCTGGCTTCATCCTTCACAAATCTGGTGTTTACTTGATCTTTTTGTTTCTTAAGATATCATACAATAATTTCTTGCTATCCTGCATATCATTTCTCAATTTCTATGTGAATGAGGCCCAGCTTTTCCTCTTTCCTTCCTCCACTACTTTCTTGGTCAAATTCTTTGCCTCCACATATTTTCTTCTACTTTCTTCGGTCTCAGATGCTTTCCATGCCATTTTTCTTTTCTTCCACTTTAATCTTTACCCTATCATTCCAACAGTGTGTCTCTTTGTCTTTCACATTTCCTGATGTTCTACCACATACATTTTCTACATATCCAACCAGTGCTTCCTTAAATCTTTTCCATTTATCTTCAACATTCCCCATCTCCGTCCTGGGTACCAGGGGTATTATTTCCTTTTGAAGTTCTTCTTGTATGCTCTTCTCCTTCAACTTCCATACTGTACTTTAATATTTTTTGCTCTTCTTAATGGGGGATTTTTAATCTTTCCCACTTTCAATTTTCCTATCACAACTCTATGATCTCCACCAAAGGCTTCTTCAGGCATTGCTGTAACATCTGACAGGTTCTTCCGGTGTTCTTTCTCTATGATTTTATAATCAAGTAGAAAGTATTATTGGGAAACTATCCTCTATTAATATTAATCAGAGGGAAAAATGGAAGGCGTTCGACATTTTGAAAAATGAAGGTATCTGCCAAAGAGGAACAAGAGCCATGAAGGGTGTGGAAATGAAAGACTTCCTAGGTCTTGGAAGCCTAATATCATCTTTGTCAGAAAAGAACAAGAGTTGACCATGGGAGGTCAGATAAGATAGATGTAAGTGGAAGCAATGCCAGGGTTCAGCTAGGGGAACCATGGTTGCCAACTCACACTCCCAAGTAGAGAGCAACTAGTTTCCCTCCTTCATTCCTTTTCGCATACCCATATGGGTCCGGTTACTTCTTCCTTTCCTTGTCTTTCATTTCCCAACTGTGCATTTAAGTCTCCCATTATAATCACTTCCACATCAGTTATCTCCTTTTCTAGTTTCTCCAGGAATTTTTCAATATCCTCCTCTTTGTTCCCTGTCTGTGATGCATACACCTGTATGAAGTCCTTCACTTTGTTCCTCATTCTCAATCCAATTCCCATTATCCTGTCGCTGATGTACTCTTACCATATCCACATACTCTTCCAGCTGTTTTGAAATGATCACGCCTACTCCATCTTTCACCTCTGTGGCACCACTCCAGTATAGTATACTGCATTTCTCTCCTTTCCTTCGACCCATTAGTAGCATATCCGTTATCTCCAAAGGTTTTGAACCAAACATCCATGCTGAAATGTCAGAATTTCTTCTCGTGCATAATCTGTTAGGCTCTCTGCAATCAGATTTTAGATCCAGTCATAGTACTTTTACAGTCCTTCCTAAAGTCGCAGAAGATATCGGAATTGCTATGGATAAGAGGAAGGTAACTCTAATGTCTCTGATCGATTTCATTTAAGCATTTGACAGTATAAATCATGATACTCAGAAACCTCAACATGGCCAATTACACAGTGCAGTGGTTCAGTTCTTACATAAGAAATAGTTATCAGAGAGTAATTTTGGGCAGTAGTGCATCTTCCTGGAGTGAAGTCACTTCTGGAGTTCCTGAAGGTTCTGTGCTGGCCCCATGATTTTTTTCAATCTTTATCTATGACATTTCTAAATCGCTAACAGCCTCTAGTTACCATATTTATGCCAATGATTTGCAGTTTTACAAACACACTGACCCATGTAATATCTTTGAAACCATACTAAAATTCAACGTCAAGAATTTCATTGTTTGGTCTATATTGAATAGAGATTCGCAAAGCAAAAAATTTCAATAAAAATTATGTAGGAGTTTTTAAATCACCACATTATTATTTATTACATGGGACCGGTTTCAGCATAATGAATGCCATTATGAGCCAAATAGGGAACTTACAAGGACATATATAGTGAACATAATCATGCTAGACCCTATAATTAAAATATACTAAGTAGCTTAGAGTAAATATCAATATTATAAAAAACACTATTTTTTACAAGTATAAAACTTGATAGTCATGACCACTGTAAACATCACTCCGTATCTTAACACACTTCCAATGCTAAACCTGCCAACTTCATGCCCAGTGTAAATTACATTATTTTCTAAGAATGTCTACACCTCAGTACCTAGCATCTAGGTTTACCAACCGCTCAGAGACCTGTCAACTCAACATGTGTTTCCACAACAGGAACATCCTTACCATCCCTGCAAACACCACCAAACAGTACTTCCACTCCTTCACAGTAGGTACTGCACAGGTCTGGAACTCCATACGAGATGAGATACGGAGCCTGACATCGGTCTTGTAATTCACAAACCAGTATAAGAAATATTTACTTTCCATTCACCTGTGACTATTATTATTGTTAAATTGTGATTGAGACTATCATTTTTATTGTTGTTATTACTATTAACATCATCAAATTTGTGTACCTGTTGTGTGTCAGTTCTTAAAATTATTTCCTAGTCACTTTAATTGTATCAGTTTCATGTTGTTGTTAAACTTGGCTTAGCGTAAAAGTAGACATAATAGCAAAACAAGGCAAATAAATAAAATAAATGTTAGCTTTTGATCGTCTCAGGCAAAGATCCATTAATCAGATAATATCACCCCAATTATTATTAACGACAATTGGTTGTTTTTTTAAATCTCACTCTACCCTCTGTAAGAGCTGCATTTTATGCTTGGATTAATGGTAGTTCAAATAATAGAACCTCTGTTAACATCCATTATTTCTTTCATCCATTGAGGCATAGGGACTACCAGTCTCTGGAAACTCCATTGTATCAGTTATGAAATCCCAGAGATGATCTATTGTTTGTGATACTGACTGCCACCAATTTAAACACGTGCAACACTTCACCTAGCTCCAACAAGTTCTGGTAGTCAAGCTGGCCAATCGATAAGTTTGATATGTGCCTGTTCAGCAAACCAAAATTAACAATATGACTGTTGTGAATTGGGAAGAGGTCCTGCTAAAACTGTTCACATTATCAGGATGGCACATTACTACATTCATAGTAAGATGACCATCAATGCACAGAGTTGCTAGCAGCATACAAAACATACTTTCAGTTGTGTCAGACTGCAAGTGGTCTGTAAACTAGTACCAGGTCATTACGTGTACCAGACCTGAGTAGCCCAGATTCCTGCCAATAGAACAAGAATGACTGAGGCCACTGTAGCTCAATCAGGAGAGAATTCTACTCAAAATTGGAAGGTTGTGGGCTTGGTTCCCACCAGTGTCAAGTTGTCCATTTTTGTTCTGTACTTAACATCTCCCTGGTGTGCACTACAGTATATGTACTCAGCATGATCTAATAAGCTGAAAGTCTACTTCAAGAACAATGGTGTTTTAAATACTCAATTTGAATGGCTTGCAGCGGGCGAATAGTGCACACCCTACAGTTTTGCCAGAGCTGTAGTTCAGATTCCTGCCAACAGAAAAGAATGACCAATAACTCAATTGAATGAGGATTTGATGCAAAATTGGAAGATTGTAGGTTCGGTTTCTACCCATGATCAGTGAGAGATGGCTATAACCAGTGTCATGGACATAATTAATTTGGCACTCGCAACAGATTTTAGACTCTGCTGAAGCACACAAGCTTGTAGTGACCACATACTTCAGGAAGATGCCCACTCATCTCATCACCCCATCTCATAAAGCATACTTTTAACTTGCAGTAAATCAAAAGCAATTCCTTGGACTGATTACAGAGGTTCACTCTATATAAATCAAAAGTGAATTCCTTTGGTGTGGTAAACCATTTAGTATGACCATATTTGCATAGGGTGATGATTCCGTGTATGTTTTCCAGGAGTGGTTATACAGTACATATCATAGTCCTATGGAGATTGCTTTTGATTTAGTTAGAGTGAACCTTTGTGTTTAAGTGGAGTGATTTGTTCTTAATTTGCTGTTTGTGATGCAAGTTAAAAGTCTTTCATCATTTTGTAACCTCTAACAACAACTTATTGGTAAAATGTGGCTCATTAACATACATATTATCATCTTATTAAGCCCACCTGGTGGCCATGATTGTTGAGTTTTACAATATTAAAATTCTTCCACTGTTTTGATACTTTTTATTTGCCTTTTTAGCAAATTTTTATTTTTCAACAGCACATGTTTCGTTCCTACTTAGGAACATCCTCAGCTGTTATTAAAGCTTAGGTGAATTGCTAAGATTTTAAACACGTTAATTTGCAGGTACATTGATTCTCTTAAAAACTACTAAAATACCAATTAAATTAAATAATATTAAAACAATGTAGGGGTTAGTGTGTTAATGATATGAGAACGGATGATTACATAGTTGGTCAGCTTAAAAACTATGTCTATTCATTTGAATAGTTGTTAAATTTTTTTTCATTTTGTTACATTAAAATGTCTGTTTGCGGTTAAAAAGTTTTAAAAATGTTTGACTTGATGACACTGTTCAAATTGTTGAATGTTTTTTCTTCCGTTCCTTCCAGGTAAGTTGTTACATATTATGAGTTTGCTTAAAGTGCCTTTGATTGAGTCTAATGTGGAACTTTGAAGCTGATTGCTGATCAATTTTTGGGAAGGGAGCTTCGTCTCAATTTCTGAAATGAAATAAAATAAGGAAATGGGAATTTGTTAGAAAACATGTGTCTTTACGTAATAACTAAATGTATGAAAAAGTTCTTTACCTTGCTATTGTTAGGCTCCAATTCTACTGTGACCCTAGAGGGACGTTTGATGCTGCTTTACGTCTAGTATAGTAATGGCGTGTGTGTTCCGTTGTATGCTCCTCCTTTCGGGGAGGCAAGGCTGCGGAGAGGGGAGGGGGCGTGTCGGTTACTGTCACGGCTTCAACTTTAGAAGGGGTGGGGAGAGGGGATGTACAAAATGGCAGAGGCTCAGTCTTATTTATCCTTTTACTATTTGTATTGTGTCTTTTGCCTAAAATTTCTTGATAATGTCCCTTCAAATATAGGGTTTCTATTGTCAATAGTTTCATTCAGGTTATTGTCCTGATTGCCTTTTTGTTCTAAATAAATATATAGATTTTCTAATGTATTAAGGAGAGCTCCTTTGTTTATTTTATGCAATATAGTTAAATCCAGCTCTATGGTTGTGAATTGATGTGCGGTTGAACTCATGTGTTGGCCCATCTCGGAATTTTTTTGTCTTTCAGCATTGACATGCTCTTGGTATCTTACAGTAAAACTGCGCCCTATTTGTCCGACATAATTTTCTCACACTGATGACACTTCAGTTTGTAAACTCCTGATTCAGAATGTTTGTTTTTTCCTAGGGAATTAACACTATTGTAATTAAATAATTTATGCTTTGTGTTATTGCTGGTTGAATATGCGATCTTCTAATCATATTTTCTAAACAAATTGGTTACTGTATATAAGTTAGGGTTATTGAACGAGAACATGGCGTATTTGTCTTTCTTTTTTGTTTCGGGTGTTAGATTAGTTTGTAATTTCTGTTTGAATTTACCAATTATTTTGTTTATTATTTTTGGTTCAAAACCGTTGTATTGGGCTTGTTTGCGAATAAAGAGCAGTTCTTTTTCTCTTTCTGTGTGTGTAAGGGGTATATTAAACGCTCTATATATGTAACTGTAATAAGCTGACCTTTTTTGCGATTCCGGGTGCAATGAGTAGTTCTTTATTGTAACGGGAGTAAAAGTGGGTTTTCTGTGTATCTTTTTCCGTGTTATATTTATGTCTAAAAATTTATGGAGCTTTCTTTTTCTACTGTAAACTTTATTCTGGAATCAAGTGTATTTAATTTATTCAGGATATCGTCACTGTTATTCTCTCTTCGATCTATTACGGCAAAAGTGTCGTCTACAAAGCGTATCCATAAATTGAGACCTTCTATTTGTCCTATTATTTTGGTATGTTCGAGGTGATCAAGATAAATATTGGCTAAAATGCCCGAAGCGGGAGCACCCATTGGGAGGCCTTCTTGTCTATATATTTTCTTATTGTAAGTGAAGTAATTGTGTTTCGTAACGAATTTGATTATATTGGTGAAATCTTGTACTGGTATGCCGAGTTGTTTATGTTCTATAAAATTCTTCCTGATAATTTTTATTGTTTCGTCCACTGGAATATTTGTATACATGTCCTTGATATCAAAGGAACATATTACTTGATGTGGTGTTAATTTAAAGATTTTGAGTACCTTACTTTGCAAAAATCTACTGAAATTTTTATTGGTGTCTTGTTGTAAAAAACATAACGTTATCAGGAATAATCTTATAGAACATAAACAACTCGGCATACCAGAAGTAGAAGATTTCATTAATATAATCAAATTCGTTACGAAACACAATTACTTCACTTACAATAAGAAAATATATAGACAAGAAGGCGTTCCAATGGGTGCTCCCGCTTCGGGCATTTTAGCCAATATTTATCTTGATCACCTCGAACATACCAAAATAATAGGACAAATAGAAGGTCTCAATTTATGGATACGCTTTGTAGACGACACTTTTGCCGTAATAGATCGAAGAGAGAATAACAGTGACGATATCCTCAATAAATTAAATTCACTTGATTCCAGAATAAAGTTTACAGTAGAAAAAGAAAGCTCCATAAATTTTTAGACATAAATATAACACGGAAAAAGATACACAGAAAACCCACTTTTACTCCCGTTACAATAAAGAACTACTCATTGCACCCGGAATCGCAAAAATGGTCAGCTTATTACAGTTACATATATAGAGCGTTTAATATACCCCTTACACACACAGAAAGAGAAAAAGAACTGTTCTTTATTCGCAAATAAGCCCAATACAACGGTTTTGAACCAAAAATAATAAACAAAATAATTGGTAAATTCAAACAGAAATTACAAACTAATCTAACACCCGAAACAAAAAAGAAAGACAAATACGCCATGTTCACGTTCAATAACCCTAACTTATACACAGTAACCAATTTGTTTAGAAAATATGATTAGAAGATAGCATATTCAACCAGCAATAACACAAAGCATAAATTATTTAATTACAATAGTGTTAATTCCCTAGGAAAAAACAAACATTCTGAATCAGGAGTTTACAAACTGAAGTGTCATCAATGTGAAAAAAATTATGTCGGACAAACAGGGCGCAGTTTTACTGTAAGATACCAAGAGCATGTCAATGCTGAAAGACATAAAAAAAATTCCGCGATGGGCCAACACAAGAGTTCAACCGGACATCAATTCACAACCATAGAGCAGGATTTAACTATACTGCATAAAATAAACAAAGGAGCTCTCCTTAATACATTAGAAAATCTATATATTTATTTAGAACAAAAAACAATCAGGACAATAACCTGAATGAAACTATTGACAATAGAAACCCTATATTTGAAGGGACATTATCAAGAAATTTTAGGCAAAAGACAATACAAATAGTAAAAGGATAAATAAGACCGAGCCTCCGCCATTTTGTACATCCCCTCTCCCCACCCCTTCTAAAGTTGAAGCCGTGACAGTAACCGACACGCCCCCTCCCCTCTCCGCAGCCTTGCCTCCCCGAAAGGAGGAGCATACAACGTAACACACACGCCATTACTATACTAGACGTAAAGCAGCATCAAACGTCCCTCCAGGGTCACAGTAGAATTGGAATCTAACAATAGCAAGGTAAAGAACTTTTTTATACATTTAGTTATTACGTAAAGACACATGTTTTCAAACAAATTCCCATTTCCTTATTTTATTTCATTTCAGAAATTAGGACGAAGCTCCCTTCCCAAAAATTGATCAGCAATCAGCTTCAAAGTTCCACATTAGACTCAATCAAAGGCACTTTAAGCAAACTCATAATATGTAACAACTTACCTGGAAGGAACGGAAGAAAAAACATTCAACAATTTGAAATGTGTCATCAAGTCAAACATTTTTAAATCTTTTTAACCGCAAACAAACAGACATTTTAATGTAACAAAATGAAAAAAATTTAACAACTATTCAAATGAATAGACATAGTTTTTGAGCTGACCAACTATGTAATCATCCGTTCTCATATCATTAACACACTAACCCCTACATTGTTTTTAATATCATTTAATTTAATTGGTACTTTAGTAGTTTTTAAGAGAATCAATGTACCTGCAAATTAACGTGTTTAAAATCTTAGCAATTCACCTAAGCTTTAATAACAGCTGAGGATGTTCCTAAGTAGGAACGAAACATGTACTGTTGACAAATAAAAATTTGCTAAAAAGGCAAATAAAAAAGTATCAAAACAGTGGAAGAATTTTAATATTGTAAAACTCAGTGATTAGATTTTGATACGGAAAATGAAGCTGATTACTTGCAAGGCCATGATTGTTACGAGGGGGATCAAATATAAATGGATTTTATGGTTTATGTAAATTCATTTATTGAAAAACACAAGGCAATTACAATTTATTTTTCCACATAGTTTACTGCTTTGGAAATGCATTTGCCCCAGCATATGGGAAGCTTCTTGATCCCCTCATCGTAAAAAGAACAGGGTCTTGTCATCAGCCAGTTGCGCACGAAGTCTTCCACACTCTCGTCATCTTCAAATCTGTCCCTCCTAGAGCTTCTTTAAGCAGTCCAAACAAATGGAAATCACAGGGCGATAAGTCGGGGCTGTAAGGAGGATGATCAAGTGTAATCCAGTGCATTTCCTATAGCTTGGAGACAGTTGTAGCTGCAGTATGGGGCCGCACATTGTTGTGGTGGAGGATGACCTGTCGAATCAGTTGGTCTCGTCTTTTGCGGCGATATGCAATCCTCGCCTTATCCAACAGCTCGCAGTAGTAAGCAACACTGATTGTGCTTTGCTGATGCCTGTCGATCGTCATCAATAATGTCTTCAACCACACAAACGTTTTCGTCTGTAATGCTGGTATGAAGACGGCGATCGTGTGGCTGATTTTCCACATGTTCTTGTCCTTCCTTGAACTTTTTATGCCAGACCAACACACGCATCCTTGACAATGTTTGATCTCCGAACTGTGCAGTCAATCTCTGGCAAAATTTCCGCCACTGTAACTCCTTCATGAG
This sequence comes from Anabrus simplex, assembly GCF_040414725.1. Taxonomy (NCBI): domain Eukaryota; kingdom Metazoa; phylum Arthropoda; class Insecta; order Orthoptera; family Tettigoniidae; genus Anabrus; species Anabrus simplex. Next base: position 882,643,172 of record NC_090265.1, on the reverse strand, counting down.
CAAGAAAGCTTATTATTATGCATTGCGCAGTGGAGGGATACACCTGTTGCTCCAGCATCTCGAGCGTTACTGACGAAACAGCGCGAAATATCTAACAGCACACTCTCCACACTCCTAACAGTCCCGCCTAAGCATAGCAGAAGTGCGGGGCCAGTCCTACAAACTGTTGATGTTCAGGAACAAAAGTCCCATTTTTATTTGATTGACCGTCGTAAGACATCGAGTCTTTATGATCTGTCGCTGTGTTTAGCTGGTTAGAGTCCTCTTGGTGGAACAAATTTTCTCCAGAAGAATGCTAGCCAGCAGGTTAGCAGAGGAGATAGTACACAATTTCTAATTGCTAGATCTCATGCCAAAAGACTGGATTCAGTTCAATCAATTCAATTCAATTCACTTCTCTGCATTATTCATATAGAGCGAGGGAATATGATGCTGTTGATGGTTATTTGTCTGTCAGGTGCAGCTTTTAAGCCTTGAGCAGGCAACTTGGTTTTATTTGATAGGAGTAGGCTATGTGCCAACACCGGGTTTTACCCTCTGCCATGAGGCGAAACAAACAGATCAACATTTTGGCTGAAGACCAACAAACATGCAGGATTTAAACAAACTATCCCTCCTAGCCAATGGCATTTAAACTTTATATTTGCACGGCAGTGTAAGTCCTTGATAGGTCAGTGTATGCAGAGTGGGTCTTGGCCCACAAGTGGCCACGGCTGGTCCGTGGTCCAACAGCTCTGCACTCCGACTGGCCAACCAAGCAGAGGAAGGGTGGCCAATGTCCTATTGTGGCTCTACGCCTCTACATTCGGGAGACGGGACGGGGCTGGACCTCATAGCTGTCCCCAACCGTCGACTGTCCTGAGAATGGTTGTCCGCCTCCCCCCTTCAGGGGAGGAATTTAAACATTTTAGGAGTAGTCGTCATTGATATATTTTCTGATCTAGATGAAGCATCCCTGGATGTTGGTGAGGAAATTTTTACTTGTGCCCACAGCGTATACTTCACTAATTTTGAATTTAACACACCCAATATACAGCATAAGTAATGGAAAGGAACGAACAGACAAGTGACAAATAAAGGTAGAAGAATGGGGACAAGAAGAGGGCCTATCTATTTGAAGATGGCTGTGTATGAAGATGTAAGGATTTCCTTTTGTGTTTTCATGTTTGTCCTCGTCTCCTTTTATATTGCTCCATCTTTCATTGCTGAAATAGTATTGTATTGTGCCGTTTCTATGTGGAACATGCGCCACAGCGCGAGTCAAAAACAACGAGCACGAGGTTCGGAAACATGGCGCCGGAACAGTCTAGGCGAGAACCGAAATACAAACGTTGATTACGCGAAGAAGTGATCGTAAAGAGAGAGACTTTGCTTTCATCTTTGAGCGGAAATACGTGTAAATACTTGTAAATAATGTTAGAATTAAGTTAAATATATAATGTACAAAATAAGACGAAACCAAAGATCATACATATAGGGTAATGGTATGTAATGTTAAACATCGATAGTTATTAATAAGGACGGTGGCGACATCTAGGTATCGATATATGTAAGTAGGTACTTAAGGTAAACTTCCGGATCTAGAGTATAATTGTTATTCCATGTCTAGTTTTAAAACAAAAAGGAGGATATTCAAAGCTGTTCTTTGTTCATTGTTGGTGTTGATGTAGGCCTAATGGTAATGTGAAATTGATTCACGAAAACTTGAGAAAAGTTGTGTTGTATGAGCATATTATCAGTGTACCGGTACATGAACCGAATGTGAAAAGAAGTTATTAGGTGGTTTGTACGCCGCAAATGAATGCAAACAGTGTGAAATAATAACGTAATACTCGCAATTATACAAGGCAAAGTCATTACAAAGAAGGCAGCGCGATCCATTATTGAAATTGTCGGTATCTTGAAAACATTTATGTGTAATTCGAAGTACATGCAGTACTGGTTTAATAGTTATTGTGTGTGTATTGAATAATCTCATGTTAGCTTTTTTCAGGTGTGATCTGCATGAGAGTAAAATAGCAATATCAGAAATATACATGGAAATATACACTCAGGAGAACATGGAGAACTAGATGAATACAAGCGGGTCCACCTGAGATGATGGTGTGGTTACGAAGAAGTATAACTTAGGCCTAGTGTTTCCATACCCAGGCCATCCAAGTCAGTAATTGCCCATTCTTTTCATTAATAATGTCTTTTTTGTGTGCATTTACTTTATGCAGCATTTATCTGCATTATATTTTATTTATCAGTATTCTTAATGTAGACAGTAGTGTATATACAGTTCATGTCCTGAAGTAGTTCGTCAAGACGTGAGCGACGTGATATTATGTTATTTGGCCTATAGAAATTCACATATACATTTGGCGATACGGTATTCGAAATGCTATGGTATCATGTGAGCGAACGATTAGTTATGTCATTAGGCGACTTCGGCATTGTTTATATTACGTTGTGGTATCGTGATTACTGAAAGGCACGAGCTTACGTATGCATATGTAACAGGCATTAGCATTGAATCAGCGTATTTATTGTGAAGTTAACACAGGTAACGCAGGTAAATGGACACGTGATTTAAATACAAGAACGCAGACAGCGAACGTTGTAAAATCCAGGGTACGTTGTTCTTCGAATGATAATCGCAGCAGGTTTACTATAATTACGAGAATGGTTATGAAGCAACGGCATATCGAGGAGGAATATGTCCTGCAGGTAAGTGATACAAATGTAGTGAAGTTACAAGTGATGATACTAAGGTGAGTCGACGTGAAATAGATAATAGTAATAATAATAATAATAATAATAATAATAATAATAATAATAATAATAATAATAATAATGTGAGTGCCAAGTGTATTAAGTGCCTGCGATCGTGATAGTTATTGTGTTGATGAATAATCTAGTGTGGGGGTAAAAATGAAATGGCGTATGGCTTTTAGTGCCGGGAGTGTCCGAAGACAAGTTCGGTTCGCCAGATGCAGGTCTTTCTATTCGACACCCGTAGGTGACCTGCGCGTCGTGATGAGGATGAAATGATGATGAAGACAGCACATACACCCAGCCCCGGTGCCATTGGAATTAACCAATTAAGGTTAAAATCCACGACCCGGCCGGGAATCGAACCCGGGACCCTCTGAACCGAAGGCCAGTACGCTGACCGTTCAGCCAACGAGTCGGACAGTGTGGGGGTGATATCGTGATATGCTATTGATGCGTGGGTGAGCTCACGTGAGATTCAGTGATTGAAATAGTGAAAAGTGCTGCGCCATGGGAATTATACAATAAGCTGAGATGTGATAGTGAAAATTTATCCTAAAATTCGTTACGTAGAACGTGCTATTTAACTGTGATATATTACTGCGAAGTTAGATAAAGTTAATGGAGGTGGGATGTTCATGTACAAGCTAATGCTGAGATTGTAATACCCATGTGTAAATGAATATTAAGGTTGTAATACTCCTACATGAGTGAATGCTAAGATTGTAATTTTCATATGTAAGTATAAGCTAAGATAAGGATGCTGATGATTATTAATTGCTATGCGATGTCGGCCACGGTTGTTCAATCGATCATCACGACACTTCGGATGCCATATTCGGAATTTACGTTCAGTTATTAGGATTTTCAGTTGGTACGATGGCGATGCGCTTGCGGCATGTATAACGCCTGTCATGTACATAACTACGAGGACATATGCCATGATATCGGTTAGGTTAGGTGTTTTACTTCATGGACATAGTAGTTAAGTTTAAATAGTAGAGATATCATGTGGTGTTTTGTTGACATTTGAGTGTACATATTTCTTGTTCTTATATGTGTTGTTTCTGATTATTCATTTTATGCAGTAGCATTAAGTAAATACGATCCTCGAAGGTATGTGCGAGGATGGGCGTGTGGCTATTGTTGCGTCAAGACGAGCCTCATCAGGACAGCATAAGCTAGGATGGTGATGTTTATTGAATTTAGTTACGATAGGTATCACATAAAAAAGGCATTATTACTTGCTGGACTTGCCGCAAATGCGATTAAACTTCTCCTTATGTAACCATTATATGAAAATAAGAAAGGGTACCCAAAACAAGTAAAGAACGAAATAAAAGAAAAGAATATGATCATATAAGTGATACATTCAAACAAAACATGTTCAAAACGAGATATCGAAAATAATATTATTAATTTCAAGGTTCAGGTATATTAATGAATAAAATGTAAGCTGGTGTTCGTTATTTTGAATAGCTCTTGGAAAATGAAGATTAATTAATTAAAATTCACCTGCATTATGTTGAAATAGGCCTAAATTACGTCAGCCGTCTTTGTGTCATTATTAATGATTCCAAATATTTAAAATTAGGATCACGCTTTGGTTTCGTCTTAGGGAGGATCACTTTAAGTTAATAAAAAGAATCCGATCCAAAATGTCTCCATCCTTTCATTATACAATAGATGTAAGCAACGTTACCTGTGCATTTAAGGGCAACCTCAAGGTCATATTGAAGTACGAATGACTCTAACGTAAAACAAAAGTCATAGTCGTTGCATGCACGTCAAAAATTATAAAAGTAGATAATGCAGACTGAACAGCGACGAATTGATAACCTCAATGCAGAGATTCAGAAACCAGGCCGCCCGATAGGATTCCAAATCCGATTCTCACCACAGACGCGACTCGTATTTATATGGACACATTAGCTAGCTGCGGCATACACAAAGACCTACGACTCTCTGAAATAGCCCCACAACAAGAAGAACCTGTTAAGACCCTCAGTGTAGAGTGCTCCCAGTGCTAATCGACGGGGCGTCACACGTGTCACCCAACAGTGGGGCTCGACGCGAGAACAAGGCGGAATGGTGCAGTATGTTCCTATTCATGTCCTATCTATATATACACCGTCTTACTAATAAAAAGTCCTTATACAGTTGTTTAACACTTAAACAGTGAATAAGCCCTGTATAAGCGTTTTATATTGTTCTTACTAATAAACGTGGTATACGCATTGTATTACTATACAGCACGTATACAGTCGTTCCAAGGCGTAGGAATCTCTTCCTGCAGTTCACTGGCGTTTTTCGCACGTTCACCAACTTTATGATCGCTTCTGCTGGTTATCTACGAGCAAAACGAAAATGCAGTGGCAACACAAAGTGAGACGCTGGAAATTGGCTTATACTGGTACGGTATCAACATTTCTTCAGCTTGCTTGTGTAATGAACGCAAAAAAAAAAAGCTTAAGAAAAGATCAATAGCTCCTATCTGGGATAGTACGGAAAACGTAAGCAATTGTAATTGAATCGGCGAGTTGAAAAGTGTACACATTCCAAAATCCTTACTTTTCAGGAAAAAGGAAAACCTGTTTTGTAGCTAAAAGAAAGGTTTGATCAGAAAAGTTTCTATTAGCATTTGTACATCATATTTCTGCGTATTCAAGTACAAAGTATGGAAATCATATTACGTGCAGTTTTTAATTTATACCCTTTTTATACTCAAATTTGATAAAGATCTTTCTAGAGGCAGATAATGTATAATAAACTCGCAATTTCAAAAGTCTGTTAAGCAGTAACACATTATTACACGAAAATACGCCCAACCATCATTTCTTTTCTCGTTATTCATTGTCATTCCTTGAGACAGCTGGAAATGGGCTTATATTGATATCAACATTTCTTCAGCTTGCTTATGTAATGAACGCCAAAAAAGAAATGGAAAAGCTTAAGAAAAGATCAAAAGCTCCTATCTGGGATAGTACGGAAAACATAAGCAATTGTAATTGAATCGGCGAGTTGAAAAGGGTACACATTCCAAAATCTGTTCAAGAGAAAGGAAAAACTGTTTTGTAGCTTAAAAGAAAGGTTTGATCAAAAAGTTTCTATCAGGCATTTATACGTAATATTTCTGCGTATTCAGCTACAAAGTATGGAAATCATATTACGTACGGTTTTCAAGTTATACCATTTTTTATGTCGAGGAATATGTCCCTTTTTAGGGTACTCAAATTTGATAAAGATCTTTGTAGAGGCAGATAATGTATAATAAACTCGCAATTTCAAAAGTCTGTTAAGCAGTAACACACTATTACACGAAAATACGCCCAACCATCATTTCTTTTATAGTCATTCATTGTCATTCCGTCTCTTTAAACTGTGTTTTATTTTACGAAGATGTCTAGCCTCCATAACCTCTGAATGGTGTATGTCTTCTATGTTTAAAATACCGTGAAGATCATCAACGTTATCGTCCATTCTTTCAATGTGTGTTCAATGTTAAATGGATAAGTCGAATATTTCACCACGATTATATTACTGTAGACAATAAATACCACGAAAATAAACTGCTCACGCTTTTTTTACCGCTACTCGCTGCTATACAACACTTATACAAGGGTCCTGGTCTGTATAAGCAATTCAATTATTATTATTATTATTATTATTATTATTATTATTATTATTATTTATTATTCAGGAAAGAGCGCACAAACGTGCATAAAATTGGTATACACTGATCGAATAGATACAAAATCATTATTCTTTGCTGTATTCCTTTAGTCTTGTGTCTCTGTGTACAAATTGTAAAATAATAACGCTCACACACTTTGTTGCATAGTTTGCGTAAGCAGTCTTCATCTGGGCCATGGAAGTATGTTTTCATGTACAATTTATGATGAAATCCATGTACAGATAGTCTAGTAAAGGCACTTCGCAAAACCTGGTTTGGTCCAGTCCATCTTCGGTCTAGCATGGCTTCTGTTGTGAAAAATTCCGGCCATATTTCTTCTTGTTTTTCTTTTCTTTAAATAAGGACTTCTTCTGCTTGTATACACAGGAGGCTTATACGTGGTTTATTAGTAACTAATTTCACATAAACGGTGTATAAACCTTGTATAAAAGTTATACACCGTTTATTAGTAAGACGGTCAGTATATAACTTGATTTGTCACTTGTTTGTTCCTTTCCATTACTTTATATAATTCCTCATAAATGATGAATCAGCGACTTTTGTCCATTTGAAGTATGGATATTCCACTCCATTTTAACAACGAATTGTCCATTATGTAGGCTACAGGTTGTTTCATATACATACAGCTCAATAAGCTTGATCATCTAAAGTAAAGATACTTCGGGGAATTAGATTTTCAGTCCAAACACATGATGTTTCAGCAAACACTCTGCTTTAGCTGTGCAGCGAGACAATCTACTTCAAAGGAGAAAGCCTGATGTAATCAATCAATCAATCAATCAATCAATCAATCAATCACTACTGATCTGCATTTAGGGCAGTCACTCAGGTGGCAGATTCCGTATCTGTTGTTTTCCTAGCCTTTTCTTGAATGATTTCAAAGAAATTGGAAATATATTGAACATCTCCCTTGATAAGTTATTCCAATCCCTAACTCCCCTCCCTGTAAACAAACATTTGCCCCAATTTGTCCTCTTGAATTCCAACTTTATCTTCATATTGTCATCCTTCCTATTTTTATTGTTACAAGTTGCGTTAAGTCACACCAACACACATAGGTCTTGCAAGAAATCAGCCTTTTTTCCGTATCAAATCATATTTACAAAGACTTAATAACAAAAAAATCTTCCACCTTTTTGATACATACACTGACTGACAGAGCAAATGCAACACCAAGAAGGAGTGGTCAGAACTTTATGCCAATTGCAGGGTAGACTGACGTCACTGAGGTATGCTCATGATGTGAAATGCGCCGCTGTGCTGCGCACGTAGCGAACGATAAATGGGACACGGCGTTGGTGAATGGCCCACTTCGTACCGTGATTTCTCAGCCGACAGTCATTGTAGAACATGTTGTCGTGTGCCACAGGACACGTGTATAGCTAAGAATGCCAGGCCGCCGTCAACGGAGGCATTTCCAGCAGACAGACGACTTTACGAGGGGTATGGTGATCGGGCTGAGAAGGGCAGGTTGGTCGCTTCGTCAAATCGCAGCCGATACCCATAGGGATGTGTCCACTGTGCAGCGCCTGTGGCGAAGATGGTTGGCGCAGGGACATGTGGCACGTGCGAGGGGTCCAGGCGCAGTCCGAGTGACGTCAGCACGCGAGGATCGGCGCATCCGCCGCCAAGCGGTGGCAGCCCCGCACGTCACGTCAACCGCCATTCTTCAGCATGTGCAAGACACCCTGGCCGTTCCAATATCGACCAGAACAATTTCCCGTCGATTGGTTGAAGGAGGCCTGCACTCCCGGCGTCCGCTCAGAAGACTACCATTGACTCCACAGCATAGACGTACACGCCTGGCATGGTGCCGGGCTAGAGCGACTTGGATGAGGGAATGGCGGAACGTCGTGTTCTCCGATGAGTCACGCTTCTGTTCTGTCAGTGATAGTCACCGCAGACGCGTGTGGCGTCGGCGTGGAGAAAGGTCAAATCCGGCCGTAACTGTGGAGCGCCCTACCGCTAGACAACGCGGCATCATGGTTTGGGGCGCTATTGCGTATGATTCCATGTCACCTCTAGTGCGTATTCAAGGCACGTTAAATGCCCACCGCTACGTGCAGCATGTGCTGCGGCCGGTGGCACTCCCGTACCTTCAGGGGCTGCCCAATGCTCTGTTTCAGCAGGATAATGCCCGCCCACACACTGCTCGCATCTCCCAACAGGCTCTACGAGGTGTACAGATGCTTCCGTGGCCAGCGTACTCTCCGGATCTCTCACCAATCGAACACGTGTGGGATCTCATTGGACGCCGTTTGCAAACTCTGCCCCAGCCTCGTACGGACGACCAACTGTGGCAAATGGTTGACAGAGAATGGAGAACCATCCCTCAGGACACCATCCGCACTCTTATTGACTCTGTACCTCGACGTGTTTCTGCGTGCATCGCCGCTCGCGGTGGTCCTACATCCTACTGAGTCGATGCCGTGCGCATTGTGTAACCTGCATATCGGTTTGAAATAAACATCAATTATTCGTCCGTGCCGTCTCTGTTTTTTCCCCAACTTTCATCCCTTTCGAACCACTCCTCCTTGGTGTTGCATTTGCTCTGTCAGTCAGTGTATATTTGCATTTTAGCAAATTAATTAATTACACACAGTACATGTTTCGTTCTTTTTTAGAACATCTTCAGCTATTCACATTGCTTAGGTGATTCACTAAGTGTTTATCTTTTTACAAAGGTGAAATATGAGTGTATCCTCCTAATTCAATACATCATATATTCCATCATTAGATGCAGTAAACAAATTTGAATTTTGAACCGTCAATACGGAATAATTCTAATATCTTGTAATAGGTGTTTATCTTTTTAAGTACCGTACACCATAATCAGGTACCTTACCTTGTTCTTCTTAAATACTACGTAAATATAAATTAAATGAAAATGAAATAAAAACAGTGTGCTGGTTAAATGGGTTAGTGAAATGAGATGGAAATGGATTTACTTATAGTTAGCCTATTATAAAAAACTATTTTATGCATTTGAACATTTGGTAAAATGTTTCCAGCACTTTATCACTAAAATATTCCGCTTGTCTTCTGATAAGAAGGTTTTGAAAAAATGTATGATTTTCCTTTGTCACAGTTCTGAATATTGTTAAGTGTTCACGTCATTTACTCCCTCCAAGGTGGCTGCTATTTGTTTTGAATTTACAAAATGTATCTTGAATTGGGTTGGTTCAGGAACCTTGAAGCTGATTGCCGTTTTTCTTTTAATAAAGGAGCTTCCCCATATTCTGAAATGAAATAAAGTAAAGTAAAATGGGGGACTTGCTTTTTGATGAAAGATCCTGTCTGCACAAGGAAACTTAATATATAAAAATGGTTTCATACCTTGCTGTTGTCAAAATCCACTCCTACTGCGACCTTGGAGGAGCTACATGAAACAGCCTTCCGCCTTGTGTAGTAATGATGTGTGTGTCCTAATGCTTGCTACACCTTCGGGGGAGGCAAGGCTGTGGAGAGGGGAGGAGGCGTGTCGCTTACAGTCACGGTTTCGGCTTTGGAAGGGGTAGGGGAAGTAGATATACGAGACGGCGGAAGTTCGTTCATTTTCTTTCTTTTATAGTCTGTGTTGTTTATTTTGCCTAATGTTTCAAGATTTGATAATATCCCTTCGTATAGAGGGTTCATGTTATCAGTTATATAAGGCCCTTGCAGTTGGAAGACCGGGATTCATATTAATCACTTTCTGGACATCTTGTTCACTTAAAATGAAGGTTGCGCCTTTTAGTATTGTTTTTAACTTTTCTGTGTACTAATTCTAGGGTCTCGATCTATTTTTGAAAAGTGCTATTGTTGAAAAAGTTCTAGTTTTTCTAAATATTCCTCCTTACCTAGAACTACTATTGTCGCCCCCTTATCAGCTTTGGTAATTACTATTTCTTCTTGTTTTATTTTTCGTGATAAACTTGAAGTGGGATTATTTCTACTTTGGGAAACTTTTAAACCTTTTACAAGGTACAGAATTTTCTCTTTTACCTCATGTCTGACATTTTGGACCTCTTTGGGGAGTTTCTGTATAGCTGTTTCGACTTCCGCAATGGTGGTTATTAGCTCCTTTTCTTTGTTCGTTCCTATCCAGTTGAAATTTGGGCCTTGACTTAGCGTTTTCTTTTCCTCCTCAGTAAGAATGACTTTAGAAATATTCTTGACGGGAGAGGGGTATTCATTAGAACCTGTTTCTAAACTTAAAGATTGAGTCTTGCCTTTTTTACACTTGACCTGGCATTTTTAACGATAATAATTTATTATAAAGGGTTTCTTGTTTCTTGCTTAAAATGATACCCTTTTTTCATGGGTATATCTTTGGAACGAATCCAACTTCAAGGGCAACAGTAGTGTTGAACTTTGGAGATGTGCCAAATACATTTTACCATTGAGAAATGCTTTCTTCCTATAAAGGTATTTTATTTCATTTTTCAGCCATATTTGATTACCAAAGCTGAACTCAATATGGAGGGTACGTGTATTTAGGGTTTTACTTGAAATAGAAGATTTCATTAATATACTTAAATTTGTTACAAAACACAATTATTTCACTTTTAGTAAGAAGATATACAGACAGGAAGGCCTCCCTATGGGAGCTCCCCCTTCTGGCATTTTAGCCAACATTTATCTAGATCATCTTGAACACACCAAAATAATAGGACAAATAGAGGATCTTAATTTATGGATTTGCTTTGTAGATGACACTTTTGTAGTAATAGATCACAGAGTGAACAACAGTAATAATATCCTCAATAAATTAAATTCATTAGATTCTAGAGTAAAGTTTACAGTAGAAGTAGAAAAAGAAGGTTCCATAAATTTTTTAGACATAAATATAAGACGGGATAAGGAAGAGTTTACTTTCAAGATACATAGAAAACCCACTTTTACCCCTATTACGATAAAGAACTACTCATTGCATCCGGAATCACAAAAAAGATCGGCTTACTACAGTTACATATATAGAGCATTTAATATATACCTCTCTCCCACATAGAACGAGAAAAAGAACTACTCTTTATCCGTAAACAAGCCCAATACAACGGCTTTGGACTCAATATGGTAAACAAGATAATAAAAAAAAATTAAAACAGAGGTTTCACACCAATCTAACACCCAAAATAAAGAAGAAAGATAAATACGCCAGGTTTACTTTCAACAATCCTAATTTATATACAGTAACGAATTTGTTCAGAAAACATAACTCTAAGATCGTGTATTCAACTAGCAATAACACAAAGCAAATTTTTTAAATTACAGCAGCATCAATTCCCTAGGGAAAAACAAACATTCAGAATCAGGGGTTTACAGATTAAAATGTCACCAATGTGAAAAAACCTTTTGTCGGACAAACTGGACGTAGTTTTACGGTAAGATACTTAGAACATGTCAATGCTGAAAGACGTAAAAAACATTTCTGCGATGGGCCAACATATGAGTACAACCGGTCATCAGTTCACAACTATAGAGCAGGATTTGACAATATTACGTAAAATAAACAAAGGAGGTCTTCTAAATACATTATAAAATATATTTATTTAGACCAACAAAGTAATCAGGACAATAACCTGAATGATATAACTGATAACAGGAACCCTTTATACGAAGGGATATTATAAAAATCTTGAAACATTAGGCAAAATAAACGCAGACTATAAAAGAAAGAAAATGAACGAACTTCCGCCATCTCGTATATCTACTCACCCTACCCCTTCTAAAGCCGAAACCGTGACTGTATGTAGGATGCTAACTGGTTTATTTTGTCACCTATTCAATACATATAATACATATTATAAGAATTGAATAAGTGACAAAATAAACCATTTAGCATCCTACATTCAGTATCTTCAATACGGATAATAATGATTTTTATCACTTGCAACCGTGACTGTAAGCGACACGCCTCCTCCCCTCTCCACAGCCTTACCTCCCCCGAAGGTGGAGCAAGCATTAGGACACACACATCATTACTACACAAGACGGAAGGCTGTTTTAAAGGTAGCTCCTTCAAGGTCACAGTAGGAGTGGATTTTGACAACAGCAAGGTATGAAACCATTTTTATATTGTGACCTTTCACGTACATCTCAATTCAGGGTTCTTAATGTTGGGTTACGCCTCGGCAGGAATCACGCGGTGATCCATGAGTCTCCACTCTAGGGACGTGCAAGTTCGACGAGTTGGGTCACAGGTCTTACGGTGGACTGATATTGGTACAGTTAACGTGAAAAAATGACTATCGCTTACTGTCCTAAGTTAGGGAATTATCCCACAGTTGGATGTCAAAAATATTAAAAATATTGGTACAATTGATGTGAAGAAATGATTGTCACTTACTATCCTAAATTAGGTAATTATCCTAGCATTCCTTATGCTACGACAAATGAGAACGCTGAAAATATTTTATTATGGAAGGATTTTCTGTTTAATGACTAAGAAAATAAACTTTAAATGACAGTTACATAGTAAATAAATTGAAAGCAACACAAACGGACATAGGAAAAAATGAACATTACGTTAATTAGGGAAAATAAAATACCTAACTTTCGTCTCTTGTTAACGTACATTGGTAATATCATCAATTAAGATCGAAAATAAAAGAGACAAGTGTCTCAGTGCTGAAGGCTTAAAGTGGATAAATTTTTTATCGTCCATCACACATTCTAAAACAGGTGACTGGGAATTGCTAAATCATCCGTATCGCAGAACTATCCCTACTCAAATATGTCTCAACATTCCGTTGTTCCTTATTCAAATCATTGCATTGACTGTTGAGAAAAATCTACTTGACAACTTGAAAACACCGGTAAGTTATGTTCATAATCATCGCATGTGCAAGAAAATGTTCGAATGGTTTGGATTACACCATAGTACATCATTCATCAACATGGTACAAGTGAGAAGTAAGCTCGATCCCTTCTGGACATTCACCAACATCTGCACCTAGATAATGGACATCAAAGAAATATTGCAACATATACAATGATTTTTTTTCTAACTACGTTGATTCTGCCTCCCTGGAGTCCTCTGCGAAGTTCAGCCTGGAAAACTACTTCAGCTCTAAGCACCAATTCAAATGATCTACAGAAATATACGACTAGCAGAAAGAACTGACTTACTCACCGTCGAAGATCATATCCTTTTAACGTGATCCGATATCGTACAACATTATTTACTTCGTGAAGATCCTAAATGTTTCCATTAATACTGTGCGCTCTTGTCTACCTTGTATTTAATTGAAACAAAATTTGACGACCATGCTATCAGTGTTCTCGAAACGAAATCCTAAGAATATAATTCCAAACACGGCTTCATGCTCAAACAAATATCATTCATCATGACAATATTAAAATTCACACGCATGACCGACTCAATTCCTATCATAATAACTTCCATCAGCATCTTCATATCGCATCATCCTAAGAATACGCAATCTCAATGACACGTCTATAACAATTCACATTACACTAACCATTTACATATTTCAAAGACCCTATTATATTGAACACTTCATCACATCACTCAAACGTCATGCACAGCGAATTCGCATTACTTTTAAACAATCTATTCAGGCAGTTCACGCTGAAGACTACTTATCTTATCACCGTATTAGCACAATATTACCGCGATAACATCGCGATTGCATTCCCGAACACTGTGTCTTGTACAAGTACATGATCTCTGATGACTTTAAAAATTGCGCACATCACGATTATTAAGTTATTCCGAAGTATTTCGAGCCACAAATTAAATTAACAACCATCACAATGATACTATTACGACACAAGCACCATCGATGCCTAAATCATCCCGTGTAACCTTGCCAGAGATCGTTAAAAATTCACACGACCTATAGTACATTATATCACGACATAGACTGAACTACCACACTAGACACAACGATCTTGTTCGACGCAAAGCAATGATTAATAAAAGAAAACGGTCGCCTTCAAGTTGTAAAATTACATGTCATAAATCGACATAAAGAAATATGCTACTCTACATTTAAAAGAAAGCAACTACATTGCGGAATAGAGAGACAATATTTAAGTACTCATCCTTGGTCGAGTCCCATGATGATGACACCTCTCGTCTTCCAGTTCTTAAATTTTAACCGTTGGAATCCATCATATTTCTCATCAGATCCTTTGAGTTCCTTCCATTGCTTAACTGCTCATGTTGGAATTTGCTGTAATTTCATAATCACATCCAATATTCATTGGTTCTATGTCACCTGAAACTTAAAATACCTATTAGAACAGGGTTACATGCATTAGTACAATTACAAAGTTCGAGCACCACACTTGCCTTAACGTTCTGACAGAACAAAATATATATTTTGTTTTACAATAGGTTATTTCTCTATGATATGCCAATATCGCGTTATGTTTAGCTTTATACAATCTTTCTCTGCGTATGTAATAGCTCTAATCCTTCCAAGACATAACAAGATTGAGATTCACCCTCATCAGGAAACAAATTCCACATTACCATTCTAATAATTACAGACGGTTTGCTTTTTTTAAGGATTTTTCCATACTTCCGGCTCCCATATGTTCTTGACAATTAAAACACATGACACATAATGCGTAGTGATCCCGTAAGAATCTTTTGTGTCGGCAAAGGAACTCGTTTAACAATTTACTGCATCGTATTTTAGGTTATAAATCGATAATTTCGTCATCAGTCTCGATCACCGAATCATACCAGACTAGATGAGCAAGGTATGGCCATCACATATAAACTCAGCTTATTCTGATTAATTCAACACATTCCATGGCCTTCGGTATCTTTCTACCATTGATGTTTTCCGCCATTTATACGCATTTTAGCAAACTTTACTTGAGGAACGTGGAATATTCATTTAATTCTACATTATGTATCACGACGTCTTATTATTTACCGAAATTTTGCGAGGCACCACGGGGCTTAGAGCTTATCATCATTCCGCCGACACCTTCAATCCGCCGCCTGTCGTTCACATAATTAGACGGGTCACCTGAGTTCAGACACTCCTGGACGTATGATGATCGGACATATGATTTCATTGACGTTAATTTCATCATAAACTTCCAATGCATTTACCAACTTCATCCTGACATACATTGGAAGGTTATAATATATTAAGTTTCCTTATGCAGACACGATCTTTTATTAAAAAGCAAGTCCCCCATTTTACTTTACTTTATTTCATTTCAGAATATGGGGAAGCTCCTTTATTAAAAGAAAAACGGCAATCAGCTTCAAGGTTCCTGAACCAACCCAATTCAAGATACATTTTGTAAATTCAAAACAAATAGCAGCCACCTTTGAGGGAGTAAATGACGTGAACACTTACCAATATTCAGAACTGTGACAAAGGAAAGTCGTACATTTTTCAAAACCTTTTTATTAAAAGACAAGCGGAATATTTTAGTGATAAGGTGCTGGAAACATTTTAACAACTGTTCATATGAATAGAAATAGCTTTTTATAATAGGCTAACTATAAGTAAATCCATTTCCATCTCATTTCACTAACCCATTTAACCAACACATTGTTTTTAATTCATTTTAATTTAATTTATATTTACGTAGTATTTAAGAAGAACAAGGTACCTGATTATGATGTACGGTACTTAAAAACATAAACACTTAGTGAATCACCTAAACAATGTGAACAGCTGAAAATGTTCTAAAAAAGAACGAAACATGTACTGTGTGTAATTAATTAATTTTCTAAAATGCAAATATATGTATTAAGAAGGTGGAATATTTTTATTGTTATTTCGTCTTTATTTACTGATAGGTCTCACGGCGACAATGGGACAGGAAAGTTCTAGGAGTGGGAAGGAAGCGTCCGTGTCCTTAGTTATGGTACAGCCCCAGATTTGCCAGGAGTGAAAATGGGAAACCACGGAAAACCATCTTCAAGGCTGCTGAGAGTGGGGTTCGAACCCACTATCTCCCGAATACTGGATACTGGTTGCACTTAAGCGACTGCAGATAACGAGCTCGGTCTTTCTTACTTTTAAAGACACCACTCAAATTTATTCGTCTACTAATGTCATTCCATGCCACCTCTCCACTGACAGCTCGAACATACTGCTTGTGTAGGATGCTAGATAGTTTATTATGTCACCTATTCAATACATTTGAAATTGTAAACATTTAGGAATTTATCATCATTTCCATATGAGACATGATTTGCCCTTCTTTGAGGGCATCATCAGTCATAGTATTACCTCAAGGGATAAATCAGGTACCTGATTTGTAATTAAATTGTAAATACTAAGATATAAAATTGACATTTTTGAGTGGGAAAGTCAAGAGAAAAACAATGTTCAATGATGATATAGATAACAATATATCAGCCGTTGGCTGTAAATTATCACGTCTCATATGGAAACAATGATAAATTCCTAAATGTTTAAAATTTCTAATGTAGGTGACATAATAAACTATTTAGCATCCTACATATAGTATCTTCAATACGGATCAATGATGATATTTATCACTTGCAACATACTGCTTAGTCGAACGGCTCGTCTTCTTTCTCCCAAGTTTTCCCAGCCTAAACTTCGCAACATTTTTGTAACGCTACTCTTTTGTTGGAAGTCACCTAGAACAAATTGAGCTGCTTTTCTTTGGATTTTTCCAGTTCTTGAATCAAGTAATCCTGGTGAGGGACCCATACACTGGAACCATGCTCTATTTGGGGTTTTACCAGAGACTTGTATGCCCTGTCCTTTACATCTTTACTACATCCCGTAAACACTCTCATAACCATGTGCAGAGATCTGTACCCTTTATTTACAATCCCATTTATGTGATTATCCCAATGAAGATCCTTCCTTATATTAACACCTAGGTACTTACAGTGATCCCCGTAAGGAACTTTCACCCCATCAATGCAATAATTAAAACTGAGAGGACTTCCTATTTGTGAAATTCACAACCTGAATTTTAACCCCGTTTAATCACCACACCATTGCCTGCTGTCCATCTCACAATCAGGTAACTTCTTTATTACTCTGCAAAAAATAACATCATACGCAAAAAGCCTTATCTCTGATTGCACTTCTTTACTCATATAATTTATGACCAGTATATAAGAAAATGTAAAGGTCCAATAATACTGTGTTGAGGAATTCCCCTCTTAATTATTACAGGGTCAGATAAAGCTTCACTTACTCTAACTCTCCGAGATCTATCTTCTAGAATATAGCAACTCATTCAGTCACTCTTTTGTCTAGTTCAGTTGCACTCATTTTTACCAATAGTATTCCATGATCCATCCTATCAAATGCCTAAGACAGGTCAATCGCAGTACAGTCCGTTTGACCTCCTGAATCTAAGATATCTGCTATATCTTGCTGGAATCCTACAAGTTGAGCTTCAGTGAAATAATCTTTCCTAAACCCGAACTGCCTTCTGTTGAACCAGTTATTAATTTCACAAACATGTGTAATACAGTCAGAAATAATGCTTTTCCAAAGCTTACATGCAATGCATATCAAACTTACTGGCCTGTAATTTTCATCTTTATGTCTGTCACCCTTTCCTTTGTACACAGGGGCTACTGTAGCAACTCTCCTTCATTTGGTATAGCTCCTTCATGCAAAGAATAATCAAATAAGTACTTCAGGTATGGTACTGTACCCCAACCTATTTTCTTTTGTATATCCCCAGAAATCTTTTCAATTCGAGCCACTTTTCTAGTTTAAATTTTGTATTTTATTGTAAATGGCATTGTTATCATAGGTAAATTTTAATACTCCTTTAGTATTAGTAACCTCCTCTATCTGGACATTATCCTTGTTTAACAACAATCTTTACATACTGCTGACTGAATACTTCTGCCTTTTGAAGATCCTCACATACACACTTCCCTTGTTCATTAATGATTCCTGGAATGTCCTTCTTGGAACCTGTTTCTGCCTTAAAGTACCTATACATGCCCTTCCATTTGTCACTAAAATTTGTATGACTGCCAGTTATGCTTGCCATCTGTTATCCTTAGCTGACTTCATTGCTAGATTCAATTTCGTAATAAGTTCCCTCAATTTCTCCTTACTTCCACGGCCGTTTCTAACTCTATTTCTTTCCAATCTGAACCTCCTTCTTAGTCTCTTTATTTCTCTGTTATAATAAAGTGGGTCTTTACCATTCTCTACCACCTTTAAAAGTACAAATCTATTTTCACATTCCTCAACAATTGCTTTACATTTATCCCAGAGTGTTTACATTTTTATTTATTGTTTTCCACCGATCATAGTTACTTTTTAAAAACTCCCTCATGCCTGCTATATCAGCCATATGGCACTGCCTAATAGTCCTACTTTTAAGACCTTCCTTTTTTATCCCATTTAACTATGACAAATCATGAAACAAATCACAAAAGAAACCAACCACCCTCCAGGCACAGTAGATAAACTACAGTATTAAATAAACATAAGAAAAATCGCCAGAAACCACCACACAGGACAAAGAAATATACATGGTTTTCAACTACGTTAACAATAATACATACAAAGTAGGTAATATTTTCAAGAAACAAGGTTTAAAAGTAGCCTTTAGAATAAACAACACACACACACACACACACACACACACACACAGTACAGACACACATCAGCAAGTGCAACCTAAACAAAAAAGACCCTTTCTCAAAGTCAGGAGAATATGCCACATATATAGGTCAAACAAAACATCATTTCCACACAAGATACAAAGAACACAAAAACGCGATCAGATATAATCGGCATTCAGCCTTCGGTTAGCACATATACGACTGTTCACACCAGTTCACAGACATCAACACAGAACTAAAAAATTTTACACATCGAAAATAAAAGTAAATCTTTGAATATAAATGAAGCAATAGAAATTTACATCACAAAAATGCTAATGTAACTAACCGAAATGAACATACACACTTTAACAAATTCCCCCTCCTTTCTCTACTCACATAACATTTAATAGTTAGTCTCTATTTCAATTCCTTACTTTATTCACCTAAAATCATTAATTTGCATTCATCCATATTACATAACAAGAAGTAGGTCTATAACCTTCTCTCCCCTCTCCAGTGTTGACAGAAGGTTCCACAGCGCTCCACTCGCTCTGCCCTACTTCCCCCTCCCCTCTCCACGATACAGTATACGGTACTCGATTTTATCATCCAATTGGAGAGATCCCCAACGCTCCACAAGGCCCCTCCCATCTCCGTGAGCAGTGTGCTTTACCCAAAACTTTCCATGACCACAGTCCTGGAATAGTGTTTGGTGACAATGGACTTAGCATCGGCAGTCTAGATAAGTACAAAAGTTTTTCATTTTATTAATACTTGTAAATTTATTTTTTGTCATTACTGGTTCATGTTATCACTAAACTCTCTACCGTTGACAAGTTTATGCAACGTAAACAATGCTGTACATATATAAGCATTTTTTTTGCTTTACGTCACACCAACACAGATATGTCTTATGGCGATGATGGGGTAGGAACGGCCTAGGAATGGGAAGGAAGCGGCCGTGGCCTTAATTAAGGTACAGCCCCAGTATATGCCTGGTGTGAAATTGGCAAACCAAGGAAAACTATCTTCAGGGCTGCCGACAGTGGGGTTCGAACCCACTATCTCCCGATTACTGGATACTGGTCGCACTTAAGCGACTGCAGCTATCAAGCTCGGTAAAGCATGTTTTAAGTGATTTGATAGAATCTGAGAATGTTCTTGTAGAACGAAACATGTCATTCTTTGTATAATAGTGTGTATTTTTACAGGATATTTATAGTGTTATAATTTATATTGTAATTGCTGTGTGTTTGACAGACTGAAAAGTTTTTGTTCCATTTAACTAGGTCGATGCTGAAAAATATGGCTTCATTCTTAACAAAAATTTCCCATGGTATCCCAAACATGCTCTATGGGAGAAAAATCAGGGGAATGGATAGGGATCTATACACCCTTAATGCTTCACTGGTCTGATTTTCAATGTGTGCTCCTGCATTATCATGCTGGAACATGCTGTTTGATATAGTAGCCATGAATGGTTGGACAAGAGGATCTACCACTCTTTCTACATACTGGTGGATTGTTATTGTTCTCTGAACAACAACCAAATCAGTCATGGTGTCATATGCAACGGCTCCCTACACCGTAATCCCAGGGGTTGGAGAAGAATGCCTCTCAAGAATCAGAGATGGATTTGTCCTGTCACCAGCTCTCCTACAGACATGTTTTTGTCAATCTGACAGTCCAAGACAGAAAGAATATTCATCACTAAACACCATAGAATTCCACTGATCAGCCCAGATTTCTTCTGAATCTACACCATGGAAGTCTCTAATGCTTATGGTATAGTGTCAAAGGTACACACTGCATGGGAAGTCATGATCTCAGCCCAGTTTCAAGCAACCTGTTTCTGATGATATGTTGCAGTAGTCTGCCTGTAATTACTGCTTGGATTTCAACTGGTGTCTTTTGTCTGTTAATTAGAGCCATTCACACAGTCCAATGATCTTATCTTGCTATAGTCTGTCTGGAAAGACCAGCGCCTGGTTTTATTGCTACAGTATTCTCCTGAGTCCCTCCCATCACCACTTGTTCTGCAGTCATTGCACAACAGCCAACTCTCTGGGCTATCGCTCCCATGTCCCTCATGCCAATTATACAACCCTTATCAAAATCAGAGACATGGCTGTAATCTTCAGTCTATCTGAAATATCGCAGTAATTGTTACACAATCATCATCATCTGTACTAGCATCACTTATTCATACCATCTTTAACTTGTGCGGACGGCTGTAGTTTTACTGCAAATATGCTTGCATACAGTGAAACTGTAATCAGGTTACCTACTTGGCATAAGAATAACATGTACAATATACAGTTGAGACCCAATGAATGAAAGGTTAAGTTCTAGGAATTCAATCTAAAGATAAGCAAATCCAGAACAGTAATGATGACAATAAACAGAGAGGGACGACCAGCGAACATCATGCTAGGAAACCATCCACTAGAAAGTGTGGGAAAACTTTACATACCTCGCCAGTATAATATCTCGAGATACACTAGCCAAAAAGGAGGTGGCAAATAGAGTGTATAAGAGTTCCCACTTTTACCAGCAAGTACGAACACTCCTCTGGAATCCCAAAGTACCGAAAAAATTAAAGCTGGTGATGTTCAGTTGGTACTTCATACCACTTTTAACCCGTTGTATTGAAACCTGCACCCTCACTAAGAAGGACTCATCAAGGTTGCAGGCATCTGAGATGAAGTTTCTGAGGTCCATAATTCAAGAAACAAAACTGGACAAGTTAAGGAATGGCATGGTTCGAAAGGAATCTGTGACTGCAACATCATTGTTAGATCATGTCAGCAAGTTCAGATGAGGTGGTTTGGGGATGTAATGAGGATGGAGCCAACAAGAACAGCTTACGTTAACTTGGAGAGGCATGTGGCAGGAACACAGATGGTGGGAAGACCAAGAACCCACTGGATGGACAATCAGGGAAGGAGACTGGAGGACGTCATTAACAACAGAACGTATCTTAACAAGACAGAATGGAAGAGGCTCGCCAACAGTACCCAGAAACTGGAGCTGTAAAATAATGATGATGTTAAGGTCTTCATGTTATCTTAGAAGTGAAGCTTACACGGTGTGAAGAATTAATTTATTTTCCGGGTTGAACCGTGTTGTACTTGTACGCATATCACGTACAGTTTGCCGACGTTTCGAATACATTGCAGTATTCTTTGTCAAGACGACTGAAATACCCCTACTCGATCCGAGGTAATCAGTCTCCCAGGCAGAAATTACACTACTAGAGTGGCCTTGATCTTGGCCTTTTATATCCTAGCCTATCTGGCTGACGTAAGCCCTGGCTGTCTCGCGAGGCTTCTGGAAAGTTTATGTCACAGCCAGGTAGTGGGGGCTTGCCCGCGCTGTTATGTAATGGGGTTGCGGCCCGTGTGTTTATGTTGTGGTCTGTATGTCTTAAACTATGAATGATGGGCATCCAAGATTTACTGATTTTGTATCCTTCTAAATACAACATAAAAACTATCTATAAACCTCACCGTAAGCTAGCCCGTTATCTACCACCAGTAAAAGACACAATAGAATTACAGGCCCCTGGAGTGTATCACATTGAATGTAGCTGCGGAGCTTGTTATGTAGGTGAGACAAAACGTCTGATCTCCACCCGCCTAAAAGAACATATCCGTCACACCAAGAACCAAAACACAGATATTTCAGCAGTAGCCAAGCATTCCTACGAAACTAGGCACGGAATATCATTTGACAAGACCAAGATCCTAGCAGCTATCCCTTGGAATCTGGAAAGGAAAATCCGCGAGGCTATCGAAATCAAAAAACATCCGAATAACATAAATTTAGAAGAAGGATACAAAATCAGTAATTCTTGGATGCCCATCATTCATAGTTTAAGACATACAGACCACAACATAAATACACGGGCCGCAACCCCGTTACATAACAGCGCGGGCAAGCCCCCACTACCTGGCTGTGACATAAACTTTCCAGAAGCCTCGCGAGACAGCCAGGGCTTACGTCAGCCAGATAGGCTAGGATATAAAAGGCCAAGATCAAGGCCACTCTAGTAGTGTAATTTCTGCCTGGGAGACTGATTACCTCGGATCGAGTAGGGGTATTTCAGTCGCCTTGACAAAGAATACTGCAATGTATTCGAAACGTCGGCAAACTGTACGTGATATGCGTACAAGTACAACACGGTTCAACCCGGAAAATAAATTAAATAGGTCTTCATGTTGTTACCTTTTCCATTTCTGCTAGTGTATCTCTCCTTGTGTACAATTCTTTAACCCCTTGTAGAAAGACTCATTTGCTTTCTCATAGAGCATACCCTTTGGCTGTACATCTAAAGCAGAGATTGCCGACACATAGGGAGTTTGGACTTAAAAACTACTTGTACAAAGCACTTGTATCTTTAGTCTACCCAATTTACTGAGCTATAGTATCTGAAGCATTCTGCATTGGCATTATATGTATGCCTTCCTCATTTCCACTACAAGATACTTTTGTTAGTTCTAGAAGTGCAAGTACCTGGATGAATCTTTCGATTTTTGGTCCAGTCTGCCTGTTTGCTGCTGCGTGAAAGCTGCCACCAATGCCATCAGTGTTAGAACATAAACTGCAACTCCCATTGCTTTGTGTATTTCACCACATATACTTCTTCCTCTTCTCCACTTCAGCAGGAGTATCCCATGAAGGAACTGAAAAGTAGCTCAATATTAGGTTGGGAATTCTTTCACACATATGTAATATAAAGTTATGAGACTAAGAAGTATACATTTTGTGAGAAAGTGACTGAATCTTTGTCTTTAGACTATCCTTAGGTGGAGTTGAAATTCTGTATCATTCAGTAACTGTACCCTGTCCCAAGGAACATTGAAACGTAACATATTAACAATGATGGCAAGGTATGAATATGACAAGCAGATTAGAGCACATGTAGGATGTAGTAGTTACTTAGAAATTAAAAGGTTGGCACAGGATAGGGTGACAAGGAAAGCTGCATCAAACCAATCTATGGACTCATGACTCAAACAACAACAGCAGTATTTCAACTTTAATTTTATTATTTGAACCATCGCTCATTCCATTATGTAGGATACAAAGACCTTAATATCTGCGCAGTGAATTGTATTTCTTGTGACAGTATAGAAATTGGTAATATACTTGACCGTCTAGGCAATACAAATACGTTTATTTAAAAATCATTAGACAGTTAAATTAGCAGGACATATTTTGGCCCGTTGGATCATCCTCACCTACATTATAATAAACGAATTGCTCATTTTACTAAAACAAATAGAATGTTACATCAGAAGACACATATTTTTATGTGATAGAATGTTTGTACAAAGTATAGTATACTAAAATGGTCATTTTAAAGTTTTTAGTTAATGGATTCTTCCCAAGAAATAGTTGGAGAATTTCTACCACACACTGAATACAGCCACAGGGATGTGTACTTTTAGGTGTCACACATGAGTACCAAATCGTAATGTTATGCACTAAAAACAATAGAATGTTTAACATTCAAAGGTCTATGGATCCAAATTAAACATTCTATTGTTTTTAGTGTATAACATTATGATTTGGCACTCATGAAGCTTTTTGGAAACAAAAGCTGGGTGGATTCAGGATATCTTATTCATAAGTTAGAAGTAACAGACATGAAAGTAGCAAGAATGATTGCTGGTACAAACAGGTGGGAACAATGGCAGGTGGGTACTTGAAATGACGAGATAAAGGCTAATTTAGGAATGAACTGGATGGATGAAGCTGTACGCATAAACCGGCTTCGGTGGTGGGGTCATGTGAGGCGAATGGAGGAGAATATGTAACCTAGGACAATAATGGACTCTGTTATGGAGGGTAAGAGAAGTAGAGGTAGACCAAGCCAACGATGGTTAGAGTCGGTTTCTAACGATTTAAAGATAAGAGGTTTAGAACTAAATGAGGCCACAACACTAGTTGCAAATCGAGGATTGTGGCGACGTTTAGTAAATTCACAGAGGCTTGTAGACTGAACGCTGAAAGGCATAACAGTCTATAATGATAATGTATTGTACCATTTCATTGCCCTGATTATATTGAAACGAGAGTGGTGGGGGTGGTGATTATTGTTTTAAGAGGAAGTACAACTAGGCAACCATCCTCTATATAACACTAATCAGAGGGAAAATATGGAAGGGATCCGGCACTTCGAAAAATGAAGATACCGGCCAAAGGAAGACAAGGGCCACGAAGGGCGTGAAAAAGAAAGACTCCCTAGCCCTCGCAAACCTAATAGCATCGGGGTCGGAAAAGAACAAGAGTTGACCAAGGGAAGTCGGATAGGATAGATGAAAGCGAGGAGCCTGGTACAAATAAGTGGAAGCAATGCCAGGACTCAGCTGAGGGCCCCGTGGTCGCCCACCCACGCTCCAAAGTCAGAGCCCCTGGGCCCCTTTTAGTCGCCTCTTACGACAGGCAGAGGATACCGTGGGTGTTATTCTACCGCCCCCACCCACAGGAGGGATTGAAATGAGATGTTACGACACCAATGTTTGCCATGCATCATAATAAAATGACAAAGATTATATAGTAGAGAAATACATTAGAAGAAAGTACAGACATACAGAATTAAATAGGCCATGATTATGTTATAATAAAAGTACAGACATATAGAATTAAAGAAGCCGTGAATGTGTCGAAAAGAATACAGACTTAACGAATCAAGTAAGCCATGGTCAGGAAGTAAGACATTCAGACCTATAGAATCCATGCGGCCGTGATTAAGAAAAATGCAGAATATTTTAAATTGTTAAAATGGCAAAGTGATCAATCACATTTTACGTTGAGCATCAGAACGAAGTTTTCACGCGAGATTCAACACGTAAAGAAGGAGGAAGCTGTTTTACAAAAGAAGATTTGACGAATAATTGGAAGAATGAGTAATATTACAAAGATATTACGCCAATTCTCAAATAAATATCAAGGTTATCGAGGGTAAAAACTAAAAGGAGAAGAAGAGTTAAGCTCTCGGAGACCAAAGCTTGGATTGAAATTTAACACGAGTTACTTAGAGGAAAATAACATATCGCCAACTTAAAGTACATTTCCGTCAAACTAGAAATTATCTAAAGTACTTTACAAGTCTTTTAACTGGAGATTTTTATTGAATTTTGATGGAATAATCTGCTTGAAAATAGAAATTAGACACAGGAGAATTCGTTGTGTAACTGAATTGTGGAACTAATGACGATGTTAAATATGTTTTTATCGCATGTATGCGACGGCATCGAGATAAGCAACTAAGCCGAAGATGGGGTTGACAACTGATGGACACCGACCAGCTGTTTCTGCAAGCCCAAAAGTGGTAACCACTGCCCAAATATGACGCAGCCATCACCTCGAGCCAGGGGACCAAAGAAGATCGAGTTGAAATCCAGCCCAGTCCAGTAGAGTGAGCAGATATAAGCTAAGTTCCATGTAGTTTTATCTATTGAAAGTAACCATGTATATTTAACTTTAAGAAGTAGTGCGTTGATGTTAGTAATGTGATTTTAAAAGGTCGATATTTATATCTTCGAGAATTGATTTCAGTGTGCAGTGTCCTCGCAAAGAAATTATTATAATTGTTCTAAAACCACGGATCTAGGTAGTGTTCGATTACGTAAATCAACATTCATATGTAGGGATGCTTATAGTCAATTGTGGAGAGATTTGAAAACGATACTTCGACTATTGTCAAAGAAAAGGGCTATACATAATGTGATTTAATCCGGCTGTAATGCGGAGTGGAAATAGATGGTTTCATAGGATATTAAGACTTGGTTATCGCCAGATCGTCACCGCATGTAAGTAAATACGAGCCTGATACATTCATACATGTATTTTTTTACAGGAAAAGAGTGATTATTTGTTATTTGAATATAAATTAAACCCACTAATGCATCATTGTCATATTTCATAAGGGCGTATCTACAATTTTTGACATTTTGAGGTTATGATATCATTGCAATGCGGAAAGAATGCTGTATTTGAATAACAGAACGGCGTATCTCTAACTATGCTAGTTTTTAAATTTTGCATGGCGTAAGTCATTAAGAGATTTGTTTTAGTAAATAACAAAAGGGCGTATCAGTATACGCCCATTTGTTACTCACAAACACGTAAGATATGAGGCACATACTTTAGGAACAATATGGCGTAACACCTGATACTCCATTTTCACTCTTAACTATTATTTCGTTTATTCTCCATGGAAACCTGTGTGACTATCGTGTGTTAAACATATCACCGTTTTGTGAGGTGAATTAGTTTCTCTATTTTCGAGCACTGTAAGAGTAATGAAATACTAGATAGTGTTTTAAAACTAGAATAATACTATCAATGAAGAAGGTGAGTCTAAAATATGAGCCACACAAATCAGCGAAGTATATTACCAAATACAGTAGAGACAATACGCGACACTGCGAAATATTGAGGGACAGCGATTAGGTCTCAATCTAGTGGAGTGACCTGAGAGTTACTGATTCTGTTATAAGAGCACGTGTATTTGTTTGTGAAGTTTTGGGGGTTATTTACATAAGTAAATAGTTGCGTGTGTCATTCCTTTATATCTCCTGTCAATATGAGTGGAAGGATATATGCTGCGTTTGGCTGCAATAACTTTGAAATGCAGAAGGATTCGCGGTCTTTCTTCCGCTTCCCTCGTGACATGAAAATGTAAGTAAATACTGTGTTTGCATATATATCCTTCCAGTTACAAAGATATTTTTATAGAAGGCCTACTTCCTAAACTTCTGACCTGCGCGCCCCATATTTTAACTGGCTTAAAATATTATAATAAGCTTATTTTATTGTATTAGCGCAGCAGTTAACCTTCAGTACTGATGTGTTGTTGTAGGTGTGATCTGTGGGTTTTGATTTAGTTAAGGAACATGCATATGTGTGTGGCTGGTTGTGTTCCAAGTTACGCCATTTGGAATGCCGTAATGCGTTGTCAAGCACTGAAGAAAATATGGGTGATTTAAGAAATGTGATGATGATGCAAAGGTGAGTGGCTACTCATTGAATTCGATTTACAAGCTGTACTGAACTGTCCTCATACAAATGCCAAAGGATTGTTTTACAAAAGAAGACTTGCTTTCTACAACCTAACAGTGTTAAATGCAGTTTCAAATAGTGCTGTCTGTTACACGTGGAATGAGACTATAGCAAAGAGAGTGTCATCTGAATGCGTATATCTGTGCATTGTGTCTCTTTGCTGTAAAACAATTAAATATACCTGGAATCAACCACAAATATCTTACTCCAGGCCACACACAGATGGAGGTTGATTTGGTACATTCTATGATAAAAAAAGAAGAAGAAGAGTGTTCACATATTTGAGCCATCTGGTTGGAAGACAGTCACCCGCCTAGCAAGAAAATCACCTTACGAAGTAGAAGTTATGTCACAAGATGATTTCTTTGATTTAGGAAAGTAAACCAGGCCCCTATAAACAATACAACAGTAGATGTTAGTGGTCAAAATTAAGATAGATGAAAATTGTGTCGTTGGAGTACTTGAAAGAGGATCCCAAACATGTTTACTTCAAGAACGAGATGCATGAAAAATTCAACAAAATGCATATTATAGGAAACAAGAGATCAGCACTTATGAGGAAACAGAACTGTAACAGTCTTAGAGAGGATCTATTCACAACCTCTTCCAATTTCGGTTGGAAAGTTAAAAGATTTACAAGAACTTTGCAAACAAGGTATTATTAAATCCCAGTATCATAAATTTTATATGTCCCTGAAGTCAGTCACCACAAGCCAAGAGAGTGACAATGATCTAGATGATGTTGGCATTTAATGAGTATCCTTTTCCTTTATTGATTCTTGCAATTATTGCTCACGGATTTCATCAATGTTATGTCAGTGCCGTTTTTTATTAGCAATATGAAAAATATTCAAAACTGGTCTACTGTATTAGGCATATTGCTTTAGTGTAGTTTTGTTATGCTTTAAATCAGCAATGATCTACATATTTATCAAAGTTCAATGTAGTAACTAATAGTCTTATTATCAGTCTGAATTTAGCATAGTCTAGATAAAATATTGTATGGATGTTCTGTTGTAACTTTGGAGTGTTCTGTATCACAAACATATTGAGTTTATTAGGCATTTTTTCATGTAAAACGCAAGTTTTCAGTTGGTGTTGTGTTAATAATGTAATGATCACGTTACTGTATCGTAACAATAATATATTATTATTATTATTATTATTATTATTATTATTATTATTATTATTATTATTATTATTATCTCATTTATCCTGGACAGTTCGACTTACGCCTTGCTGTTATTTTAAGTTTTAAAGTATCAGACAAGTACTTCCGCCACCTGACTCATTGAAAACTGTGAATAACAAAAGGGCGTATGTCAGGGAAAAGAATTTTAAAATATAGGAACAATATTATTCAAACTTGTTTTGAATTACTTGCCTTTTTGCTTAATTCAAACCTAAATGAAACCATTTAATTGCATCATCATGTGCTGGTACTTATCTTGTACTGGTGATATACTTTTAAATAAATTGTGTAGTGATATTCCTGATTTTCTCAAAATGGCAGAAATGTAGATACGCCCTTATGATCCTTAGCATGCGATATGATAATGGAATATTGAAACGGTACGCCACTAAAGGAGAAATGATTGATATTTATATGTGTAATTAAGAGTACATACGACGTAATGATGGGATTATAAGTATGAATATTCTGAATTGATATGACTAATGTGGAGTTATAATGCTTACGATTGGAATATGATGAGAGATATGTATTTATGATTTATTGATAGTAATTACGCGACATAATACTAACTATAGTTTATAGTTGTGATTGCGGCATGATTTTAGTAGTGGCAAAGGATGTTTTGGGTTGATAGAATATTCATATGGTGAAATGCGTTACAGAATCCGTAGGCTGATAACTATATACAGTCATCAAAATAAATTTCCAAATAATAAATATTAAGGTGTAAACCTGATATTTTCTAGGAGAATTTCACATGTTGTACTAAGTCCTGATTGATTTATGTCGAAGCTATGTTTTGATGGGAGAAAGCATCTTCATAATTTGAGTTTTTGCCATTGACAAGTAGATAATTATCACCAACGATATTCTCTAAAATTCTGTGATTTGATGATTGAATTTAAATGAGATTGTGAATCTTGATAGATGTAAGACCTGTTAGGATAATGATTAGAATTTATTATACGATTCCTACATGCTTTTTAGGAAATAATATGGATATATTTATCCAGTAACAGGTGAAACTTGTTGATATTTTTTTATTTATCGGAATATTATAAGAATAGCCATTTGAAGCTATGAC
This sequence comes from Anabrus simplex, assembly GCF_040414725.1. Classification (NCBI taxonomy): domain Eukaryota; kingdom Metazoa; phylum Arthropoda; class Insecta; order Orthoptera; family Tettigoniidae; genus Anabrus; species Anabrus simplex. Next base: position 882,612,826 of record NC_090265.1, on the reverse strand, counting down.
AATTGGAACTTTGCTTTTTCTGCTAGCGTTATAATTGAAATCAAGCAAGGATAAGAGAAGATTAATGACTTGATGAGAGGATAAATAAGCACTTTTGACTTTATTCACACTTTTGATTTTATTCATACTCTTGATTGTATTCATATTTTTTAATTTTCTTGACACTTTGATTTCATTAATATTCAGCAAGATTGTTACTTAATGAGATTGATAATTATGATAAATGATACTTCGTAAAATTTTTCTTTACATTTATGTTTATTAAGAACCACATTTCTTTAACGAGATAATGATTTGATTACAGTCAAGGATTTTATTGATTAATTATTTGAATGAGGATACGACAAATGTAATTAGATATTTTAATAATTGAATAATTCATCCCAAGACAGTTCATTATCATGAATAAAACAAGAATTTAAAATTTTAAATTATTATTATTGCAATTTATTTCATTATTATAGCAGATTATTTTAAATTGAATTCTTGCAGGATTATTGGTTGGACGAATTTAAGTGATGATTTTTATTTATATTTAAGGAAAAATGGATTTGCTGCTAAGAGAGGATATGCGGGTTCCCAGCTGATCTCACGTTAAAATTTTTTTATGCATATTAGTTACCCCTGAGGGGTATCATGTAGCAAATCAGAGAATAATTTGACGCCTACGGTGAAACGCGGAAAGGAGATTATTACCCTAATCGAAAATTATGAAGGCGCAAGGAAAATTTATTATTGACGGATTAATGGAGATAGATGTAGCTGCCGATACATAGCATCATATTTAATGCACGATGCATAAAATTGACTCCAATACGTGGAGTAGTCTGAAGAGGAGAATAGTCGGTGCAGTATGTTTTTTTTCTAGGTTATTATCCTCTATCATATACTCCATGCCTATTCTCAGAATTTCAAAGGTTTTACCCCTATAGTAATCTCTAAATTGTTCTATCTTTTCCTCACTCCACCTGTATCTTACTAATTTTCTCTGTTCATAGTTAAAGAATTGTTTGTCTACTTTATTATCTTCCTCTCCCAGTAGCCGAATAACAACTGGGAAATGATGGGACGCTGTCCAATTTTTTACCTGGATTTCTTTAATAAGAGTTAAAGCCTCTCTAGATGCCAACACTAGGTCTATAACACTCCCTCCTGACTCTACTATATATGTTAGGTTGCCTGATTCATCTTCCGGCCATCCCCCATTTAAGATGTACAATTCCTCTATCGCGCATATTTCTAATAATTTCTCTCCATTTTTATTACACTCTTTGTCTTTGCTTCTCCTTCTTTCTATTAATATTTCCCCAATTTCTTTATCATATAATGGATTATTTAAGCCAACCCTTGCGTTGAAATCACCCATTATAATTATTCCTGCTTCTTCATTTAGTAATTTTATCTGATTTACTGCATCAACGAGCTCTTCAAAGAAATTTTTCTCTCAAACGGGGACCCCGATGGGTGATTGTAACCAAAGCCAATAAACATATGTCTCCCCTTTTGATTTCCTTTTTTGGTTTTGACCCAGATCATTTCCTCACATCCTGATTCCCATATCTCCACTTGTTTGCAAATTCCGTCTTTTACGATAACTGTTATCCCTCCTGGGTGACGCCCTTTCGTACTCCTTTTATATTTTGTTTTACTCCAGACCTTAAATCCCGGTATTTTCACATTTTTGCTAGGCGGTAACCATGTCTCTACTATCCCAATAATCTCACTCTCTCTCATTAAATCTATAAATTCATCATTTCCCAGTTTACTTAATATACCCTCTATGTTGATTAATCCCACTACCCAGTCTAGTTATTTGTTCATAGGTATATCTGATGCTACCAGGACCTTGCTTCTCGTTATTCGTGGTTTTTCTAATTGTATAATAGATCCACTTGGGGAGCTAATTATTACCTCCTCTAACCCTCTAGCTTCCTCAGACCTTGTCAATCCTTTCTTTGCCCATATGTTTCTTTTCTTCTTTTCTCCCTGCGGTGTCTTGCTTCCTCTGGTCCACTTCTTCTTGGGTTTATCTCCTGGGTTGGTGATGTCTAGTTTCTGTCGTCACAACATCCAGTTCATTGTCCCTGCTTGGTAGGTTTGCACACGTACCTGTTGACTCAGGAGTCACTCACTGGACTGCTGTTCTTCCGCTTAGCTGACGTATCAGGACAATCTCCTAGCTCACGGAGCTGACCAACTGTCCATGTCCTGTTCCACAAATCGTCCGATATTATAAGTCTGTTTCCACGTATAAAGGCTTTTAGTCCCGAATGCCTAGCTTTTCCTTGATGAAAACGTAGTGTTCGTACATTCTCCATTTCTTTCTTGTCGAGATCTTTCTTGATCCATATCTTCGTGCCTTTCAGGTTTCTCGTGTTTTCCAAAATTTTTCGAGTCTTCAAACCAGATACCATGTAGACTTTTACTGGTCTTTTTCCCATATTTCTTCCTAATCTAAAGGCGTTATCAATATCACTCTCGTTGCACTCTATTTTCAAATTCTCTCTGATTAGAGAGAGAGTACTCTATCTATCAAGTCATTGAAGTTCTCTCTTACTGGTTCTGCCAATCCGTAGATTATTATGTTTTTCTTCCTATCTTCTTTCGACCGTGTTTTTTCTTTTTCCTCTAGTTTCCTTAATTTTTCTTCTACCTCCAGTGCTTTCGTCTTCATACCATATATTTCGTTTTTATTTTGTGATACACTCTCTTTAATATCCTTCAGTTCTGTTCGTATTAATGATTTCAAGTCCTTGAATTCATTTTTCTGTTCTAGTAACATTTCTTTGGTCTTTTCTGCATGGCATTCTTGCATGGCCTCTTTGATCTTCTCAATATCTTCCCATGTCAGTCCTGGGCCGGGGTTCATCTCCACTCCGTCAATCACTAACAGTACCATCACTACAACTAATGACACTACTGTATTAGTGATGTTGAGATCGTTTTTCACCGTTTGTAACGACTTCATCCTACAATGGGCCTGCCATCTGTCTATATGACATCTGTATTGTTCGATTGTAACTCCCATGTTCGCGCACTCCTATACTTCCCGCACGTTCAGCACTACGTCCGTTCACCTCGCTAGCTGAATTGCAACTCGCGGTGCAGTATGTATGTATGTATGTATGTATGTATGTATGTATGTATGTATGTATGTATGTATGTATGTATGTATATTTCGAATGAACTTTTAATCTCCTAAGAATATGGTCTTTTAATGAAATATTCTATTTGTTTTAGTAAAATGAACAATTCATGTATTATAATGTATAATGTAGCTGAGGATAGTTCAGTGGGACAAAAAATGGCCTTCTAAATTAACTGTCTAATGATTTCTGCAATTTAAAAAACTATAAATAAATGTATTTATATTGACTAGGTGGACAAGTGTATTACCAATTTCTATGCTAATGTTAATACAGGATTATGATAAAGTTTATTGTATGTAATATGTGCAGAGTACTACTGTATATTGACTTCTGCACATCGAAGCTACAAGTAGTTTCTCCCATGCATACACAGTACGATGGCTTCAGTCTCAAGTTGGTTTTGGTACAACATGGAGGTGATGTCTCATGGATCCTTCCTTGTGGGCCTATAAATGGATATTTCTACTCAGCTAATGTTTGATCCAAGCTATAATCAGCCCTGGAACAAGATGACTGGTGTTAGTGATATTTACTTTTAGATTGGGCCTTTAATTTTGTAACCAGATTCCGGTGGTTACACAATACACAGTTTAGAAAAGAGGAAAGCAAATCGAATTACACAGCACTTTAAAACCTTAACACACAATAAAAATCAGATGAACTACGCCAATACGCATAAATAAATATCAGGTTGGACAACGTGACGACTATAATAAAGGAATGTGGAGCGGGGGCTGGGAAATCTACCCGGGGCATTGGGATGCGAAGTTTGCGGGTTTCCAGAAAAATCAACGGTGATCCCTTGATCGGAGATATTATTTTCCAAAATAAACATACAAGTAAGTTTCGAACAAAATTAATCTATACAAACAATCCATTTGCATAATTTATGAATACAAGATTTGATGTTGCTGGACAAGAACTTTGCTATTAGGTCAAGAGATTAACTAAATATATCGTGGCATAATCCAAGTTCTACAATACAATGTTGAGGGTACGAGGAAACACAAGATACAAATACAATATTTAAATGGAAGTTAATGTGCTTTCTAAGACATCTGATAAACAGAGTGACAAGTCTGGGTGAGTAGGGCAAACTCCTATGTGAATTAAAGTGGAACCGAGATCAACCGTGCTTACCCCAAGGTGGTCCATTTCGAGAGCGAGGATTCGCCGACGTGCATCTAATCGCTGCACTGACGAGAGAACGACAGACTAGAGGTGGGGAGGAAGAAACGTCACTGTTACTATAGCGCGGTGACATTTCTGTCACCGTCACGGGCTGTGACTGGATTCTGAATGTAACAGTTTTCAGTATATTGTCGCGAAAGTGTAACTAGTACAGATTTCACGGAGGCGCTACGTTCGCTTGGCGTGCCACGTGGCAGGTACTGGAACGAGTTGCAGCGCTGGTGTTGTTTCTCGCTGTCACTGTATTTGCAGTCACGGCGTGGTTACGACATTCCGATCTGTCCCGCGTTACATTCAAACAAAGCGTGCCCTCGTGTTATTGCTCTTGTGACTGACGGTGGATATTGTGAATATTTTAGTTCTGTGATCGTTTTCAGAGTTTATTTAGTGGTATTTTAAGTCTTTTGGTTTTGAAGTGGCTTATTGGTGTAAAACACGTGTAACATGGAAACGCGTACGAAGACTAAAACAAGCAAACTGTGGGCCTATTTTACCCCTTTAGAGATAATGTGGCAAAGTGCGATATGTGCCAGCAAAAGATCTCGTACAGAACATCAGCCTCTAATTTAAGGAAATGACATGGATATTCCTGACGTTATAATGGAGGTAAGTTCTAGTATTATTTATTGTGAGAGGAAGACATTTTACTAAAAAAACACGTTGCCCCCACCCATCACTTTCTTTCTTTTTTGAAAGTAATACGTATGGTGGTACCTGTTTCAGGTCCTTCTACATCACATGATACTATTACCCCAGCTGCCTCACCTAAATTACCGGTACACACATCTCATCACCTCCAACAAACCACCATATCATCATTCATTCCTAGAAGTAGAAAAGTGAACCATAATGCTCTACACAAAAAGAAAATAGACTCCCAGCTGATGAAATTGTTCACATTAGACTTTCAGCCTTTCACCATCGTTGAAGACAAGGGCTTTATTAGCTATAGTAATGCTCTGGACCCGTCGTATCAGATACCAAGTAGAAAAACTGTCAACGTCAATGCTACCTGCTTTGTATGAGCACACCTTCAATGTCGTGCAAAACAAGCTGAAAAATGTGTCTAGGGTGTGTCTGACCACGGATTGTTGGATATCAACCATTAATGAAAGCTATATTGCTATAACGGCTCACTACATTAACGATGAGTTTTATCTTGATTCGGCACTACTTGAATGCTGTGGATTTGATACGCCACATACTAGTGTAAATTTAGCTCACGAAATTAAACGTGTAGTTGATGAATGGGACTTAAGTGACAAAGTACTGATAGTAGTAAGTGACAATGCTGCTAATATTACCGGTGCTATTGTTAATGAGCTCAAATGGAAACATTTCGGTTGCTACGCTCGTTCTTTAAATTTAATAGTGCAGAATGCACTACACACAGTGCAGGAAACGCGTGATAAGGTGAAGAAAATTGTATCACATTTTAAGAGGAGTACAGCAGCTAGTGAGAAACTCGGGAGTCGCGCAGCCTAAACGATTGCTGCAGGAGGTACCAACCAGATGGAACTCCACATTTTACATGCTGCAACGTATCACACTGTTTCAAGAGGCGGTGAAAAGCTCATTAGCTTTAATAGATAGAGACCACCCCGTACTTTCATCAGAAGAATGGGACTTATGTACCCAGTTGTGTAGGGTTTTGAAACCTTTTGAGGAAGTAACTACGAAGTTAAGTGCAGAGAAACATGCCACTGCGAGTCAGATTATCGTGTTAACGAGAGGTTTGTTGGCCGTCTGCTCGAAAATACAAGAAGAAAATTTTCTTCCAGTTACGAAACAGGTAGTTAGAGAGCTGCAAAGAGACATTGTAACAAGGATGTCCAACTTTGAAGAGAAAAAGGTAATATCCCTTTGTACTTTCCTCGATCCGCGCTTCAAAATGGTTGGATTTTCTAATAAAAGAATCGCCAAAAACGTAAAGAAACGCGTTATCGAGTTGGTTTCGGCTGAAATGAGAAAGGACACGCAAAAATCCATTTGTCAGAGATACGCTGATCCAGTAGTGCCTGAACAGACTGAAGAATTGTCAGTCTGGGAAGTATTAGAAAAGGAGGTCGCTTCATTACAACCAAGCGGCACTGCCACATCCAGGTCAATTATAGAAGTTCAGCGCTATTTGGAACATCCGATTTTACCTAGAAATCAGGACCCGCTGAAATGGTGGTCAGAAAATCATCATTTATTTCCGACAATGGCTAAGTTAGTGAAAAAACATTTTAGTGTCTTAGCAACATCAGTGCCTTGTGAGCGTATTTTCTCCAAAGCTGGGAACTTGATAAGTGACAGACGTACTCGTCTGAGTTCCGGGAAAGTGAAACAACTGATGTTTTTAAACGTAATTCTTCCGATGTCAGTTCATGATGGTTGACTGATTGAGAGTTTCATTTCCAGTTAGACATAAGTTCATAAGTTGTTCTATTTCTAAATTTCATACTACACATTGTATGTTAATCATAATTTTGTGTAAATAGGCTCTAGTGTATGTTTTTGTTCGTTAATTATAATTTTGTATAAATGGGCTGTAACGTATGTTTTTATTTGTTTGTTAAGTATAATTGTGGATAAGTTGGCTGTACTGTATGTGTTTGTATGTTCATCGTAATTTTGTATAATTGGGTTACGTTGTGTGTTTTGGTTTGTTCATTATAATTTCGTATAGGCCTAACTGTTTGTCATAATTTTGTGCAACTAGGCTTTATTGTATGATTATGTTTATTTTAGTTTTGAGGAATTCGAGGGTGTATGTGTTCGTATTTTATTGTTGTATATATGCTGTGTAATATATTTCACTAGAAGCTAATGCCTGTAATTTCTAATGTATTGAAATTAGCATGACAATATCTCCATTTTTTCTTTGAATAAATATTAAGGGCTCTTATCGAAGGGAAGTAAGAGTTACTCTATGATTTGTTTACAATATGGCAGAAACATTATTTTGTCTTACTACACGAGAACATTTTAGGGATATAATAATATACGAGAATATCATAAAGCAATGTTTTGTGTTATTAAATAAATAAATCAGTGGGGGACAGATGATATGCCTTGGCCAGTGGTTGCGCATTGGCCTGCTCGCGTTAAGTCCTCCGGTTTTAGCAATACGAGATGGTAAGAGCGACTCTTTCAAACAACAACAGGATAAAACATTTTGTCACGAATGCGACTTTGTCACGACATTTTGGACCTGTTACATTTGTGTCACTGTCACGGTTGTCACTGACACATCAAAGTCACGACTTATCCCACCTCTACGACAGACCACAAAATCTTGCCTCGCACCCTTAAAAGCGCAAAGCTGGCCCCAGTGTGATTACCGAGTGACCAATCAGAGCAAAGGAGCCTCCCTATCACCACCCAGATCCTCCAGTCAAAACTCTTTATCAAGTCGCAATATTTTCACTGTCAGGTTTTACATGTAGGCTATTTCTCTTTCTGCCTATGTGGTTTTTCCCTGACCCTTCAACACCACACCGTAACACTACCTAACCAATACAAACTCTTGCCGTGGTAGCGAGTCTAACTCGGAAACCGGCAGATACTCCTTGTTTCACTTCCCACTCTTCCCTGCTATCTCTTTCTTCTTTAGAAATTAATAGCATGTCAGAGGCCATGTAGATTGAGTTGATTGTCACGGCGGAGGAGCGGGCTATGGGGGCCCCCCGTAAAAAAGCAATATTTTCACAATATTCCAGAACATAGTCAGACATTAATCGCGAAATTTCCATCTTCCAGAATTAGTAAGGACATTCTTCTAGAATATACAGGGGCCAAGACACCCTGTTCTAAAAGTCCGCGTTACGAGATTGCTGGAATGTTACAAAATATCGCTTAACAATAATGATTTACAATCTAGTAGTTACTTAGGTAGATGAAGGGAATACAAACAAAGCATTCCACAATAATATTCTACACCATACAGGCTAGGTAGGTGAATGGAATTCAAATATACTCTACAACAACATTTCCCATCACACAGTAAACAGTCCTTAAAAGAGATTCTGCCCAGGTCTCAATTTTAATTCTTCTTCTTCTTTCACATTCATGACCACATAGGATCACTTCAATCAATCCAGTATCCCAGTCTCTTCAAAGGGACTGTTCGAGCCATGCGGTCCTCCCAGTACTTTTTCATATGTTCAGATCTTCGTGTCCTTTCTAGTGTCGAAAATATTCATGTTGTGAGTTTTCTTTATTTTAGTTATAATAGCTAGTTTTAGCTTACAGCTGTAACATGCCCAGTGGGTGAAATTATTCTCAAGTACGGTATGTCAAGTTAATTGTTATTACATCTACGAATAATTTAATGGTGTTCTATGATTATTAGTGGTGAAGATACGATTTTTTTATAACGTTCAAGAAATTGTATATTTTTAACACGTTGAGTGCCACTGGTGCCAGGCATGTTTTTGAATTGCATTCCGCTGGTGCCAAAGCAATTGTACGCATTGTAGGCTGTTTATATAATCTTGGGATGTATTTATATGATGTACTAAGTAAATTTTATCTCACCATACTAAGGTCATGTGTGACGCCATATGGTGTCACATAAATTTTTAGGAAAGATAAAATATAGCGTGACGCCATATGGTGTCACAGAATTTTTTGACATGGAATGTGCAATACGATTTCAAATACGAAAGATTTATTTGCTAATTCAAATTAACGCAATATTTATGAAAACCTAGTAAAATGCAAAACAAGTACTTATATTACATTACATATTGTTGTGAACAGTTTCCTGATAACTCTAAACAATGAAAATATGAGTCTCGGCACGATTGGCAGGCAGTGACACTCGCTTTGCAACGTATGCTTTAGACTTTAAACAACAATCAACCTTCAGTCACCCTCTGTTGTGAAATGATTCAAAGCACTTCAGACAAAGGAAAGGTGTGTCAGGACAGGTTGTGCAGACTGTTGACACCCTTTCTGCGGCAGAAGCAGCAGCCTTTCTGTCCATGACCTTGCATGGTTGCTGATAGCAGCTTCGATACCGACCTCGAGCTTTCCTGCAATATTGAAAGGAAGAAATAAAAAATAATTTTATAATTAGTATTGACATCCTTCAGAAGTGCAATAATGTTGAACTTGATAACACTTACCTGGTACTTTTCTGTCCTTCCGTCTTGTTGGCTTCCACAAGGTAGTGGTTCTCTCTCTTAGGAGTACGTCTAACAGGGTCGTTAGTTAGACAAAGTAGAGTGCTGACCACGTTCCTTCGAAACTCCGCAAGAGACATTTTCCGATGTCCAGTAACCCGCGTCTTATTGTGCAGAAGCAGTGCATTTACAACGACAGTACCAAAAAGAATGTCATCTGCAATTTTGTGGTACCATCGGATGGTTTTCCTCGTTGCAGTATGATATGAAGAAAGTGTGTCTGCAATATCTATTCCTCCTTTCATTTTATTGTACGTTATTACCATTTTCGGTTTAACCACATCTTCGTGTTTCCTATTCTTTTTGCCCGTAGCTATTACATCATTAGAACATTTGGTTGACATAATCAGCACGTCCCTCTGATCTCTCCACTTCATCACTGTCAATCCATTTCCATTCTCCATTACAATGAGTTCTCCCTTCTTAAGCTTTGCATTTACAACATCCTTTGGTAAACCTTTTCCATTTTTCCTAAGTGTGCCAATAAAATGTGTCTTATGATCCAGTAGCACCTCAGCTAACTCAATTGATGAGTAATAATTGTCGGTGCAGAGAAAGCGACCACTGTCCAGAGACGGGTCCATAAGTTGCATTACAACTTGAGTAGCCATGCTCAGTGTATTCTGAGCATTCAAGGTACCTTTACCAGCGTTTACTTTAGTTTTGTAGGTGTAGCCCGCGCCTTACCAGGCATAAATTGCCGGAATGATAAACGACCCCTCCACGGAATCATTGATTCATCAACTACGAGGTTTTCACCTGGAGTTTTGACACTCTTGAAGTTCATATGTATTATATCTAACAGTGGCTGAATCTTGTGCAACTTTCCAGCTGAAGCATTGTTGGGACCAAAGTGCCAGAATCGAAGTAGTAACTGAAAATGATTTCTTGGCATTGCCGTACCAGCTACGCTATTTCCATATACAGAAAACTGGCTCCAGTAATTTGATAAGGCATTCTTACAAGACCCATCCACAATCTCAAACCTATAAAAACTTTTATTTCCTCCTTTGTAGTATCTACCCACTCCTTCAAACGACTAGACCGCTTAATATGCATAGACGCTATTGTTTGATTTGCATTGATATTAGTTTGTAGTACCATCAAATCAAGAACTTCGTCTGTTAGGAACAGTTGGTAAAACTCATATAGTGAGGCTGTAGAAGTATCAGTTTGAAGATTTAGATGCTCCTGGCTTGTAAATGGAATATCTTGCTGTGCCCCTACACAAGGACCCCAGGCATAATTGTTCACATGATTGTCTACACCATTTGCACCAGCAACGTCCCCACCTATAATATCACTATCGGTATCGTCATCGTCTTCCGCATCACTCCATACGAATTACAAGTAACAACTCTCATTATTGTTCCGTATTGAAGATGACGTTAGGCATAGATATCAAGGATAATTTAATAAAAAACACCTATTCACTACTTTCCACGTTTAATGTGGTTATTATCTACATGATTTTATATAGATTTATTTAGGTCAGGTACATGTTTCACCCATTATTTTGGGCATCTTCAGCCTGTATACAACCTTTAGGTCAAGGTTTGGGACCTTTTTAACCAATATAAACATACCAATATATACAATATATACAAACATCAGTGAACTCTTAAAACAGGTAACATAAGTTAATACAGTTAAGGTTTTTGGTCCTAATCTATCTAATTTGAAAAATGTCCAAAACCAAAATGGATCTTCTTTTTGGTAAAGAGGATTACATACCGGGGTTTATGTGACTCCTATATCATATCATGTTCTTGACGTACCGTGTCTGTTGACAGGATGTGTCGTCAACAATAAGTGGAGATTTGAACTGATTGTTGATTGTAGGTTGGTCAAGATTGAAAATATAAATTTAAATTAAATGTGTTTTAACTTGGCAGTTCTATTCTGGTTAACTTAAAATGTTCAAAAATAAAATGAAATGGATCTTCTTTTTATCATAAGTCTTGAGAAAGGATGATATTAAAACTGGGGCTTATTTGACCCACGATTTTCATTTTCATATTCTTGACGTAACTAATATTTAAATGTGTTGTCATGCACAAGTGGATATTTAAAAAAACCGATTGTTAAGGCAGACTGGTCAAGAACGTTGTTGTGAATGAAACTGTTAGCGTCTTGACTTTGGGTCTCATGTAACGTCAAGGAATTGACAAGAGTACAATATTAAGCTGTTTCATAGTTTTAGGCTGCTGCTTAATTGAGAAGGAATATCCTAGACACTTGATACAGTCTTGTATGAATATTGTTCCCCTTGATGTGTTGCTTGGTCTTTGGGAGGGATCTTAAGAATATTTGTTCAATTCATACTAGATGGACCTGCCTGTTCCGGGGATAAGACAGGTGCTGCCGGAACAGACAGGTCCATCTAGTATGAATTGAACAAATATTCTTAAGATCCCTCCCAAAGACCAAGCAACACATCAACGGGAACAATATTCATACAAGACTGTATCAAGTGTCTAGAATATTCCTTCTCAATTAAGCAGCAGCCTAAAACTAAGAAACAGCTTAATATTGTACTCTTGTCAATTCCTTGACGTTACATGAGACCCAAAGTCAAGACGCTAACAGTTTCATTCACAACAACGTTCTTGACCAGTCTGCCTTAACAATCGTTTTTTTTAAATATCCACTTGTGCATGACAACACATTTAAATATTAGTTACGTCAAGAATATGAAAATGAAAATCGTGGGTCAAATAAGCCCCAGTTTTAATATCATCCTTTCTCAAGACTTATGATAAAAAGAAGATCCATTTCATTTTATTTTTGAACATTTTAAGTTAACCAGAATAGAACTGCCAAGTTAAAACACATTTAATTTAAATTTATATGTTCAATCTTGACCAACCTACAATCAACAATCAGTTCAAATCTCCACTTATTGTTGACGACACATCCTGTCAACAGACACGGTACGTCAAGAACATGATATGATATAGGGGTCACATAAACCCCGGTATGTAATCCTCTTTACCAAAAAGAAGATCCATTTTAGTTTTGGACATTTTTCAAATTAGACAGATTAGGACCAAAAAACTTAACTGTATTAACTTATGTTGCCCGTTTTAAGAGTTCACTAATGTTTGTATATATTGTATATATTGGTATGTTTATATTGGTTAAAATGGTCCCAAACCTTGACCTAAAGGTTGTACACAGGCTGAAGATGCCCAAAATAATGGGTGAAACATGTACTTGACCTAAATAAGTCTACATAAAATCATGTAGATAATAACCACATTAAACGTGGAAAGTATTGAATAGGTATTTTTTAATTAAATTATCCTTGATATCTATGCTTCACTCCATACATCCGTCATACTGTCACTGTCACTGCACTCGTCATCACTAGCGTTATATTCACTGCCGTCAACACTTACATCTTCCTCTCCATCAGAATCCATCAGTAATTCACAAATATCCACTTCACTAATTCTTTTCTTTGCAAGTCGCTTACCATTTCTACTTAAAATGTTACGAATATATTGCATTTTTTATATTTTTGCACAACTATACAAACTGAGTGATAATACGTACGTAAACGACGAATAAACAATGCCTGGCGCGCTTTCACCTGTGACAATGACCACTGGCCAGTCAGTGACTTCGGAAGAATACTGTGGCGCCACATGGTGGCATAAAGTAAAAATACATAGCTGGAATAGACCCTGAAGTTCGCCCTTCACGTAGTACTGATTTTACGTGCATAGATGTCACAGCTGATTATCTACGGTGCATCGCCTGAAACTCTACTGTGCCGCCATATGGCGTCACGCCATCTCAAATTTGAAGACCACTGTGACACCATATGGCGGCACGTGGCACCCAACGTGTTAAACTATGCTTTTTCCACAACATGGCTTCCATGCTCAACTGTGTGCATCATCTATGATGCTATTATTATAACCTTAGTGTTTAGTGGAAATCCTGCTGGCTCCATAGGTGAATGGCTGGCCTTTGGTCCAAGGGGTCGAGCATTCAATTCCCAGCCGGGTCGGGGATTTTAACTTCCATTAGTTAATTCCTATGGCTTGGGGATTTGTGTTTGTATGATCTTCAACATTAGAATTCATTTTAGGTAGGGCCTCATCCTCATGGACGTGCAGATTGCCAACATGGCGTCAACCTGAAAGACCTGCACAAAGCCTCTCTAGCCTGATCACCTTTGATTTGTTTTTCAGTGTAAAATGAATCATTCACTCTTCAGCTTCATACATATCTGGATTCGTCTCTCAATTTTAAAACTTCTCTTATTAAAAAGTTGTGTCTTTATACATCATGGTTCCCTTTGGCTACTTAAAAATATATTTAAAAATGAATTTATGGAATTAGTCCTCTTAAAATTTAAAGGTTTAATTCAATCTGTTATCACGCTGTAGATAATTTTTTCGTGCCATGTAATTATTCCAAATTTAATTTATTTCACCTTCTCATTAGGTAACTATTATTAATTTATTAGAAGTTGAATTATGATTTAAGTTTCATTTTGTCTTAAAATAACCTTATTTCTGATGTGAATCATTAGGTGTAGCTTCATTATTATGTTTTTTATTGTTGTCTGCCCTTTTATTTTATTTTTCTCCCTGTGCTTTTTTTCCTTTGTGGGCTTGTCACCTTGTAGATGCTATCATTGTCCCATATTATTAATTTGTTAATTTATCATTATTTGGGCGTATGTTATCTGTGGAATATGTTTGTTTTTATTGGGACTTCTAATTTTAGATTTTCACCCTTGCTTGACCTTTTTTCATTTTGAAGTGGTCTGCTGTAATTTATCTGATTCGTGAGGTTAATTCATAGTGATCACCTATATAATTTTTAATCTACTATTCATTGGATAGGAGATCCTTAATTTGATATGTTAAATTAATTCTTATTAATCACTGTCTAATTGAGAATCATTATAATTCAAATATTTTTAATTTATTAAAAATTGGTTCAAGCTTCTATAGACCTGTGTCCTTATTTTCACAAGGCAATGAGAGCGGTGGTTGATAATTTCTTGTTAGAATTTTGGTTCACTCCTCTTTGGTGTCCTGTCTGAGTGGTGCTGCAGTGCCTTCCATGTTCTCCTTACTGGATCAGCGGCTGCGAGTGTTCATATTTTGTTTGCCAAATTGATGGGTTCTTTCCCAGAAATGGTTGGAGTACAGCTACAGGGATGTGTAGTGACATCAACTCCTATCCAGTGGCTACCTGTTTGAAAAATATCATGCCTCCTCCACTTCGTAGAGCACAATCACTATTCAGAGAATGCTCAAAGATAAACAACAATCCTGACTTGACCTTTCATTTTAGTATTTCTAATCCCAAGAGACCCCTCTCTCATCACCTGCTGGAATTTAATTTCAACCCCAGTGCCCAATGGAAGGGAGAGTTGACCCCAAGAACAGAACATCATTTTTCGCCTCTGCTTGATTCAAACTCAAGATTTGGCCTGACAAGAAGAATCCATCTATCCTTAATCCATTGTAGTTATGGTGTGTGTGCTGAAGCTCTGTTCAAGTGGGGCAAGATCCAATTCCCCAAGAGGAACTGTGGTGCCTCGTCTCAAACTATCCAACATATTGCGAGAGCGTGTGATAGAAGAGCCTATTCTGGTAACTGATCTGACTTACTAGAGTTATTAGAGGTTAGAATATAACTGGGTATTCTCAATGCTTTTTTGTATGTTTTTGTGTATATTCTCAATGCTTTTTGTACGGTTTTTGTGTATATTCTCAATGATTTGCCATATGATAAACAGGGGCGAAGCGTCAGGGGAGACAGGGTAGACAGCGTGTACCCTTAAAATTTTGTGAACGAGAAATTGTCTGGTAAATTCAATTACTTTTATAGAACATTAATCATTTCCAAATACAAGACATTATTGTATTCCGCGCTTTACTTATTTTCGACTCATTTCGGCAATGCTCGGGCTCGCGTCAGTTACACGAAGTACGTAGACAAAAGTAGACGCTGTCCATTCTGTGTATTTTCCCTTTGATTTTCAAAGCTTTCAGATAGAGCAACACTAACGCTATCTGTAGGTGCTGACTGTGGAACTATTGCTTTCCTATAGCGAGATTGCTCCGCCCAGTAGACAGACTTACCAGCGTCTCTTCTTGCTCTCATTGGCTAATATTTGGACCTCAGTTATAAAGATGCTCTTTATTGGTTACCATCTCAGGCATGCTTTAAATATAATTAATTTGAATTTACTTTATTATAAGACATGTCTAAAAATAAAATAATGATATAATAATATTCAAATACGAAATATAGCAAACTTACACCTAATAAATGAATGATAGCGCCAAAACCCTTCAAGTACATGCATTTCCTTGCCCGCCAATATTAGTTACGGTACGGCATTATGACTAGAGGTGGGATAAGTCGTGACTTTGATGTATCAGTATAATGTATAATGATATAATAATATTCAAATACGAAATATAGCAAACTTACACCTAATAAATGAATGATAGCGCCAAAACCCTTCAAGTACATGCATTTCCTTGCCCGCCAATATTAGTTACGGTACGGCATTATGACTAGAGGTGGGATAAGTCGTGACTTTGATGTATCAGTGACAACCGTGACAGTGACACAAATGTAACAGCTCCAAAATGTCGTGACAAACTCACATTCGTGACAAAACGTTTTATCCTATTGTTGTTTGAAAGAGTCGCTCTTACCACCTCTTATTGCTAAAACCGGAGGACTTAACGCGAGCAGGCCAATGCGCAACGAGTGGCCAAGGGCTATCATCTGTCACCCACTGATTTATTCATTTAATAACACAAAACATTGCTTTATGATATTCTCGTATATTATTATATCCCTAAAATGTTCTCGTGTAGTAAGACAAAATAATGTTTCTGCCATATTGTAAACAAATCATAGAGTAACTCTTACTTCCCTTCGATAAGAGCCCTTCATCATCATTCCGTGTCCGGTCAACATTTCCAAAATGTAGCAACTCCGATGGCCTTGTTGTTCGCCTCGATCAGGTCCTGTGTAGTGCAGGGATGTTCTAATAGGGGACAGATGAGCAGGTGGTTCGGATCTTGTGTTACACCACACTCGCAGGATGCGTCTCCATCAGCTGGAAGTATGGCCCTTTTTTGCATGTTGGTCTTGCAAAGAGGTACGCTCACCCTAAGACGATTAAGTGATCTCCAAATAGGGTAGGGCAGGTCATTTCCTGGAGCTAGCTCTTCCATTGCAGGAGCATCAGGCGGCAGCATGCTCTTCCACCTGGTGATGCGGTTAGACTCAGGTGTACCTACCAGTGGTTGAGTCCTGGTGATGAAACTTTTTCTCGACTTCAGTCGACAGACTACAGCCTCGTGATCATGCAGTGGGTGGCGAGAATCATTAGACTGCTTTGTCCTCTCTGCATCAGCAGCAACAGCCCTTCTGAGAGTGGGGGGAGGTATTCCAACAATCGGGTAGAGTTTGTCAACTGGAGTTGGCTTCAGACATCCCGACAAGATACGTACGGTCTCGTTGATTGCAATGTCAACCTCCTTGGTGTGAGTGGATGCACTCCACACAGGTGAAGCGTACTCTGCAGCGGACACACATAAAGCAAGAGCAGAGGTTCTCAGAACGTGAGGGCTTGCTCCCCAGATGGTGGCTGTGAGCTTTCTCAAAATATTGTTCCGTGAACTAACTTTCAGCCTGGTGTTGTGGCAATGTTTCTTGAAGGACAGTGCTCGGTCAAGAGTAACACCCAGATACACAGGTGTTGGACAATGTTCTAGTCGTTTGCCTTGCCGTATAATGTTCAGTTCCCGCCGAGCTTCTCTATTCCTTAAGTGAAATGCGCACACCTGAGTCTTGTTGGGATTTGGCTTTAGATGATTGCCTTCATAGTAAGAGCCAAGAGAATTTAGTGCAGAAGTCAACTTTTCCTCCACCTCTTCAAATGTCTTTCCTTGGGCACCCACTGCAGTATCCTCGGCATAGATGAAAAGCCTGGTATGTTCCATTATGGGCTGATCATTAGTGTAAATGTTAAAGAGCACAGGGGCTAGCACACTGCCTTGAGGTAAACCGTTCTTTTGTACGCGCCATCTGCTCTTCTTACCATGGAGAGATACTTGGAATCTTCTATTCTGCAGGAGAATGCCAATAAGAGATGTTAGTTGATAATCATTAGTGAGCTGGTAAATTTTCCTCAGCAACTTCCTGTGGTTGATGGTGTCGTAGGCAGCTGTTAAGTCAACAAAGGCAACTCCAGTTACCTTACGCTGTTCAAAACCATCCTCGATGTGTTGAGTAAGGTTCAAGATTTGACTGCAGCATGATTTTTCAGGTCGAAAACCAGCTTGTTGAGGAATGAACTTTCCTTAATTCGGTTAAGGATAAGGCGCTCGAAGATCTTGAAACAATGACATAACAATGATACTGGGCGAAAGTTTTTAGGATCGTTTGGCTCCTTACCAGGCTTAAGTAGTGCAACCACTCGAGCTTTCCTCCAGAGCTTGGGAATACAAAGCTTAGATACACACTCATTAATCATTGTAAGCAGCCATTGCAGAGTAGTCCTGCCGAATTTCTTGATCTGTTCTACTCTAATATCATCGATACCAGCAGCCTTATTTAATTTCAAGGTGGAGATGACAGACCCTAGTTCATTCAAGGTGAAGGGTTCTTGGAGATTATGGTTCTCACTTCCTGGGGTTCGTTCCAGTTGCTCCCGTGTACTCCGACCTTTAATCTTCCCGTTCATGAGTAATTGGGTAGCAATCTGGTCTGCTGTAATTGTGGTGAAGTTTCTAGGTTTTGTTGGGTCACCGCTGAGGTTTTTCAGGAGATTCCAGGCTCGCCTACTGTTCAACTTCATGTCCAGATTCTCTACCAGTGAGGTCCACTTAACTTTGCGATAAGAGCCCTTAATATTTATTCAAAGAAAAAATGGAGATATTTCCATGCTAATTTCAATACATTAGAAATTACAGGCATTAGCTTCAAGTGAAATATATTACACAGCATATATACAACAATAAAATACGAACACACACACCCTAGAATTCCTCAAAACTAAAATAAACATAATCATACAATAAAGCCTAGTTGCACAAAATTATGACAAACAGTTAGGCCTATACAAAATTATAATGAACAAACCAAAACACACAACGTAACCCAATTATACAAAATTACGATGAACATACAAACACATACAGTACAGCCAACTTATCCACAATTATACTTAACAAACAAATAAAAACATACGTTACAGCCCATTTATACAAAATTATAATTAACGAACAAAAACATACACTAGAGCCTATTTACACAAAATTATGATTAACATACAATGTGTAGTATGAAATTTAGAAATAGAACAACGTATGAACTTATGTCTAACTGGAAATGAAACTCTCAATCAGTCAACCATCATGAACTGACATCGGAAGAATTACGTTTAAAAACATCAGTTGTTTCACTTTCCCGGAACTCAGACGAGTACGTCTGTCACTTATCAAGTTCCCAGCTTTGGAGAAAATACGCTCACAAGGCACTGATGTTGCTAAGACACTAAAATGTTTTTTCACTAACTTAGCCATTGTCGGAAATAAATGATGATTTTCTGACCACCATTTCAGCGGGTCCTGATTTCTAGGTAAAATCGGATGTTCCAAATAGCGCTGAACTTCTATAATTGACCTGGATGTGGCAGTGCCGCTTGGTTGTAATGAAGCGACCTCCTTTTCTAATACTTCCCAGACTGACAATTCTTCAGTCTGTTCAGGCACTACTGGATCAGCGTATCTCTGACAAATGGATTTTTGCGTGTCCTTTCTCATTTCAGCCGAAACCAACTCGATAACGCGTTTCTTTACGTTTTTGGCGATTCTTTTATTAGAAAATCCAACCATTTTGAAGCGCGGATCGAGGAAAGTACAAAGGGATATTACCTTTTTCTCTTCAAAGTTGGACATCCTTGTTACAATGTCTCTTTGCAGCTCTCTAACTACCTGTTTCGTAACTGGAAGAAAATTTTCTTCTTGTATTTTCGAGCAGACGGCCAACAAACCTCTCGTTAACACGATAATCTGACTCGCAGTGGCATGTTTCTCTGCACTTAACTTCGTAGTTACTTCCTCAAAAGGTTTCAAAACCCTACACAACTGGGTACATAAGTCCCATTCTTCTGATGAAAGTACGGGGTGGTCTCTATCTATTAAAGCTAATGAGCTTTTCACCGCCTCTTGAAACAGTGTGATACGTTGCAGCATGTAAAATGTGGAGTTCCATCTGGTTGGTACCTCCTGCAGCAATCGTTTAGGCTGCGCGACTCCCGAGTTTCTCACTAGCTGCTGTACTCCTCTTAAAATGTGATACAATTTTCTTCACCTTATCACGCGTTTCCTGCACTGTGTGTAGTGCATTCTGCACTATTAAATTTAAAGAACGAGCGTAGCAACCGAAATGTTTCCATTTGAGCTCATTAACAATAGCACCGGTAATATTAGCAGCATTGTCACTTACTACTATCAGTACTTTGTCACTTAAGTCCCATTCATCAACTACACGTTTAATTTCGTGAGCTAAATTTACACTAGTATGTGGCGTATCAAATCCACAGCATTCAAGTAGTGCCGAATCAAGATAAAACTCATCGTTAATGTAGTGAGCCGTTATAGCAATATAGCTTTCATTAATGGTTGATATCCAACAATCCGTGGTCAGACACACCCTAGACACACTTTTCAGCTTGTTTTGCACGACATTGAAGGTGTGCTCATACAAAGCAGGTAGCATTGACGTCGACAGTTTTTCTACTTGGTATCTGATACGACGGGTCCAGAGCATTACTATAGCTAATAAAGCCCTTGTCTTCAACGATGGTGAAAGGCTGAAAGTCTAATGTGAACAATTTCATCAGCTGGGAGTCTATTTTCTTTTTGTGTAGAGCATTATGGTTCACTTTTCTACTTCTAGGAATGAATGATGATATGGTGGTATGTTGGAGGTGATGAGATGTGTGTACCGGTAATTTAGGTGAGGCAGCTGGGGTAATAAGTAGTATAATAGGCGGGTTCGGCGGCCACCTCCACCTCAGGCTCCCAGAGGCCTCCCAGATGCCACCTCCACCTCCACCTCAGCCAGAGGCCTCCCAGATGCCTCCTCCACCTCCCGCGGGAAATTTGAATTTGTAAACAAAGCCACGTGCTTTTTGACAGCTGTCATCGACAACAACGCATCGCTAACCTCAGTACTGCCATCTTGACGGGCCTAAACCTCAGTAGTGCCAACTTAACCTAACTAGCTCGAGATAAACAAAGCCACGTGTTTTTTGACAGCCACGTGCTTTTTGACAGATTTGTAAACAAAGCCACGTGCTTTTTGACAGCTGTCATCGACAACAACGAATCGCTAACCTCAGTACTGCCATCTTGACGGGCCTAAACCTCAGTAGTACCAACTTAACCTCACTAGCATGAGGTAAACAAAGCCACGTGTTTTTTGACAGCCACGTGCTTTTTTGACAGCTGTCATCCGCCATCTTTAAACTACAGAGCACCGTGCTGCCCTCTTTCGTCACCTGTCATCGGCAGTGCTGCCATCTTGACGGGCCTAAACCTTAGTGCTACCAACTTAACCTCACTAGCTCGAGATAAACATAGCCACGTGCTTTTTTGACAGCTGTCTTCTTGACGAACCCTAACCTCACTTTGAAGGACAATAGAGCGTCGCTAACCTCACTGCTGCCATCTTTACGGCGGTAAACCTCAAGGCTGCCACCTTATGCATGTTATAGCGCGGAATTTAAAATCCAACAGCAGAACATTGTTAACCTCACTCTTGCCATCTTTACGGCGGTAAACCTCAAGGCTGCCACCTTATGCATGTTGTAGCGCGGAATTTAAAATCCAACAACAGAACATTGTTAACCTCACTCTTGCCATCTTTACGGCGGTAAACCTCAAGGCTACCACCTTATGCATGTTGTAGCGCGGAATTTAAAATCCAACAACAGAACATTGCTAAACTCTCTGCTATCATCTTGAAAAGTTCAGTGTTCCAAACACTAGTTCGAAAAACGTAACTCATCGCACCTCGGGGATTTTCCATTCCTTGTTCTGAACATGAAACCATTTACAAATAAAGATTAATTTTCTACACTTAACAAAGTACAAGCGTTCTTGCTGATAGCGATCGACGAGGTTGTTGCTCCTTTAGCCCTTTAGCCCATTAGCCCTTTAGCCCTTTAGCCCATTAGCCCTTCAGCCAATTAGCCCTTCAAGGAATGTGCGGTAAGGAGGAGGAAGAGTCCTTTCATCCTTTTTGCCCTTCTGATAAGATGTAACCCCTGGGTTCCATACCCTATCACGATTTTTTTTCAGCCATGTTTATGCGATAACTTGTTCGACTGATTTTTACACACAAGACGAATGATGGAAGGTAAATAATTTGAAGTTATACTTTGGCTATATCGTTTACCGAGCGAGTTAGCTGCGCAGTATGGGTACAGTGTGTTTTTGATTTTTACACTATGCAAATCATTGAAGTTGTAGTTTTGCAATATTGCTTACTGAGCGAGTTAGCTACGCGATATGTGCACAGTGTGTTTCCATAGTTTTTGATTTTACACTAAGCAAATCATCAAAATTGTACTTTTGCTCTGAACACATCAAACAATGTTCTGATCATATGTTGAGGTTAACAACATCGATTACAGTGTTCGATTCTAGTCTTGTTATGTTTCATTCTGATCTTCTTAGAACAAGGGTACCCCCTAACATGTTCTAAACACATGTTGTATTGAGTACAGTGTTCGATTCTAGTCTTGATCACTTATTTCGTGTTCTGAACACATCGATCAATGTTCTGATCACATGTTGTATCGAGTACAGTGTTCGATTCTAGTCATGATCACTTATTTTGTGTTCTGAACACATCAATCAATGTTCTGATCACATGTTGAAGTTAACAACATCGATTACAGTGTTCTATTCTAGTCTTGTTATGTTTCAATCTGATCTTCTTAGAACAAGCGTATCCCCTGACATATTCTAAACACATGATGTATTGAGTACATTGTTCGATTCTAGTCTTGATCACTTATTTTGTTTTTCTGAACGCATCAATCAATGTTCTGATCACATGTCGTATCGAGTACAGCGTTTGATTCTACTCTTCTTATGTTTCGAAAGTCTAAACATGCACAATAATGTTATCGCTGCACACGCTTGCCTTCGCGATGCAGGTTTAAACTTGTTCGATATAAAGCTATGCCTTGACATAAGAGGCGGAGGAGGAGGTAGAGAAGGAGGAGGAGGAGGAGGAGGAGGAGGAGGAGGAGGAGGAGGGGGAGAATGATAAGACCTTAACAGCCTATGTATAGTCGCCATTGTTTTTAAAGATGATAGGTGTCAAAAGAATTTTTCAAATTATCCACCACCACATTTCAGCTAAAGAGGGCAGCAGGGTGCTCTGTTGATTAAGCACATAGAATTTCAAATTGCCCTCCACCACATGCATAACAGCAGCTGTTATCTTGCGCAGTAGCCTCTAAGCTAGCTTTCTTCATAAGAGTAGCCGCCATCTTGTGCGAGCACCCCTAGGCCGTCTCATAAGGAGCTATGTATAGTCACCATTTTGTGTCTGCCATCTTGCGTAAGCATCCCTAGGACGTCTCAAGGCATCTTGTTTCTCATAAGAGCAGCCACCATCTTGTAGAAATAGATAGCTGCCAATGCCAAAGGGCTTAAGTAGGAATCGAACCGTTGATCTCATCATTAGACTATGTTTTTTCTTGTTCCTGATACTACGAACCTACGTATTAGGCGGAAAAATTTTGTCCGTTTTGCTCTACGATGCATCGTTTTCGAGATATTTAACATTTTGCATTTAAGCCTCCAAATTTAATGAATCGAACCTGCACGGTACGTTATACTCTCTACCATAGCTAGACCTGATCATGTTACGAAGACTCGCTTCAATACAAGCTAAAACAGAGCAAATGCCAAAGGGCCTAAGTAGGAACCGAACCGTTGATCCCATCATTAGACTATGATTTTCTTGTTCCTCATACTGCGAACCTAGGTATTAGGCAGAAAAATTTTGTCCGTTTTGCTCTACGGTGCACCGTTTTCGATATATTTAACATTTTGCATTTAAGCCCTAAATTTAATGAATCGAACTATCACGACACGTTAGCCTCTAAGCTAAGAGTAGCAACTATCTTGCGCAAGCACCCTTAAAGCGTCTCATAAGGAGTTATGTATAGCTGCCATCTTGTGTCCGCCATCTTGCGCAAGCATCCTTAGGGCGTCTCAAGCCATCTTGTCCAAGGACCCTTAAGCCGTCCCATAAGATCAGCCGCTATCTTGCGCAAGCATCCCTAGGGTATCTCATAAGGAGCCATGTATAACTGTCATCTTGCGCAAGCATCCCAAGGGCGTCTCATAAGAACCTGTGTATAGCAGCCATCTTGCGTAAGCACCCTTAAGGAGTCATGTATAGCCACCATCTTATGCAGTTAGCGTCGAGAGAGGGCTGCTGTAGAATTTTTCTTTTTAAATTATCCGCCACCACTTTTCAAAGGTATCTAGCTAAAGATGGCAGCACCGCGGATGACAGGTGACGAATTTACATCTACTACGATAAAGAGGGCAGCACGGTGCTCTCTGTATTAAAGATGGCGGATGACAGCTGTCAAAAAAGCACATGGCTATGTTTACCAAACAAGAGCACGTGGAATTTGCCGCCATCACATTTCAAACCAAAGAGGGCAGCACTATGCTCTGTTGATTAAAGATGGCGGATGGTAGCTGTCGAAAAAGCACGTGAGTTTGTTTCCAAACAAGAGCACGTGGAATTTTTCAATTTGCCGCCACCACATTTCAAAGGTATCTAGCTAAAGATGGCAGCACGGTGCTCTCTTGATTAAAGATGGCGGATGATAGCTAACAGAACTTTTCAAATTGTCCGCTACTACGTGCTTAAGGTAGTAGCCATAAAGAGGGCAGCACGGTGTTCTGTGGATTAAAGATGGCGGATGACAGGTGATGAAATTTCCCGCATGATAGTAGCACAGTGCTCTGTTGATTAAAGATGGCGGATGACAGCTGCACGTGGCTTTGTTTCCAAACAAGAGCACGTGGAATTTACCACCACCACATTTCAAACTAAAGAGGGCAGCACTGTGCTCTATAGATTAAAGATGGCAGATGACAGCTGTCAAAAAAGCACGTGAGTTTGTTTTCAAACAAGAGCATGTGGAATTTTTCAATTTGCCGCCACCACATAGAGGGCAGCACTGTTCTCTCTGGATTAAAGATGGCTGCTTGTCGAAAAGCATTTTTCAAATTATCCGCCACCACATTTCAAAGGTAAGTAGCTAAAGAGGGCAGCACTGTGCTCTATAGATTAAAGATGGCGGATGACAGCTATCAAAAAAGCACGTAGCTGTCAAAAAGCACGTGGATTTGTTTATCTCGAGCTAGTGAGGTTAAGTTGGTAGCACTAAGGTTTAGGCCCGTCAAGATGGCAGCACTGCCGATGACAGGTAACGAAATAGGGCAGCACGGTGCTCTGTAGTTTAAAGATGGCGGATGACAGCTGTCAAAAAAGCACGTGGCTGTCAAAAAACACGTGGCTTTGTTTACCTCATGCTAGTGAGGTTAAGTTGGTACTACTGAGGTTTAGGCCCGTCAAGATGGCAGTACTGAGGTTAGCGATTCGTTGTTGTCGATGACAGCTGTCAAAAAGCACGTGGCTTTGTTTACAAATCTGTCAAAAAGCACGTGGCTGTCAAAAAACACGTGGCTTTGTTTATCTCGAGCTAGTTAGGTTAAGTTGGCACTACTGAGGTTTAGGCCCGTCAAGATGGCAGTACTGAGGTTAGCGATGCGTTGTTGTCGATGACAGCTGTCAAAAAGCACGTGGCTTTGTTTACAAATTCAAATTTCCCGCGGGAGGTGGAGGAGGCATCTGGGAGGCCTCTGGCTGAGGTGGAGGTGGAGGTGGCATCTGGGAGGCCTCTGGCTGAGGTGGAGGTGGAGGTGGCCTCTGGGAGCCTGAGGTGGAGGTGGCCGCCGAACCCGCCTATTATACTACTGTAATAGTATCATGTGATGTAGAAGGACCTGAAACAGGTACCACCATACGTATTACTTTCAAAAAAGAAAGAAAGTGATGGGTGGGGGCAACGTGTTTTTTTAGTAAAATGTCTTCCTTTCACAATAAATAATACTAGAACTTACCTCCATTATAACGTCAGGAATATCCATGTCATTTCCTTAAATTAGAGGCTGATGTTCTGTACGAGATCTTTTGCTGGCACATATCGCACTTTGCCACATTATCTCTAAAGGGGTAAAATAGGCCCACAGTTTGCTTGTTTTAGTCTTCGTGCGCGTTTCCATGTTACACGTGTTTTACACCAATAAGCCACTTCAAAACCAAAAGACTTAAAATACCACGAAATAAACTCTGAAAACGATCACAGAACTAAAATATTCACAATATCCACCGTCAGTCACAAGAGCAATAACACGAGGGCACGCTTTGTTTGAATGTGACGCGAGACAGATCGGAATGTCGTAACCACGCCGTGACTGCAAATACAGTGACAGCGAGAAACAACACCAGCGCTGCAACTCGTTCCAGTACCTGCCACGTGGCACGCCAAGCGAACGTAGCGCCTCCGTGAAATCTGTACTAGTTACACTTTCGCGACAAAATACTGAAAACTGTTACATTCAGAATCCAGTCACAGCCCGTGACGGTGACAGGAATGTCACCGCGCTATAGTAACAGTGACGTTTCTTCCTCCCCACCTCTAATTATAACGGAAACGAACAGTTACAGTTTCAAAGTTACGAATATGGTGTGAGACGTGAGAGCAAGTGGCTAATAGGATATGCGTGTGCTAGTGTCTTATAATAAAGTGATAGACCTAAGTGTTAATTTTTCATTATAAAGGAATAGTTACTGGTGTTAAAATATAAAGTGCAATTCTTGTTTTCTCGTGTGGCAGTTTGTATTTATTGATGATAGACCTATCATGGCTTCTGAATTTTACAGTCCTGACTTCGATTCAGTTGTGTACTTACTTAACAATGGTATTTCCTCCTTGTCGTTAGAACAAAGGATAACGATAAAAACTTTACAGAAACGGTCTGACCTAACATTATCACAACAGGACGGAAAAATTTGTTCGAAAATTTCAGAAAAACTGGTATGATAAATATCAATGGTTGTGTGGAACTGGTAAAATGTCGTGAACAAAAGTTATTGTATTTTATTGCTTGATGTTTGGCGTTGACGGGGAAGATTCTTGGCGCAGAACGGGTGTAAACACCATAAAAAATTTCGAGTAAAAAGCTTAAATGCACGCGGCATCTGAGGATCATATAAAGTGCGCGAGAAATTTCACGTGTAGGGTCGGTGCCGTATCGACCATGCCGTTTCAGAGGGGTAGAGACTACAGGCCATTAAACACAATGAAATAGTTTTAAAAAATAGGAAAATTGTCAGCAGATTAGGAGACGTTGTTTGCCACTTACGTATTCAGGAATTGCCATTCAGGGGTCATCGATAAAGTCACTGTTCTTCTTTATGTTCATTTAGTAAAAGGACCATTTAGAATCAGAAAATGTCTTCAAAGGTACTTCTAGTGATGATTTGATTAAAGCTGTTACTGTTGCCGTTATTATTGTGAGGTATTGTGTTAATGATAAAGTCGAAGAGCGGTTTCTAGGCTTTTGTGACGTGTCTGCTGATAAGACTGCTAGGGGTTTAGCTGATGTCATAATCTCAGTTGTGAAAGAATAAAACATTGATGGTAGCAGACTCGTATGTCAGACGTATGGCGGAGCTACACTAATAAATGGTCATAAAGGAGGTGTCCAGGCAATTGTCAGACAGTCTTATCCTCATGCCATCTTCGTACATTGTTACGCCCATCAACTCAATTTGGTTCTTCTTCATGCTGCGAAAACTATAAAAGAGGTGAAATTGTTCATATGCACTTTATCTGTCTTCCACACATTCTTCTCTTCACGTCGTGCAGAATTGCTGAGAGAGCAAGGTTTTCAGCTTCCTCATCCTTCTCCTACCCGTTGGAATTATCATTCTCGGGCTGTTATGACCGTGAAGAAATAGTATTCCGAGTTGAAAAGAACAGTGGATCATATCATAAATTCTGACAACTGGGATCCAGAATCAATCCAGACAGCAATAGGAATAGACAATATATTGAACAATCACAAATTTTTGTTCCTCCTCTGTCTCTTTTCTAGAATTTTTGCCTACACCGAATTCTTGTTTAGCATTCTGCAGTCGAAAACGTCTTTTGATGTAAATTTGTGTAATAAGAGGTGAAGGTTGCTACTACTAACATCAGATCTCTCAGAAGTGATAAAGTAATTAAAGAAATTGAAGAAAAATGTTCTGCTTTGTGTACAAATGTCGTGAATACTAACCAAGGTCAAAGAATAGTTGCCTACGAGGTTCTTGATTCAGTGTTGCTTCAATTAGAAACACGTTTCTGTAATTACGAAAGCCTTCGTTTCGTGGAGCTACTTGATGAA
The DNA here is from genome assembly GCF_040414725.1 of Anabrus simplex. Taxonomy (NCBI): domain Eukaryota; kingdom Metazoa; phylum Arthropoda; class Insecta; order Orthoptera; family Tettigoniidae; genus Anabrus; species Anabrus simplex. Next base: position 882,584,755 of record NC_090265.1, on the reverse strand, counting down.
ACTAAATTTAATATTTTTATTTATCATTCACAGTTTCCCCAACAGCATTTAAACGAACTCATGGCCATGTACCCTAAGGTTTTCCATGTAGATCAACTTAAGAACGAACTTATCAGCATTTGCTCTGATCCCGATGAATATATTCGACCACAGCTACTATTGGCGTACATTCTTAATAATGAACTCCAGAGTGTGTATACGGAAACAACAAAATTCCTTAACATGATGCTATCTATTCCGTTAACGTCAGTTTCTAGCGAACGCGCTATGAATGCCTTGAAACGAATTAAAACCTATTTAAGGAATTCGATGACCAACCAGAGACTGTCCAACTTGGGAACTCTAGCTATAGAGAAAGAACTGCTGTGACATCGTAGCAAGACACCTGACTTCAAGACGAGAGTAATAGACATATTTGCTGAAATGAAGGAAAGGCGGATTGAACTCCTTTACAAGAATATTGTTTAAGGTGAGTTGTACGAAAATCTATGATTAACCTCTCATTAAATTTACATAACAATGAATTATATTGCTATTTTTAATTCTAAAAGTACGTTGATATTTGACAGTTCCCAGCAGCCTATTTAATTCATTCATTCATTCATTCATTCATTCATTCATTCAGTGAGTGAGTGAGTGAGTGAGTGAGTGAGTGAGTGAGTGAGTGAGTGAGTGAGTGAGTGAGTGAGTGAGTGAGTGAGTGAGTGAGTGAGTGAGTGAGTGAGTGAGTGAGTGAGTGAGTGAGTGAGTGAGTGAGTGAGTGAGTGAGTGAGTGAGTGAGTGAGTGAGTGAGTGAGTGAGTGAGTGAGTGAGTGAGTGAGTGAGTGAGTGAGTGAGTGAGTGAGTGAGTGAGTGAGTGAGTGAGTGAGTGAGTGAGTGAGTGAGTGAGTGAGTGAGTGAGTGAGTGAGTGAGTGAGTGAGTGAGTGAGTGAGTGAGTGAGTGAGTGAGTGAGTGAGTGAGTGAGTGAGTGAGTGAGTGAGTGAGTGAGTGAGTGAGTGAGTGAGTGAGTGAGTGAGTGAGTGAGTGAGTGAGTGAGTGAGTGAGTGAGTGAGTGAGTGAGTGAGTGAGTGAGTGAGTGAGTGAGTGAGTGAGTGAGTGAGTGAGTGAGTGAGTGAGTGAGTGAGTGAGTGAGTGAGTGAGTGAGTGAGTGAGTGAGTGAGTGAGTGAGTGAGTGAGTGAGTGAGTGAGTGAGTGAGTGAGTGAGTGAGTGAGTGAGTGAGTGAGTGAGTGAGTGAGTGAGTGAGTGAGTGAGTGAGTGAGTGAGTGAGTGAGTGAGTGAGTGAGTGAGTGAGTGAGTGAGTGAGTGAGTGAGTGAGTGAGTGAGTGAGTGAGTGAGTGAGTGAGTGAGTGAGTGAGTGAGTGAGTGAGTGAGTGAGTGAGTGAGTGAGTGAGTGAGTGAGTGAGTGAGTGAGTGAGTGAGTGAGTGAGTGAGTGAGTGAGTGAGTGAGTGAGTGAGTGAGTGAGTGAGTGAGTGAGTGAGTGAGTGAGTGAGTGAGTGAGTGAGTGAGTGAGTGAGTGAGTGAGTGAGTGAGTGAGTGAGTGAGTGAGTGAGTGAGTGAGTGAGTGAGTGAGTGAGTGAGTGAGTGAGTGAGTGAGTGAGTGAGTGAGTGAGTGAGTGAGTGAGTGAGTGAGTGAGTGAGTGAGTGAGTGAGTGAGTGAGTGAGTGAGTGAGTGAGTGAGTGAGTGAGTGAGTGAGTGAGTGAGTGAGTGAGTGAGTGAGTGAGTGAGTGAGTGAGTGAGTGAGTGAGTGAGTGAGTGAGTGAGTGAGTGAGTGAGTGAGTGAGTGAGTGAGTGAGTGAGTGAGTGAGTGAGTGAGTGAGTGAGTGAGTGAGTGAGTGAGTGAGTGAGTGAGTGAGTGAGTGAGTGAGTGAGTGAGTGAGTGAGTGAGTGAGTGAGTGAGTGAGTGAGTGAGTGAGTGAGTGAGTGAGTGAGTGAGTGAGTGAGTGAGTGAGTGAGTGAGTGAGTGAGTGAGTGAGTGAGTGAGTGAGTGAGTGAGTGAGTGAGTGAGTGAGTGAGTGAGTGAGTGAGTGAGTGAGTGAGTGAGTGAGTGAGTGAGTGAGTGAGTGAGTGAGTGAGTGAGTGAGTGAGTGAGTGAGTGAGTGAGTGAGTGAGTGAGTGAGTGAGTGAGTGAGTGAGTGAGTGAGTGAGTGAGTGAGTGAGTGAGTGAGTGAGTGAGTGAGTGAGTGAGTGAGTGAGTGAGTGAGTGAGTGAGTGAGTGAGTGAGTGAGTGAGTGAGTGAGTGAGTGAGTGAGTGAGTGAGTGAGTGAGTGAGTGAGTGAGTGAGTGAGTGAGTGAGTGAGTGAGTGAGTGAGTGAGTGAGTGAGTGAGTGAGTGAGTGAGTGAGTGAGTGAGTGAGTGAGTGAGTGAGTGAGTGAGTGAGTGAGTGAGTGAGTGAGTGAGTGAGTGAGTGAGTGAGTGAGTGAGTGAGTGAGTGAGTGAGTGTGAGTGAGTGAGTGAGTGAGTGAGTGAGTGAGTGAGTGAGTGAGTGAGTGAGTGAGTGAGTGAGTGAGTGAGTGAGTGAGTGAGTGAGTGAGTGAGTGAGTGAGTGAGTGAGTGAGTGAGTGAGTGAGTGAGTGAGTGAGTGAGTGAGTGAGTGAGTGAGTGAGTGAGTGAGTGAGTGAGTGAGTGAGTGAGTGAGTGAGTGAGTGAGTGAGTGAGTGAGTGAGTGAGTGAGTGAGTGAGTGAGTGAGTGAGTGAGTGAGTGAGTGAGTGAGTGAGTGAGTGAGTGAGTGAGTGAGTGAGTGAGTGAGTGAGTGAGTGAGTGAGTGAGTGAGTGAGTGAGTGAGTGAGTGAGTGAGTGAGTGAGTGAGTGAGTGAGTGAGTGAGTGAGTGAGTGAGTGAGTGAGTGAGTGAGTGAGTGAGTGAGTGAGTGAGTGAGTGAGTGAGTGAGTGAGTGAGTGAGTGAGTGAGTGAGTGAGTGAGTGAGTGAGTGAGTGAGTGAGTGAGTGAGTGAGTGAGTGAGTGAGTGAGTGAGTGAGTGAGTGAGTGAGTGAGTGAGTGAGTGAGTGAGTGAGTGTGAGTGAGTGAGTGAGTGAGTGAGTGAGTGAGTGAGTGAGTGAGTGAGTGAGTGAGTGAGTGAGTGAGTGAGTGAGTGAGTGAGTGAGTGAGTGAGTGAGTGAGTGAGTGAGTGTGAGTGAGTGAGTGAGTGAGTGAGTGAGTGAGTGAGTGAGTGAGTGAGTGAGTGAGTGAGTGAGTGAGTGAGTGAGTGAGTGAGTGAGTGAGTGAGTGAGTGAGTGAGTGAGTGAGTGAGTGAGTGAGTGAGTGAGTGAGTGTGTGAGTGAGTGAGTGAGTGAGTGAGTGAGTGAGTGAGTGAGTGAGTGAGTGAGTGAGTGAGTGAGTGAGTGAGTGAGTGAGTGAGTGAGTGAGTGAGTGAGTGAGTGAGTGAGTGAGTGAGTGAGTGAGTGAGTGAGTGAGTGAGTGTGAGTGAGTGAGTGAGTGAGTGAGTGAGTGAGTGAGTGAGTGAGTGAGTGAGTGAGTGAGTGAGTGAGTGAGTGAGTGAGTGAGTGAGTGAGTGAGTGAGTGAGTGAGTGAGTGAGTGTGAGTGAGTGAGTGAGTGAGTGAGTGAGTGAGTGAGTGAGTGAGTGAGTGAGTGAGTGAGTGAGTGAGTGAGTGAGTGAGTGAGTGAGTGAGTGAGTGAGTGAGTGAGTGAGTGAGTGAGTGAGTGAGTGAGTGAGTGAGTGAGTGAGTGAGTGAGTGAGTGAGTGAGTGAGTGAGTGAGTGAGTGAGTGAGTGAGTGAGTGAGTGAGTGAGTGAGTGAGTGAGTGAGTGAGTGAGTGAGTGAGTGAGTGAGTGAGTGAGTGAGTGAGTGAGTGAGTGAGTGAGTGAGTGAGTGAGTGAGTGAGTGAGTGAGTGAGTGAGTGAGTGAGTGAGTGAGTGAGTGAGTGAGTGAGTGAGTGAGTGAGTGAGTGAGTGAGTGAGTGAGTGAGTGAGTGAGTGAGTGAGTGAGTGAGTGAGTGAGTGAGTGAGTGAGTGAGTGAGTGAGTGAGTGAGTGAGTGAGTGAGTGAGTGAGTGAGTGAGTGAGTGAGTGAGTGAGTGAGTGAGTGAGTGAGTGAGTGAGTGAGTGAGTGAGTGAGTGAGTGAGTGAGTGAGTGAGTGAGTGAGTGAGTGAGTGAGTGAGTGAGTGAGTGAGTGAGTGAGTGAGTGAGTGAGTGAGTGAGTGAGTGAGTGAGTGAGTGAGTGAGTGAGTGAGTGAGTGAGTGAGTGAGTGAGTGAGTGAGTGAGTGGTGAGTGAGTGAGTGAGTGAGTGAGTGTGTGAGTGAGTGAGTGAGTGAGTGAGTGAGTGAGTGAGTGAGTGAGTGAGTGAGTGAGTGAGTGAGTGAGTGAGTGAGTGAGTGAGTGAGTGAGTGAGTGAGTGAGTGAGTGAGTGAGTGAGTGAGTGAGTGTGTGAGTGAGTGAGTGAGTGAGTGAGTGAGTGAGTGAGTGAGTGAGTGAGTGAGTGAGTGAGTGAGTGAGTGAGTGAGTGAGTGAGTGAGTGAGTGAGTGAGTGAGTGAGTGAGTGAGTGAGTGAGTGAGTGAGTGAGTGAGTGAGTGAGTGAGTGAGTGAGTGAGTGAGTGAGTGAGTGAGTGAGTGAGTGAGTGAGTGAGTGAGTGAGTGAGTGAGTGAGTGAGTGAGTGAGTGAGTGAGTGAGTGAGTGAGTGAGTGAGTGAGTGAGTGAGTGAGTGAGTGAGTGAGTGAGTGAGTGAGTGAGTGAGTGAGTGAGTGAGTGATAATGCCCAACCATACACTATTTAATTCATGTTAAATTCTACAACATACTATTTCTGTGCAACTTATAGACTAACTGGTAAAGCTCATGGCATAGATCCTACGGTTAATGTTTACAGGAATAAAGTACATTATCTTAGATATGCTCTATGTATTATGTTCTGGTATATAAGTAATGTTTGCAACACCTTCTTTGAACAGCTGAGTACTAGGAATGTTTCTAATTTCTGCTGGCAGGGCACTGGCGTAGCCAAGGAGGGGGGCAGTGGGGCCGGCCCCCCCCAAAATATTTTCTGAATCTAGAGTGAGGATCTGCCGTTGTTTTACGTACGGTACTAATAACTTAAAAACTTACGCCGAAATGTTGAACGTAGCGATAAAGGATCTACTAGCAAGGCTCAATAGGGCTAATCATAATGTTCTATATTTGTACTGCTTGAATGAAAGGAAAACACTTAGGATTGTGATGCGCTGGGATATTTCCATGTAGAGGCCTCAATATTGGGAATGTAACCGTGTGTTGATAAATGTCAAGACATGAGAAAAAGGGCAAAAAAAAGAATGAAATGGCGTATGGCTTTTAGTGTCGGAGGGTCCGAGGACAAGTTCGGCTCGCCAGATGTAGGTCTTTTGATTTGACGCACGTAGGCAACCTGCGCGTCGTAATGCGGACGAAATGATGGTGAAGACGACACATACACCCAGCCCCGTGCCAGCGAAATTAACCAATGATTGTTAAAATACCCAGCCCTGCCGGGAATCTAATCCGGGATGCCTGTGGCCAAAGGCCAGCACGCTAACCATTTAGCCATGGAGCCGGACAAGAAAAGGGCAACTGCCAAGGGATTACTCAGTTGGGGGCCGGAACGTGATCACCGAGATAACTGGGGCCACGGCCAGAAACAGTTGCAAGCTTACGACATAAGTATAATGTTTTGCACATCGGTTCTAGGAAACAACAATGTCCTAGGGATCCTCGGGTTGTACCGTGGTTGAGAGATGTGCTGTGTTTAAGTTGCAGCGTTGGGAAGACTGTGAGAAGATTTTGAGCTGCACGTTAGTTCCGCATTTTGTGCCATATACGTAACTTGTTTTGAAGAGGGCTATTTCGTCACTGAGAAGCCAAAACTATGTACATCCTCGGAAAGTTATGAAGAAGTCTTATAAATTCTAACATTAGCAAGACAATCGCGGATGCGTGCCTAAGTTCGATAGGTAGGCCTAAATGCCCGGCGACTGATTGTAACCTCAAATTGCACCATCAAAAGGGCGGGTAAATATTTTGTAATTGGCGGGCGTGATAACTCAGTTCCAGTGGTGCTATATTCTCACCAGGACGGCCCAGGCATGAATCGCAGTCGATGCATGAAACATTTTTAAAATGGTAAGTCACGTTCTATTGATACGGATTCTACTTAAAACACATGATCCCGTCCCTTACCTTTCTTTATACTTTTGAGCCATAACCGCGTCATTCATGGTGGTGTATTTTGAATATCCAACCATTCTTCGGGCTTACCTTGTACCGTAAATGATGAGTGGATGCAGTGGCGCACCCACAAGATAATTTCAGAGGCCGTTGCCCTAATTAAGGTACAGCCCCAACATTTGCCTAGTGTGAAAATGTTAAACCACGGAAAACCGTCTTTAGGGCTGCCGACAGTGGGATTCGAACCCACTATCTCTGGGATGCAAGCACGCAGCTGTGCGCCCCTAACCGCACAGCCAATTCGCCCGGTGGATATGAATAAAAAGCCGGTTCTACCGAGTGCGGTGACAGATCTTCAGTAGATATTGATGGTTTTGATTGTTACCATGTACAATCATAGCTTCTGTACTCTTAACATAAACCGGGTGCATTATTGAAACTGTTCGTAAAATTGCTAATATCGTTCTTCGTTTGTGAGGAAGTAGAATTTTCTTAATTTGTCTTCTTAAAAAAAGGAACTATTTTGGTACTACACCCCATGAAGATGACTATCTTCCAGGTCGTAGATATTTCGAATTACGGGAGACTCAAGGCCAACTCTACTGCACCCACAAACAAGGCTGTCTTTTCCCCATTCCATGCCTTTCTTAACTCTGTCAGTGCCGGGAATCGAATGCAGGATGCCTTAAGTCAAATTCTAAAATAAGAAGACCTAAAAGTATCCAGCCGGCCCCGCGGTGTAGGGGTAGCGTGCCAGGCCATGGATTTTTACCTGGATCTGAGAGCTGGTTCAAGGTACACTCAGCCCACGTGTTTATTATTGAGGAGCTATCTGACGGTGAGAGAGCGCCCCGGTCTAGAAAGCCAAGGATAACGGAGGAGAGGATTCGTCGTGCTGACCACATGACAACTCGTAATCTGCAGGCCTCCGGACTGAACAGCGGTCGTTTGGTAGGCGATGGCCCTTCGGGGCTGTTACGTCATGGAGTTCGGTTTGGAAAAGTGAACAGAGAAAGAAGCGACACCCCTGCAAGGCTCTTTAGCTTCCAGCTATTCTTCTCTCCGGCCTCATGCATTTAGGACAGTTGGAAAACGTACGCCGTAATAAATGCTCCTCACAAAACCTTTGTAAAAATACTAACTGCATCTATTTATAACACTAATCACAAACGCCTCCTTTTCATGTAGCTCAGTTGGTTGAGTCGCTGTCCTTCTGAGTCCGAGTTTGCAGGTTCAAATCCCGGCTTGGGTCGGTGGCCCTTAAAACGGTGTTGAAATGGCAACAGCTCCGTGTCGTTGGTTTCTGGCGCGTTGATAAAAATTATACATACGAATATTAGCGTCACAAAACTGTAACTTTATACTACTATATTCTGTATCCCAAGCTTCTGAGGGAAACTAATTAACAATTTGCTTTACGTCGCAGCGACACAGATAGGCCTTATGGCGACGGTAGGATAGGAAAGGCCTAGGAGTGGGAAGGAGGCGGGCTAGGCCTTAATTAAGATACAGCCCCAGCATTTGCTTGGTGTGAAAATGGGAAACCGCGGAGAGCTATTTTCAGGGTTGCCGACAGTGGGGTTAGAATCCACTATCTCCCGTATGCAAGCTCACAGCTGAGCGGCCCTAACCGCAAGGGAAACTAATAGGACAAGGTAAACCCTACCTAGCATATTTTGTGACGTGTATTTTTCTTTACCAACTAACAAAATATCTATACCCATACGCTTTACATTCTATATTTATTTATTTATTTAATTATTTATTAGTGCCTCCTGTACAGTGGCGAAGTTAGGGCTCCAGGCCCTCTCGTATACTTAACCACCTACTAATCAGAATATTAAATAAAATACTGAGATACTTAAAATAATTAAAACTACATAAATTAATAGAATTGAAAATAAATAGAATTGAAAATAAATTTAAATATATTACTAACTAAATTAATATTAAAACTAATTAATATTAAAAACTCAATGACTAATGCTCAGGCACGCACACATTCATACTTCAACCATTAAGTCAGCTGTACTCAGCAGGTAGTCTCGGCAGGTGACCTTAAATCGTGATTTAAAGAAAGCTAGTTTCTCTGACCTGAGCTGGCAGGGAATTCCATAACCTGGCGACAGTCGCCACAAATGATCTATTAATTTTATTTGTGGGGTGCCGTGGAATAGAAAGAATGAATGTAGAACGTGTATTTAAGTTGTGAAATGATGATAAAAAGATTAATTTAGAAGAAATGTACAGTGGCTGACTTTCATCTACCATTCTAAACACCACCGTTAAAGTGTGTAGCTGCCGACGTTTATCATACATCAGCCATAAGACAGCCGGATAGTATGGGATGATATGAACATCGTACCCGATATTGTAAATAAATCGCAGACAGGAATTCAGTGCTCGTTGAAGTTTAAGTGTTTCTTCTCTCGTCATGTCAACTAAAACAACGTCACAATAATCAAGAATAGGGAGAATGAGTGTCTGTATGAGTTTGGCCTGTAGCTCAAATGGAAATATATCCCTCTGCCCTTTAGAAGGTGAAGCACTCCAGAAATCTTTTTACGTATTTCTTTCGTGTAATCAGACCAATCAACTGTTTCATTCATCATTACGCCGAGATTTATAACCGTTTTACTGTAGCGAATAATGTTACCATTCAGTAGGATAGGCGGGATTGCGACATTGTTTGAGCATCTCAGTAATTTTCGTGATCCAACTACAATTGCCTGAGATTTTGTGCAGTTTAGTATAAGAGAGTTTCATTGTGCATATATATTGAGTAGTCGGAGGTCATTGTTAACATCTTGTCTTGCAGTGCGATATATTTGAAGATCGTCAGCATAGAGGTGGTGTGTGTTATATCCTATCACAGATGGTATGGCATTGATATAAATACAGAAAATTAGAGGTCCTGGAATACTGCCCTGTGGGGCAACACTAAGTTTCATTTTTCATTTAGAGGCCTTGTTGTTTACTGTTACACGCTGTTGACGGTTCCTGAAACAAGAACTAAAAACCTTAAACGCAGCCAGGTCGAAATTTAGCAGTTTCATTTTCTTTATCGTAGTCGGAATTACTATAGTGTCAACGGCGCTTTTGTAGTCAAGAAGGATAATTATAGTGAACAGTCGTTTGTCCATAGCGTTTCTAATGTCTTCAGTAACCTTCAAAAGTGCTGTCGCGGTACTGTGACCCTTCTTAAATCCAGATTTCAAAGGTTCCAAAAGAACATTTTGATTTAGATATTCCAGAACTTGCTCGTATACTAAACGTTCAAAGGCTTCAGAAAGCGCAGGTTGTATAGTCTTAGGACGATAGTCAGAGGGTGATTGTGGGTCTAAACTCTCTTTTTTGCTAGTTGCTTTACGTTGCACCGGCACAGATAGGTCTTTTTTTTTGCTACGGGCTTTACGTCGCACCGACACAGATAGGTCTTATGGCAACGATGGAATAGGAAAGGCCTAGGAGTTGGAAGGAAGCGGCCGTGGCCTTAATTAAGGTACAGCCCCAGCATTTGCCTGGTGTGAAAATGGGAAGCCACAGAAAACCATCTTCAGGGCTGCCGACAGTGGGGTTCGAACCCACTATCTCCCGGATGCAAGCTCACAGCTGCGCGCTCCTAACCGCACGGCCAACTCGCCTGGTGGTCTAAACTCTTAGGTACCGGTACCGGTATAATATTGGCTGTTTTCCAGACAGTAGGGAAAGTTCCGTTTAGTAAACAGTAGTTCAGTATGTGCGTCAGTAGTATAAGCAGGACAGCACCCATAATGTTATGTATAAAAAGTAATAGGAATATCATCTACACCAGTAGCCTTTGATTTAATGGAATGCAAAGCCTTTTCAACCTGATTTTCTGTGACACTGTGAAATGTGAATGGTGGATTGACTGGAGGGGAGGGCGGTGAGTCGGTTCAGTTAACTGGGGTAGGTTGAATATTTATTCTACTAAATCGTTCACTTCGTCAAGTGGAATGTCAGAAGTCGTCTATCTCTGCTGATGTTTTCCTTTTCCCAGAGCTCTAAGTTGGTCCCATGCGCGATTAGAATTTAAGTTGTTTGCTAAATTCCGGAAATATATACTTCTTTTATTTCTTATTAACTTCTTTGTGCGATGTGTTAAGATGCGGTAAGATTCGAAGTCTGTATCATCTAGGGTTTGTTTATGATGTCAAAATGTCGAGTCACGGTGGGCCATCATTCTCTTGGTTTCATCATCTATCCATGGACAAGAAGGGCGAGAAACCTGTCTTCGACGTGTTTGTGTATATGTGTGCATTTCTTTGTCGCATTATTTGTATAAAATGTCACTTCTTTATTGCTTATCACATGGCCATTAATATAATAACATTACCGTATTTGTTCTAAACCAGAATATTGCATCTTTACTCACACTGTTTATTCTTACATTCATTTCACATGTATTCAGAATATATGAAATGCTGCAGTTACGTTGGGATGTGAGTAACAGCGGCAGCCGGGGCGTTGGGGGTGGGGGGTGGAGGGGGTGTCGTCCAAGGAGTCCAAGGAGTCCAGACACAACAGGAGTTTTAACGAATCTACGAGTACTTTTATTTAGCATTTTATATATAACGTATATTAATATTAGCTTCCGGAGTCCGGCTCATCGGCTGAATGATCAATGTTGAGGTCTTCGGAGGGTCCCGGGTTTGATTCCCGGCCGGATCGGGTATTTTAATTGCGTCTGATTAATTCTTCTGGCTCGGGGACTAGGCGTTTGTCCCAACACTTTCCTCTTCATATTCAGACAACACACTACACTACCAATGACCAAAGAAACACACAACAGTAATTACATCCCTCCACATAGGGTTGGCGTCGGGAAGGACATCCGGCCGTAAAACAGGGCCAAATCCACATATGCGGTACAGTTCGCACCCGCGAACCCACCTATGTGGAAAAAGCGGGGGAAGAGAAGAAGAAGAAGATTACTATTAGCTTCCGGAATCCGCAGGAATCCACCACCTTTTTTACTTGGATCGAAGGACACTAATTTCCTTTTTAGGTATTCTACACCACCTAAACTCTGGAAGTTTGGACACCTATCAAAATAAAATTCTGGATGAATGCCCCCCCCCCCCCCACCCAAACTGAAATCCTGGCTACGCTACTGCGGCAGGGAATTCCACAGGTGGACAGTAGCATGGATGAATGAATCAGTTACCAAATACAGTATTATATTTGCTGTTACTAGTAGTGTGATGGGTAGGAAGACTTAGCAAGGAGTTAGTTAATGACCTTGTTTGGAGATTATTCCTGGATGATAGGTACTGAAGGTCATCTCTCAAATAAATCGGTATTTTGCTCCGTAGAACACTATGAATAACTGACGCAGAAATAAAAGGAGTGCACGTTGGGTTATACAGTAGGTTGTTATAGGACTTGTTTTAGTTTCAGAGTCATTAATATAATATTTATAATACGATTAAATAACTTTAATAATATCTGTCTACCCCCTTATTTACCTCACGCTTCACCACTGAAGATAAATAATAAATAAGCTATAAAAAGATTAAAAACAAAATCTTGGAGCTCTTGTCATTGAGCTAAGCAGGATACTGAAAGAATTTTTTACTTGGTATAGTCATTTTTTTTCACTCTCATTGAAAACAGAGGTTTCCTTCTCAAGCAGCATTTCTCATATGGTCTGCAGGCTAGAAGTGATCCTGAAGGTCTGTTTTTGTGGTCCTCTGGGAGTGAACATGTATTTGGTAAAACTAAACATTTGTCCAAGAAAGATGGGAAAATGTCACTCTATAGTGAAGAACCGCAAAGTAAGAGGATTCCTTAAAAAAAAAATGTTTTTTCATAAGAAGATATGTTCAACACCATTTAATTAAGGCTTTGTGGAGTTTATTGATAAAATGATCTCAGCATTAAAAAAATACTTATGCAATGACATATATTCCCATCATTTCGAAACTCTAAAGTCACAATTTGAACATGTTTTTCCAACAAGTATATTCATGGTGACTTTTCATGGATTTGCAGTCTTTTCTTCTGTGATACTGAAAATAATAAACTTTCACTGAATGAAAGAGAACAGTTAACTGAACTCTTGAATGACACTGGACTTAAAATTAAATCTGAAGCAGAAGGTATGACTAATTTCTGGACGTCATCACCAGTAAAAGAAGAGTACAGTGAATTGAAGTGCATTGAAAAATATAATTTAATTTGCTTCTATGATCTATGTAAGAAAGGTTTTTCATCACCAACAGAAATAAGATGAAGTACTGAAATCTTCTAGATGTAGGTGCTGATCTCATCAACATACCAAGTATTGAACAACTGTGCAAGGGTCGAAGGACTCGTTCATCTCATTAATCTAAGTACCAACTACGTTTATACAGGTTTTTTTTTAAAATCCTAAATTCCTGGCCAAAACCAAAATGAGCCTGGGAGGCTCCTGCGACCTCAGAAATAACTGGGACAAGCTGAAGGAAGTTTTTCTAATTAAAGTAGAGATGATGCATATTCTAAAAGTAAACTGACAACATAATAGAATTTAGTTAATACAGTTTTAAGAACATTGATATATTAACTGATTAACATATAACTCAAAACTTTATAATAAAGCATGATAAAATTCAAATTTTAATATTTGAAAGTATGGAAATTTTGGGTGATTGTTTTTTCCTACAGTCCCTTCAGTTTTTAATTATATGTGACCATTTTAGTGTATCCTCAAGAATAGCTACATCTAAAGAATTCTGCAAAATTTTAACTGAATCATTCAAATAGTTTATGAAATATAAGGTCAGAATATCTCGCTTCTTTTATTTATTCATTGATGAAAGGGTAAATAATGAAACTCAATCAACAAACATCATGTGAGGTACAGAATAGTGTTGTGCTCATATGCCATCTTCAAAGAATTCAAATATCTTTTAAAAGAGAAGCAACTGCTGGGAAATTTTGCATGAGTATTAGCACTGGGATGAAGGAAGATGTGATCTATCAGACAAACCTAAATAAGCAAAATGTGAAGGTTTTTTAGCGAAAAAAGTCCCTTAAATCACCTTTCACTTCTTTTATGATGGTAAATTAATTATCTTGTTGAACTGCTTGCAAGCAGTAAAGCTGTCCTTAGTAACTGATTCATGAGACAGGAACACTAGCAACCAATATTATGGTCAGAAAGGCAGTTTTGCATCATGCAGTCAAATAATTAATGGGATTTGAATTATCTACTTATTGTTGAGAGTATTGTTTTTTTTGAGAAATATTTAGAGATGTATAGAGAGAGAGTGTGTCTGTATCCTTTTCTTATTGTGGCAGCGAGGGCCAAGGGTGCAGGGACTGGATGCAAGCTGAAAAGTAACAACATTGTGAGTGGGGCCAGCAGCAAGCAAAACATTAGTCTCAGTGTTTTGTTGGCAGAGCTCTCTAGGAAATTCTGGCTAACAATGGAAAAGGCACCTGGAATGATCTGGAAATGGAAACTGTGAGAATCTTCTGCTGGCCTATAAAGAATCAAGCTGGGAGTCTACAAATCAGTCTTGAGAAAGTTATGAGATGGTCTTGAGCAAGTCACTCAGGAGTGTGTCAACAACAAGTGAGTCTATCAGATGGTGTTAGCTATACAAAATTCAGCTCAGCATTTGAGTCGAGTTCTTAGGCTTGGCTATGTTGGGGAGTGAACTCCTCTCGGCACAATGCTGTCCTGCTGTATGTTCAGCCCAGTTTGTGAGTACAACCTGCATGAAGTGGAACACCTGACTTGAATGCTCTTGTAAATAACTGTAAATAATAGTTTAATATATATAATCAATAATAAAACATGCTACTTCTTTTGGTATTAATTTTAGTGTAAGGACCCTGACAACCCACCGCAGTATCTTTCTGTAGTGTTAGTGTGTGTGTGTGTTCTATAGGTAAAGTTGTGTTAAAGGAGATAATGTTATCAGTCCCTGAAAAAAGTAAGTGTGAGAGTTGTGGACCACTTTAAGGATGAGGATTTTTGCAAACAAAGGAATGCAACATGAGACTATAGGCTTTGCAAACTTAATATACTCAGAGTCAGAGGAGATCAGAGTAATAAATAGGCAGTAAAGATGTCTAGAGAATTCTGACACTTTACAAATGAAAGCAGGGGCACTCCCAGCTGGGGACCTTGGGATTATCAGATACAACTTCCAAAGTTTGAATATCTGCAGCGGAGACAAAGGTAGACTACTGAACAATATTTTAAGAGAAGCAAAGAAAAACATAGTGAATAAGAGCAAATTATCTAGGCAAACATGCAAATGATATACACATGGTAGAGAAAAATGGTGAAAGGAAAATATCAGTATTACCATGCATTCCAGTCACACTGTTACAAGTCTCTTACATTTTACGTTGGCACTGCCCAACCCATGAAGTACCGTACTTCACATATCATGAGCTGGCGGGGTGAGTATATAAGATGTATGATAGGCCATCTGTACGTGAATCACTCGTTGCCATCAGACTAAAAAAGCAATTTATTCAAGTTGTAAACAAGGATGATGTATCATCTTTTGGACCAAAGATGCATTGCTGACCACATAAATTCTGGGCCCCCTCTTCTTCAATTTCATCACAAAGTATCAAATAAAAATTGCAGATACAAATGTAAAGAATTTTTTTCCTTTCAGGAATACAGTTCAATACATTATTCAAAACAAGTAAAATATGAAGCTTTTTTTAAATATTAACGTCAAATAATACTTCATAAGTCTGAGTACCCTGAATATTTTTCACTGTCCCATTGCAGATTGCAGATGACATTCTAATTTTTCTCACTTTGACAGTCCTATATCATGACCTATATCATCTGTCCGACTCGTTGGCTGAATGGTCAGCGTACTGGCCTTCGGTTCAGAGGGTCCCGGGTTCGATTCCCGGCCGGGTCGGGGATTTTAAGCTTCATTGGTTAATTCCAATGGCCCGGGGGCTGGGTGTTTGTGCTGTTCCCAACATCCCTGCAACTCACACACCACACGTAACACTATCCTCCACCACAATAACACACAGTTACCTACACATGGCAGATGCCGCCCACCCTCATCGGAGGGTCTGCCTTACAAGGGCTTCACTCGGCTAGAAATAGCCACACGAAATTAAAACCTATATCATCTGAAAAGTTAAAGTTTGATGCTATGTTTTATCAACAAAATAGATAAATAGTTCAGTTTCTCTTCTCTGAAAGTGGGGTCTTATTCAACTTCTCTCATCAAAAACTACACTAACTGGCAAAATGCAAAACAAATTTTAACTGTCAAAGATGAATGCAAACAATCATAGAGATATGAAATAGAAATCATGACATATGTTATGAAATATTAGGCTAAATACACAAATGATTTTATCCAGAAATATTTATTGGGTTTCTAATAATATAACCAGTCATATTAAACTTCTGGGCCCTTCAAAATCCGAGGTCCTCTGACATGTGTCTCCCCAGCCCCCTTCCCCCCCCCCCCCCCTTTTTTTTTTTTTTTTTTTTTTTTTGTGGCCCTGCAAGAATGGCAGTTTATCTGAAACATTGCAGTTTTTTAACTGTTCACATTCTGTTGTGGTGAAAGTGTACCATGAGCCATTGATGTGAGTGAGAAGTGAACATTGACTGTGAAGGTGCATGAAGGCCGATCAACATGTGACACTGGAGCAACTCACTGTCACAGCAAACGAAGGGGCTAACAAATATGTATATGAAATAACAAATAACAGTGGAGTAAAACCTGGTATGTATGGAGCTCCAAAGCAAACAGATAATCACTGCAGCAATGCTAGCAAACGTGCACTGGCAGAAAAGGCTTTTGCTCAGCAGCACCAAAACTGGACCTCCACAGATTAAAGAAGCTTTTTCCAATGAGTACCATATTTTCTGCTTCGTCAAATGGGTGGATATGTTAGGCGAGGAAAGGTCAAGAACAAATGCACTGTAATCGTCAGTAGAAGAACACAGGCTGGTGGCAACAAAGTTTTTGTTTGAGGAATGTTTTCATGGTATTCTCTGTTTTAATTATAAGCCCATCCATAACACAAGCACTCACACTGGACATGCTTGACTGTCTTCCACAGAGCAGTTGGGATCTTCCAGCAAGACACTGAGACATGTTGCATGGCTAGGAATGTCGGACAATGGTTAGAAAAGCATAACTTAAGAGTTCCAAGTAATTCCCTCACCCCCTAATTCTCCAGACTTGAACGCAATTGAAGAGTGGAAGCCAGAATCAAGTCAAGTGCCATTATTTAGGGTTTTTGGTTATTGTCCCACAACTCTGCTACAGTATGTGACCATTCCAATTCACTCTAAACACCGCTATATGCCAATCCTGTTTCCATAGCTGCTAAAGGTGCCATAAGGTAACAGCACTGCTAAGTGCTGTGCTCTGTAATCCAGAAAGGTGGCTAAGTGCCTTATTTTTTGTTTGTAAACCTGGAGGGGATGATTTATGAAGTTGCTTCATGAAATGACAAAAGAAAAGCAGAGCCGATACGATGAATCCTTACATATGTGGAAGTTAATATCAGTATCGTGTGTATGGACCTCCGAGTTATGTTTGTCACATTGAAACATGTCTTATAAATGATAGCTATCATGCTAAAACTTGTGCATCCATTTATGTGATGCTAATAAAGTGGTTATATGATATGGCGTAAAATGATGGCAAGTAGAGATGGTAATGATATTGTGTCCTGCCTACTATATGTGCCGAACCATAACGACTTGGGAAAACATCTAGTAATATGGAGTAACACTGTGTGGCACAGAATAAGAACTGTATGATGGTATTTCTCTGCAGTTATCTGGT
Organism: Anabrus simplex; assembly: GCF_040414725.1. NCBI lineage: Eukaryota > Metazoa > Arthropoda > Insecta > Orthoptera > Tettigoniidae > Anabrus > Anabrus simplex. The sequence continues at coordinate 882,567,811 of NC_090265.1, read as the reverse complement.
GTCCTTTGTATTGAAATTTGCTACATGCAGATACCTTATAAGTAGCCATAGCTATCTCCCATGCAATAGAAATTTCACTGCTGTAAGGAAGAGGAAACAGATATGCAAGGCATTTGTACCTAAAGAATTACATAGGATCATGAAATCTTAAAATGGGAACCAAAAATTTAAGGTTTTTGACATGAGAGAAGGTATGTTACTGGATATCGAGGCTGCTGCTACTTCCCTTCTAGAACTGATATAGCTTGGTATCTCCAAGGTACAGTAGAAGTCCGCTATAGCGAGTACGGCATATAACGAGAACTCCGTTATAGCGACGACATATTTCTGTCCCTTCAAAATTCCTATATTAAACTGTGTATCGTCCTTCGGTTACAGCGAGAACCCTATCACTGGCGCATCCGTTATTACGAGCGATTAAGCGCGCGCGATTTTTTCCGTTACCGATATTTATGCACCCCAGCGATGATACTGTATGCGATCGATTACCTTCGGCATCGTTTCCGCGCTATGTGTACTAGCGATTCCTCTCGTCGACATTCGAAGGCAATGTCGGAGTCGATTAGTAATATCCGTCGACAGCTGTTCCGTAAAGAAAATTCGAAATGAAAGAGAACATATTTTCGTAATAAATGCGTAAATAACGTGTCCGATAACGATTGTTAACTCGTTAAAAATTAAGGCTGACTAAACGACCGCTTAATTTTGAGGATAAATACTGCAATTAAATAAGAATGGGATACACCTCGAGATATGGCAGAGTGCTTAATTGATTTCAGACGTTAGTTTATATTTTGTCGTGTCTGGTTAAATTACTGAAAGGCTATTATGAAAATTTATAGCGAGAAATGTATAATTTCTCTACTGGCGCTTGAAGCGTGTTTTCATCATACGTATAGTATGGTTAAGTTAGGATACGTGACGCTGTTTGAATAAGAAAACTGAAACGTTGGCAATAAAATGCGATCGATCATCTTCGGTACGGTATAGTTTTCTCACTTTGTGCATTTGCGAACTCTCTCGTTGACATTCAAAGGCGATGTTGGAGTTGATTAGTAAAGTAAACTCGTGTCCTCATTCCGAGGTGGTGCAGCTCTTTTCAGGCACACCCCCATTGGAGGTGAGCTGCATGTACCATTTCAACCATATACCAGCCCTCCCGCCATTCTTAAATTTCTGGCAGTACCGGGAATCGAACCCGGGCCCCCGAGGACGGCAGCTAATAACACTAACCGTTACGCTACTGAGGCGGACAGTTGATTAGTAATACCCAACGACTGCTGTTTTCTAAAGAAAATTCGAAATGAAAGAGGATAACACGTTTTCGTAATAAATGCGGCCGATAGCAGTTGTTAACTCGTTAAAAATAAAGACTGAAGTAAACAATATCTTAATTTTAATGTTATATACGGAAATTAAGTAAGAATGCGATACACCTCAAGATATGGCAGAGTACATCACTAATTTCAGAGGATATTTCATATCTTCTAGGCCGCCTCTGTGGTGTAGTGGTTAGCGTGATTAGCTGCCACCCCCGGAGGTCCGGGTTCGATTCCCGGCTCTGCCACGAAATTTGAAAAGTGGTACGAGGGCTGGAACGGGGTCCACTCAGCCTCGGGAGGTCAACTGAGTAGAGGCGGGTTCGATTCCCACCTCAGCCATCCTCGAAGTGGTTTTCCGTGGTTTCCCACTTCACCTCCAGGCAAATGCCGGGATGGTACCTATCTTAAGGCCACGGCCGCTTCCTTCCCTCATCCTTGCCTATCCCTTCCAATCTTCCCATCCCCCTACTAGGCCCCTGTTCACTATAGCAGGTGAGGCCGCCTGACCAAGAGTCTGAAGCTCCAGGACACTGCCCTTCAGGCGGTAGAGGTGGGATCCCTCGCTCAGTCCGAGGGAAAAGCCGAACCTGGAGGGTAAACAGATGATGATGATGATGATTTCATATCTTCTCGCGTCTACTTACGGCTATTTACATGTGAATTTTTCGCGAGGAGATGCGTTTCAAATATGTTTCAAATATGTTTTCATGATAGGCTACATATACGGTTAGATTAGTGATTAGGTGACGCTGTTTGAATAAGAAAGCTGAGGTGTTTGCTACAGAAATATCTGGAGTGATGCCGTATTTCTCCGATTCCAAGGCTTTTTTTTTTTTTTTTTTTTTTTTTTTATTTTTTTTATTTTTTTTACTCCTTAGAATCTCATGCGAAAACTCAAGGGTTGTTGCATTCGCGGCCTAACAGTAAGTTAATGGATACCACTGGCAACTACCGCGGTAACCACGCTGCTTCGTTTCACACGCTCACAGAACTCTTTGACAATAAACGACCGCCTCTTTACTACACATCGCTAGTCGCGACAATCGGTTGTACAGCGCCTGTGTGTTTCTCAAATCTGTAGAATGACATCAAAACATGCGACCCTTCGAATTCTTAGAAAAACCATGGCTACTCAGTGGCAGAGTCATAACGCGTCTACCTGTATTGTACTTGACGCTTAGCAAAATCAAGGTTTATAGACAGCAGGAATATTTTCGTGATGGATAGTCGTATTGTAAAGATACGTGAAAAAGGTATTGCCGGCAAATTTTCAACGGGTTCTAGTCGATATTATGCCAATTTTAAGTTAATGTTTATTAAACACTCGGAAATGTAGAATAATTGTACGCCACAAGAAAATACGGCATAGGCCTAACTAAAGCCAATATTTGGCGTTAGCGTGAAGGCAAAGAGCTTAAAAAATGCGTACTGTACAAAAAATGTATTCAGTGGTCCGCAACAAGGAAGCTTTAAAGAAGTCGAAGATTAAATTGTGAGGTATGTGCATGAAAAACGCAAGGGCGGAATGGCCATACCGTGACTTTCAACGTTCGCGATTAGGCCTATACATCGCTAGCCGCTGAATTTGGCCGAACCCGACAAACGAGACGTGCGGGTAGCGGTAGCCGGTTATATCTGACGCTGCGTAAAAGTAACAGTTTTATAGATAGCAGGAATAATTTCCTGATGGATCGTTGTATTGTAGAGACGCATGGAATAGGTATTGCCGGAAAATTTTCAACGAGTTCTCTTCGGTGTTATGATGCCAATGTTAAGTTAATGGCCCTTAAACCCGCGGAAATAAAGAATAATCGTGCAGCCGCACAAAAAAAAAAGAAATACGGCGTGACGAAAGTCAATGTTCGGCGTCTAAAAATAGTCTAAAAATGCGTAGGCCTACTGTACAACAAGGCATTCATATGATTTTACAAACTTCTTTTTGAGCCTGATTTAAATTTGTTGAAGGGAAAAGTGGGGTTCATCTTGAATTCGGAGAAATACGGTACTATATTTTTTTTCAGGATGAAATTAAACATACACTTTCACGTAGTATCGGATTACGAAAAATAATAAACAAGTAAGCCGTAGTGTGGATATCATCTGCGGAAATGCAAGTTTTAAACAAACTGATTGCCGTTTCATACCGATTTTGAAGTGCATGAAGGTTTTTCCGACTTTTATACAAAATCGGATATAACGACAATCCGTTATAGCGAGTAAATTATTCGCTGTTGTGAATTCTCGCTATAACGGACTTCTACTGTATTAATGATATGGTTCTCAGCAGCAAATTCTGGAGAAGTGAAAAAATGAAATGGCATATGGCCTTTAGTGCTGGGAGTGTTCAAGGACAAGTTCGGCTTGCCAGGTGCAGATCTTTGGAATTGATGCCTGTAGGCGAACTGCGCGTCGTGTTGAGGATGAAATGATGATGAAGATGACACATACACCCAGCCCCCATGCCAGTGGATTAACCAATATGATTAAAATTCCTGACCCTGCCGGGAATGGAACCCAGGACCCCTGTGAATTGAAATACTCGTACAATGAAGATGAAGCATAGAAACTATGTTGTATTTTGAAAAATTGAAAACTGTTTCTGATACCAGAAATATCACTTTAAAAGGACTTGTGACCAAAATAATTCTTAGTCATGAAAAGAAACAAGATGTTTTATCATTGCTGCCTTTCCTGGATGGGGAAGCATGGAAACCAAGTTACATTTTAAAAAAAGTGAAAACTGTTTCTGATATCAGAAATATTACTTTAAAAGAAATGGAAGACAAAAGAGTATTTAGTCATGAAAAGAAACAAAACTTTTTATTAACGCTGTCTTTCTTGGATGAGAAACATTGGTCATTTTATAAAGATATATGTGAGTAAAATGACTGTAATGGCACGATTTACATACAAAGCCATGTTGGCACATAGCCACCTTGTAAATGTACACAGCTTTGTTTATGTGTTTCAATTTTACAAAGCATTATTTCCCACTGTGTGTTGTCCAGGACTGTTCTTTCCCCTGTGCTCAACACGCAACATCTAGCTGTGTGCATCAAACATAGATTTATTAAAATACATACAATCATAGTAAAAAGTATTCGTACACTAATTACTGAAACAAAAATACTTTTATTTATTACACTTATTGTCATGTACGTTGTATAACATAAATAGGCTAGCTTTCTGTACACTACAGTATATAAAGATATATACATCATAAAACATAAAATTGATAGACATCTCTGTCATTAATACATAAATAAATGAAATACGATGATTTCATACACATAAAAAGTATTCATACAGTCCAGTTTTACTTTTATTCCCCACTGATTTTAGTGCACATTTAGTATTTTGTTGGCAATCCTTTTGATTTTACAATAGCCTCAAGCCGCCTAGGCATTAAATGAAATAGCTTGAGGTGAAGGTGGCTCAATCTCACCCCATTCTTCCATAAAAGCCATTTTCAAAGCTGGCTTTGAAATATTTCTTGTGCTGAGTCTCTTTTTAAGATAAGCCCATGTGTGTTCAGTCGGATTCAGATCCGGGGATTGGGGGGTGTTACCATATATTTGGGTATGTTGTATAAAACCCACAATCGTGTATCAGGGGCCGTATGCTTTGGATCATTATCCTGCATGAATACATAATCACCCAGAAGTCCCATTTCTTTGGCACTAGATGCTAGATGTTTCTTCAAAATTTCAATATAGTATTTACCGTCCACGTTTCCATCTATGAATTCTAAGGAACCTACTCCAGCTGAGCTCATGTACCTCCAGACCATTAAACAACCTCCACCATGCTTCACTGAAGGGAGCAAATTTTTTTCTTTGAGTTCTGTGTTCTTTTTACTCCACATCTTTTTTGCCAGGTTCTTGAAAAATGGTGAATTTACTTTCATCCGTAAATATAACTCGGTCCTAGAATTCTAGAGAAGCATGTTTATAGTCTGTAGCATATTGTAGTCTTTTCTTCCTATTTGCTGGGGTAATTAAAGGTTTTCGCCTGGCATTTCTACAATGATACCCATTTGTACATAAAAACTTTTGAATTGTGGAAGCACAGATATTAAGTTTTAAAGCATTTCCTAGTTCAGACCTCAGTTTTGCAGCACTGATTCTAAGATTTTTCTTAACTTTCCTGAGGATTAGTCTTTTAGTTTGATTGTCTAGTTTGCATGGACGTCCACATCTACGTGCATTTTTGAAAGATTTTCTCTCATCATACCTGTCGATAATTTCCTGAATTGTAGATCTTGGTCTCTTCACAAATTTCGATATTTCCAAGAGCAATTTACAGGAATTATGAGCCCGGATTATAATTCTTCTCTCTCCTTCTCTTGTTTCTTTCATTTTGTGGCATATCTTACTGATTGACTGTATTACTTGTTGTTTAGAACGACTGAAGCACAACTGACTTGGTACAATATGTGACCTTTACTGCTTACCTGTGTTGTAAGGGATGTCGTCAAGGACTCTTATGTGAAGATAAACCACCTATACGAATACTTTTTATGCATTTATATTTCAAACTTATTGGATGATACATTTCTTAAAACAAAAATTCTGAAGTACTATTGTTATTTCTGGTACGTATTCATATTCATGTTTCACACAATATAGAGAAGTAGAGAAATTTCTAGCATCCGGTGGACAATGGATCAACTACAAACAACATTGCTTAACGTTTAAGGTGTACATATACTTTTTCCCATGATTGTGTATTTCTTGAGCAGCAAATTGTGTTTTTTGTTTATAACTTCTAAACACCATTTTGTCACTTAGGCCTAGTCAGGTTCTGTCTTCCATCCTTCAAATCTGTTGAACTAACTCAAGCACCATGTTAGCTGTATGGATCCTTCACTGTGCACCCTCCAGCAGCTGTGATATACACTGCATGCAGCATATTTCCAGATATCTGTGACAACGCAACAGCAACTTGCCTACTGTTGTCCGTGCTGCTCGTGGTGGTTACTCTGGATAATAGCCATTGGTCATAATAATGTGACTCAACTGTGTATATCATCAGTTAGAGATGAGGTAGTGTGTGGCTCATAGAGAGACTTGAAGTAGATCACCAAACAGCCCTCAGTCAACCCAAAACTGCAGGAGGTTAACCAGAAAAGTCAACCCCAGCTAAGTGAAAAGGCAAAATAAGAAGAAAATAATTAAAGAGTAGCCAATGTCTGTCTGTCTGTCTGTCTGTCTGTCTGTCTGTCTGTCTGTCTGTCTGTCTGTCTGTCTGTCTGTCTGTCTGTCTGTCTGTCTGTCTGTCTGTCTGTCTGATGGAATTCACTCTGCCTCATGAGGCTAATGAGGAGCTGTTTGACAGGAGAGGCAGCAGACCCAAACGGTTGAGGATGTTATCACACTAACTATGTTACACCTGTAGTACCACAAGTTTGTTTTGTTTTTACATTTACACTAGTGTCCAAAAGTCAAGCATAATCACTAAACGAGGCCATACTGCCTGATAGGACTGTCAGACGAATTGCTGAACAAACGGAAGCTAACTCACACATCATGTCATAAAACTTGTCCAAAAACTAGTGTCAGAAACGTTCTGATAGCTAAGGTACAACTTTGACAACAACTAACAAAACTTGGCAGTGTCTTCCACAACAAAATATGCTGTTAATATGGTGTATGGTTACTCTTAACGACTACACATGCTTCGCAGCGACGTGGCATGCTCTCTATCAGATGGTCCAAGAGCTCTTGTGGCAGTCGATCCCATTCCTCCGAAAGGGCAACGTGAAGGTCTTGGAGGGTCCTTGGTGGAAGCTGACCAATGCATCCCAGGCATGTTCTATAGGATTCAGATCCACGGACCTCACTGCCCAGTCCATGCGATGAATGTCTTCCCCAGCCAGAAATTCATCCACCAGAGCAGCGCGGTGCGGTCGGGCATTATCGTCCATTAAGAGGAAGTCTGGACCAACTGCACCTCTGAAGAGTCAAACATGTGGTCTCAGTACTTCATCCCTGTATCTCCAAGCATTAACAGTGTTCCTCGGACCACCCATGAAGATGCGCAGGTCTGTATGACCATTCAACATGATGCCGCTCTACACCATGACGCCACCACTACCATACTGGTCCCATTCCACGATGTTCCTGTGGTTGTATCGACTACCCGGTTCTCTCCAGATTAATGTGCGATGGGAATCGTTCTGCAAACTGAAGCGGGATTCATCTGTGAAGAGCACATGCCTCCATTCATTCATGGTTCAGTTTTGATGTTGACGGCTCCACAGTAAACGGGCCGTATCTGTGCTGGAGTGAGCAGGACGCACACCGCTGGATGTTGGGCAAACAGCCCTGCTGTTCTGAGCCTCCGGTACACAGTTTGCCGGGAAACGGCAACCCCCAAGACAGCTCCAAGCTCCGCCTACAATTGTCTTGCAGATGCACTCCAATTTTGTCGGGCGGTTAAGGCCAGATATCGGTCCTGCTGTCGGGTGTTTACCCTTGGTCAACTTGTACTGGCCTATAACTAACATCTCCTGTGTCTTGAAATTGTCTCCAAAGCCTAGAAATGGCACTTTGTGACACATTCAAGGATATGGCGACTTCAGTCTGTGTCTGGCTTGCTTCCAGGTGGCCGAGTATTCTACCCTGCAAAATGGAGTCCAGATGGCATCGTTGTGCCATTATGTTGTCATGTTCACCACGAGGCTACACTCCGCACACTATAACAGGGCAAACACGACTGAGGGAATATGGGGCGCAGGCACTGGCTGTGTTTACCGTGCGGTTACGCCGCTAGTCAAAGCAGAGAACACTCCTTTCCTATACAGAGCGAACACATAACGTTGGTAGGTGCATATGTCATGCGATTGGTGGTCTACAGTATTTCCTGTTGCCCTGTTTACTCGTAACTTACGCTTAACTTTTGGACATTAGTGTAGGTGTTAATACTTAATTCAGTTGAAGAATTTCAGGTTTCCTATCATCAGTAAATATAATTGGTAATACATACCTCAAACAAAACAAGAAAAAATGCTGCTAATCCCAGGGTAGCATGTATACCATACATTGTTTTGCCTCCAAGTGGTCTTTCAGTGTTCCGTCTCTGTGAGTTTCTAGCATAGCCATATGCAATAAAAGTAATTATTAATGTAGCTGCAAAGCTTATGATGTGGATTGCAAGTGTTACTCTGTGATGGTAAATGCAGCATATCCTGAAAGCCAGAACACCTAAGGAAGAAAAATACTACAGATGAAAGTTCTTCATTAAAGTTGTAAGAATGATATGGAAAAAGGGAGAAAATCTACTTGACTCATGACCTATAGTAACTTATATTACTTTTCATTAACTTTTCAGGTTTCTCTTCTCCTACTGGTTAATTCTCAAATGGTGTTGTACCAGTAAAACTGTACACCCCTACCACTTCCTCTCTTTGTTGTTCTACTGCTGGTCATCTTCTGTACCTTCCCAGCAATTCAAGGTTACGCATGAGTTAAGCGGATGCATTGTAGAGTTGTTGGTTTTCTGCTACTAATTTCAGGCAATGCCATTTGTGACCCCACAATGCTGTAGGTATTTCTATTTTTTTTTTTTTTTTTCAAAATATATTTATGAATGAACTACACTTATTTCCTTTAAAGGTTTATTTAGAGATTTTTTTTTCAGTGTTTCTGTGGCTCTCATGAACACATTAGTATTTGACACCAGTTTTTTATTATATTCAATTTGCAGCATTTTTCACACAATAATTTTTCAAAGTGTTTTCTTACTGCTTCCTCTTATATTGTTGCTTTATGTTAAAAAAATATTTAAATAATGAAATAAAGTATTTTCACAGTTATATCATAGTGATATAATTTTTGACCCACAACACCATTTGTGACACAAAAATGTCTCAGCACCATTTGAGGGTTGAGGCAGACTATAAATTAGGAATGTATAATATTTTATGAATCATTCCTTCTGAGCAAGGAACTCAAGATTTCTTTTTCATTTTTTTCTCTCTATAAGTAGCGACCATTCAAGACAATAGGTCTCTGAATTAGGTTGTAGAAAAGTGTAGGATATTGGGTAAGATATAGCAAAATTAAAGTAAATAGAAACATTAGAAAGATAATCTTGCTTGTTTTTAGTGTATGGTAAATAATCAGAGTGATAAAGCATGGTGGATGATTGCAGCTCATATTGTCGAAGCTTATCAATATATTCTGAAGCAGTAGAACAAAATCAAAAAAGGATCATACAAAATGCCTCAGTAAATTCCCATTTTTTCTTCTGCAACCTTTTTGTTCTTCATTCTTTGTTTCTTTCCATTTTATTCATAAATTCTTCTTCTGTAACTGTCAGTCCATTAAACTGTCTTTCCCATACTGACTGCACCCAAAAATTCTTCCATCCCTCTTCTGTATTCTCAGTCTCCATCCTCCGTATGAATTTTTCAAGTTCTTTTTCAAACTTCTGTGTTTCTGTGTATGCTTCTATAATATTTTCACATTCTCATTCTCCTTTTGTCTTCTGTTTTGAAGTTAAACAGTCCTAGCTTCGCAGTAACTGCTCTGTGATCACACCAAAAGTTTCCTCTGGCATAGAAAATTGGCTTTCATAAACTCCATTTGTAGTCACTCAAGGTTTTGGTCTCACATTCATACCTTGCATTCACCTGAATTTTTCTACCTGAACCATGAGTTCCCTACAATCAACTGGCTCAACTGTCATTCGTTGTTCTTAATTCTTACCAGCATACCCATCTAGTCCCAAGATCACCTGCCTTATTTTTCTTTCTATTTCCACTTATATATATCTCCCATTATTATTATTATTATTATTATTTTTATTATTATTATTATTATTATTATTATTATTATTATTATTATTATTATTATTATTATTATTATTATTTCCGGCTCTGTGGTGTAGTGGTTAGTGTGATTAGCTGCCACCCGCTGAGGCCCGGGTTCGATTCCCGGCTCTGCCACAAAATTTTAAAAGTGCTACGAGGGCTGGGACGGGGTCCACTCAGCCTTGGCAGGTCAACTGAGTACAGGGGGTTCGAATCCCACCTCAGCTATCTTTGAAGTGGTTTTCCATGGTTTCCCACTCCTCCTTCATGCAAATGCCGGGATGGTACCTAACTTAAGGCCACGGCCACTTCCTTCCCTCTTCCTTGGCTATCCCTTCCAATCTTCCCATCCACCCCACAAAGCCCCTGTTCAGCATAGCAGGTGAAGCCTCCTGGATGAGGTATTGATTTCTCCTCCCCAGTAGTATCCCCCCGGTCCAAATTCTCACGCTCCAGGACACTGCCCTAGAGGTGGTAGAGGTGGGATCCCTTACTGAGTCTGAGGAAAAAACCAACCCTGGAAGGTAAACGGATTGGGAAAGTAGTAGTAGTAGTAGCAGCAGCGGCAGTAGTAGTAGTAGTAGTAGTAGTAGTAGTAGTAGTAGTAGTAGTAGTAGTAGTAGTAGTAGTAGTAGTTGTAGTTGTAGTAGTCACATCAGACCACTTGAGCCACTCCACATTCACTTTCTCCTTGATGGTTGTTGTACTGTTTGGTTCTTGCGACCTGCCCAGCACTTTTTGTATTTGTTCCGATCATAATTTTCTCAGTTCATCTGAAATCTCTACAGCCTTTGTATGTGTCATTTCTGTTGAATATTTGTGTGTTGTTATTTTACCTTGTGTACATTTTTTCATTTCTTCAAGGAACTGCTTCAAGTTTTTCTTTTTACACTTTGTGAGTCAGTACAATACCTACTTGAAACAAATCCCTTGTTCATATCGCCAACTTAATTCTCAGTATAATGGTCATGCCATTTACATAATTTACTTCTTCCAAATATTCTTCTGTATCCTACCTGAAAATCGTACTTCTTACATTTTTGACCTCCAGTTCTTCACTGTAAATCAGATTGTAACTATACTTTCATCAAGCAATGATCACTATGTTCTTTGATCTAGTTGGTAATTATAATTATATGCACGTGGTTGAGTAATGCTGTACCATTCTCTGATGCTATTTGCAATAATTGATATTGTAAACTGCCATTACAATGAGGTGGTTTCTCCCAGGCCCCTTTTAGGTACTTCGGAGGGGTCGGGCCAGCAGAAAACATCCACGATATCTTCTGCCTGTCATGAAAGGACTAAAAGGGGATCCCAGGCAGTTTCAGCTTGGGAGCTTGGGTTGGTGACCATGGGACCCATGGCTTAGTCTGGGATTGCTCCCTTTTACTTTTACCAGTCTCTTCACTTTCATCTTATCTGACATCCTTTGCTCAATTCTTGCTCTTTTCCAACTCCAACGGTATTAGGTTTGTGAGTCCCTTTTCATTTTCATGCCCTTTATTGCTCCTCCCTTTCTTTTACTGACACCTTTACACCTTTGTTCTTTGAGGTATTGAACTCTTCCTTTCTTTTTCTTTTTACCTCTAAGTAATAATGTCCGACTCGTTGGCTGAACGGTCAGCATACTGGCCTTCGGTTCAGAGGGTTCCGGGTTCGATTCCCGGCTGGGTCGGGGATTTTAACCTTAATTGGTTAATTCCAATGGCACGGGGGCTGGGTGTATGTGTTGTCTTCATCATCATTTCATCCTCATCACGACGCGCAGGTCGCCTACGGGAGTCAGATAGAAAGACCTGCACCTGGCGAGCCGAACCCGTCCTGGGATATCCCGGCACTAAAAGCCATACGACATTATTATTACCTCTAAGTGTGAAGTGACAATGGGTTCCAGTTGATTTAATTTTTTTAAATTGTTTTTACATCGTACCAGCACAGACAGGTGTTAGGGCGGTGATGAGATAGGACAAGGCTAGGACTGAAAAGGAAACAACCGTGGTCTTAGTTAAGGTACAGCCCCAGCATTTGCCTGGTGTGAAAATCAGAAACCATGGAAAACCATCTTTATGGCTATTGCAGTGAGGTTCAAATCTACTAGCTCCAAAATGCAACCTAACAGCTACACACCTTGAAACGTGTAGCCAATTCACTCGGTTCTGTTGAAATTACACCGGTAGTCACTACCATCATCACCACCGCCCCCTTTGGGTGAGAGCATAGAATGCATCCATTGTATCCCCTGTCTGTTGTAAGAGATGACTAAATAGGCTGATTCCCCTGGAGCTCCCAACTTGGTTGACTGCACATGCAGATTCCTAGCCTTTTCTTGAATGATTTCAAAGAATTTGGAAATTTATTGAATATCTCCCTTGGTAAGTTATTCCAACCCCTAAATCCCCTTCCTATAAATGAATATTTGCCCCAATTTGTCCTCTTGAATTCAAACTTTATATTCATATTGTGATCTTTCCTACTTTTAAAGACACCACTCAAACTTATTCATCTACTAATGTCATTTCATGCCATCTCTCCACTGACAGCTTGGAACATACTATTTATAATACTGAAACAAATATTTCAGGTTCCATATGGGAATCAACATCTGTATCATCACCTTTATCAACATACCACTTAGTCGAGCAGCTCGTCTTCTTTCAACCAGGTCTTCCCAGCCCAAACTTTGCAACATTTTTGTAACACTACTCTTTTGTCAGAAATCACCCAGAACAAATTGAGCTGCTTTTCTTTGGATTTTTTCCAGTTCTTGAATCAAGTAATCCTGGTGAGGGTCCCATACACTGGACCCATACTCTATTTGGGGTCTTACCAGAGACTTGTATGCCCTCTCCTTTACATCTTTACTACAACCCCTAAACACCTTCATAACCATGTGCAGAGATCTGTATCCTTTATTTACAATCCCATTTATGTGATTGCCCCAATGAAAATCTTTCCTTATATTAACACCTAGGTACTTACAGTGATCAATGTAGTGATTGAAACTGAGAGGACTTTTCCATTTTTGAAACTTACAACCTGACTTTTAACCCCGCTTATCACCATACCATTGTTTGCTGTCCATCTCACAACATTATCAAGGTCATTTTGCAGTTGCTCATAATCTTGTAACTTATTTATTACTCTATACAGAACATCATCTGCAAAAAGCCTTATATCTGATTCCATTTCTTTACTCATATCATATATATAAGAAAACATGAAGGTTCAATAATACTGCCTTGAGGAATTCCCCTCTTAATTATTACAGGGTCAGACAAAGCTTTGCCTACTCTAATTCTCTGAGATCTATTTTCTAGAAGAACAGCAACCCATTCAGTCACTCTTTTGTCTAGTCCAGTTGCACTCATTTTTGCCAGTAGTCTCCCACTGATACACCCTATCAAATGTCTTAGACAGGTCAATCACGATACAGTCCATTTGGCCTTTTGAATCCAAGATATCTGTTATATCTTGCTGGAATCCTACAAGTTGAGCTTCAGTGGAATAACCTTTCCTAAACCCGAACTGCCTTCTATTGAACCAGTTATTAATTTTGCAAACATGTCTAAAATAATCAGAAAGAATACTTTCCCAAAGCTTACACGCAATGCAGGTAGAATGCACCATATTACCAATCACAACAGAAACATTTAGTAGTGAACTCAGCCCTCCACATAATGTTTGCATCAGAAAAGGAATCCTCCCATGGCCAAGTTCACATGTGTGGCTCAATTTGCACCTGCAGGTGCTATTTCAGTTGTTTAACCCTGGACAGGTGGCGCTTCTTGATGCAACGTGAGAGGTGACGGTGGGTACTTTCTGACCACTTCGATTGAACTTGCTCTAATAATAAAATTACTAATTTCTGTGTATCATATGTTGATGTATTGGGTTTATTAACTCAATAGATGATATTTTATTGAAAATAATGTTTTTTGCTATTTGCTTTATGTCGCACCGACACAGATATGTCTTATGGTGACCATGGGACAGGAAAGGCCTAGGAATGGGAAGGAAGCGGCTGTGGCCTTTATTAAAGTACAGCCCCAGCAGTTGCCTGGTGTGAAAATGGGAAACCACAGAAAACCATCTTCTGGGCTGCTGACAGTGGGGTTCGAACCCACTATCTCACAGATATGAGCTCACAGCTGCACGGCCCTAACCGTACGGCCAACTCGCCCGGTATTAAAAATAAATGTATATATCCAACACCAGTAGCGGTGACTGGGAATTTAAAGTGGGGGGGGGGGGGGCAACAAAAAAGTACCCGGGTTAGTGGGATATGCTGGGGGTACATGCATGTAAACTGGAAGAAAAGCTACAAAGTGGTACATTTTTTATGCTCTCTGGGCTCATTTCCACAGAGCGGTAAAGGTTTTACCAATTTAAGTGCGGTAATAAAAGTTTTGAGATGTTGATTCAGTACTAGACTACAGAATAAAAGTTTCACCAAAGGAACAATATACATAGGTAAGGTATTACAATTAAATAGAAGTACGGCGTGATTATACAATTAAAAACCATTTAGTATTTGAATACACACTAAGAAACTAACAATTAAAGAAACTGCCAGACGGATGAATGCACGCGACAATCAGTGAATCATACCTCAGTGTCCTTGATCCTGGCTAAAAGACATACCCCTGCTATCCTTTTTCATAGCACATGCAACGTCCCCACTATTTAATGAGGTGCTACGCAAATCGGTTAGCCGCGACGAACGATATTTTGTACGGTACGTATTTCCGTTAATAATTAAAGAAAATAAACTAAAGAGCTAGCTAATAAGATAACGGGGCTCGTACAAATTTTTAAAAATAATTCCTAGTTTCAGCTGGCTAAAATGGAATAAAAATGTAATGTTTTCTCCACAAAGTGGGGGGGGGCAACTGCCCCCCCCCTCGCCCCCCTTAGTCGCCGCTACTGTCCAACACTAATTAGCTTCACAGCATATGAATCTTATAAAAGTAAAAACTTGACATGCACAGGAATAATATTTATTAAATACCTTATCTCCCTGAATTCAGCTGACTGACTTAGATTCTGCTAATCATGTAATGCTATGCAGTATATCCCTAGGCAGGGGCGAAGCGTCAGGGGAGACAGGGTAGACAGCGTGTACCCTTAACATTTTGTGAAAGAAATATTGTCTGGTTAATTCAATTACTTTTTAGAACATTAGATATTTCCAGATTCGTGACATCATTGTATTCCCCGCTTTACTTATTTTCGTCTCACTTCGGCAATGCTAAGGCTCGCGTTAGTTACACGAAGCACGTAGGCGAAAGTAGACGCTGTCCATTCTGTGGATTTTCCCTTTGGTTTTCAAAGCTTTCAGGTAGAGCAACACTAACGCTATCTGTAGATGTTGACTGTGGAACTATGACTTTCCTATAGCGAGATGTCTCCACCCAGTAGACAGACTTACCAGCGTCTCTTCTTGCTCTCATTGGCTAGTATTTGGATCTCTCTTATAAAAGGTGCTTTTATTGGCTAACATCTTAGACATGCTTTTAATGTTATTAATTTGAATTTACTTTATTATAAGACACGTCTAAAAATAAATTAATAAATTTTAAATACGAAGTATAGTAAACTTACACCTAATAAATGAATGACAACATCAAAACCCTTCAAGTACGTGCATATTCTTGCCCGCCAATATCAGTTGAGGTATTATAAACCCAATAACTATTGCCTTCCAGTCTTAATAAGGTACTCCAGAGTACGCATACGGAAAAGAATGCTTAACTTGATGCTGAATATTCCGTTAAAGTCAGTTTCTAGTGAACGCGTTATGGGTGCATTCAAATTAATTAAAACGTATTTAAGGAATTGGATGACCAACCAGAGACCGTCTAACTTGGAAACTCAAGCTATAGAGAAGAAATTTCTGTGGAATCTTAGCAAGACGCCTGATTTCAAGACGAGAGTAATAGATATATTTGCCGAAATGAAGGACAGGCGGATTAAACTCATTTACAAGAATATTGTTTAAGGTGAGTTGTACGAATAACTATTTATTTCTTATTTCTCTTATTAAACCTACATAACAATGAAATATATTGCTATTTTTATTCTAAAAGTACGTTGTTATTTGACAACTCCCGCGGCCTATTTCGTCTATATTTAAAAATAAAGTAAGTCGCGTAGGGTTATAGGTTGTTATAGGGTTTTCCTTATTTTCAGAGTCATTACTATAATACCGAATACAGATGTATGCGTCGAAAACAAAATTCCATATAATAATATGATTAAAACAGTTCAAATAAAAGAAATCGCTGTCTACCCCCTTACTTGGTTCACGCTTCGCCACTGTCCCTAGGTGGTGGGGAGGGGTCCTTCCAAAATAATTGCACCACTGGAAATAATTATCATCTTCATGACAATCCATATTGTGATAAATAATTCGTTTGCGAGTATAATTTTCTCTGACGCTTTCATTTTCCAGGTTCGTACAGTTTACAGTGAGTTGCAACATATTATCATTTGGGAAAAAATGCTCTAAGCTTCTTCAGGCGATGATGCATTTCTTGCTATGAGTTACACTCCCAGTAAATGAGTGACAATGTTTGAGTTTTTAGTGAGTTTTTAGGAGGAGGAATTTTTGTTCAGTTTGTAACACTGTCCTTTTGTGTTGTGGTAAAAAACCGTTGAGAAAGAGGTAAATCGTCATCACCAGTATTGACTACTACTTCATTAGCACTCTGTTCCATATCACTGTCAGAGTCGGCTACTTCTAATGCATCCTCACTCTCACTAAAACTTCTTCCTCTTCCACGGACTGTAAAAGAAATACCGTAACACCCTTGCCTCATACTCTTTATAACTCATTTCAGCAGTAAGGGATTGACTGAATGAATTCCTAACATGATTACACAAGAAACTAATTGGATACACTCAACACTGCTGCTGGTGTACTTCTGACAAACAGGACTGGTGGCGTGGGGTTCAGCGAGATACTTTATTGCACCACTTGGCAATAACCCCTCTTTCTAAGGATGAACATCCTTCACTGCAATGCCACTGACCTCAAACTTGAGACAAGGAATGTGGGGAGCGATTTGTGGCAGCCAAGGTCTCTTTTGTAAGTTTAAATTAAGCGTAATCGAACAAAATAAATTTCCACCAGATCATAAAAGACTCCGTGCCACCATTCCTGGGTTAAAGAAGAGTCTGATCAGCTTGTTTTATCTCTTGGAAACAATAATCATCATATCATCTCATTGTTCTCTCATTGAATTCCAAGCTCTCAGTCATTACAGTCATTGGCTGAATCGTCAGTGATGAAGCCTTCAGCTTGCGGGGTGTTATGTTCAATAATCAGCTCGGTTGGGGATTTTAGGCATGTGTGGTTAATTCCTATGAATCAGGAACAAGCTGTTCATGTTTCTCTTAATACACATCTCTTCATATACATAGAACACACCATACTACCAACCACAGCAGAAACCAGAGCCATCTACAGTGAAAGCCAGAAGGTACGCTTGGCAACGCTGTATCTATCTGTCAAGCGGAGGCCGAGAGAAAAGGGGGTGTGTCCGATTTTGAATGACTTCACCAACATTCACTACATTTAGACCAACACGGTGATTATGATAAATGCACACTCTTCGTAAAATGGTACTAAGAAACACACACATCAGTAAATGCATTCACTGAAGTTAGAAATACACATTTTATATGAATAATAACAAAACACTTGAAGAACAGTACTCACAAGCTCAATTATTGTGGAGCGATGACAGCTTCCTCCATTTAGTGTTTTTATCCTCACTGTGGACATAACTCGTGTTCTCCATCTGCTTTCAGCAATTATTTAACATGACATTGGAAAATGTAGACAATAAGCACTCTATCGCACCATTATTGTCACACCCACAATGACGGCGTTCAAACCAGAACTGTTGATTGTCATCTCTTCATAAAGCAGCTCAGGATAGAGAGAATAGAAATTCTTTATAATTTTCACAATCCAGGTAGTCTTCGTATACCACTGTTCTGCAGACACACACAACACAATGATGGCACCACTAACCCACCTCTGACGTTCTTCAAAATACGGATCACCTGTTTCATTACTCTGCAGGAGACCTAAACAAATGTCACAGCTTATCCATCTGGATATTGTTCTTAGTGTATACCTAACAATGTACAGCATATTACCCCTGACATCTCAAAATGCCCACCAAAAGAATTCACATAATAAAAATAAGTCTAAGTTGTTTATTACATCCATATTGAGCCCAATAACACCTGTCTTGATAGAACTGGGCATTTCTAATTGGCTACACCCAAACCTCACTTTTCCATACCATCATCACCACCGCAACCCTAGAACACCCTTAATCGTAATTTTCATCTCACTTTCTAGGACTTGAAAAGCAGTAACATTGTAGTTACAACCAATAAGCTATAAGTACTGACTATACCTTCTTTCTAAGATATCAACTTTGAAACTTTCTTGGTAGTAAATAATTTGCTACCTACAATCACAGTTCAAAACAAAACTTTCTGAGTAGTGCCTAATAATAATAATAATAATAATAATAATAATAATAATAATAATAATAATAATAATAATAATAATAATAATAATAATAATATGTTATTTGCTTTACGGCCCACTAACTACTTTTATGGTTTGTGGAGACGCCGAGGGGCCAGAATTTAGTGCCTCAGGAGTTATTTTAATTGCCAGTAAATCTACCGACGCGAGGCTGACGTATTTGAGCACCTTCAAGTACTACCGAACTGAGCCGGGATCGAACCTGCCAAGTTGCAGTCAGAAGGCCAGCGCCTCAACCGTCTGAGTCACTCAACCCGGTCCTTTTTGTGCAAAGTTCGAATTGTTCCCTCAAAAATATGAAGCAAGACAAAGAGAGTGCTTTCACTGCTTACCTCATGATACTGTATGAGATTGTGAAGCATTTTAATAGATTTATTTGTACACATTTAACACTAACACTTCAAGAAGTGGTTCCTATATAATTTAATAAATATGCATTTAGTTAAGACCACTTTGATATTTTACGATCTGCTAAACATGTCATTTCTTTTACCAACATCTGATAACTTAATATATACAGTGACATTCATATATTGGTGAATTTTGAGTAAATGGGTTACATTTAGCTTATCATCCATCTTCTTGTTTACCCTACTCTACATCTCCAGGCTCCTACCTTCAGGATCTTTTCTTTTAACACTTTTCGATGATAAATATTTTTGGCGAATTTGGGGAAATAATTGGACATGCATCAGGGAGAAGCTCATTAGACTTAGGTGGTAGTATAGTTACGTTGACTTAATATCACAAATTTTATCCCCTGTTGAAAAACTTTCGTGTGTGACATGTTTTATGATCAATGCTTTACTTCTCGCAGCCCAGCACTCGCTACATTCAGCTGCGCGCGGAACGACTGTCGTTTGTTTACACGCTCGCGGCCTTCTCGGGAAGGATGTTGTGAAGCTATGCTCAGAGCTGCCAACCTCTGTACGGAGGAACTAATGAGTGAGGTGCTTCGATAGCTAGTGGCAAAACGATTAGTCTGGACGGTTAGGATTCTTGCCGTGGACAAGACGATTGGTCTGGACGGTTAGGATTATTGCCGTGGACAAGGCCATTGGTCTGGACGGTTAGAAGCCGCGAAGCGGCCTTAGGCCCCTAGTTTCATGTGAAAACACGATTGGTCTGGACGGTTAGGATTCTTGCCGTGGACAAGACGATTGGTCTGGGCGGTTAGGATTCTTGCCGTGGACAAGACCATTGGTCTGGACGGTTAGAAGCCGCGAAGCGGCCTTAGGCCCTTAGTTTCATGTGGAAACACGATTGGTCTGGACGGTTAGGATTCTTGCCGTGGACAAAACGATTGGTCTGGACGGTTAGGATTCTTGCCGTGGACAAGGCCATTGGTCTGGACGGTTAGAAGCCGCGAAGCGGCCCTACGCCTCTAGTTTCATGTGGAAACACGATTGGTCTGGACTGGTTCTTGCCGTGCGGACGGTTAGGATAAGAACTGGACAAGACCATTGGTCCGGACGGTTAAAGCCGCATTGTAATTTTACATGGTGTTTTTTTTTGTTTGTGCTTTTATTCAGCCGGGGTTGGTAATGCAATGTATTTATCAGCATTGATGGCAATGACGTCACATTCCGTTCACCATGACCAATGAGAATGCAAGAAACTACTTGAGCCATGGACGATGGCGGCTACTGTTCTTTATTAGGTTATAAAAGTAAATATATTTCTCGGGGCGGGCTGGTGGGTTACTAGACATGGCAATGAACACATCTCTCCTCTAAAAGGAATTCCAAGTAAGATTTACATTATTTTCACTTCCCTATAATGTTATAAACGTTGGGCTGCGAGAAGTAAAGTTTTACCGTTTTATGCATACGACTGAATCCTTCCCAGGTTCCTAATTATCCCATTTAAAATGACAAATCCATTTTTGTTTTAATTCCTCGTCTGAAGGGAAACTAAACGAGGTAACAAAACCATTTTTAATGATATACCGGTAGTTGTTACGATACATGGGAACACGACATTTTCTGGGCATCTGCAAATACATGAAACATTTTAATAATAAGCCAAATTCAGTCCGCACCTTCACAAATAATAACGTTATTTATTTAACGTCCCACTAACTACTTTTGCGGTTTTTGGGAGACGCCGAGATGCCGGAATTTTATCTCGGAGGAGTTCTTTAACGTGCCAGTAAATCTACCGACACGAGGCTGACGTATTTGAGCACCTTCAAATACCACCGGACTGATCTGGGCTTAGAAAGCCAGCTCTACAGTCCAAGCTACTTAGCCCTGCTTAGCCTTCACATTATTTCGATAATAGGCTCTACGTATGCTTATTCTATCACCTATCTTGTTATATATACTGGAACCTATCTCTGTGAAAAATTAAACGAAACACAAGACGAAGTTCACTAGACATCAACATACACGGACAGATCCCGCGCTCTCACCTTGGCCTCCACTGGACGTTGTCAAACTTACACGACTCTGGCTTGTAACTGTAGTCGGCTATGGCAGAAACACATGGTAGTGAATACAACCCTCCATATAAAGTTTGCATCAGGAAAGGTTTTCAGCCATAAAACAGGGCCAAGTTCACCTTTGTGACACAGTTTTCACCCGTGATGACCCCACCAGGCAAGTTTTCTAATTATTTTAAAATCATCAGCATAAGACCTATCTGTGTCGGTGTGATGTAAAGCCACTAGCAAAAAAAAAAAAAAAAAAAAAAAAAAAAATTAAAAAGGTTTTGGAAATATCTTTCCATGTGCTTAGTATTTTTTATTTATTTTCTGTGACATACCTCATCATTCTTTCCCCTTTGTTTGGAAGGCTCTTTATTGAACTGCCTTAATTCCAACTGGGTATTTGCAACACTTTTACATGATTTCATTACATAAAAGGCATGTAAATACAGTTGAATCTCGATATCTTGAACCTTCATTACTCAAATTTCCAGTAACTCAAAATAATTTCAATTTCCCTGGCATCTGTTCTATTCTTCATGTGTATTTATTTCTTTATTACTCGAAATTTGATTACACGAATTTATCCATTTCTTGATGGAAAAGTTTCCGCCATAGAAGCTGAAAATATTCCGTAACTCGTATTTTGTACAACATTGACTGTGCAATATAACATTTAAGTTTGTGTGTTATTGTTCCTGAACGTACTACGGTATATCTTCCCATCAGCCGTCGGTATGTTTACATAGCGGCTTATCTGTCCACCCCTGATGCATTGACCATAGGCAGTTGGAGCTGTATAAACCCTCTCCTGGATCGTCACTGGGCGAGGCGTTAAGTGCACTGACTATTCTTCAACCCTACATACAGTCAGTCGAGAGCGAAAAAACAGAAGAAACTAACACATTTTTCTAAGGTGTTAATGGAGGTGTATTTTGTGTTCTTCTGCTGTATGTATTCTGTCTTCAGTGACTTGCTATAATAAGTGTTGTAATTAAAATGTCAAAATACTCTGAGTTGGGTTTTATATGGTTAAATAACACGTCTGGCAGTATCAAGCTGCAGTAACATGTGATTCGATTATGTGCAATCCTTAAAGGTGGGAATTCCCTATATCTCGAAATTTTGATAACTCAAAATGAAATTCAACTCCAGAGGTATTGAGGTTCAATTGTAATAACATAAGAACTCTGATGCTAAATACTGGTGTATATACAGTATATATATATTCTTTTATTTAGGAAACTCGACAGATTTGTCATAAGACATATATTGTCAATTGTAATTTTTAACTGGGCAGTTTCTATTTTGCATTTTCCATTAAGTAGCAATTATCTTTTACCTGATTCTTGAAAAGGCAAAAAGATTTTGTAACTTGGAATGGAAAAATTTGTAACTATTTCACAGAAATAGGGAGTTTTAATCAAACTTACCTATAGCATTAATAAAAACATAAGCTAATGTGCTCAATAAGGCATGCTGATAAGTATTAATTAATATTTCATCTTGTGGGACATCTGCATCTAATGGTTGTCCACGGTCAAGTCCCCATCTGTAAATCCAGTACCAGAATAGGAAGCATCCAAGGAAAGCAAACAAGAGTGAAAGACCTACTGCAAGTAAGTATTCAGTCCAAGATGAACAGACCTCAACATCATCTAAGCACTCATCACAGAAATGTTGCCTGTAAACAAAGAAAATTTAATGTCATTACTCTAAAAATAGACAATAATAATAATAATAATAATAATAATAATAATAATAATAATAATAATAATAATAATAATAATAATAATAATGTCCTGGGCATGACATTAAACTGCATCCACAAACTGAGTGACCATCGGTATAAGTGGTTCTCCTCTACCAAGTGCCAACGGCCACTTCGCAGGGCTGATGAGCAGGTAGAGGTTCAGGGCATTCTCTTACCCTTGGGCTAGGAAACTGCCTCTAAAGGCAGAGGAGCTACTAGATGGCCAACGGCATAGGATATTAATAAATCCAGTAGTGTCTGTTCACCTAGTTGGTGCAGCAACTGGTCAGCGCCTCTACTCCAAGTCAGAGCGGCTGCCTCAGAAAACCTTCAGGAACTCACCTACCTGATTGTTCTCCGATCTCTTGGGATCAACCCAGTCGCTTGAGAACAAGCACACCATGAATCGTGCAAGTAAGAACAACATTACTTCAGGTGGTAATCCATCCACCCGCCAGGTGAAAACGAAGGCTGCAACCTGCTTCTCGGATTCTGGAGGAGCAGGGCTTATACAAAAGAGAGAGTCAGAGCTCTCTGGCAAACTTCCTACCAAAACACCCTTTTACATTGGCACATCAAACATCAACACACTCCTGCAAGTACGCAAATTTATCAGATTAACATCAGAATTAGATCAGTAAAACAACCAGCTACTCGCCTTACAAGAGACCAGACTCACTGAGCCGGAGACATCAGAATATGGTAACTACTGCATTTTCAAGAGCAAAACAACATAAACAGTAGGAAAATCCACACCAATGTTGGGCATGGCCTTTTCCATACACAAAAAGATTGTGAACTCCGTAGAAGAGATCACACCCATAAACAACAGACTAATGACCTTGCGTCTTCGCTGCGCAAATCGCCACTACACCTTCGTAAATACCCATGCACCCACCAACGACTGCAAAGATCAGAAACAAACAGAAAACTTCTGGAACAAACTTGAAACCACACTCATCAAAATTCCTGAAAAAGAGACAATCATTCTCCTCAGCGATTTCAACAGTAATATTGCTAAAGAAAAGTGCTACAGAAAAGCCGCAGGAAGATTCTCAGCACACGCAAAGACTAAGAAAAACGGCAAACGCCTCATCGAGTTCTGTCAACAATACGACCTGAAAATCATGACAACATCCCTATGAAACAAACCCAATAAACTCTTCACATGGGAATCACCCAACACCTGCTGCAGCAAACACCAGATCAATCATGTCGCCATCTGCTTTCCAGTATAAAAAGTAGTGCACAACGTCCAAGTTCGCAGAGGAGCCAACATTGACTCGGACCATCATCTAAAAGGAATCAAAGTGATGTGTACACCAAAACGCTTCTACCAGAAATCCAAGGCAAACAAAAAATTGGACACAACACAAATAAAAACATCAAATCTCAGAGAAACATGGGAGAAAATCCCAACAAGAACTTGGAACGAATTCCACAACAAAATTATGAAGAGTGCATCAGAACAAATCAAACTACAGAAAAAGAGCAGACACCGTTTTTGGAATACCGAATGTGACCAAGCCATATTGAACAGAAAAAATGCATACCAGAAGTTTATCAGCAACCATACACCTGTAAACGAGGAAAAATTCCGTGAAGTCCGCAAACAGACCTCTAAACTCATCAGACAAACCAAAAGGAAATACTTGGAAGACCAACTGAAGTCGGCCGAACAGGACTTCCGCAACTACAACACCAGAGATTTTTACAGCATCTTCCACAACAGATTAAAAATGGGTACACGCCCAAGAACCTCTGCTTCAGAAAACAAAATGGAAAATTGGCTCTCACAGATGACGAAAACACCAAAGAACTTGCGAGATACCTCGAGTCACTACTCAACTGCCCAGAACCAACAGAAAGGTTTCCACATAAATCCCACCCGAACCCAAACCCAGTCTCATCCCCACCTACACAAGAGGAAATACACCGACACATATGACTGAAAAACAACAAGGCGCCCGGAGATGACGGCATCGTAGCAGAGCTTCTTAAACGTCTAGGAAAGAATTCACTCCAAGAACTCACACAAATCATATACAAAATTTGGACAACAGAAAAACTACCAGAAAAGTGGACAAACACCCTCCTTGTTCCACTTCACAAAAAAGGTGCCCGAACAAATGTGAACAATTACAGGGGAATTTCTCTGGTGTGAGTCGCTAAGGGAAATGTGCAACCATTAAATATGACAAGAAAACATGTAAAAATCTCCTGACCGAGCTCGATAGCTGCAGTCGCTTAAGTGCGGCCAGTATCCAGTATTGGGGAGATAGCGGGTTCGAACCCCGCTGTCGGCAGCCTTGAAGATGGTTTTCCGTGGTTTCCCATTTTCACACCAGGCAAATGCTGGGGCTGTACCTTAATTAAGGCCACGGCCGCTTCCTACCCACTCCTAGCCCTTTCCTGTTCTATTGTCGCCATAAGACCTATATGTGTCGGTGAGATGTAAAGCAACTTGTAAAAAAAAATCTCCTGTCTTGCTGCAACCACTGCAACTTCCAGTATTTGAACACGAAATTTGGCACATTCAAAAAAGTAACTGAGTTCCGCTTTCTCGAAGAAACTGTGGTACTAACAGGAAAAGACCTGAAGGCCCTCGATGTCCGCATCCAGAAAATGAAGAGAGCCCTTGGCCGAACACAAAACATTTATAACAAAAAATGCCTCTCAGTTTTAACCAAAACTCGTCATTACAACACCGTGATCAAACATGAAATACTACATGCGAGTGAAACACTGGATCTTCACAGAAGAACAGTACTTGAAGACATCCTGAAAGAGAAACATAAAATCATCAGAAAAATTCTCAGCCCAAAACTGACTGATGAAGGATACCGACTGCAATCTCGCACAAAAAACCGAGGAGCTCTCAAACATTGCGGCTGACATCAGAAAAAGTCGCCTGAAATTTTACGGACACATCAAACGCCTTCCAGAAAACAGACTGACAAGAATCTTACTAGAGGCAACAGAAAACATCAAAACAAATAGGTGGACATCAGAAATCCACCAAAACCTGGAAAAATCAGGAATCAAAGTGGCCGAGATCGCAGACCGAACCTGCTACAGAACGAAAATCAGCAAGTGGGAAGTAGAGTCGGAGAGAAACCACAAGAAGAAGACAGGAGCCAAGTGGCCAGAAGAACAAAGAACCACAATGAGAGAAAAATTGTTGGCTGCCTGGCAAAGAAGGAAATGCACAACTTCTAAGTGAGCTTTGCGTGATCAGTTTGCTGGTCTTTTTTGCATGTAATAGTAATAATAATGTTTACTGAGCTCGATAGTTGCAGTAACATAAGTGCTGTCAGTATCCAGTATTCGAGAGATAATGGGTTCGAACTCCGAGATGCCGGGGTGCTGGAAGTTTGTCCTGCAGGAGTTCTGTTACGTGCCAGTAAATCTACCAACATGATGCTGACGTATTTGAGTACCTTCAAATTCCACTGGACTGATCCAAGATCGAACCTGCCATCTTGGAGTCGGAAGGCCAGCTCCTCAACCGTCTGAACCACTCAGCCCGGAACTACACAAACTATACTACATAAGCAACTCACTCAGTCTCACACTCTCCTTCACATTCACTTTGTAGGCATCATATGTTTACAAAGAAGTCCTGTTTCATGGCTGAATGTTCCACATTGTGGCCTTTAGTTCAGATAGTCTTGCGTTCAGTTCCTGACTGTGCCAGTGCTGGATATTTGTGTTGTTTTAAAACACACTTCTTCACCATCACACACACCACTGCCAATCACCATAGAAACACATAATAGTTGAAAATTACAAAACATGACCAAGTCCATTTGTGCAACACAGTTTACAATTGTGATCCTATCAGGATGTAGAGAAAGGCGGTAGGTAAAAGGAATATTTCAGCAGAAAGAAGAAAATTTAGTCGCTCAGTAGTTGGCATGTCCTGCTGAAGTGTTGATGGTTCATGGTTTGAATTAATTTCTGTACTTCAACATAAATTTGCTTGATTTATTTTTATTTTTACAGAATTCTGTTGTTCATAAGTTCTCTCCACCTACATCTTTTACACTCTGCCCTCTTTCTGAAGTATATGCAGTCTGATAGAGGATATTTTCTCCTGCGAGATAAAATGACCAACAGTTCAGGAATTTTTAATCGTAAATTGTACACAAGGCTAAATCTCAAGAAATTGTCCATGAGGTCATGTGTTTTTGCTTATAGTAATTTGTTCAACAACTTGATGACACCTCAATGTGTTTTGAGTGAAAAACGCCCTGTCCTAGTTCATGTTCCAAACAGCCATTTGAACAAATTGATCAAAATCATGCATCTGCATTTGTCCACTGACTGGTGGTAGCAGTTTTTGCACCACTGATGCAACACTTAGCATTCATGCAGTTTATGGGTGAGTGTCTGAACCCCAGTCATCACATTATCTCTTGGCACAACAGTCATGGAGCTAGCTGCACAATTATTGGCAGTGCAGAATTTGCAGATCATGGTATCACATGCGATTTTCCCATACCACCTTCTTCTTGTCGGTCAACACACATGGCCTACCAAGCCATAGTTTTGTTGTAGTTGTGCCTTCCTGTTTCCACTTCATAAACACATCCATAAGAGTCAACTTGCACAACCTGAGAAGGGCAGAAATGGCCCTATCTGGTTGTTTACTGATGTGGTAACCAATATCTATTTTATGTTCAAAGTCGGTAAGAGAGCTCCACCCATTCTGCAGGTATCTCATAGCACTGAATAACATCGAGCACTCAGCCATGTTTTATAGCAGTGGTGGTGGTCGTAGTGACATCTAGGCTCTATTTCACAAGTACAGAGTGGTGTCCGAATACTTCTGATCTGTTAGTATAACTGCTGCTACACAGTAATTAAAAGAATCTGCAAATGAATCAGGAGATACATTGGTTGTCACTATATTACATCTATTGCATCCTGCCTTCAAGTACCATATTTCTCCCAATCCAAGACGACCCTGAATGCAATATGATGCCCGCTTTTTCCTTCATAAAATTAAATCAGGCTAAAAAATGCTTTGTAAAATCATATGAATGCCTTCCTTTTTCAGTACACAGTTTTAGACTATATTTGTCTTTACGCCGGTGTCGAATATTGGCTTTAGTTATACCGTATATTTTTTTGTCTGCACAATTGTTCTTTATTTCTGTGGGTTTAATAACCATTAACTTAAATCTGGCATCATAATATCAAAAAGCACCCGTTGAAAATTTGCTGGCAATACCTGTTCTACGCGTCTCTACAATACGACGCTCCATTAGGAAAATATTCCTGCTGTCTATAAAACATTTACTTTTACTGAGTATCAGGTACAACAGGCTGCCGCTACACGCACGTCTCGTTTGACGGGTTCACTCGTCTTTAGTGGCTAGCGATGTATAGGTCTAATAAAGACGCGGACGTTGAGGGTCAACGAACGAGTTTATTGAGCCATGGTATGGCCATTCTGCCCTTGCGTTTTTCATGCACATACCTCACAATTTCATCTTCAACTTCTTTAAAGCATCCTTGTTGCGAGCCACTGAATGCATGTTTTGTACAGTAGGCCTATACATTTTTTAAGCTATCTTTTTCTTCACGCTAACGCTAAGTATGCTGTATTTTCTTGCAGCTGCACAATCGTTCTTCATTTCCGCATATTTAATAAACAATAACTTAAAATTGGCATCATAATATCGAATAACCATTTGAAAATTTGCCGGCAATATCTGTTCTCCGTGTCTACAATACGACAATCCATCAAGAAAATATTCCTGCTGTCTATAAAACTTAAGTTTACTAAGCGTCAGATACAGTAGATGCGTTATAACTCAGCTACTGAGTAGTCATGGCCTTAATAAGAATTCAAAGGCTCGCATGTTTTGATGTCATTCTGCAGATTTGAGAAACATTTTTGTAGAAGCTAATAGGATATCATTCCCTCTTCACTATTTCCAGAGATCCAGTGACATTACACAGAGGCACTGTGCCGCGGCTAGCGAAAAAAAGGCGGACATTGATTGTCAACAAGTATTGTGTGCGTATGTGGGGTTGAAAAGAAGAAACGTGGTTACCGTTGCAACTGCCAGTAGTGTTCATTACTGTTAGGCCGTGAATGCAAGATGACCCTTGATTTTTCACATGAGATTCTGAGAAAAAATTCCGTTTTGGATTTGAAGAAATGCGGTATGATACATTAGGGGCTTACAACATGTCAACATGGAGTGGTAATTACAGGCTGAGTCTAGTATTGCTTCCTCCCACTTGTGCTAGGCTTCTCCTTTCATCTGTCGGACTGAGTGGCTTAGATGATTAAGGCACTGACCTTCTGGCCCCAACTTGGCAGGTCTGATCCTGGCTCAGTTCGCTGATATTTGAGGGTGCTCAAATACGCTAGCCTCATATCAATATTTTTGCTGACATGTATAACAACTCCTGCACGACTAAATTCTGGCAAACCGGGCGAGTTGGCCGTGCGCGTAGAGGCGCGCGGCTGTGAGCTTGCATCCGGGAGATAGTAGGTTCGAATCCCACTATCGGCAGCCCTGAAAATGGTTTTCCGTGGTTTCCCATTTTCACACCAGGCAAATGCTGGGGCTGTACCTTAATTAAGGCCACGGCCGCTTCCTTCCAACTCCTAGGCCTTTCCTATCCCATCGTCGCCGTAAGACCTATCTGTGTCGGCGCGACGTAAAGCCCCTAGCAAAAAAAAAAAAAAAAAAAAAAAATTCTGGCAACTCTGTGACTCCGAAAACCATAAAAGTAGTTAGTGGAATGTAAAAACAAATAACATTATTATATTAATTATTCTCCTTTCGTCTGTTCTCAACCTCATTTAACTAATCATTGTAACTACAATGGTATTATGTTTGTGAGGCCCATGAAGGTATGAAAATTGATGATGATGATGATGATGATGATGATGATGATGCTTGTTTAAAGGGGCCTAACATCTGAGGTCATCGGCCCGATATGGAAATTGGGGGAGAAGGTGCTCATATAAATAGTTGGATATTCTGAGGTAGCTTCCTCTCTAGATCAGTGGTAGAGTGTCGACCTACGGATCCAAAAATCACGGATTTAAACCTAGCAGAGATATTTGAATTTATGGGTGGAAAAAGTCCATTAGACACTTCATGTCGTAAGATGTTGGCGTGTCTCTGATGACACATGTGCTGTTTACCCAACAAAATTAACAAAAACCTAGTAACATATTACCCTTTTCAAGGGAGCCCCTGGGTCGGGCAGTGGATCATTGACTCAACCACTTCTTGATCCACTTTGACCCTTAATTTTATAGACTCCACGTGGGCTCGCCTAACTAAAGATATGTTGTACCCAACTCAAACTTCTTTTGTAGCTGCCCCTGACCTCGAGAACAGACACCTTTTGTAGCTGCCCCTGACCTCGAGAACAGACACTGTATGCCAGATTTCAGTGGCATTTCCTCCATTGGGGAACCAGCACCCAACTAAAGGAGCTCCTACATCTGAAGCTGTTGGCCTTTGGTTTATTTACCGCCACCCAACACTCTGTGTTGAGTTGCTGACTGTATGATCTACTCCATCCCACTGGAGGTAATCCTAACCAGATGAACTACTTAGAAATTTTATAGTTTAGAATTCCTGTTTTCCAAAGTCTAAAAACAAGTCTTCATATGTATCCCTATGCAGAACTGCCCCCCCCCCCCCCCACAGAAAACTCAACTAAAAGTTATCTCCACATCCTTCACATGAACATACCACTGAAGGGCCTGTTCTAGTATAAACATTTTAGTACACTACAATCAGATTGATTTCACACATTGTAATGAACTCACCAAGGAAGTGGCTGCGCGGCTTGGGTCATGTAGTTATCAGCTTGCATACAGGAGATAGTGGGTTCGAGTGCCACTGTTGGCAGCCCTGAAGATGGTTTTCAGAGATTTCCCATTTTCACGTCAGGTAAATGCTGGGGATGTACCTTAATTAAGGCCACAGTCGCTTCCTTCTCAGTCCTAGATCTTTCCTATCCCATCGTTGTCATAAGACCTAACTGTGTTAGTGCGACGTAAAGCAAAATCTTAAGAAAATCTGTAATTAACCCTTAACTACTGATATGTGATCCTAGGGACTACTGAACCTGTTGCTGGTACAAGAATCCATAGTAAGAGTCATCAAAGTAAATTTTCCATAGGATGATTCTGTGGAAGACAGGTTATAAAGGCATAACAGGACAATCTGTTATGCGTATCCTTGAAATAAAGTGAAGAAAAACAAGGTACCTCTGCTATGATTATAAGAAAGCTGGCTGTTTGGTTTGTTCAAAGGAAATGTGTGTGAAGGGTATTGAGAAGAAGGGCTTTCGGTGTTCCCTCAATGTTCTGGTTGTGTTATCTAGTTTGCGCATTACATTAATAATTACTAAAAAGTTGACTTGAGTCAATATGGTCGTAATAATAAGCAAATGTATTTTGTAGTGGCCCATAGTTTATAGCTGGAGACAGAACACAGTACCTGTATCAGACAATATTTATATGTTCACCGAGAAATCGCAGTGATATTATTCTATTGGCACAAACGCAACAACTAATGAACAACTTTAATATTCAAGTTAAAATGGTAAAAGGTAGCTATTACTTTCGAAGCTTGCAATTTGAACATGTCATTTTGCAATGAAATTTACTAGCATAAAAAAATCTATTGGTTGTCAAATGAAAACTTGACAATAAATCGTACGAGTCAAGGACAGATACTCCCCTCCCCTCCATCTTGTGAGCCATCTGGCTCCCTGTCCTTCCAGGTATGCTGTCCCCAGTCAGTCGTGGTTCTGGAGCCGTTACGAAAAGTCTGTTGCTTGGGGTAAGTTCGCGACAATATATTTTTGTAATGAATCACTATTAATGAGTACTAGAAATAGTGTTGTTGGCTTATGTCCCATTAACAAATTTTTTACGGTTTTTGGGGACACCGAGATGCCAGAATTTAGTCCCGCAGGAGTTCTTTTACCTGCCAGTAAATCTACCGACATGAGGCTGATGTATTTGAGCACCTTCAAATACCACCTGCCTGAGCCAGAATCAAACCTGCCAAGTTGGGGTCAGCCACTCAGCCAGGCACGAGCGCTAGATGTGCACGATGAACTGACATCGTAAGATTTATGAATGCTAGTAATGGGAGGTCAAGGAATTCTCATAGAAATCAGTAGTAATATGCAGTCAGTGGTTTTCTTAGCTGCCTCTGTGGATCAGCGGTAGAGTGTCGGCCTCCGGATCCCAAAATAGCGGGTTCAAACCCGGCAGAGGTAGTCGGATTTTTGAAGGGCGGAAAAAAGTCCATTCGACACTCCATGTCGTACGATGTCGGCATGTTAAAGATCTCTGGTGACACATTTGGTGTTTACCCGACAAAATTCATTAAATCTCAGCCATAGACGCCCAAGAGAGTTTCGGTTTACTCGGTCTGCCATCTAGTGGGGGCCTAGAGTAAAACGGAACGTCGAAATCGACGAGCAGACAGCCAGATGGCGTCAAATTGAAATGTCTGCACACGGTAGCTGAAATGGCGTATGGCTTTTAGTGCCGGGAGTGTCCGAGGACATGTTCGGCTCGCCAGGTGCAGGTCTTTCGATTTGACACCCGTAGGTGACCTGCGCGTCGTGATGAGGACGAAATGATGATGAAGACGACACATACACCCAGCCCCAGTGCCAGTGAAATTAACCAATGATGGTTAAAATTCCCGACCCTGCCGGGAATCGAACCCGGGACCTCTGTGACCAAAGGCCAGCACGCTAACCATTTAGCCATGGAGCCGGACACACGGTAGCTGAGGCCATACGATTATTATTATTTATTAGTGGTTTTCTTTACTACTTTCACTTTCCGTGCAAGAAGCCTATCTTACTGATGTTGGATTATAGTTAACTGAACATCACCGTTACATGGATTTGATCTCTTGTTCTTTTAGGTGAAAAATTAAAACAATGAACCATCAGACACTTGCAGAGGATAATATTTTGGATTTGCTTTTATCTGACGACGAAGGAGAAAATTATGTACTTGAAGCAAATTTTGGTCACAGTGATGGATATGACCGCTATAAAGACCCAAATTGCTTTCCTCATTGTTCTGATTCATAGCGCAAGGAGAAGAGTACATTAGTATACATTTTTGAATTAGGAAGTGAGCAGAAATGAATAGGAAGGCCAAGAAAGCTTCCAAAGTGTACAATGGAAAGTCCGGAAATGGACAACGGCAGCTATGAAGAAGAGGGGGAAGAGACATTGGTCAGCGGAGAGAATGAAGTTGGAAAGAGAAGAGGGAGAAAGCAATATGAAAGTGATCAAGAAAACAGTCAAATATTAATTTTCTACTGAAAGTCAAATTATCTACAGAAATAGGGAAGATAACACAAAATCTACATGTGAAAGTCGTGGTGAGCTATCAGCTGAAGGAAACTTTGATAGTGGATTGTGTGTCCAATGGAGACAATACAGGAAAACCCTATGTAGGCCTAATTAAATAATTAGAAATAGGAAAGGATTTCCACCTATCAATACTTGTTTATTTGCACTTATTATGCTACAGGACCGGTTTCGACCTTTACATAAGGTCATCTTCAGCTGAACAATACATACATATCTATGTGATTAAGCTATGATTAAGATTGTATTGTCAAAGGAATGCCATACGACAATAAACATTAGGTCACATTCAAATGGGGCATGTCATAACGTGAACTGGCATATATGCCACTATGTACAACAATGCATTGTATGTCTAAAATAGTATGTTTAAGGTCTTAAAATTAGTTGATAAAACACATCTCCACTTAAAACTAACATATATATATGTACAAGATGAATACAATATATGGGAGCACTTCATGCACATGCACGTTCGTGTCTTGCTTGTTGTTCAATTCATCGGCTGACTCCCGTGTTCAAGTCTTATTTACACAGTTGTACACTCAGCTGCTGTTCCTGGAGTTTAAATAATATGGTTTGCTTGTAAAATTGTATAAGTAAAAGATTTTGTCTTCATGTATGTACATAGAATAAAACACTTTCCAATTTTAAAAAGGTGCCAGACGTATGGATAAAATTAGGATAAAATATGTTCAGCTCTGCTGTGTGTATTGCCTTATGTTAAAATCAAATCATGTTGTCCTGTGACGTCCATAAAATTTGAGTGACATTGGGTTCAAAGCAGTGGCTCCTTTCCCATTTGTAGCTGTGCAGTGATATTATATTTATTGTTGTTGGCGTGGCTGAGATGTGTTTGATATGCATACGTCACTGCTTTGAACCCAATGTCACTCAAATTTTATGGACGTCACAGGACAACATGATTTGATTTTAACATAAGGCAATACATACAGCAGAGCTGAACATATTTTAGCCTAATTTTATCCATACGTCTGGCACCTTTTTAAAATTGGAAAGTGTTTTATTCTATGTACATACATGAAGACAAAATCTTTTAATACAATTTTACAAGCAAACCATATCATTTAAACTCCAGGAACAGCAGCTGAGTGTACAACTGTGTAAATAAACTTGAACACGGGAGTCAGCCGATGAATTGAACAACAAGCAAGGCACGAACGTTCATGTGCATGAAGTGCTCCCATATATTGTATTCATCTTGTACATATATATATATATATATATATATATATATATATATATATGTTAATTTTAAGTAGAGATGTGTTTTATCAACTAATTTTAAGACCTTAAACATACTATTTTAGACATACAATGCATTGTTGTACGTAGTGACATATATGCCAGTTCACGTTACGGCATGCCCCATTTGAATGTGACCTAATGTTTATTATCGTATGGCATTCCTTTGACAATACAATTTTAATCATAGCTTCATCACATAGATATGTATGTATGGTTCAGCTGAAGATGACCTTATGTAAAGGGTCGAAACCGGTCCTGTAGCATAATAAGTGCAATAAACAAGTATTGATAGGTGGAAATCCTTTCCTATTTCTAATTGTGTAATTCGTCAATACGGAAATGAAGATTATAGATTACGAGGCCTAATTAAATTACAGGATACAGAAGAAATCGCTGGACAGAATGGCTTTAAGTGGAAAACTAGTGAGTGCGTAATTTTACATTGAAAAATTATGCAAAAAATGCTGTTCACGTCGGCTGTCTGGCCAGGTATATCTTGCTATGGTAATTGAGTAGGCAGTACTACCAGCGTTTTAACGCCGAGTATTCGGCGGCAGGAAATAACTCTGCCAGCTGAGGGGACCAACGACTTGGGGCGGAGGAGTCCTCTTAGTGGGGCGTAGAACCCTCAGTGGAGGAAATGCCACTGGAATTCATAACTGCAAGCATCAAGCATCTGACCCATAATGGGTGGCTTGTGGGCAGTGTCCATTCTCCAGGTTAGGGGCAGCTGTTAACCTAATGAGCAGAAGGTAATGGGAAACCACTGCACAAGCAAATTCCCAAGATGAGCAGTCATGGATAGAAGCTTGAGCGTAATTGTAAAAGACTGGTTCAAGACATCTATGGCTGCGGCGACAAGGCTTAGCCTTTAGAATATGATGAAGATGATGATGTCAGGCCAGGTCCCACACGAAATGCAAGTGGTGTCACAGAATCAGTGGATGCTTTCAAGAAATTTTTTACATTTGATTCGCTTAAAGTAGTTTTGGTTCATACCAATGAAGTAATTGTGTGTCAGGGGGTTAAGTATAAGAATTCGGTTGATGCCAGTCTTCAAGATGTCACGATGAAATAACTTTGTCACCGGTGGTGAATTGATAGTCGGTGGAATCATTTAATTCTTGACTTGTCATGAAATCTTCATTGAAAGAAACTAAGGAACCGACATTTTTGAAGAATTTGATTAAATATATTTTTTGTTGCTGTAAAATTATGTAAAATTGTATGTTTTATTTCTGATGAAATTTTGTGATTTTAAAGAATTTTCAGTACTCACAGTAGAGACAATTATTTACTTAATCGTTGAGTGTTAAAAGAAAAGACATGGATTTTTGTAGTGGAGATCTCCAGTAATATGTTTGTTGTAACCCATTTTTGTATCACTCTGTAGTTGCCACGTGGAGGCTTCGATCACGAAATCGCTGAGTTTCGCAATCGAAACCTCTAGAATAAATTTCCCACATTACCATATATGGTACTGTAATGCTATTGGCGAAAATAACGCTAAAAAGTATTGGTGAAACTTCGGGTCGAAACATAGGTACCGTAGCTTCCCTGATTGGCTGTTTGAGTGTTTCTCCATTTCCGGCCTTTTGGCTCCTTAGCACCTTGTGAGGTGGCCCGCTCAGCGGCTCCAGCCATCCCAGGGTAAACGTGTTTTCTTTTCTCAAGTGTTCAATTAAAATGCAAATTCATTTGTGCGGAATTCACCTCAGACCCTGGTTTTTCACCGTTTGGTTTTGTAATGCCTTAGTTCGTCAACTAGACATATCCTTTGTTTTGGAGGCAATTCCTTTTATTAACCTTTTGTGTAAATGTAATTTTTTTAAATTTTTCCATTCCGGTTGCTTCCAGTTATTCCGCGTCAATTTAGTGTACACCTGTTGAGCTATGCGTCCCTCACTGATGTGTATTAGGAGAGGACTGCACCTCTATAGGCCTCTGCGCTAAATTTAAATTTCCGTTGTTTTCTTGTCTTGTAAACACTCTTTGGATTTGCCTTGTAAGATGATTGTAATTATGTCATATTCCCCGCGAAATTTTCCTTGTAAATTTCATTATCGAAGTTATGCTCACCTTCTTAAAAGTAATTGTAATGTTGTGTTAGTATTTGATTTTCTGAAGAACTACCGATTGGAACCTCGTGGTTCGATTTAATTTTTTTTAATTGATTATGTTATCCTTTTTATTGGTGTTTTAGACAGTGGCAGCTGGTGGTATCTGAAGCTGGGTGTTGCACCAAAATTTTCAATGTTGCAATTTTAAATGAGAATCTTACAGAGATAACAAGGATCCCTAGTATCCGTATGTAATGAAATGCATTCCTATTAAAACTGAAATATAACCAGCAATTAAAACACAGAAAATAATAGGCTATTTATACAGTATAACTACTAATTCTTACCTCACTTGAATTGAAAATTTGCCCTCCTGTTTTTCATTGATGCAAACTTGTCAGTCACCCGTTGATTGAAGTCTGCTATTTCGATCACCAGATCTCTTTCTATAGAAAGCATTGCCAAGGCCGACAATCTGTCCTAGGTCATAGAGTTCCTTAAGAAAGTTTTTAACCTGTTCACAGTAGAAAAACATCTTTCTGCTTCAACAGACGTCATAGGGATTGTAAGAATTAATCTCAACAGTTTCAAGCACTCACTCATTGAGAAATTATCACATCGCACACTTCCTTTGCTTCTCTTTTCCATTCAGTCTTGTCCAATTTCTTTTTCTTCAGTGAGTAATCGGTAGGTTCATTACCGCACGTGAGGTCAATTTCTTCTCGGATCTTGGAGATGTTTACTTCAAATGCTGAAACGACCTTATGTGCAGAACCCGCATCAGTGTCTCCGTGTTGTAGCTGACCGAAGAGAACTTCGACTAATGGCATAACTTTACGGAAGAATTCCAGCAAAAAATTGAAACTACAACTGGAAAGAAACTTTTTTATGACTAAGAGCCTGACAAATTGTAGTTTCACTCATTACAGAGTCACCTTCCAATATCTGGTTCATACACTCAATTCCTTGCAGTCATAATCTGTATTTACGAATCGTGATTGAAAATTCCACCTAGCAGGGCAAGCCCGTGGCAAACGTTTCCTCACTACCTCGTCAAGTATCGCGGTCCGCTGTCGGCTGTTGGAGAAGAATGCACAAATTCCTTGCAAACTTGAAAAAATATTTTCACATTCCCGTTGATTGATGCCGCCTTGCTCATTACAAGATTAACTTTATGGGCATAGCAATGCACATATTCTGCGTTGGGATAGGATTTTTTTACAATAGCTTGTACCCCACCGAGGAACCAGCCATAACGGAATGCGCCGTCATATGTCTGTACAATTAACTTTTGGGGAGTTTCATTTACTTTGTGCTTCTTTAATTCTTGCAATAAACACGCAGCTAATGTTTGTGCGTCATGTTTTGCAGGAGACAGGAAACTCCAGAACCTTTCTATTGGTTTGCCTCTTACTACGTAACGGTACACAACAGCCATCTGGAATATATTGGAAATGCTACTGGTTTCATCTGCTAAAATAGCTAAAAATGCTGATTCCCTTATTTGTTTTGATATTTCTTCCTGGAATACCTCCAACATAATTTTCAAAAGTTCATTTTGAATTGTTTGGGATGTTCCTTTGAAAACAGTTGCCTTTTCCAAATGACCTTTTAGCACGACATCCTATTCAGCGCTAAAATTAATTAGTCCTCTGAAGACACCTGGGTTTGATGATGATTCAGTTTCATCGTGCCCCCTTAAGGCCAGTTCAAAAGAACCGCAGAAACGAATAAAGTTTATTAAAATATTTAACACATATCTGTTATGCCTAACTTCTTCGTTATACTCCGCAATTTTCCTTCTATACGCACTATTGATTTGTGCAGCTACGTTGACAGTTCCAAAAAGTGTCAGTCTTAAACAGTATTGAATGTGAACAGCTGGAGATTCTTGTTTCTTTACTTTGGTTCTTAAATGGTTTATGTTCGAAATGCCTACTTTGGTCCACGCGGGTTCCCCACCAAACAACAAACACGGGAAGCAGAATAACACATTTTTAAGTTCGCAGCAACATAACCAATCACTATTTGTATAAATATCCCTTTTAAACACCCTCCTAAACTGTCAATTTCCAGTATTAATATTCTGCACAATATTTAATTCCGGTAATGGTCTTCCGAGTGTCTTTACGGTAAGTTTCTCCTCATCAGAAAGCTGGTAAAACTCTCTAACTTGTAAATTACATACAGTATTAATTTTCACTCACACTCCGCTACACATGAGATTACACCTTGAAAAGTTAATATTTCAAACCTAACATTCAGTTAAAACAAAATACTAATACACCCACAGGTGATAGATTTGAGCGATAATGCCATGACACGACACCAAGAAATAGTCAAACTAAACTACACAAACACCGGCAGCTTTGTGACGAACTCTTACTCACAATCTAGAATCCATCAGTTATAATAATAACGCACAGAAAAACTATCTACAACCAAAACACTCAATCACCTGAAAACACAACAAGACCTACACGTGATATATGTAAACATAACGTCTACAGCAACACCAACAACTCCATGTCTCAAATCGTAATAGTCCAGCCGTTTATCAACAATCAACATGTGACAATGTTGTCACAAAGCCCGTTTTACCGTTGACAAATGTATAACATGAAGTTATGCTGATGAGAAAACGTTTTCTCCAAAAGTATATCCTCAAAACAAATTTTGCGATTTAAAAAATGGTCATGATTGCCCATGAAACACCAATGTTGGTAACATTGTGAATGGTGCGGTACAGCTTACCCTAGTGGCGTGGAAAAGGAATTACCGTTGCGAAAAGAGATAAAGCAGGGATGAAGTCATCTCTGCAGGGTGGTGCAATCTAACGGGGACATTTGAAATTGTTGTTCGTTAGGGGACTTGCTGTTCTCGTGCAACTCCCTAGGAGCGATACTGGCGGGCTTGCTACCTGATGCTATACATCGTATACAGGCTTAGGTTCGTCCCCGCTGAAACTAAATAGCGGCGCGCTCTGCGCTAGGGAGTTTGGCGTAGGAAAGTCAACCCCCTGAGTTTGATTTGAAGACGGCGGAGTTTACTGGTCCTTACCAACGACAAAAGATGGTTGGTTTTAACACATTTTAGAGTACATGTTAGGTTTATCAAACTGCAAAAGAGGAAGAAAAGACGACCAATGAAGCGTAAAATTATTGGGAGTTGTGCAACCCTGCAACATTTCCACGCACCGTCCTTGGTTTTAGATCTTGTTAAAATTATTTATTGTGAGTAAATTAGACTAAAGGGATAATGCTCTCACGTTTCTTTCCCTACAACGTCACGTAAGATCTCGTCTGTAGGGTTTCCCAGCCTGCTTCCCATATATCCTTTCTCTAGTTGTCATGTTGGTTATCCTGCGTAGCCATGTGTTGTCGAAAATTGAAATGTTTTCCTGGTATATCATCGGCTGACGTTCTTTCAGGTTTGTTATTTTGATTTATTAAATCATTACTTGTTTTATATGTACCTTGTATTATGTGCTCTCTTCTTTAAAGGGGGGGTTAAATCTGGTAGCAGAGCGTGGTTGTAGAAGAAAGAGATGCGAAAGCAATAACCCTTGTCTAACCCAAAAATAACCTGGTATCATCTCCTAACGTAATTTCTTGTTAACATATCTCGTGTGGTCCCTGGTCCGTTCCATTTGAGGAAAGAGAAATTAGTTTACGAACTTCGTATTCGTAAATTGAATTCGACAGGAAGGGTTAGGGATGACGCGAGCTTGTTAATGCAATCGCTTAACGTAACAATAGCCGTACCCAACCTATCAACAGACGAAGTGTGTGCATCCTTGACCCTTGTTAAAGATAAATTTACCGAATTTGAAGCTATTCTTTTGTCCTTTTGTTTCTCTAAACCGTCCAATGCTCAGTTAACACGTGTAAAAGCCCACGTCCAGCATTACGTGGACAGGATTCGCAACCTGTTAACTCTTAATTTATCTATAAATGAGCGACAGGAATGTGAGCTGTTATCAAAATTTTCCGGGATTTTCGATAAAATTGTAGGCTTGCTAGAAGGCAATGCGTCGTCTAGCTCCTGTTCTGTAGTTGATGTGTCTGCTCCATCTGAAACTTGTAAAAGTGACACTATCTCGGTATCTACTGCTTCACAATTTAGTAATGTGGTAACTTGTAATAATATTCCCCTCCAATCTTCTCCTGTTATATTTACAAGTGCTTTTCTGCCCATTAATAATGCCAGAGATGGTTCTTTTACACAAGTTGGTATGTCTGCCGTTCCTATGGGAACTGCTAATTCTACTGTGTCTTTACCTCAACCTTCGGTTGCGACCCAAGTTGTTTCTCTTCCTGTTGTGCAAAAATATCCCCATGTCCAAGTGTCACCTGTAGCTAATGCTTCGGTGGTGTCACAAATGTGCGAAAATGTTTCGCAGATGCGAATATCTGTGCCGGTTTCGATGCAATCTAGCTGCAGTCCTAACCTCACTTTTAGTACACCCACCCTTTCCTAGGGGCGTTTAAGTCAAGATTTCTATACAACTGTGATGCCTTCTCTTAATCAATCTAGTCCTGTTCAGGTACCTCCTACGCCTGCTGTTTCTCAAATGTTTGCTTATTTACCTCACCCGTTAACTGCTCTATTTAAGGGTGTATGTAAGTTCACCACTAATTCAATCGAAGAGATTCTCACATTTCTGCGTTTCTTGGTAGAATTTAAAGATCAATGTATAGTATATGATTTAAGTAGTGATAATTTCTTCCACATTTTATATCCACATGTATCTGGAGCTCTTTCTGAGCATGTCATAAGAGCCATTTCTGAAAAGTGGACAGTTGACAAATTTCACGCGCATGTGCTTGAGTATTTTATTCTTTCCTGTGCATTGTCTTCCTTGGTGCAAAAGTATTATTTTCGTGTACAGCATTTGAATGAAACATTGTCTGAATATATTCAGGACATTAAGTTCAATGCCAGGATTTTTATGCTCAACTATTCTGAGTCTCAAATGGTTGTTAGCATTGTTGGGGATCTTGCACCAAATTATCGGTCTATCTTGTCTGTCACCACGACCCGCTACGTTCGCTCAGTTGGAAGCTATCACTGTTTCTGCTGAAGGCATTAGGTATGCCGACCAGCTACGCGTTGTGTTAGCTCCTCCTTCTATGAGCATGTCTTCTCAGGTCACTAGTGCCGTTTCTTCTCCTTCTAAGCCACGTAATTCGCGTGCATGCTACAATTGTGGCTCCATTGATCGTTTCCAGCGGAATTGTCCTAAGATTGGGGCCTCAGGCAATTCCAAACCGTCCGTGGGTGGTCAAGTTAAAAACTTCCAAAGAAATTGTCCTAAGATTGAGCCCTTAGGCAATTCAAGTCATAATGTGCGTAGAGTTTCTTCCTCCACTAATTCCTGCAGATTCAAATCGACATTTTTTCTAGACAGTGTCCTCGCAATTCTTCCGGTTCTGGGCGTTCTGGTAATGGCAATGCCAGTTCTTGTGCCAAACCTTATAGTGTATCTTCATGTTTCTTCTGTTATCGCTGTCAGCTAGATGATGACTTACACAACCCTGTAGTTGATGATAAACCTGTATTTGACCCAAGTGTCAATCATTCTTGTGGTATTCCTGCTATTTCTCCGAGTAAATTACCTTACAAATGCCTAGAAGTGAACAATGAACCTGTTGGTGCCTTAGCTGGTTCTGGAAGTAGCCTCACCTTGATGAGCGAAATTGGGTATAACTCTGTAAAATCTCTTTGCAAGTTTCCTTCTTTAAAACATGTGTCTCTAACCTGCCATACGGCTAACTCTAATTCATTGAATGTGATTGGAAGTCTGAATGTCAAAATTGGAATCTGTAATTTCACGTGGAAAATGCCCATGCTAGTGGCGAAAGATTTATTTTGTCCTTTCATTCTGGGTGCAAATTTTATTGCCAAAAGTGGTATGATTTTGGATCTTCAGTACAACGAGTTCCAGTTTAAATTTTCTGTTCGAATCTTTAAATTGTGTATTCGTTCTCCTATTCTTCCTTATCATGTCAGTGCTGTCCCTGAGGACACGAATGAACCCAAAGCATTCGACTTTAGTCATTTACCTGAGGATAAAGCCAACCAACTTAGAAATCTTTGTGATAAATTTCCTGATGTGTTTACCGATAAGTTAGGGATAACCAATGTTTTGGAATATAAAATTGAAGTAACTGATAATGTACCTGTTCGTTCTCCTCCGTACCGGTAGTCGCCTCCCAAGATGAAAGCCCTTAAGGTTATTATCGACCAAATGCTTGCTGATGGTGTAATACATCCCTCTAAATCTGCGTACTCTTCTCCCATATTTCTCGTCCCTAAACCACAGGGTGGCTTCCGGCCTGTAGTGGATTATAGAATGTTGAATAAGGGAGTTGTGCTTCAATCTGTTCCTCTTCCTGACTTACACCCTTGTTTCTCTTGGTTTGCTAATGCCAAAATTTTTACCACTTTCGATTTTAATCAGGCGTATTATCAGATACCTCTTGCTGAGGAATCCAAGCATCTCACGGCTTTTGCCACTGACTGGAACCTCTATGAATTTGAGCGCGTAACGTTTGGGCTGACGACGGGAGCCGCGGTCCTCACTCGGCTGCTGGATAACGTGCTGTCAGACATTCAATTCAAATTTGTTTACACTTATTTAGATGATTTGGTTATATTTAGTGAAACTTTTGAAGAACACCTCGTCCATCTCAATTAAGTCCTTGAAAGACTCCTTAAGGCTAGCAAGGTTACCTTTGCACAGCCTCAGATGTCCTTCCCAGGGCATATCGTGTCCGAGAAAGGTGTTTCTGTTGACCAATCTCGTACTGCAGGGATTCAAAATTTCCCAACCCCTAAAGATGTCAAAGCTGTAGCTAGGTTCGTTGGCATGGTCAATTTCTTCCGTAAATTCATCCCTAATTTCGCTTAAAGAGCAGCTATATTAAATGCCTTGAGGAGGAAAGATTCTAAATTTGAATGGGGTGGTGCTCAACTTGAAGCCTTCTATGATTTGAAATCTGCTTTATGTAATGCTCCTGTGCTGGCGATGCCAGATTTTTCTAAACGTTTCATTCTCCAGACTGATGCCTCATCTACTGGTATCTCTGGTATGCTCCTTCAGGAATTTGAAGATGGACGTCGTCCAATTTCTTATGCTTCTCGTAGTCTCAATCCCGCTGAACGTAATTATTCGATCTATGAATTAGAAGCCTTAGTTGTTGTTTTCTCTTTGGAAAGATTCAGAATGTACGGCGAATACCTCCAATTTGATCTTGAAACTGATAATCGGGCGCTGAGTTGGGTACCGGCCAGAGCAAGAAGGACCGATCGTCTTCCGCGTTGGGCAGTACGCATCTCAGCTTTTCAAATTGAAGCTCGTCACATTCGTGGAACTCAAAATGTTGTTCCTGACAGTCTCAGTAGGATGTTCTACCCTGGCAGTTCTGATCCTCAATCAGAGCCTGCAGATCCCTTTCCTGAACACGTTTCGGCCTTTGTTAATGTAGTTTTGACCAATTCCCCTTTCTTTTTCAAAGATATTTCTAAACATCAGGAGGACGACCCTGAATTGAAGGCTATTATTGACAGGATTAAGTCTGGTGAGCATGTCAAACCCTATGTCATTAAGAATGGTGTCATGTGTTGTCCTGCTCGTGGTCGCAGAGACCCCAAAATTGTTTTCCAGCTAACTTAGTTCCTGCTCTTTTCAAATATTTCCATGAATCCCCTGTCGGCGGATACCTTGGTGTATTCAAAACTAGAGAGATAATTCGTAAACATTTCATTTGGAAATCTATCGATGGCGAAATCCGCACCATGGTTAAATTTTGTAAAACTTGTAACATTAGTAAACCCGCTCCCAATACCCGCCTTGGTCTGTTATCTGAGCAAGCTTCTCGCCCGATGGAGAGACTATTGATAGACTACATCGGACCATTCCCGCGATCACGGACCGACCTTCGTTTCATACTTGTGTGTGTTGATGCGTTCTCGCGTTTTACATGGCTGTTTCCTACTCGCATGGCTAATGCTGATACTACTATTTCTTGCTTGAAACAGATCTTTGCTTCATTTGGACCCTGTCAATTTCTGGTGAGTGATAATGCTAGAGCTTTTACATCTGTGCAATTCTGTAATTTCTGTTTTGACCTATCTATTTCTTATGTGACTACCACGCCTTATCATTCCAGGGCTAATTATGCTG
The DNA here is from genome assembly GCF_040414725.1 of Anabrus simplex. Taxonomy (NCBI): domain Eukaryota; kingdom Metazoa; phylum Arthropoda; class Insecta; order Orthoptera; family Tettigoniidae; genus Anabrus; species Anabrus simplex. The sequence goes on along the minus strand of NC_090265.1, from coordinate 882,523,009 downwards.
AAATAGTCAATCGAAATTTAAGACCTGCTCTTATTGCCTACCATTCTAAGTCGGATTCATCACTTAATTAGTTATCTTTTGCTTTCAACACTGCCGTTCATGAAAGTCATAAGCAAACTCCTACTTCACTGATGCTAGCGTTCACCCCCAATTCTCCACTCTCTAATCTGTGGTCTATTAACGATCTTCTACCTGATGTCGCAAATCCAGAAGCGATCCGTGCTGCTTGACACCGTGCGGGTAAGCATCTGAAAGTATATTACGCTAAAGTTCAACGTAACTATAATCACGGGCGAAGACCACACAATCTATCTCTGGGTGACCAGGTTTATGTAAAGATTCATACTATGAGTAGTGCTGCGGACCATGTCATTAGTACTGTAAGTTGGCCCCCAGATTGCGAGGTCCCTGCAAGATATTGAAATGTTTAACTCCTTTGTCATGGTTAGTCAGCGATTCTGAAAAGAAAAGGATCAGTAGAGTCCATTTGTCGCAAGTCAAGATGCCCTAGTTATGAGGTGATGCTTTAGAAACTATTAGTTACTTAAGGAAACTTATTTGTAAGCAAAATTTTGGGGTATATATCCGCCCGGATACATTAGCAAGTTTAGAGGTTATTTAAAATTTTAGTTGTAATAAGAATGGTCGTTTGATGTCATGTTGGGTATACTTTAGTATGTCCTTTAGGTTAAGGTTTTCATTCATTGTCATAACTAGGGATCCCTTGTAAAATTTCCGGTATTAAGGTAAACTCCGATAAACTTTCCTAATTTTGTTTGGTCTGTTATGTTTGGTAAATTTTAATACATGCTTGCCCTGGGGGGGGGGGGCTTTGAGTTTTCAAAGATATTTGGTGCGAGGTTATCCTCCTCACATGGAATATTAAGAGTTCATGTTATATAGTAATAGTCATAAAGAAACAGAAAAAACCACCCTTCAGTCTACGTTTCTCCAGACTCTTCTGCATAGCCGATGCTATGCCTTTTCCTATTTTACTTCCTTTTCTGCTGCGGTTGATCTCTGTTCCAGTGATCACTATAACTTGGTCCAGAAAGGGAACCTGTCGTGCCTGTTGGAAGGGGCACTATGAATTCCTGACCTGTTTGTATCCAACCTGGGAGTGCATTGTCGCAGAATTCATGGTGGTGGCAGTTGTCCAGTACTGCGCCATGTCTTACTACATGTTCACTGTGAGTTCGCTATGCGAATGAACTGAATGAAGCTTCATTGGAGACCCTGGTGGGACTGAAAAGGGAAACTATGTTGGCAGGCGGCCGATGTCAGCGATCCTATGGACAGAAATACCTGTGGTCGAGCTTAGGAAACTCTGCGTCCATGTTACTCTTAGTAAAATTCGCATCAAGGTGTGGTTGATACGTATTGGTATCAGTGTGTGTTCACAAAATTCAGACCTCCTATTAAAACCGCCATTTAATGTAAAATGTTTTTAATTTATTATCGAGCAGAGCTCGAGATACGGCGGTGGAGGATGTCACCGGCGGTGGAGGATGTCACCGGTGGTGAGTTGATAGTCGGTGAAATCATTTAATTCTTGACTTGTCATGAAACCGTCATTGAAAGAATCTAAGGAACCGACATTTTTGAAGAATCCGATTAAATATTTGTTTTTTTGTTGTTGCTGTAAAATTATGTAAAATTGTATGTTTTATTTCTGGTGAAATTTTGTGATTTTAAAGAATTTTCAGGACTCACAGAAGAGACAATTATTTAATCGTTGAGTGTTAAAAGAAAAGACATGGATTTTTGTAGTGGAGATCTCCAGTAATATGTTTGTTGTAACCCATTTTTGTATCACCCTGTAGTTGCCACGTGGAGGCTTCGATCACGAAATCGCTGAGTTTCGCAATCGAAACCTCTAGGATAAATTTCCCACATTACCATATATGGTACTGTAATGCTATTGGCGAAAATAACGCTTAAAAGTATTGGTGAAACTTCGGGTCGAAACATAGGTACCGTAGCTTCCCTGATTGGCTGTTTGAGTGTTTCTCCATTTCCGGCCTTTTAGCTCCTTAGCAGGAGCAAGGATCTGTTCAGTGTCTTTGGTTTTCGTACGTCTTAACGATCGGGCGCACCTTGTGAGGTGGCCCGCTCAGCGGCTCCAGCCATCCCAGGGTAAACGTGTTTTCTTCTCTCAAGTGTTCAATTAAAATGTAAATTCATTTGTGCGGAATTTACCTTAGACCCTGGTTTTTCGCCGTTTGGTTTTGTAATGCCTTAGTTCGTCAGCTAGGCATATCCTTTGTTTTGGAGGCAATTCCTTTTATTAACCTTTTGTGTAAATGTAAATTTTTAATTTTTCCATTCGGGTTGCTTCCAGTTATTCCGCGTCAATTTAGTGTACACCTGTTGAGCACCTCTATAGGCCTCTGCACTAAATTTAAATTTCCGTTGTTTTCTTGTCTTGTAAAACCTCTTTGGATTTGCCTTGTAAGATAATTGTAATTATGTCATATTCCCCGTTAAATTGTCCTTGTAAGTTTCATTATCGAAGTTATGCTCACCTTCTTAAAAGTAATTGTAATGTTGTGTTAGTATTTGATTTTCTGAAGAACTACCGATAGGAACCTCGTGGTTCGATTTAATTTTTTAATTGATTATGTTATCCTCTTTATTGGTGTTTTAGATCTTGTTGAAATTCTTTATAGCTAGTAAATTAGACTGAAGAGATAATGCTCTCACGTTTCTTTCCCTACAGCGTTACGTAAGATCTCGTCCTCTGTAGGGTTTCCCAGCCTGCTTCCCATATATACTTTCTCTAGTTTTCATGTTGGTTATCCTACGTAGCCATGTGTTATCGGAAATTGAAATGTTTTCCTGGTACATCATCGGCTGATGGTGTTCTTTCAGGTTTGTTATTTTGATTTATTGTTTTATATGTACGGTAACTTCTATTATGTACTCTCTTCTGTAAAGGGAGGGGTAGGGTTACAAACTTAAAGATCTACTCAGATTATTGCTACTAATTGCAGCCCTAAAGCATAAGAATCTGAAGTCAGAAACTCATGTTTGACGCACATTTTTCCGGTGAAAAGTACAAGACAACAATGTCTGAGAGAAGATTATGTTTCTTGGTTAACTCTTTAAGATTTGATGATAAAGATATGTGAGAACAAAGGAAAGAAGGAAACAAACTTGCAGTTATTTCTAAGATTTGGAAAGTGTTTATAAGAAAGTGTAGAAGCTATTACAAACCAGGCACGTACATCACAACAGATAAACAGTCATTAGGCGTTTGGTGGAAATGCCCTTTTAGAATGCATATTCCTTCAAAACCTAATAAATATGGTATTAAAATTTTTATGATTTGTGATAGTGGAACAAAGTACACGATGAATGCTCGACCATACCTGGGAAAAGGAAAACCCCATCAAATCAAAGTGCGGCTGAATTTCTTGTTGATTTACTCACTGATTGTATAAAGGGGAGCAATAGGAATATCACTATGGACAACTGGTTCACGAGTGTTCCTTTAGTTCAAAACCTGCTATTGGAACAGCAACAGACTGTAGTAGCTACAATCAAAGGAAACAAGAGAGAACTGCCAAAACAAGTGCCAGACTTTAAGTTTCAATGGCAAAAAACCAGATCGTTCCTATTTCTCTTCGATGAAGATAAAATAATGGTGTCAAACAAGCCAAAGGATAATAAAATAGCAATCCCCATTTCCTCAATGCACCGGTCGATTGCTATCAATCTTGCTATAAAGAAACTAGAGATGGTCATAGTATATGACAACACAAAAGGTGGAGTTGACTGTCTAGATCAAATGAATCAACACATGGATACATCTAGAAAAACCGAGATAAGGCCACTATGCTACTTCTATAACATGATAAATATTGCAGGCATAAATTCCTTCATTGCCTATGCTCACAGTATGTACAAAAGGCAGTAAAAACCACTGATGAGACTAAATTTCATGCTGAAGCTGCAGCAGTAACTTACTGAACTATCGCAGTGTTTAGTGTCTTCAAATTTCCAGGCTGAACAGTAAACTAAAATCTTCAATCTTAGGAGAAGGAGAACTAGCCACTGTTGACTTTGGAAAACAAGAAGGACCAAAGAAGATAGGCCACTACTGCAGATGGCATAAAAGAAGGATGACCACTACTTACTGTGCATGTGGGAAGGCCATTTGCAAAGAGCATCAAAGGAAAACCCGCCTTCATTGTGCTAGCTAAAGTGCTAACATTTTCTGTGACTAGGATGTTAATTCTTCCCAGGAAAGTCATGTGGATGAAGTGGTATATTATCATAACTCTGTAAATCTTTAGAAAGTTCAATTAACGAACAGTTTTTAGTGATGCACCTTCAGTTTTATTATTAACATTATTTTGCCATATTCTTCTTCTTATTATTATTATTAATGTAAGACATCAAATTGATGTTTTCAAGTCTAACAGTAACATTATATTTGTATCTAGTAAGAAAAATAACTTGCAAGACAAGTGAGTATGTAACACAGTATCTAAATATTAATTAAAATTTGGTGTTGCCATATATCTTCAATTACAGATTATTATTACAACCTATGATTAATGTAGTACATTAACAACATTAGCAAGGGATGTGATGTTTTAAATACCTCCTCAGAAAAAATTTCCAGTAGGAAAACTAATTTTCAAACCAAGAAGAAATTCTAACTTTTTAGTGGTTTTCCATTTTAAAAAAATGTTTTTTCTATCAGTAGACAGTTGTCTTAGTTATCATAGTAAAGCATTATAAGTAACCAAGAGGGGGGGTCCGCCTCTGTGATGTAGTGGTTACTGTGATGAACTGTGGAGGCCCGGATTTGATTCCTGGCTCTGCCACAAAATTTGAAAGGTGGTACGAGGACACTGCCCTTGAGGTGATAAAAGTGGGATCCCTCACTGAGTCTGAGAGAAAAGCCAATCCTGGAGGTTAAATGGATTACATTTTTAAAAATTAAAAAGAGGATATTACTGTGTACACAAGAGAATAAGGTGATTATTTTTAGCAACTCGTAAAATTGACGAATGCTAGTAATAAGCACCATCATAACTACACTACTTTTCTGGGGTTAAAGAGAGTCTTTTTAAACTTTGAATACTTTTATTAATATTTTTATCCTCAAGAATAATATTAAGACTTTGCCTGCATGTTGATATTATAAACAATGTATTTCCATTGTTAAGGGTTAACTGCCACTTGAGAGTGGTCCCTGGCACCACACATCCACATTATTGCAACAGAAATCCACATCAGTAATTATTAAGGGTTATAAACACTAAATGTAAATAATAATACAAAGATCTGTATTGTGGCAATCTCTTAACAGTAAACAGTAGAATGTGGATTTATTTATAATAAGACAAAGACCAAAATTATGCTTGATCTCGTTGCAGCAAATTTTGACTGCTCATGTGCAGCCAAGAGTGCAAAAACTGTCTGCTATTATGACAGGTGACTGGTACAGCTTTGACTCAGTGCAGCCTGTGTTCAGGTGTAGACAAAGGAAAAAAAGGAAATTAAAAAGAAAATGTAGATTTGTAACAGGAAAATCAAAGAGGGTAAGGAGAATAGAGAAACTAGAAAAACGCTAATAAGGGAACTTAATAGAGTGAAGAAGGAAGCAAAAGAAAATTACATTAATGGCATACTTCATGAGTGTAATGACCATAAAGGGAAATGGAAAAAGCTGTATTCATATATTAGGAACCAAAAGGGAAAATGAATCCAAATTTCCACAATGGTGGGATAAAGGGGTGAACAGATTTTAACAGATACTGAGAAAAAGAATCTATTTAGTAGAGTATTCATAGATTCAGTAGAAGATTGTCAGGAGTTGGAAATCAAAACAGAAGATAGAGAAGGAGAAACACATAAGGAAACAAGAAGCTTCTCATTCGCAAATGAGGATATTTTCAGAGAAATCCAACTGTTTCAGCAAAGAAAAGCAGCAGGGAGTGATTAAATTACTGGGGAGATATTAAAGGCAATGGGGTGGTACATAGCGCCTAATTTAAAATTTCTCTTTGACTATATCATAAATAATAGTGTAATACCAAAGTAATGGAAGGAATCTATAGTAATACCAATTTGTAAAGGACAAGGTGATAAAAGGAAACCTGAGAATTACAGACCAGTCAGCCTGACCAGTATAGTTTGTAAAATACTGGAGAGTTTAATAGCAAAATATAGTAGAGAGGCCGGGCTGAGTGGCTCAGACGGTTAAGGCGCTGGCCTTCTAACCCCAACTTGGCAGGTTCGATCCTGGCTCAGTCCGGTGATATTTGAAGGTGCTCAAATACGACAGCCCCGGGTCGGTAGATTTACTGGCACGTAAAAGAACTCCTGCGGGACTAAATTCAGGCACCTCGGCGTCTCCGAAAACCTTAGAAAGTAGTTAGTGGGACGTAAAACAAATAACATTATTATTATTATTATTAATAATATATTAGAGGGGTATGTGAAGATAAAAATTGGTTCATGAGGAGCCAGTATGGATTTAGTAAGGAATTTTCTTGTCAGGCACAACTGGTGGGATTTCAGCAGGACATATAAGATCAGTTGGATTCGGGAGGCCAGTTGGATTGCTTAGCCATAGACGTTTCCAAGGCATTTAACAGAGTGGAGCATGGAATATTATTAAAGGGACTGGAGCAACGAGCTAGAATAACATAGAGGGGCTGTATACCTGACATCAGCGCTTCCTGCTTGAAGCAAGTTGATAAGAGGCAGCCATGTTAACGGTTGTCAAAACAAAGCGAATTGGCGCGAGAGCATATGTTGAGGTGACAGGGAGATCATGCATGCCAAATTAATTCCCTAAGTTTTAAGAAGTGAAAACATAGATTCTCGCTTTCAAGTATGCCAGCCGTAAGCTCAGCGTATGGTTGTACTAGTCGGAGTAATAAAACCAAGGATATATCGTACTTTAAGTAAGTATTACTGAATTATAGCCGAGATTCCTTTTTTTGTCATTTCTGTTTGTAATTAAATCCATTTTATTGTTTACTTAGCGAAAGTACGGATAGCCACGGTAATTATTTGTCTAATTTTGTTTCAGATTTCGTTTAAAGAACAAGGAATTAACCGAAAAATGCGTTGTCAGGTCGAAAAGATATAAATGGTATCCCACTCAATTCAGTTGCTTATGCTCTGTACATTTCCAGCCCAATTTAATTTTCATTCACATTTACAAATAAAGGAAATGGAGCGCCACCACCAAGAAAACGTAACCACAAAAAATCACTTATTTCGTTCAAACGTACACCAAGTATGGTAAATACAGCATTTTACTGCTATTTTTGAAATGTATACAGCCTTTATTGTAGATGTCTGTTGCCTTGGTTTTTAAAACTATGCCACACTTCATAATGGACAGCTTTCAAGCTTACCTTTCAGCTAGTAATCCCAGTATGATATGGTAATGGGAGAAACATGATATCCCCCCCCTATATTATAATAAATAATTACACTAAACGATTATTGCGGTGAAGTATTCATGGGCCGCCTCTGTTGTGTACTGGTTAGCGTGAGCAGCTGCCACTCCTGGAAGCCCGGGTTCGATTCCCAGCTCCGCCACGAAATTTGAAAAGGGCACGAGGGCTGTAACGGGATTCTATCAGCCTGGGGAGGTCAACTGAGTAGAAGTGGGTTCGACTCCCACCTCAGCCATCCTCGAGGTGATTTTCCGTGGTTTCCCACTTTTCCTCCAGGCAAATGTCGGGATCGTACCTAACTTAAGGCCACGGCCGCTTCCTTCTCCCTCCACAAGGCCCCTGTTCAGCATAGCAGGTGGAGCCCTCCCTCATAGTTGTATCCCCCGACCCAATGTCTCACGCTCCAGAACACTGTCCTTGAGGTGGTAGAGGTGGGATCCGTCGCTGAGTCCGTGGGAAAAACCAACCCGGGAGGGTAAACAGATTAGGAAAGGAACACAGTACTCATGAGGATGCAATAATTTTAAAAATATGAACAGAATGAGGTTGTAACATATTGTAGGTCCCTGTGATTTTAAGGTTTCCTGTCATAAATATTTATGACCATCGTTTTTATTCTAATTTACGCTTAACCACAACAGCCAAGCTGGGTAACGCTCTTGTTCCGATTTCGAGGCCTATTCGTATGTCACTGTACGATGATTTCGAACTACTCTACAATCAACTGATCGTGATGTTGGCCTCGTGCCGCAATTTGATGAAGTGGCGGTATTCGCTATCATGCTTCAAGCTTTCGGCAACGGTCTTTAATTCTCCCCCAGCGATTCTAAAATGCGCATTTTCTACACTTTTCGTCATTTAAAGGCCATGATGACCCCTTGCTTGTGTGACCACAGGAAACAATGCGGACGTTCGTTCTATTAGGTTCACCCAGGCAGCGCTTCCGCCTCTCTATGTTATTCTAGCTCGTTGGACTGGAGGAAATAGGATTGGACATAAGGGTTATATGTTCGATAAGAACATTTCTAAATTCAAGGGTACAAAAAGTCAAAGTGGGAAATTATGTATCACAGGAAGAGAAAGGTTTGGAAGGGAATTCCACAGGGCAGTGAAATCGGCCCATTACTATTCTTAATACCGTATATGCAAATGATTTAGGGAACAATATAACATCAAAAATAAGATTGTATGCAGATAATATAATTGCTTATAGGGAAATAAATAACATTGAGGATTGTACAGAATTACAAAGGGAACTTGACAGTGTCCAACAATGGGTTGAAGAGAATAATATGAAGATTAATGGAGGCAAATCAATTTTCACAACATTTACAAACAGGAGGTTAAAACTGAATTTAAATATATTTTGGATGAGGTAACTGTCCCAAAAGGTGGCAAGTGCAAATACTTAGGTGTGAGATTTGAACGCAATTTGCACTGGAAGGGTTATATTGATGACATTGTTGGGAAAGCATACAGTTCGTTACATGTCATAATGCGGCTACTTAAAGGATGTAACAAACAATTAAAAGAGAAAAGTTACTTAAGTATGGTTCGTCCATTATTGGAATATGCAAACACTGTTTGGAATCCTCACCAGGAATACCTAATAAAAGAAATAGGTAGTGTGCAGAGAAAAGCATTATTTGTAACAGGTGATTTCAGGAGAAAAAGTAGTGTATCAGAAATGTTACAGAAACTTGGTTGAGAAGCTTTAAGTAAGAGAAGGGAGAAAACTATATAGGATTATATAGAGCCTATACAGGAGAGAAAGCGTGGGGAGAAATCCATGAGAGGCTTTAGTTGGAAAATAATTATATCGGCAGGGCTGATCACAAGTATAAAATTAGACAGATCTTTAGCAGAAATGATTGGGGCAAATTTTCATTCATTTGGAAGGGCGTGAAGGAGTGGAACAGTTTACCTGGAGAAGTGTTTGATCCTTTTCCAAAATCTGTACAGATATTCAAGAAAATAATAAACGGCAACAGAGAAAAGAAATCTTAAGAGGGCATTCGACATGTGTAGGTTACTGTAATAAAGAATTTTTGTGAATAAATTCATTCCATCCCCTTGTCTATGGAGACTGGACAGCTGAAGTAGGAGACTGCCTATAGGGGTGAAGTATAGTGGGGACTTCGAGGGTCCTGGCACCACTACGGTAGCTGTGAAGGCCTTTCAGGAACTCTGAAAAGCAATGGCAAAAGGGACTCTGGTTAAGACGCATCAGGTCGTTATGCACATTAGGTACCAAAATGGAAAAAAAAGCAATAGCATTATTGTATAGTATTTTTGAAGTGATTCCACATACTGTACCATATGAGTTGATTATGTGTGTAAGTACAGAAGATATTATGAGTAGAATTTTGTAAATAATATAAATTATGGATGAGCTGTGTGTTTAATAGAAAAAATATCAATGTAAATTGTATAATGCTGTATTTGAGGAAAAATGTCTCTTTTTAACTTAGTATGCAGTTGTTGAGAATAATGTATTTTTGTGTATCATTTGCCACCAAGGTCATTTGCAAATAAAGTCATTTGATTTGACTTGACTTGACTTGACTTCACTTGACTTGACTTGACTTGATTTGATTTGACTGATTTGATTTGATGTATGATTTAAGACTTGAAGGAAATTAATTTAGAGTTTTCTGTGTTCAGCTTATGGATCATACAATGAATATAAAACATTTTCCCAAAATATGTTCAAAAGGAGTAAACATGACTCACTTGACCAGCTGTCTCATGATCAATAATGTTGTAGGCAAATGTCACTTTATGGAACTCCATTCATCTTTATGAACATCTAAGACTTTCTTTTAAACAGATGCACAATATTACAAAGATTTCTATGGAAATGCACGTTTCAACAATTAAATAAAATTATATCATTGTTATTGTAAAATAATCTTACTCTTGTCATTTCAGCTGGGTGTTACAAATGTGCAGTTATGAGATGAATTAAACATCCTCAAAACATAAAGCTGGAAAATTCACTTTCTCATGAATTCTACAGTATAATTTATTTACAAAAATAAGCATTTAGCTTAATTTTCTTTTTTGTATTAATATTACTGCAAGTTCTTATAATACACACTTTAGGTTACTTACTTACCAGTCCTACAGTCAAGAAGTAGCAAGCCGGCATCTTACCTGGAGCCCCTGGGTTGAATTCCTGGCCAGGTCAGGGATTTTTACCTGGATAGGAGGACTGGTTCGAAGTCTACTCAGCCTATGTGATTACAATTGAGGAGCTATCTGATAGTGAGACAGTGGCTATAGTCTAGAGAGCCAAGAATAACAGCCAAGAGGATTTGTTACACTGACCACACATCACGCCTCTGTAGAGTAACGGTTAGTGTTATTAGCTGCAGTCCTCGGATGCCCGGGTTCGATTACCAGTACCGCCAGCAATTTAAGAATGGCAGGAGGGCTGGTATGTGGTTGAAATGGCGAGCTGAACTTGTCCTCGGACTCTCCTGGCACTAAAAACCATACGCCATTTCACCTCATGATGATCAGACCTTTGCGATAGGCCAACGTCAGTCAGGACTATACAACCATGGGGAACGGATTGTATTTATTTTCTTATATATATTTTTAAAATTTGGTTTATACAGCATTCATTGAAATTTCATAATGCTGATTCTCATAACATAAACTATATAAATTATGTGAAAATATACATTCATATAAGCAGCTAAAGGGAGAGGAGAGGAAGGATGTCTTTACTTGGAATAGTTAAATACCTGTTTGAAATATTATTTTCACTGAAGAATAGAATTATGATTCTCGAAACATGTACAAATTGTTTATTTTATTATAGTACATTTAATATTGACAGTATCTCATATAGAAATGCATTTTGTTTATTATAATTACAACTGACTGGTTGTAAGGGAAGTTTTCAGTGGTATTTGGGCACCAATTTCAAGGTTCAGAGAACAATGTGAGGATGATTTGTTTGCTTTGTAGGCTGAAAATGTTACTAAAGATTTCCATGGAGGGGGACAATTGATGAGTCTATAACTAATTTTTGTGACGGCTCAGCTGTGTTGGAAATGATATGGAAAATAATTGTATAGTAGCAGGTGATCTCATTTTACCAAATGTCAATTGGGAAGGTAATGCGAACGAGAGGAAGCATGAACAACAAATGGCAAATAAGCCAATATGGGAAGGGGGTACCTGATTCAGAAAGTGATGGAACCAACTTTTTTTTTTCCTATTTGCTTTACTTTGCACCGACACAGATATGTCTCATGGCGACGATGGGAAAGGCCTAGGAAGAGGAAGGAAGCGGCCATGGCCTTAATTTAGGTACAGCCCCGGTATTTGCCTGGTGAGAAAATGGGAAACCACGGAAAACCATCTTCAGGGCTGCCGACAGTGGGGCTCGAACCCACTATCTCCCGATTACTGGATACTGGCTGCACTTAAGCGACTGCAGCTATCGAGCTCGGTGATGGAACCAACTAGAGGGAAGAATATTTTGGATGTGGTGCTGATAAAACCAAATGAGCTCTATAGAAAAACTGAAGTAATAGATGGCATTAGTGATCACGAAGCTGTTTTTGTCGTACCGTAGTTAAAAATAAATGTGAAAGAAAGGAAGGTATTAAAATTAGGACTACAAGGCAGTACCATATGGCTGATACAACAGGCATGAGGGAGTTTTTAAAAAGTAACTATGATCGCTGGAAAATGGTAAATAAAATGTAAACAGACTCTGGGATGGGTTTAAAGCAATTGTTGAGGGATGTGAAAATAGGTTTGTACCTTTAAAGATGGTAAAGAATGGTAAAGATCCACTACATTATAACAGAGAAGTAAAAAGACTAAGAGGGAGGTGCAGGTTGGAATGAAGTAGAGTTAGAAATGTTTATGGAAGTAGGGAGAAATTGAAGGAAATTAGTAGGAAATTGAATCTAGCAAAGAAGTCAGCTAAGGATAACATGATGGCAAGCACAATTGATGGTCATACAAATTTTAGTGACAAATGGAAGGGTATGTATAGGTACTTTAAGGCAGAAACAGGTTCAAAGAAGGACATTTCAGGAATCATTAGTGAACAAGGGGAGTGTGTATGCGAGGATCTTCAAAAGGCAGAAATATTCAGTCAGCAGTATGTAAAGATTGTTGGTTACAAGGATAATGTCCAGATAGGGGAGGTGAGTAATACTAAAGAAGTACGGTATTAAAATTTACCTATGATAACAATGACATTTACAGTAAGATACAATAGTTGAAAACTAGAAAAGCATCTGGAATTGATAAGATTTCTGGGGATATACTAAAGGCAATGGGTTGGGATATATGACCATATCTGAAACACTTATTCGATTATTGTTTGGTGGAAGGAGCTCTACCAAATGAATGGAGAGTTGCTATAGTAGCCCCTGTGTATAAAGGAAAGGGTGATAGACTCACTGGCGTAGCCAAGGGGGGGGGGCATTGGGGCCGCCCCCCCCCAAATATTTCCTGAAACTAGAGCGAGGATCAGCCGTTGTTTTACGTACGGTACGAACAACTTAAAAACGTACGTCGAAATGTTAAGTTAACGGAGCGACAAGAATCTACTAGCAGGGCTCAATAGGGCCATACATAAATCTCCATATTTGTACTGCTTGAATGAAAGGAAGACACTTAGGATTGTGATGCGCGGGGATATTTCCCTGTAGAGGCCTCAGTATTGAGAATGTAACCGTGTGTTGACAAATGTCAAGACATGAAGAAAGGGGCAATTAACAAGGGATTACTCAGTAGGGGGCAGAAACGTGACCACCGAGATAACAAGGGGGGGGGGGGGGCACGTCCAGAAACAGTTGCAAGCTTACAACATCGTGTCAGCTTTTGCATATCCGTTCCAGGAAACAACAATGTCTTAGGGATCCTCGGGTTGTGCCGTGGTTGAGAGATGTGCTGTGTGTAAGTTGCAGACTGTGACAGGATTGTGAGCTGCACGTTAGTTCCTCATTTTGTGCAATATAAGTAACTTTTTTTGAAGAGGGACCGTTTTGTCACTGAGAAGCCAACACTATGTGCATCCTCGGTAAGTTATGAAAAAGTTTTTATTTATTTTTACAGTAGCAAGACAATCGCGGAGTCGAGCCTAAGTCGATAGGTAGGCCTATATATTTTGTCAAATGCCCGGGGACTGATTGGAACCTCAAATGACACCATTAAAAGTGCGGGTAACTATTTTGTAATTGGCGGGCGTGATACCTCAGTTCCAATGGTTCTATCTTCTCATCAGGACGGCCCAGGCTTGAATCGCAGTCGATAAATGAAACATTTTTAAAATGGGAGGTCACGTTCTATTGATACGGATTCTACTTAAAACACTAGATCCCGTCTCTTACCTTTCCTTACACTTTTGAGCCAGAACCGCATCATTTATGGTGGCGTATTTTGAGTATCTAACCATTCTTCGGACTTACCTTGTACCTTAAATGGTGAGTGGATGCAGTGGCATACCCACAAAATAATTTCAGGCCAGTAGTGTGGATAAAACTTTTCCTTGGAAGGGGTTGTGAAAAGATTTTTTATTTTTTATTTAGAATTTGCTTTACGTCGCACCGTAGGTCTTATGGCGACAATGGGAAAGGAAAGGGCTGAGAGTGGGAAGAAGCGGCCGTGGCCTTAATTAAGGTACAGCCCCAGCATTTGCCTGGTGTGAAAATGGGAAACCACAGAAAACCATCTTTAGGGCTGCCGATAGTGGTGTTTGAACCCACTATCTCCCGGAAGCAAGCACACAGCTGTGCGCCTCTAACCGTACGGCCAACTCGCCCAGTGGATATAAAAAGAAAGCCGGTCCTACCGAATGCGGTGACGGATCTTCAGTAGATATTGTTGGTTTTGATTGTTACCATGTGCAGTTATACCTTCTGTACTCTTAACATACACCGGTTGCATTATTGAAACTGTTCGTAAATTTGATAATATCGTTCTTCGTTTGTGAGGAAGTAGAATTTTCTTAATTTGTCTTCTTAAAAAAAGGAACGATTTTGGTACTACACCCCATGAAGATGACTATCTTCCAGGTCGTAGATATTTCGAATTACGGGAGACTCAAGGCCAACTCTACTGCACCCACAAACAAGGCTGTCTTTTCCCCATTCCATGCCTTTCTTAACTCTGTCAGTGCCGGGAATCGAATGCAGGATGCCTTAAGTCAAATTCTAAAATAAGGAGACCTAAAAGTATCCAGCCGGCCCCGCGGTGTAGGGGTAGCATGCCAGGCCATGGATTTTTACCTGGATCTGAGAGCTGGTTCGAGGTACACTCAGCCCGCGTGTTTATTATTGAGGAGCTATCTGACGGTGAGATGGCGGCTCCGGTCTAGAAAGCCAAGAATAACGGTGGAGAGGATTCGTCGAGCTGACCACAAGACACCTCGTAATCTGCAGGCCTCGGGGCTGAACAGTCGTCGCTTGGTAGGCGATGGCGCTTCGGTGCTGTTACGTCATGGAGTTTGGTTTAGAAAAGTGAACAGAGAAGGAAGCGACACCCCTGCATGGCTTCTTAGCTTCTAGCTAGTTCTTCTGTCCGGCCTCGTGCATTTAGGACAGTAAGAAAACGTACGCCTTAATAAATGCTCCTCATAAAACCTTTGTAAAAATACTAACTGCATCCATTCATAACAATAATCACAAACGCCTTCTTTTCATGTGGCTCAGTAGGTTGTGTCTCTGTCCTTCTGAGTCCGAGTTCGCAGGTTCAAATCCCGGCTTGGATCGGTAACCCTTAAAACGGTGTTGAAATGGTAACAGCTCAGTGTCGTTGGTTTCTGACACGTTAATAAAAACTATACATACGAATATTAGCGTCACAAAACTCTAACTTTATACTACTATATTCTGTATCCCAGGCTTGTGAGGAAAGTAATTAACAATTTACTTTACGTCGCACCGACACAGATAGGTCTTATGGCGACGGTGGGATAGGAAAGGCTTAGAAGTGGGAAGGATGCGGCCGTGGCCTTAATTAAGGTACAGCTCCAGCATTTGCTTGGTGTGAAAACACGGGAAAACATTTTCAGGGCTGCCGACAGTGGGGTTCGAATCCACCTCCCGGATGCAAGCTCACAGCTGCGTGGCCCTAACCGCGTTGGAAACTAATAGGACAAGGTACACCCTACATAGCATGCGTTGAAACGCGTATTTTTCTTTACCAACTAACAAAAGAACTATACCCATACGCTTTACATTATTTATTTATTTGTTTGTTTATTTGTTTATTTATTTATTAGTGCCTTCAGTACAGTGGCGAAGTTAGGGCTCCAGGCCCTCTCGTACACTTAACCACATACTAATCAGAATCTTAAATACAATACTGAGATACTTAAAATAGTTAAAACTGCATAAATTAATAGAATTGAAAATAAATTTAAATAAATTACTAAATTAATATTAAAAACTCTTCAAAAATGGCTAATCCTCAGGAACGCACACATTCATACTTCAACCATTCAGTCAGCTGTCAGCAGGGAGTCTTGGCAGGTGACCTTAAATCGTGATTTAAAAAAAGCTAGTTTCTCTGACCTGAACTGGCAGGGAATTAGATAATCTGGCGACAGTAACCACAAATTATCTATTAATTTTATTTGTGCGGTGCAGTGAAATAGAAAGAATGAATCTAGAACGTGTATTTAAGTTGTGAAACGATGATAAAAAGATGAATTTAGAAGAAATATACATTGGCTGACTTTCAGCTACCACTCTGATCACCATCGTTAAAGTGTGTAGCTGCCGACGTTTATCAGACATCAGCCATGAGACAGCCTGTTAGTATGGGGTGATATAAACATCGTACCCGATATTGTAAATAAATCGCAGGCAGGAATTCAGTGCTCGTTGAAGTGTTTCTTCTCTCGTCATGTCAACTAAAGCGTCACAATAATCAAGAATAGGGAGAATGAGTGTCTGTATTTGTTTGGCCTGTAGCTCAAATGGAAATACATCCCTCTGCCGTTTAAGAGGGTGAAGAACTCCAAAAATCTTTTTACGTATTTGTTTCGAGTGATCACACCAATCATCTGCTTCATTCATCATTACGCCGGGATTTTAAACCGTTTTACTGTAGGAAATAATTCAGTAGGATAGGCGGGATTGCGACATTGTTTGAGCAGCTCAGTAATTTTCGTGATCCAATTATAATTGTCTAAGTTTTTTTGCAGTTTAGTATAAGAGAGCTTCGTTGTGCATATACAGTACAATGAGTCGTCGGAGGTCCCTGTTAATATCTTGTCTTGCAGTGTCGATATATTTGAAGATTCAGCACAGAGGTCATGTGTGTTATTTCCTGTCACAGATGGTATGTCATTGATAAAAATACAGAAAATTAGGGGCCGTAGAATACTTAAGATGCGGTTAGATTCGAAGTCTGTGTCATCTAGGGTTTGTTTATAATGTCGAAATAACGAGTCACGGTGGACCATCATTCTCTTGCCTTCATCATCTAGCCATGGACAAGAAGGGCGAGAAACCTGTATTCGACGCGTGTGTGTGTGTATATATCTTTGTCGCATTATTTGTATAAAATGTCACTTCTTTATTGCTTATCACATGGCCATTATTATAATAACATTACCGTATTTATTCTAAACCACAATATTGCATCCTTATTCAAACTGTTTATTCTTGCATTCATTTTACTTGTACTCGGAATATATGAAATGCTGCAGTTATGTTGGGATGGGAGTAACATATGTAGCCGTGGGACGGGGTCCGCGGGGGGGGTTCGTACAAGCAAGTCCATACACCCCAGGAGTTTTAACGAATGTACTTTTATTGAGCATTTTATATATAATGTACATTAATATTAGCTTACGGTGTCTGACTCATTGGTTGAATGATCAGTGTTGAGGCCTTCGGTTAAGACGGTTCCGGGTTCGATTCCCGGCCGGGTCTGGTATTTTAATCGCGTCTGATTAATTTTTCTGGCTGTGGACTAGGTGTTTGTCCCAACATGTTCATATTCAGACAACATACTACACTACCAAACACCAAAGAAACACACAACACTGATTACATCCCTCTATGTAGGGTTGGCGTCGGGAAAGACATCCGGCCGTAAAACAGGGCCAAATCCACATGTGCGACACAGTTCGCACCCGCGACCCCACAGATGTGGGAAAAGAAGAGGAAGAAGAAGAAGAAAATTACTATTAGCTTCCGGAATCCGCACGAATCCACCACTCTTACTTTGGATCCAAAGACACCCATTTCCTTTTTCGCTATTCTACACCACCTAAACTATGGAAGTTTGGACACCTATCAAAATAAAATTCTGGATGAATGCCCCCCCCCCCCCAAAACTGAAATCCTGGCTACGCTACTGGATAGACTTAAAGCTGAAAATTACAGGCCAGTCAGTTTGTCATACATTGCACGTAAGCTTTGGGAAAGCATTCTTTCTTATTATATTAGACATGTTTGCGTAATTAATAACTGGTTTGACAGAAGGCAGTTTGGGTTTAGGAAAAGTTATTCCACTGTAGCTCAGCTTGTACGATTTCAGCAAGGTATAGCAGATATCCTGGATTCAGGAGGTCAAATGGACTGTATTGCGATTCACCTATCTAAAGCTTTTGTTAGGTTAGGTCATGGAAGACTACTGGCAAAAATGAGTGCTATTGGACTAGAAAAAAGAGTGACTGAATGGGTGGTAGAGGATGGTTGCCCAGTTGTACTTCCTCTTAAAACAATAATCACCAACCAACCATCACCTGAATGGGTGGCTATATTTCTAGAAAATATAACACAGAGAATTAGAGTAGGCGTAGCTTTGTCTGACCCTGTAATAATTAAGAGGGGAATTCTTCAAGGCAGTATTATTGGACCTTTATGTTTTCTTGTATATATATCGATGATATGTGTAAAGAAGTGGAATCAGAGATAAGACTGTTTGCAGATGATGTTATTCTGTACGGAGTAATAGATAAGTTACAAGAATGTGAGTGGCTGCAGGGTGACCTCGATAGTGTTCTGAGATGGATGGTGGGCAATGGTATGATGATAAAATATTTAAAAAATTCCTCTCAGTTTTAATTACTGCGTTGACGGGGCGAAAGTTCCTTTTGGGGATCATTGTAAGTACCTAGGTGTTAATATAAGAAAAGACCTTCATTGGGGTAATCACATAAATATGATTGTTAATAAAGGGAACAGATCTCTGCACATAGTTATGAGGGTATTTAGGGGTTGTAGTAAGGATGTAAAGGAGAGGGCATATAAATCTCTGGTAAGACCTTAACTAGAGTATGGTTCCAGGATTACTTGATTCAAGAACTGGAAAAAAGTCCAAAGAAAAGCAGCTCGATTTGTTCTGGGTGATTTCCGACAAAAGAGTAGCGGTACAAAAATGTTGCAAAATTTGGGCTGGGAAGACTTGGGAGAAAGGAGACGCTATGCTCTATTAAGCGGTATCTTCCGAGCTGTCAGTGGAGAGATGGCGTGAGAGGACATCAGTAGACGAATACGTTTGAGTGGTGTCTTTAAAAGTAGGAAAGTTCACAATATGAAGATAAAGTTGGAATTCAAGAGGACAAATTGGGGCAAATATTCGTTTATAGGAAGGGGAGTTAGGGATTGGAATAACCAAGGGAAATGTTTAATAATATTCCAATTTCTTCGCGATCATTTCAGAAAAGGCTAGGAAAACAACAGATAGGGAATCTGCCACCTGGGCGACTGCCCTAATGCAGATCAGTAGTGATTGATTGATTGATTGACTGATTGAAACAGTCATTTCTCGTGCAAAAAGTGAAGAGACTTTTTGAAGAATGTTCTGTTATTCCTCCAATTTGATCAAGTTTTGACGTACCATATGTCTATTGTTTCCTACCAGTACTAGATACCATGGTGCATATTCGAGCGTCCCAAAAATCTGTTTATCAGATTTTATTCAGTAATTTCAAAACTTTAAAATCTAGCAAAACTATAATTGATTTGAAAAGGGGAACGTCATTCCAAATAGCTTTCAATGTTAGATCCTTCAATAGTGAGCGGCATATGCAACAACCAGTTTGCAGCATAATCAGAGCTTGCAGCATGTGGTAAAAATAGTATAATTAGAGACTGTGACCAGACAGCAGGTACTGCAAGGTGTTGTTTGTTTCATCTTCACAAGATCTCTTGATATCTGTGATAATATTTGTGAGAGAACTTGATCAGGTACATGAGGAATGGAATCAGTCATTTGGGAAACTACACATGTCCATTTTCGAACAAAATAGGTTCAATGCATATATGTTAAAATTATATGTATTCCCATCACTCAGAGAGAAAACATACAGGTCCACCTTATTATAAGGGTTTAACTGCGACCTTGAAAATGTTCTACTGGCCTATTGTAAACAGAGGACATATCTGAGGAACTTGAATAATGGGCATAACAAGACATTCTCTTGGTGTTATTGTTGACAGGGAAGATGTCCCAAAGTAACTGTAATAAGTGATATTGTTAAGACAGACATTGTTGGAAAAATGTTCTGAATTTAATGTTGTATGAAGGAAATTTAAAGATGAAACTTAATTACATAATTAAAGTGTAATTAAATGTTTGTAAGCATTAAATAACCTCATTTTGTTATTTTTGTTAGCAGGAGTGTATATATTTGAGAAATCACACATGTCCAGTAACATTCAGTCCCCATATCACTCCTTTTTTGAAAACTTACTTTTTTCAAAAATGATCAGAATTATTACAAAAGATCTGATAAATAATTGGTATAAAAACCAGACACAAATTCCAAACATTAGAAGCTCTAGGCATTTTTTTCCACTTTTCTCAAAACTAGTAGTAGTGGCCATGTGTGCTTTCTCAAATAATTGATTCAGTTGTGAAATTATTGTGATCTTTGTGAAAATTTGTGAAGTGTCTGAATATCTTAATTTAAAGAAGGTTCAAGCCTACGGCAAAAGGAAACAAGAAGAAGGAATTAAAATGAATTGAACAAGCCCCATATATCCAAAACTGAGGATAAGATAGTCAAGATGGCTGAGTGCTGCAAGCCGCAACTGAGTATATCTGCTGCTGCCATGCAGGTCACCAAGGCATCAAGGTGAATATATCCAATGACGCTTAAGAAGATATCATTGAATCAATGAAGATTGGAAATAGAGCGATTTAACAACATTCGCAAAAAAGAGAGGCCAGGTAAAAAGTTAAAAACATCTTTCTAAAGCTAAATTCTGCACATTCAATTTCTTCTAACACCCATGTAAGGTATTCTATGAACAAAAGATCTGCAGGTGTGTTGTAGTCAGTACCAGGCACGTCAGTTACTAACAGTGCTCCAAGCAGTCTAAGCTGATGCAACAGTTAGGCACTCAAAAGAACAATAAATTGCTGCCCATGTGATTACTAGCGACTGTTTCTTATTTTTTTATGATGAGCTGTAAATCTGCAAAGTGGTATGTTTGTTGCAAGGAATATCAATGGTAGCATGGAAGTGTTTTTTTCATATTTCCACAAGATAAAGAAACATAAGTAATGACATCCAATTAAAATAACATTTTTCCTTCCCTATCTATATAAATAAATGGAAGTCTGTTTGGAGCGATCTATATATTGTACCATTACGTTACAATCGAGATGATCGTTGACATGCAGATGTAGCGGATGAAATGACGCGGAGTAGCTTCAAACAGCGCGATCATCTATGAGATGAATCCAAGATGCGAATTGGCCGTAATTAGAAGGCGTAGACTTATGAAGACCGGCGAGAAAAGAGGTTCTTTGATAAAACCACTATGGTCCAAAAATAGTTTAATTCAAGCTATTCTCAACTACAATAGTAGTGAAGATCGATTTTGAAAAAGATAGTAATATTGTACTGCAAATCAAGAAGAGTCGAGTCAACGTACGGAAGAAAAACCGAGAGATAATAATCATCTTAGCGCTGGATTTAGTCATTTACGCGTGCAAGATAAACCGAGAATAAGGAAATACGCATACATCGCAATTTAAGATATTGGAGACAGGAACGGTTACGATCCAGTATAAAGCTGAGAAAATAAGCGGCATGATACCATCAAGAACAACAGAAATATTAGTTAGGAGCCTTAGTCAACACTCAGCTGACGATATATTTTATGAGAAAAAGCCTTATTGGATATATATTTAGAGAACATTTCTGAAGCATTAAGGAATACAGTAACCATTCATATATGTTAGAAGACTGATAATGGAAGATCTAACTGTTCATTTCGCCCAACTAATATTATCTTCTTATTGCATGGAAACCGGCAATATGATGATGTACGCTTAAACTGGTGGAAGAAGGCCGCCCAGGACGCCGTAGCTCAAGCCGAGATGCCCAGACCATTGCCAAGCTGTGAAGTAGACGGAGACGGGAGCTGATTGTGCAGAGATGGCGTGAAACCATCAGAAGCAAGCAGATGGCACAATCGGATCGAGATAAGTAATAAGATCCCAGATTTTCATTCTAAAATTACTCGTAGTTGATGAAAAAAATAGCAGGAGTGTGAAATTGCCTACAGATAATGTGTATGGTATGTGCCATTATGTGATTCACAATGCTAAATTTTTGAGAAGTTAACCGCAAACGTGTGCCAATTTGAATGATAGTTATATCCCTAATGTTAATTTAGGTTATTGTAAGCTTGAACGGCAGCCTGTTACCATTTCTTGTTGGATGCAGTATTTTTGTATTCGTCTCTTGGCACAGGCCAGAGCAAAATGTAGCTTCCACCGAAGTCCCAGTCTCATCCATGGCTGTGACAATCTGGTAGCTGCTGGGGTATGGGTGTTGCTGAGTACTGACATTTGGGGCACAACTAGTGTCTGAGTGCTATGAAAGGTGTTGCTCATAGGATCAGTCGTGCTGCAGTGGCACCTTCTGGTCCAGTGAGGAAAGCAATGGCAAACTACCTCACTCCTCATCTTGCTTAGTACGCCTCATTTGGGCTCTGTCATTGGTTTTTGCAGTTTCCCTATAACTGCATAGCCTTTGGTGGTGCTATTTGAAGATCCAACCAGCCTCTGGGCTGATGACCTAACAAACAGACAAGCTTGAACGGAATTTGTATATTGATGGTTATGTATCAATCTACTCGGAAAGGTCATTAGCGTTGAACTAGGTGAGATTAGCATCGGAATAATTGCATTGCAGAGTAAAACCTACAAATTGAAGAGACCAGATCGGCAGACAAGGTAATTATGGCTGTACTGTAAGAAGAAATGGATTGTATATTGGGAATTCGCAATTAAATAAGAAGAATATGACGTCGATAGATTTGAGTACCGTAACAGAGATGTCATTTTAGAGGGAATGAGTTGAGAATTATGAATGCGAATGAAGTTACTGTATAAGAAGAGATATAAGAGAAATGTGAAATAATGATGGTATGGGAAGATATTATGTTTTATTGTGTAAGTAATGGCAGGAAGTAGTTGTTACGGATTCATATGTCAATTATGGATGTTGTATGGTAAATAAGGCGCTAGCTGCTAGGTTAAGTTATGTTTATATGAATATGTACGTACAGTCCAAATGAATTAATGTCGAATGGTAGTATGTTATGAAAGTTTACGAAAGCTTAAATGAGTCTCACATATTTAACGGAGTAGATGTAGGGATAGTAAGAGACATCGCCGTACTGAATGATTGTTTTCCAATGAGAAGGTAGATTGGTGAGTTGAATGACAATATAGTAATGGCACAGCGGTAAATAATATGAGTGTTCCCCAATGATAGTAGCACATGAATATGTGAATATACAGCACGAATTGCATCATTTATACTGATTGATAATTCTATGAATGGCACTTAATGATAAGATATTTGATTTTCACTGGCGTAAATGTATAAGTATGACTATATTTGCTTGGTATTACTATGAATATAATAATTTAATGTGGAAGGTCAGTTGATACCACATAAAAGGGAACTTATTAACTATCTCGTATTGCGAAATGCTAACACAAAAATCCAACAAAAATAAATATGAAGAATACCCTATCCTCCTATAATAAATAATCAAACCTCATTTACCCCCTTGAACTACTTTTGTGTAATAATGATGGATTGTAATGAGTTAACAAGTTATTAACAGAAAGTTATGGATGAAAGATGAAAGAAATCCCAACTTCAAACATGTCAATTGAGAAAATACGGTATTTGAAACGAAATATGTAACATACTATGTTTTTCTTTTCTCTACGATTTCCAAGTCAAGATAATTTTGTTTAATATTTCATTAGCATGCTAATAAACTAGTATTAGGGCAATTCCTGCGTTTTCTTTCTGAAAGTAGGTAATGATATGTAGTATTAAGATAGGATATATGATTATAGTAATAATTTATGAGATGATATGAGAGATATTGGATTATCTGCTATCATTTGGGAGTTAGATTGGCTTACAAACGATTATGCTCACTCTTCAGCGGAACCTCCGGACACTTTAAACCGTATTCATGAAAGAAATTGTCATATTCACCCTGAGAACCTAAATTTAACCACCCAACTGACGGATATAAAGGTATAAAAATGAAAATACGTGAATTAATGGGGCATTTCAAGGCATCTTAGAAACCTCAAACTTGGTACCAGAAAAGCTGATGACCGCAGGATCCCTAGAAAAATAGGAAATTTTCAAAATTCCCTGAGGGGGGCACGCTGGCGTGTTTCGAATTTGGGGCTCGGCTTAAGAACAGAGTCGGATATATTTATTCAAAGCGATAAAATATAGATTTTATGAGTTTCGAAGTTCCCTGAAAGTCTTAATTTTTATTCCCCTCCCCCAAATTAAGATGGCGGCACAATCTGCGAGACGAGCTAGAAAAGTGAAATTTGGGGAAATTATAGCTTTTAGCCTACAGGCTACAGGCAATGGAAAAATTCCAAGTGTTTAATTTTTCACTTTTTACCCCTGAAAATATCAAAACATGGAGTCAATTTTAATGCCAATGCAGACCTTCATTTTGACGTATTTCGTGGCTGAATGGCAAGTCATATCATAAAACAGATGGCTCAATTTTTGTTCAATTTGGAGTGATCTACGACTTTGGTCCTGTGACTTTTTGTCGTATCTTCTTACGTCTTGATATGTGAATGCGGCATAACAGGATTGTACAAGATCTGCTTATGAACTTCAACTGGATTAGTTTCGGCACGAAATAGTGGTGTTCTTTTTACTCTTTTGACTGTGATCATTGTGTTATGAACAACAACTGGAATTGCTTCGGCACGAAGTAGTGTTATTTTGTGCCTGTGATCATTGTGTTAGTTGTTTTTAGATCTTTATGACTTAATGTTTGCACTGCTTTGCTAATTGGCTGATGATGACACTTCAAATGTGTTGAAACCGGTCCCAAATGAACAGGTTATAACTTCTATTTGGTTCAACTTAACAACGGAGTATTGAAAGGAGGATCATTCCTTCTATTTAATATTGTATATCTCTTTCCATTATACGTTAGATTTGGCTGTATTTCTTGACTGTACGTAAATTGTGTGCTTTTTACACTTATATTTCATAGTTTGGCACATTTATATTAAGGATAGAATCATCAAATTCATCACAAATATTGGCCCAAGTGTGGCCACTCGTGAAGTAAATTCTATATTTCTAGCTGTCGCATAAGTATCCAAAAAGTAATAGTGTATGAAAACTGTGCCCAAATTTCATCCTTTTCAACGTTTTTAACTCAATCTAACCCATAAATAGAGGAGATAGGAGAAAATGTCATAGGTTCAACCATGTAGATCGCTAAAGGAGGTGTCTTATGGTGCAATCTGTTTGTCGATATGACGTACTGTTTAGCGGCAGTTAATCTGTAAACGAAGGTCTGCAATATTGTAAACGTGCATATACTTTCGTATATCGATCTATATTCATTGAAGTTGATTTGTAGTGATCTAGAAAGGGTGTGTCTGCCATTATCATTAATACTTTACAAATTGATAGTGACTGTCAGCAGGAAGGGCATCTGCAATTGTAATCAATACCCCCCATATCGACTTTGACTGGCAGTAGGAATGGGGGCCTTCTCCAACTCAAGTGTAATTGGCATTAGTAAGGAGGGCCTACCACTGTAATGAATGATTTCCTTCTCGATTTGACTGGCAGAAGGCAGAGGAACGTGCGTGCAATTTTTGTTCAAATCTCCCCTGCCCGATTATGTGACTGGCATTAGGCAAGGTGGCCTGCTATTATAATCAAAACTCACCAGCTCGAGTGTGACTGGCTGTAAGCTGACTGGCTTTAGGGAAAGGGACCTGTCATTATAATGATAACAACAAAACTTAAGTTTGACTGGCAGTAGGGAAAGTGCCTGTTATTATAATGAAAACTCCTCAACTAGAATGTGTCAGGAAGTAGAAAAGGGGCCTGTCATTGTAACAAAAACTCCCCAAATTGATTATGACGAGCAGTATAGGCAAGGGGCCTGCCATTATAATGAAAATTCACAACACGATTGAGAATGGCAGTTGGCAAGTGAGCATCCCATTATCATCACAACCAAGGCCCCACACCGCTGGCTGCGCAGAAGCGTGTGACTGGGGAAGACATGTACATGCGCGTACCGCCATGTTGCGGGCGCTCCTGAGCTTGACGCGGAGATCGTATGGAATTCGTGCTTTAACTTACATTTCGCACACATGAAAACATTCGCCTTATGAAATTAATGACAGCCTACACCGACTACCGTGTACACACGCAATAAATATACATAATATCAAGACTGTGGTAATATTAAAACATACTTCTGTATAAAAACTGAACAATCTACACAAATCCTTTGGATAGCCTATAAATTCCTCCCCTCCTCGAAATAACATAGTAATATAGGTGGCGCATCTAAAAAAAGAAACCTTTAGCAGACTGAATAAGAAGACTGAAAAATACACTACTACAAAAATACGCTAGCGGTATCTCGAAAACGATCATGTCGCTCACTTTAATATAAGGGTCGTGTTTGTAACTGATGCGTTTGAACATTGTACGTATGGCAAGAAGGCCGGACTCAAAGGACGAGAATCACGTGGCAATCTGTCTCTTGAGGAACTTAGGATCAACAATTTTATTATTATTTAACTTTATTGAAAATATGAAGACATGTTCAAAAAGCGGTCTACAATTTAAGTATGATTACATATGGTGAGATAAAAGTTACCTGTTTCTCAGCAGACTGGAGAAGACATAAATTAAATATTTACAAACTCCTGTACCGATAACAATAATCTTCAATATCAACAAAAAAGAAAACTTGTGAAATAAAATCTTTCTAGGAAAGGTACATTCCCCGGTCTAGAAAGCCAAGAAGAACGGCCAGAGGATTCATCGTGCTGACCACACGACACCTCGTAATCGGCAGGCCTTCGGGCTGAGCAGCGGTCGCTTGGTAGGCCAAGTCCCTTCAAGGGCTGTAGTGCCATGGGGTTTTGGGAAAGGTACATAGCTTATGATTCCTCTCAGATAAGTAATTGCTGCAAATTTTACTCAATTATTGTCTGAACAGATTGCTTAAAAAGTACATGACTGCAGAAATCTTTCTATAACAATCAGATACATGTTTTATCATTTTCTGAATATGTAATGCCGGCTCTGCAGTGTAGGGGTAGCCTGTCTACTTCTTACCCGGAGGCTCCGAGTTCAATCGCGGCCAGGTCAGAGATTTGTACCTGGATCTGAATGCTGGTCCGAGGTCCACTCAGCATACGTGATTACAATTGCGGAGCTATCTGACGGTGACATAACGGCCGAGAGGATTCGCCGTGCTGATCACATGACACGTCGTAATCTACAGGCCTTCAAGCTGACCAGCGATCGCTTGTTGGGCCATGGCCTTTCGGGCCTGTTGTGCCATGGGGTTTGGTTAGGTTTGGTTCGGATACGAAATAACGTAATTGGATGAGTAGAAGTTAAATTATCATGTTTGTGTGATTTGGATTTAGGTAAATGATCCCTGACATTCGTTACACTGGTGCTAGTCTTCTATTGTGTATTTCTTAAAATGAAATTAATGTCTAGGGTTAGTTCGAGTTCCTCTCCATGGTTTAGGTTTAAGTTTTAGTTTTTACAATTTGCTTTACGTCGCACCGGCACAGATAGGTCTTATGGCGACGATGGGATAGGAAAGGCCTAGGAATGGGAAGAAAGAGCCCGTGGTCTTAATTAAAAGTACTGCCCCACCATTTGTCTGGTGTGAAAATGGGAAACCACAGAAAACCATCTTCAGGGCTGCCGACAGTGCGGTTCGAACCCACTATATCCCGGATGCAAGCTCACAGCTGCGCGGTCCTAACCGCGCGGCCAACTCGCCCGGTTAGGCTTAAGTAAGAATGTTATCATTTAAGATGTAAAACCCTCCTCATATTACCTTCTTAAAAATTGCTGCTTTTACAAACTCATTCTGAATTAACATTATCTGAGCACATAAAAATTGAAAGTGCGTTCTAATTTTTCTCTAATATGAGCACCATGATTTATACCAGAAAGAAAAAAAATGAAATTGAAAGCAAAGCACTTGCAAACAGAAGGATTAATATCATAGTGAAAGTTAATTCTTTAGCGTTTTCTAATCCAGACTAGGATTGACAAGATTGTAATGAGCTTTGTTTAGACTTTACATTGTCAGATTTTTCTGGAATAGCGTGTTAACAATTGTATTATTTTATTATAAAGCATGTGGAAAAAATTGGAGAAATTAAGACATAAGATACTAATAAATCATTTTTCAGATAATTGATAATTTGAAGCAAATCCTTACCCTAATATTAGAAGGTTTTATCAAGTTCTATCAATCATATCTTACGGATTCTAGGCCCAGGTTTATCAAATTTGTAATACCGCTACACACTTTGTATGAAAAATATGTAGTCTTTTTCAGAACAGCTTTTTAGTTCTAAACAATTATCCCCAAAGAATTGGAAAAAGATAAACAAGAAAAATAAGCCTAAATATTCTAAATCATGTCCATGCGTTCTCTGAATCAACCACCCTATAACCTGTTTAGTTCTCGATTATGGTACATGACAGTTATTTTTTAACAGTTCCATTTCTACTCACATGTGAAAAGAAATACCAGATCCCTTCTGATAGCAGTCTGTACAAATGAAGGCCGGACACGAATTCACCGTCGTGAATATCTTTCCATTCCACAGGTAATGCCTAACTTTAGGCCTAATATTGCCGATCAATTTAACTACCGGTAACGTAATGTATCAGCTCCCACATTCCTTGAAAATATTTGACAATATATTATCACTCCGTCACATATAATACCAAACCAGATCCATTAACAGGCATGATTCAAATCGAAAACATGCAAAGGTCTGTAAACATTACCACGTGCTAGCCATGCATTCGAAGCTGAAGCGCCCGCAACATGGCGATGCGCGAAAATGTTCAATATTCCGCTTAACATCAGCGCGCTCTGTGAGTCTAGATAAGTAATATTCAAGTCTTTGATCACAACTCACACCTTACACGGGAAAGAATGTAGGGAGACCCCCGTGGTGTTTCTTCGATAACACTAAGAGACATACAATTTAATGAAGTCTCACTACGTGTACAGTAATTTACGTAGAAATCTGTGTAGTATGTAAAAATTCCGTAGCGAAGCACAGGTACATTTGGTAGTTAGAAATAATTTAAGCTTCAATTTTATATTAGCATTGATTATTTATTGTTGTTAAAATCTTGTATTTCAATCGTGCTGTTATGTTCAGTGTGATTGTTTAAGCTGAAGTTTGGATTTAAACACTATATTCAAGAAATACAGTCCTGAGAAACTTAGAAAACAATAAGATATATGCTAAATATTTCCTGCTATCAGATTTTATGATTAAGTGAAATAAAATGAAAAGGAAAGGAATGAAGAAACTAAGAAAGGGGTACACCCTGTACTGGATGGGTAACAGTAAAGAGAAAATAAATGGAGTGGAATTTATAGTGAATCAGAATGTTGAACCGATAGCTGAAGTTGAGTATTTAAATGAAAGGATTATAATAATGCACATACATGTAAACACAGAACTACTGAAGATAGTACAGGTGTATGCTCCACAGACAAGAGGTAGCGTGGAAGAAAATGATGATTGCCTCAATGAACTGGAAACACATATTGTTGGAGATGGGATCATGATAATGGGAGATCTGAATGCCCCAGTGGGAACTGATAGAATGGGATATTAGAATGTTTTGGACCCACATGTGTGTGGTGATAGAAATGAAGATGGAGAGAAACTGTTGGACTTTTGTATCAGAAATAACCTGATAATAAATAACACATGGTTTATGAAGGGGAATAGCCATAAGATCAGCGGATATAGTTGGAATGGACAGTATGGAACACTCATTGATTTTATTATAACATATCGAGAATGGAGAAGATACGTTATGAATATGAAGATAATCCCCAGTGAAAGTATGGAAGGTGATCATAGATTATTAATTGTGGAATTAAAACAAGTAAAAATCTCTAAAATTGTACTGAAGAAGAAACCAAAGATTAGGGTTTGGGAATTGGAGGAGGAGGATAAAAGAATGGCATTCCAAGATTGGATAAAAAGAAAGTTGCCTAACACGGAAATATGAAGTGGCGAAGAAGAAGAAGAAGAAGAGCGGGACAATTTAAGACGGACATTTGTGTAAGCAGCAATTGAAGTGTGCGGGAAAACAAAAGCACAGGTTAAGGGAAATGAGACACGGTGGTGGACAGACAAATTATAAAAAGAAATAAAATAAAGGAACAAGGTGAAGAAAGAAATTGATAAGGAAAAGCAAAGAAATGTATCAGAGGGATGAGAATAAGATAGAAAGGCTACATGTGGATTACAAAAATGGGAACTACAATTAAAGAGGAGTATCAAGGAAGAAAAGGAGAAATGTTGGGGAGAGTTTACAAACAAAATTGAGCAAGATAGATGAGGAAATCAGAAACTATTATCCAGAGTAATAAAATCAAAAAGAATAAATCAAGAAAAAAATCAAGGCATTAGGGAGAGAAGATGGATCCATAGTACATGACAAAAAGGGCCTTCAGAAGGTGATTGCAAAATATTTTGAAAACTTTATAATGAGGATGACTGCTCGGAGGAAGAAGATGACAATAAAATGGAAATAATAGATGGAGAAAAAGAAGAGAACCCGATAACATGGCTGGAACTTGAAAGGGCAGTGAAAGCAATGTCCAAATTTAAAGCAAGTGGAAAAGATGAATTCAATGCTGATATGATTAAGGCAGCAGTGGACTATATTGGCTATACCGAGCCCTCAATACCATGTGGAAGGATGAAAGAATACCTGAAGATTGGCAACAAGAAAGCATTGTACCATTGTTAAAAAGTATAATAGGAAGAAAAGTGAAAATTATAGAGGGATATAGATTATCAATTGTGGAATTTAAACAAGTAAAAATCTCTAAAATTGTACTGTAGAAGAAGCCAAAGATCAGGGTTTGGGAATTGGGGAGGAGGATAAAAGAATGGCATTCCAAGATTGGATAAAAAGAAAGTTGCCTAACACGGAAATACGAAGTTGTAGTACGGTAGGGTGGTCTATATATCTGCGGGTGAGGGAGAGAGTAGTGGTTCCTTGCGGAAACCAGAGAATGAATCATCAGTGATCTGCATGGATTTGAAATAATGGAGAAAGTCATAGGCAAAAGACTGAGGGATATAATAGAAACACAGTTAAAGGAAGAACAATATGGCTTTAGACTGAATAGATCAACAATAGACTTGGTATTTACAGTGCGAACGATAATGGGAAAACATTTGAAAAGGAACAAGGAAATCATCTTCGTATTTTTGGATTTGGAAAAAGCTTATGGTACAGTTAAGAGAAAACATATATGGGAATGCTTACGGGAAAGGAATGTACCAATATCATTAATTAACAAGATTAAAATGTTGTATAATGAGAGTAAAAGCAGTGTACAAGTGGGAAGTGGTGACCCTAAAACATTTTATACGAAAAAGGCCTCAAGCAAGGAAGTGCACTCTCGCCATTATTGTTTATTATATTGATGGATGAAATCATAAAACATGTAAAATAGATTAACGGTAGTGTTGAAGTGAATGCTTTGGTATTTGCAGATGATGTGGTGATTTGGGGAAAGGGAGAAAAGGAAGTACAAAGGAGGCTGGACATTTGGAATGAAAGTCTGAAGGTGTTTGGAATGGTAATTAGTAAATTGAAAACTGTAGTCATGCACTGTGGAAAAGAAAAAAAGAGAAGCCAAGTGATCGTAGCTGGAGAACAGTTAGATAATGTAGAATAGTTTACATATCTGTGTAGCATTATTAATAGAAGTATTGAAAACAACCCTGAAATTAATAACAGACTAAGTAAAGGTAAAACATTTTATCATCAAGTCAGAGAGTTTTTATGGGATGACAAATTACCCACGAGAATGAAATTAACATTCTATAAACAATATTACATACCCATTGTAACATACGGACTAGAAACGCTGGTAACTAATAAGAGCGGGCGCTTTCCTGGATTGCGCTCGGGTAACAGGCCCTTCCTGGTAGACCTGTGTCTGCGTGCACTTCGCGCTGGCAGCCGGTCGACGATCCTGGTTGGCGGCCTTGTTGGTCTGCGTATACTTCGTAAAGTACAGCGGTCCAACTGGGGGCGCGCCGTCGCGGCGCTTAGGAACGCTGCCGTCAAGCGCCGCCTTCGTCCTCCGTCCTTGGCTCCGTCTGGGTGGCTGCCTCCTGGTAGCCTGAGACGTCCAGGTTCTCCCTGAGTCTTGGTAGTCGGACCACTTGATGCTGCTGGGACGCCAGCTCTTCGTATCTCGTGAGGCTGGTTGCATCCCGAGGGCGGATGATGACCGTGCAGCCAGGGATCACCTCGCTGATGATCTCGAAGAGCGACTCTCCGATGAACTCCGCGATCGCTTTAAGGAGATCGATTATATAAATCGTCTCCTCGTAGGTGTGCTTCCCCCACCGGTTGTACACCAACAGCGCCGTGCGTCGGAAGATCGGGGGCTTCCGCAGCTATGAGCGCCGCTTGTAGTTTCGCTACGGCACTCCCGCAGTCGTAGTCGGCCGGTCTCGCTGGAACAGTTAGCTTCTCCATCCTGGTCCTCCTCAAAATAAAGCTCCTGTAAGAGAAATAGCGAGCACTGAAAAGTGCTCAGCTCCGACAAATGCTCTTTCGAAAATGTACTAACAAGCACAACTGCCTGGTTAATACTTAAAAAGTACAGAGTGCCTGGCGAGGAGAGGGACAGCGGAGCGAGAGACACGTACGTGTTCTCGCTAGTACAGTCAAGCTCGTCCTCGAGATCTTCAGTACGGCGTGCGCATTTTTATATGCGAGCGCGGGAAACACTCTTCACGATATTATGACCATCAGCCACACGAACAGAGTTCTGTATTTATAAAAAATAGGTGACCTTATTTTTGGGATTATCCTCGTATTACGATGAATCAATACCATATTGATAAGTTGAACATTACGTGCAGTATTAAGTAGACCAAACTGAACAATAAAAATACTTCTAAACCTTCGCTGGTTGAATTCAGATTCATAAAATCTCATCATCATCATCATCATCATCATCATCATCATCATCATCATCATCATCATCATCATCATCAATGTCCCACTCCAGTCGCCCGGGTGTGGTTAAAAAGCCTCCTCCACTCCTTTCTGTCCTTCCACATTTCCTGCTCCATTACTTCCGCCACATCCAATCCAGCTTCTCTAATGTCCTTCCAAATCTGATCCATCCACCTTCTTCTCGGTCTTCCAAAGTCTCTTCCCCTTAACTTCTTTTTCCAGTTCCCTTCTTGCTACCCGTTCCTTTTCCAGTCATTTTACATGTCCAAACAATCTCAGTCTTGCATTCTGTATCTTCTGTACTAACGTTTCTATATTTAGCTCTTCTCTGATTTTAATATTTTAGATTTTATCTCTTCTTGTCCTTTTAACCGAAGTTATTAAAAATTCATTTCTACTGCAGTGGAGGACGAAGCCCCCTGGCGTCTAGAGGCTGTTGTCCATGCCCAGTCCGCCAGTGTGACTGTCGAGCTGCAGACATCGACGTGCGCCCCACAGGACAGGGAACGCCGTCGAATGTTAGCACCGACCGACGCCACCGCCGCCAGCCAGGAGAAGGAAGAAGACGGTGACGCAGCAGAACCACCCGCTACCCCGGGATCACCAGGCCGGGAGGAGGGCCACCAGGAAGAGGCTTCTTCCCCTGCCGAGAAGAGATCTCCGGGAAGAAGACGCCTCCCCAGGACCAGGAAGAAGAAGAAGACGCTGGCCCACCAGGAAAGGGCCGCCCAGCCGCAACCCAGGACTGCTACCATGACAGCAGTCGGGCGAGGAGCCAACCAGGAGAGGATCTCAGCAGGTAGCGGCAATCAGGTGAGATTGAAACGCCACCCTCAGCAGCTCTTGCAGTGTTTCCACTGTCTGAGGTGTGGCCACCGGCAGGAGAGGTGTGGGCTCCAAGTGAAGTGCAACCGTTGTGGGGGTGATCACCACTACACGACCTGCGCAACACTTAAGGAGGCGCCGGTGTGCGCCAACTGCGCGGGGGCCATCAGCCTCCCCTTGTAGTTGCCCAGTCTACCGAGCCATGGCGCGGGAAGAGGGGAAGGAGCCCCGGCGTAATGACGCCCCCCTTCCACGAGGGCCCCGCCTCGGCGGGCTTGGCCTCACTTTCCGGGATCGGAGACTGGGTACGAGGGACACCAAGGAGGTGGTGCTGTGTGGCGGGCCCTAGTGGTACTCGACGCATGGCTCCGCAGCCGGCAAGGCCCGCGCTAGTCACGGCAGTGCCCAGACGGATTGATCCCCTGGCAGATGGTACGGCGAGATGATGTATCATGGCTGGTGCATGATACCTCTTTTCAACTAACACTACCGCTGGACCTTTCCCGGACCACATTCTTGCATGTGCTATCACAAGATGTCAGGTTTTACATGTAGGCTATTTCTCTTTCTGCCTGTGTGGTTTTTCCATGACCCTTCAATACCACACCTTAACACTGTCCAATCAATACAAACTTTGCCGTGGTAACGTGTCTGACTCGGAAACCGGCAGATACTCCTTGTTATCACATCCCACTCTACCCGTGCTATCTCTTTCTTAGAAATTAATAGCATGTCGGAGGCCATTCAGATTGAGTCGATGGTCACGCGGGGGGAGCGAGCTTCCCCCCCCCCCTCAAAAAATGAGGATCTCAGTCTTGGCTTGGCAGCCGTTGAGAATGGAGCTCCTTGTGGATGTTGCCGCCAAGTGCATGGATGTCAAAAATGTTCGTAATTGGTGTAGAGAGTTTGCACCCGATCGGACTGAATTTCACGACGAACAAAGGAGCAGGAGACCGTCGAGACAGTCGTGAAGGTTGAGCAAAACCTGCGTGAAGATCGGCGGATCACCCTGGGCGATCTCTGCACTTTGGTTTCTGAGATTTTCCGTAGCCCCACTCACGGAATTTTAACAGAAAAGTTGAAATACCGGAAGGTGTGCGCAAGATGGGTGCTAGCACTGACGACGAGGTGAAAGATGAGGTTCACAACTTCCTGAACAGCATAGCGGCGAGCTAATATGATATGGGCATACAAAAACTGTCACAGCGTCTAGAAAAATGCATCGACTGAAATGGTGATTATGTAGAAAAATAGCTAAATGTTCAAGCTGTAAAATGATGTAAACCATTGTAGAAATAAATAGGTCTATGTATTTATAAATGAATAGGAGGCCTTATTTTTGAGATTACCTTCGTAGGTTAAAGAACAAAACGGTTTCTTCTCCGAACGGTATACAGCATGAAAAAACTAGCCTAAATAAAAGAATAACAAAAGACAGTTAACATTTCCATGGAAAGATGAAGGCCAGTCTCCACGTGAAACATGCGAGTAGGGTAAATACATGCATTCTGCAGCATCCTCCTCACTCACTCACTCACTCACTCACTCACTCACTGAGGAAGGTCCTACCTGAGCGCACAGTATAGACTCATGGCTGTGAAGACATAATCATGAGTGTAAATTGGATGGTTCTGGCACCGCAAGCACAGGATAGAGCACTTTCATCACACAGAGTAACCCCAGATGTAGTACGGTAGGGTGGTCTATATATCTGTAGGTGAGGGTGAGAGTAGTGGTTCCTTGCCGAAACTAGAGAATCAATCTCAGTGATCTGCACAAGATTCATTGAGTCCTCTGGTTCCAAAACCGGCCATCTGCAATGAAATTGAAAATACATTTTGTTGTAAAAAGCGGTAGTCCAAGATATTGTCTTTCTATGATTCAGTCACTGAGCGTCAAATCCGGCCCGATTCAATAGAATAGAAATCGTGAAGTATAATTATAGGTTATTTCCAGAACCCACCATTTGTTTGATGGACCTTTTTATATCTTTACCAATGTTTCTATGGCCATAGAGAAAAACTGAATCAAGATTTGTATTTATTGAAACACACTAATCCAAGGGATCTAAAAAGGCGAAGCACATAATGTACAAGAGAACAAAAACTGGTAACAATTAAATATTACATCCCAAATAAAAGGCCTGACACTAATCTTCCAGTTTGCCATGAAATAATCTTGAATGTGCTAGGACTTACGAAACATAGAGTACAGGGTGTTGTGCCCCGATTCTGAAAAACAGGAAAAATACCCTTTGAGACACGTAGAGGAGACCATTGCCCACACTCCTTTAGTCATAGACAGGCAGTAGTGAAAACGTTCATTGAAAAAACAAAGGTATTGAGCCACATTACTGCAGAAGTAAAACTAAAGAATGTATACACCTCAGTAATGACCTCAATATTAAAACGATGTGGCAAATTTTTCAGAACAAGCAAAATAATCCAGATTTACGTGTGAAAGAAAGCTACTGACGCATATTCAACAAATATAGGCTTTGGGCTTATGCCGTGTCAAGAAAATAAGGTTTAATTCTTAACGTTTCGCAGAGAAGTATGCTCTGCGTCATCAGAAGAAAATCTCGACTGTCCTCGAGAAAAGCTTTGTATGTAAACGTTACCTAATAGAAGTGGGAATGGTACGTTCATTCGTCACCAGATGGATCTTCGGACACGGTACACCGCTAGCGTTCGAAGCAGAAGCTGACGGAACCATCAGAATCAGTCTGAGAGGGTCACATAACATAACAGGCGTACGCACATATGAAGGTATGACCAGAAAAATAACCTGTTACCGAGAGTAGCAAATCAAGCGGCCTAATATATTGTCAGTTATATCAGTGTAATCAAATACAATAGAGACAATACGCGACACTTCCGGATTTAGCCTTATTAAAATGGGAGACAAGTCGCAAGTAGCGCTCCTAGTGGCTTGACCTGAAAATTCGGGCTAAATTGAAATATCAATGGAAATGTATATACGAAAATGGATAAATAAATTACGTTCAGAAAGAAAGTGTTGGTAAGGTATTAACTTCAAAGTTGCTAATGCAATTCTGGATAAATGAATGAAGAATTATTTAACAGATTATTTAAAGACTGAAATTAGACATATAATCAAGATGTGAAAAGGAGTGCTGTGAAAGGGGTTGATCTTTCATTTATGCATTACTTTTTTTAGCTTTAGAATTCCTGCTGAACGTTCACAACTAGATTTTTTTTTCTCATTTAAAACTATTATATCATCATATTAAAACATTTGTCAACAAAAATATCGGCACATTCCTTACATACATGATTCAATGAATATACATTTAAGAGCTGGAAAATTTTCCTTTTAGCTTGAAGCCTACTAACAGAAAGAAAATCTATAAATTTAGACTCAAAAACATTCAAACTTTCCCTATAAGCAATACTTGCCATAATGCCATTACATTAGGGTAAAGCAAATTTGCATAATCATATTGTTTCAACAAAATATATACATTTCTTAAATCACTCATATTTTCTTCAGTGCTTGAAAACGCATTACGGCAATCCAAATGGGGTAACTTGGAACACAACCAGCCACACTCATATGCATATGTATTTTCCTGAATTAAATCAAACCCACAGATCACACCTACAACAACACATCGGTATTGAAGGTTAACTGCTGCACTATACAATAAAATATGCGCATTATATTTTAAGCCAGTTAAAATATGGGTCGAGCAGGTCAGAAGATTATGAAGTACTATAAAAATCTCTTTGTCACTGGAAGAACATATACGCAAACACAATACTACTTACATTTTCTTGTCACGAGGGAAACGGAAGAAAGACCGCTCATTCTTCTCTACTTCATAGTTACTGCAGCCAAACACAGCAGATACCTTTCCCCTCATGTTGAGAGGAGATATCAATTAATGACACACGCTACTATTTAATTATGTCAACTCACTGAAAACGCATAAATAACACCAAAAACTTTTCACACAAATACACATGCTCTTATGACTGAATCAGTAGTTCTCAGGTCAATCCGCTAGAGAGAGCTGTCCCTCGATATCTCGCTGAGTGTCGCATATTGTCTCTATTGTATTTGGTATAATCTCACTGTTGTAAAAGGACATTCAAAAGCGCCATTCAATAGAGAAAACGTATTCATTTACCAATGGAATAAATCAGATGTTTTACCGGGCGAGATGGCCATGCGGTTAGAGTCGCGCAGCTGTGAGCTTGCATACGGGAGATAGTGGGTTCGAATCCCACTGTCGGCAGCCCTGAAGATGGTTTTCCGTGGTTTCCCCATTTGCACACCAGGAAAATGCTGGGGTTGTACCTTAATTAAGGCCACGGCCACTTCCTTCCCACTCCTAGGCTTTCCCTATTCCATCGTCGCCATAAGACCTATCTGTGTCGTTGTGACGTTAAGCAATTAGCAATCAGAATTTTCGAAGGGTTCCAGTACAATTGTATCTGCTGTGTTGCATATCCTTTCTTCTTTTTTCTTCTTCTTTTATGACTGCATAGGATCACTTTATTCTGTCCATCGTTCAGGTCTCTTTGAGTGGATTGTTCGGGCTATGCGGTCCTCCCGGTTCTTCTTCAGACGCTCCGATCATCGTGTCGTTTCCTCGGTTGAAAATATGCGTTTTGTTGGTTTGTTTTGTGTAAGGGTAAAGCGGAGGTTTGTATTATTGAGCTTTGTGTTCAATTTTATCTTATTTGTGATGTCTTCTGTTGTAGGGCCTATTTCCTTCAGATCATCTCTTACGTATCCACGCAGACGCACGCAAGATGCTGTCAGTTGGTACAATTAATTTTGTTCACATACCTACGCAAATTAACACACACATAACCTTAATCACAGTATCACAATAAAACACTTCACTTCAAGAATATCAACAAGCCGCCATCATTAAAAAAGTTGACAAGTGACACCGAATACCACAGAGGTTATACTTTGAAGCACAACGATCAATTCAGCATGGAGACTGCCTTAACTCGGTATGTCAGCCACTCTCTTCCAATAACTTCCAAACCACAACTTCAGTAACTCAACAGTAACTGACTTCAGTGTCAAGATCGCCTTCACACCTTACGAGTAAGAAAGGGGTTACGATGGGGAATAATTTTATTTATTATTTCTGAAGTATTCTTCTTTATCTTCTTCTTTTGAGCTTTTTTCATAGAAGTCTCTCACCTAGTATTGAACTAGGAAGACTTTGGCCCAGACTTTACCACCCGTTATGAATTTGACTCATATATACTCCCCTATAACGAAATACCTGTAGATGGATTTCGATTACTAGATGTAGATAATCGAACTGTTTTCCCAATAAACACACCTATTCGAATATTATTAGAAAGATACATTACAAAAGAAACTACCTTTTTGAATATTCCAGAGTGGCCAATACATAGAAATTGTGTACAGAATATTCTCAAATGTTCTAGTGTCTATACCATTCTGGAAGTTACAGTGTGTTCCACAATAATGGATTACAAATTATACAGGTAAGAATACATTAATTTACAGGAATTTACATTAACTGAACTCATATGAATATCTATGTACAACATATGTTTCATTACATAACCTCACACACATTCCGATCATTCGACTACGTAAATAATAGTAATAGTAATACTCATACTAAATTGATGTAACACTTCACAGCTATACATACAAGTAATACTAATAATAATAATAATAATAATAATAATAATAATAATAATAATAATAATAATAATAATAATAATAATAATCACAATCGTAAAATAATAATAACAACCGTAATAATTTGAGCTCGATATCTGCATTAATTAGCCATGGGTGAGAGGATATTGTTTTCAAGTTATACCTGTTATCGCACTTGCGTCATCCTGTTG
Organism: Anabrus simplex; assembly: GCF_040414725.1. Taxonomy (NCBI): domain Eukaryota; kingdom Metazoa; phylum Arthropoda; class Insecta; order Orthoptera; family Tettigoniidae; genus Anabrus; species Anabrus simplex. Next base: position 882,483,314 of record NC_090265.1, on the reverse strand, counting down.
TGATATATTTAAGACGAGATTGTGTTGTACTAGTTGTTTCAGAAGTATCGAATCTCTCCAGTCTCCTCTTACGCATAGTATCTGTAATGGGTTCTAGCTCCTTGTACATGACTTTGTTAGGTATTATCCACCACTGTCCATCTTCCTGGTATTTTTTGTTGATGCAGGTTCTTCCAATCCTCCTTTCAGTTTTCTGAAGTCTGTCAGTCTTTGATTGTTTATTCAGGTGAAAAAGTGTTTCTGCTGCATATGTAGCTTCCGGGTTTATAACTGTGTTGTAGTGTTTAAATTTTCATTTATTGATAGACATTTATTTTTGTAGATATCCCACATTAATTTTTGTGCTTTAGCTAATCTGTTTGTTCTTGTTTCGATTGAGATTTTTCTTTTATGTTGTGTGTTATTACTTCTCCAAGATATTTAAATTGAGTTACTATTTTGACTTTATTACCATTTACGGCAACTTCTTTTAGTTGTGTTCGTTTTTGGGGCATAATTTCTGTTTTTCAAATGATATTTTGAGGCCACTTTTATTTGCAATGTTTTGAAGTCCTGATATCTGGGTTTTTGCTTCTATTACGTCCACTGCTAGTAATGCTAAATCGTCGGCGAACCTAGGCAATTTGTTTTGATTTTTCGGCCAATGTTTATTTTTGGGGGGACATTTCCTAAACCATTTCCTCATTACCATTTGTAGAGCACAATTAAATAATCGTGGTGAGAGCCCATCTCCCTGCCGTAGTCCAGGTTTAATTTCAAATGACTGATGTTTCACCCCTAAGCTTCACTTTTGATTTGATGTTAGTGAGAGTCAATGTTATCATGTTTATTAATCTGGGGTGTAGTCCAAGGTGTCTTAAAGTTTTAAACAGATATTCGCCATGGATCCAATCGTAAGCTTTCTTGAAATCTACAAATGTTTTCACCATAGCTCTGTTTCTTCTCCTGTTATAGTCCATTATCAACTTAAGAGTCCGACTCGTTGGCTGAACGGTCAGCGTACTGGCCTTCGGTTCAGAGGGTCCCGGGTTCGATTCCCGGCCGGGTCGGGGATTTTAACCTTAATTGGTTAATTCCACTGGCACGGGGTCTGGGTGTATGTGTTGTCTTCATCATCATTTCATCCTCATCACGACGCGCAGGTCGCCTACGGGAGTCAAATAGAAAGACCTGCATCTGGCGAGCCGAACCCGTCCTGGGAATCCCGGCACTTAAAGCCATACGACATTTCATCAACTTAAGAGTCGTGATCTGATCAGGACAGCTCCTCCAGGGTCTGAAATCTCCTTGATATTCTCCTAGTTCTTTCTCAAGTTGTGAACCTGTCATATTAAGGATGATTATTGAAAATATTTTGTATGTTATATCTAGGAGTGAGATTCCCCATTGTAACACAGACTACAACAATATCACAACTTCGCGATTAGCTGCTGAGAGGTGCGTAAGGGGGGAACAAGAACACTACTATGATGACTTTGTTCTCATCCTGGCTTCTAAATTCAACTCCGGTGAACATTCAGAATATTGAGGTAATTTTTCCCATGGTCGATCATTCATTCCTACCCCCCCGGATAGAATGTTTGCTAGGATCGAGAAAATCATTCACTCCCATGAAGTAATCTCAGAACCTCATAACTATCGTGAAATCTTCTCTGAACATGGGAGTACTATTCATCTGAGGACACAGTATACAGTTTATTCCTGGAAATCAGTGGTTGAAATGTTAAACCAGCAGGACAATGGCATTTTAAGTTCACTTCTTCAAAGCGGTTTTCACTTAAACTACATAAACATTCTGTTATAGTTTCGGGGGAACTGCATTACAGGCCAGATTTTTGGGTCCTCAGAAGTGTCACTAAGAGAGGAAAGAGTTTGTAAAATATGTCACCAGCTGTTATTGTTGCTGTTGGTATTACTGTTGATCCACTCAAATTTAGAGATATTGAGAAGCTGTTAGAGAAACATTTTGGGGATGACTGGAAAAGCATCAAAATCCTTGCATTCAATAAACATTTTCTGGAACTGGGCGACAATGAAGATGCTGAAGGTAGTGCCAATGTAGAGTTTTGTGCAACTATGGTGGAAAACACAGACACTGTGTAGGAACTTAATTTTTTATTTCAAGCAAATGTAGTGACAATTGCATGTGTCTTGTAACTATCATAACAAATCATATTTAAGTATTATGAACACTTTAGCAATTATTTCTTATTCATTTGGGAGAAACAATCTGTAACGTTGCTTGTTTTAGTTCCAAAATTGGAAAACTATCCCATGGTTAGTTCCAAAATTTGCCATGTGTTAATTTAAAATGTAAATAACCCAAGAAGGAATTATATATGATTATTAATCACAATGTCTATGAAAAGCATAGTTTTTGTATTATTTTAGTGGGTGAAATGGATTCTTTTCTTGCATACATAATCAGAATTGGTTTTCTGGCTCTTCTGAAAAATTTTACAATGTGCAGATAGCCGGGTTTTGGAATTAGAGAACTCAATTAATAACTAAAATTATAACAGTTGTTGGTCTGACTGAATTATGGAGGTGAAATAAGAGCAGAGTCTGTCTATTTCACTAGAAATAGGTGGACAAAATGATGTGAGAAGGATGAAATGAAATGTCGTATGGCTTTTAGTGCCGGGATATCCCAGGACGGGTTCGGCTCGCCAGGTGCAGGTCTTTCTATTTGACTTCCGTAGGCGACCTGCGCGTCGTGACGAGGATGCAATGATGATGAAGACAACACATACACCCAGACCCCGTGCCATTGGAATTAACCAATTAAGGTTAAAATCCCAGACCGGGATGGGATCCTCTGAACCGAAGGCCAGTACGCTGACCGTTCAGCCAACGAGTCGGACAAGTAAGAAGGATAATTGTATTAATTCTGTTGTAACACCTTTTATTAATTATGTTAATGAATTCACACTCACTTTTAAATACAGCTGTTGAGTTCAGTGCGTTGTGTAGTTTGTTTTCACTAAAGGACAGAAAGGATAGCAAAGACATTTTTTGTCTTAATGTTGAGACTAGAGTATACCCTGAAGTAGTTCTGTCCTTAACTATTGAAATATTAGAAGTACAGTGGGAGACGTCTAAAATAATGACTCATTGATTTCTTTTTGTGTGTGTGATTTTTGCATTCTATGACAGAGTGGAGAGAAGTGAGGACTTCATATATTGATGTTCCAAATTTCAAATCTTTAAGTATTTAAACAGAGATTAAACAAATATTCGTACGTTTCTAAGTATTTTTGAGTGTGATTTAATAGAATCTGATGATGTCCTTTCAAGAACAAAGCATGTCATTATATTTTTAATTATGTGTTTTTTCAAGTATAATTCTGTTAACATATTCTTTTTAGGTAGTTTATAAATGTATTTATTCAAAAATTAGTTTCGACAGACTGAAGAACCTAACGAGGAAGAGTAATTAAAATTTCATGAACTTATCTTGGAACTATGCTGAATCAGCAAAAAGTCTGTCTACGCTAAAGGACACACACACACAACTAGAACAAATTTTTTTCCTATCAAAAGCGTTAAGCTCACCAACTTGGTCACCCATTTACATCATGAACTTAAAAGAAATATGATTGACGACCAAGCAAAGAATAAATTCAAAAAACATTTCTGACATTTATTATATATTATAAGCACTCATAAAACAAGCAAAATGTTTTTGACGTTACATTAATATTTTCACGAAGTTAGTTTTTGATCAGACTGTACAGAAACAAATTTGATCTTCATCTGCGTAAGCAAAGGTTACGTTCTGAGAAACAATAAATAAAAAGAAATTAGATCTTCACTGGCTTCAAAATTGGAAATCAAAACTGAGCCGTCCCTAACTCGTTCCAATATTTACATAATAACTAAGGGATAATTCTGTGCCAAATAGCTGCAGAAAACCAGGTCTGGTAATAAACTTTATGCTAAATAGCTTAGTTTTAATAACACCTTCATTTCTTAGATCAATAAAGATTATACACTGCTCCCTTTTACCCTGACTAAACTCAGTCGATGAGCGAGAGATCCCAAGGGGCAATGTTCGTTCACCGGCTGACCTTATTTTAGAGGCATTTAAAAGGAATAGGATTGACGACCATGCAAAGAATAAATTCAAACAACATTTCTGATATTTATTATATATAAGCACTCATAAAATAAACAAAATATTCTTGATGTTACATTAATATTTTCACGAAGTTAGTTTTTGATCAGACTGTACAGAAACTAAATTTGATTTTCATCTGCGTCAACAAAGGTTACGTTCTGAAAAACTATACATAAAAAGAAATTAGTCCTTCACTGGCTTCAAAATTGGAAATCAAATACAACTGAGCCGTCCCTAACTCGTTCCAATATTTACAAAATAACTGACAAAAGACCTTCTCCAACTTGCAATAACAAATAAATTCAAAATTTCGAATTATCCACGTGGTAATTATATGATTAACACATCTCTTAATGATCCTTTATGCCATGTTATCTAATTGCTCTAATTATGTGATTATTAATTAGTTATGAATTAATATGAATTAATGAGGTATCAATCATTTTCTCCTTGAGTTACTTATTAAGTATTTAATCTACCTTGATAATTGAATATTCAATCTAATCACAGATCAATTTTTAACTGCTCGTTGTTTTAAATCTTTGCCTTTGCTTTTAAACTAAATGATCTTACTAATCTGAATTAAATTCAAAAGAAAGAGAAAAGCTAATTCTTGACGTTATGTTACTATAATTTCAATAATGTTTCATTAAACACTTCCACAGAACCAACAAGTCGACAAAGACAATGCCGAAATAATCTGGATCACTGAGGTGAACCCATGACCAGATTAAACACAATATACACAATTGACATTAGAAAACATCGCTAACTAACACATTCACACCATGGTTACACTACACGAAAACGTATGTACATTATTTACAATCGAACACTGGACATATTATCATTACATGATTTTTATTCTTGGTCAGGTCAGTGAAATCGCATGGAAGAACAGAGGTTAATTAATCACTCCACTTTGAATGTGGTATGTGATCGAATTAGAGTATCACTTTTATAGAGTGAATTATTCGCATTCGAGGACGATTAATCCTAAATTAAGAATATTATTCGAAGATTTGATATAAAACAGTAATCACTGCCATCAGGTGGGTCATCATAAACTACTGGCACGTAGTCCGTAAGCATCAATTAATTATTTTTATTTTTACATATAAGAAAAGTAGTATAATACAGGGATTCGGCGGCCACCTCCACCTCAGGCTCCCAGAGGCCACCTCCACCTCCACCTCAGCCAGAGGCCTCCCAGATGCCTCCTCCACCTCCACCTCAGCCAGAGGCCTCCCAGAGGTCTCCTCCACCTCCCGCGGGAAATTTAAATTTGTAAACAAAGCCACGTGCTTTTTGACAGACAACAACGCATCGCTAACCTCAGTACTGCCATCTTGACGGGCCTAAACCTCAGTAGTGCCAACTTAACCTAACTAGCGCGAGATAAACAAAGCCACGTGCTTTTTTGACAACCACGTGCTTTTTTGACAGCTGTCATCCGCCATCTTTAAACCACAGAGCACTGTGCTGCCCTCTTTATCGTAGTAGATGTAAAATTCGTCACCTGTCATCGGCAGTGCTGCCATCTTGGCGGGCCTAAACCTTAGTGCTACCAACTTAACCTCACTAGCGTGAGATAAACAAAGCCACGTGCAGCTGTCATCCGCCATCTTTAATCTATAGAGCACAGTGCTGCTCTCTTTAGCTACTTACCTTTGAAATGTGGTGGCGGATAATTTGAAAAATGCTTTTTGACAGCAGCCATCTTTGAGCACCGTGCTGCCCTCTTTAGCTACTTACCGTTGAAATGTGGTGGCGGATAATTTGAAAAATGCTTTTTGACAGCAGCCATCTTTGAGCACCGTGCTGCCCTCTTAAACTGACGTGCTTTTTTCTGACAGCTATCATCCGCCATCTTGCATCACAAACCTCAGTGCTGCACTCTTTAGCTAGATACCTTTGAAATGTGGTGGCGGCAATTTGAAAAATTCTACATTCTCTTGTTTGGAAACAAACCCATGCGCTTTTTTGACAGCTATCATCCGCCATCTTTAATCCAGAGAGCACCGTGCTGCCCTCTATGTGGTGGCGGCAAATTCCACGTGCTCTTGTTTGGAAACAAAGCTATGTGCTTTTTTGACAGCTGTCATCCGCCATCTTTAATCACAGTGCTGCCCTCTTTAGCTACTTACCTTTGAAATGTGGTACGTCACAGCTGTCATCCGCAGTGCTGCCATCTTAACAGGCCTAAACCTTAGTGCTACCAACTTAACCTTACTAGCGCGAGATTTGAATCGGTAAACAAATCTACGTGCTTTTTGACAGCTGTCATCCACCATCTTTAATCCATAGAGCACAGTCCTGCCCTCTTTAGCTAGTTACCTTTGAAATGTGGTGGCGGATAATTTGAAAAATGCTTTTTGACAGCAGTCATCTTTGAGCACCGTGCTGCCCTCTTTAGCTAGATACCTGTGGTGGTAGACAATTCTACGTGACAGCAGCCATCTTTAATCAAGAGAGCACCGTGCTGCCCTCTATGTGGTGGCGGCAAATTCTACATGCTCTTGTTTGGAAACAAACTCACGCGCTTTTTTGACAGCCGTCATCCGCCATCTTTAATCAACAGAACACAGTGCTGCCATCTTTAGCTAGATACCTTTTAAATGTGGTGGCGGCAAATTCCACGTGCTCTTGTTTGGAAACAAAGCCATGTGCTTTTTTGACAGCTGTCATCCGCCATCTTTAATCAACAGAGCACCGTGCTGCTATCATGCGGACAATTTCATCACCTGTCATCCGCCATCTTTAATCCACAGAACACCATGCTGCCCTCTTTATGACATGTAGTAGCAGGCAATTTGAAAAGTTCTGTTAGCTATCATCCGCCATCTTTAATCAAGAGAGCACCGTGCTGCCATCTTTAGCTAGATACCTTTGAAATGTAGTGGCGGCAAATTGAAAAATTCCACGTGCTCTTGTTTGGAAACAAACTCACGTGCTTTTTTGACAGCTACCATCCGCCATCTTTAATCAACAGAGCATAGTGCTGCCCTCTTTAGTTAGATACCTTTGAAATGTGGTGGCGGCAAATTCACGTGCTCTTGTTTGGTAAACATAGCCACGTGCTTTTTTGACAGCTGTCATCCGCCATCTTTAATCCAGAGAGCACCGTGCTGCCCTCTTTATCGTACTAGATGTAAATTCGTCACCTGTCATCCGCAGTGCTGCCATCTTTAGCTAGATACCTTTGAAATGTGGTGGTGGATAATTTAAAAAGAAAAATTCTACAGCAGCCCTCTCTCGACGCTAATTGCATAAGATGGCGGCTATACATGACTCCTTAAGGGTGCTTACGCAAGATGGCTGCTATACATAGGTTCTTATGAGACTCCCTTGGGATGCTTGCGCAAGATGGCAGTTATACATGGCTCCTTATGAGATGCCCTAGGGATGCTTGCGCAAGATAGCGGCTGCTCTTATGGGACGGCTTAAGGGTCCTTGCACAAGATGGCTTGAGACGCCCTAAGGATGCTTGCGCAAGATGGCGGACACAAGATGGCGGCTATACACAACTCCTTATGAGACGCTTTAAGGGTGCTTGCGCAAGATGGTTGCTTCTCTTATGTAGAATGCTAGCTTAGAGGCTAACGTGTCGAGCTAGTTCGATTCATTAAATTTAGGGATTAAATGCAAAATGTTAAATATATCGAAAACGGTGCACCGTAGAGCAAAACGGACAAAATTTTTCTGCCTAATACCTAGGTTCGCAGTATGAAGAACAAGAAAACTATAGTCTAATGATGGGATCAACGGTTCGGTTCCTACTTAGGCCTTTTGACATTTGCTCTGTTTTAGCTTGTATTGAAGCGAGTCTTCGTAACATGATCAGGTCTAGCTATGGTAGAGAGTATAACGTACCGTGCTGGTTCGATTCATTAAATTTGGAGGCTTAAATGCAAAATGTTAAATATCTCGAAAACGATGCATCGTAGAGCAAAACGGACAAAATTTTTCCGCCTAATACGTAGGTTCGTAGTATCAGGAACAAGAAAAAACATAGTCTAATGATGAGATCAACGGTTCGATTCCTACTTAAGCCCTTTGGCATTGGCAGCTATCTATTTCTACAAGATGGTGGCTGCTCTTATGAGAAACAAGATGCCTTGAGACGTCCTAGGGATGCTTACGCAAGATGGCAGACACAAAATGGTGACTATACATAGCTCCTTATGAGACAGCCTAGGGGTGCTCGCATAAGATGTCGGCTACTCTTATGAAGAAAGCTTGCTTAGAGGCTACTGCGCAAGATAACAGCTGCTGTTATGCATGCGGTGGAGGGTAATTTGAAATTCTATGTGCTTAATCAACAGAGCACCCTGCTGCCCTCTTTAGCTGAAATGTGGTGGCGGATAATTTGAAAAATTCTTTTGACAGCTATCATCTTTAAACAATGGTGACTATACATAGGCTGTTAAGGCCTTATCATTCTCCTCCTCCTCCTCCTCCTTCTCTACCTCCTCCTCCGCCTCTTATGTCAAGACATAGCTTTATATCGAACAAGTTTAAACCTGCATCGCGAAGGCAAGCGTGTGCAGCGATAACATTATTGTGCATGTTTAGACTTTCGAAACATAAGAAGAGTAGAATCAAACGCTGTACTCCATACGACATGTGATCAGAACATTGATTGATGCGTTCAGAAAAACAAAATAAGTGATCAAGACTAGAATCGAACACTGTACTCAATACATCATGTGTTTAGGATATGTCAGGGGATACCCTTGTTCTAAGAAGATCAGATTGCAACATAACAAGATTAGAATAGAACACTGTAATCGATGTTGTTAACTTCAACATGTGATCAGAACATTGATCGATGTGTTCAGAACACAAAATAAGTGATCATGACTAGAATCGAACACTGTACTCGATACAACATGTGATCAGAACATTGATCGATGTGTTCAGAACACAAAATAAGTGATCAAGACTAGAATCGAACACTGTACTCAATACAACATGTGTTTAGAACATGTTAGGGGGTACCCTTGTTCTAAGAAGATCAGAATGAAACATAACAAGACTAGAATCGAACACTGTAATCGATGTTGTTAACCTCAACATATGATCAGAACATTGTTTGATGTGTTCAGAGCAAAAGTACAACTTTGATGATTTGCTTAGTGTAAAATCAAAAACTATGGAAACACACTGTGCACATATCGCGTAGCTAACTCACTCAGTAAGCAATATTGCAAAACTACAACTTCAATGATTTGCATAGTGTAAAAATCAAAAACACACTGTACCCATACTGCGCAGCTAACTCGCTCGGTAAACGATATAGCTAAAGTATAACTTCAAATTATTTACCTTCCATCATTCGTCTTGTGTGAAAATCAGTCGAACAAGTTATCGCATAAACATGGCTGAATAAAAAATCGTGATAGGGTATGGAACCCAGGGGTTACATCTTATCAGAAGGGCAAAAAGGATGAAAGGACTCTTCCTCCTCCTTACCGCACATTCCTTGTAGGGCTAATTGGCTAAAGGGCTAATGGGCTAATGGGCTAAAGGGCTAATGGGCTAATGGACTAAAGGGCTAATGGGCTAAAGGGCTAAAGGAGCAACAACCTCATCGATCGCTATCAGCAAGAACGCTTGTACTTTGTTAAGTGTAGAAAATTCTACGCTATAACATGCATAAGGTGGCAGCCTTGAGGTTTACCGCCGTAAAGATGGCAAGAGTGAGGTTAGCAATGTTCTGTTGTTGGATTTTAAATTCCCCGCTATAACATGCATAAGGTGGCAGCCTTGAGGTTTACCGCTGTAAAGATGGCAGCAGTGAGGTTAGCGACGCTCTATTGTCCTCCAAAGTGAGGTTAGGGTTCGTCAAGGAGACAGCTGTCAAAAAAGCACGTGGCTATGTTTACCAAACAAGAGCACGTGGTCGTGACATCACGGTCACGTAGTATGCTGCTTCAGCATGCAAAGTTCAATGTCTACACCTACGTAGTAAACACTCTGCTATGTTCACAAAATTTTTACTCATAACTATTTTTTATGCTTTAAGTTCGTGCACATAGGTTATGTTAAGGTAGCAGCACACGTACAAGCGATGGTCGAACGCTCGTGTAAAAGATGCATGCATTATCAAAAGGTGATATGTACACGCTTTTAAACCTTGCTATTCTTACTGCTGCCAAGTTCGCAAGATTTTCAAAGATCGCTATTCTTTGTGCTTTAAGTTCGTGCGCATAGGTCATGCTAAAGTAGCAGTGCAAACACATGTGAACGTTGTACATTCTAGCGGAATGTGTTTGGTATAATAGCTGATGCATGCAAAATCGATAGGTGTTGTGTACACACTTTGAAACTTAACTATTCTTCGTGCTTTATGTTCGTGCACATAGGTTATGCTATGATAGCAGCACACTCTAGCGGGAGAAGTTTAGTACTCTAGATGATGCATGTATAATCGATAGGCAATGCGTACACGCTTTGAAATCATTGCTATTCTTACTGCTGCTATGTTCACAAGATTTTTATACATCGCTATTCTTTGTGCTTTAATTTCATGCGTATAAGTTATACTAAGTTAGCAGCATAGTTATAAGGTTGACGCACGCTCTAGTGGAAAAAGTTTAATACGAAAGACGATGCATGCAAAATCGAGAGGTGATGTGGTGTACACGCTTTGAACTTGGCTATTCTTTGTGCTTTAAGTTCGCGCAAATAGGTTATGTTAAGATTGCAGCATACACAAGCAATGATCGCATGCTCTAGTAGAAGAAGTTTAGAACAAGAGTTAATGCGTGCAAAATTGACAGGTGTTGTGTACACGCTATTCTTTGTGCTTTAAGTTCACGCACATAGGTAGCAGCACACAATTGCGAACGTTGTACACTCTAGCGGTAGAAGTTTAGTACGATAGTCGATGCATGCAAAATCGATAGGTGATGTGTACACGCTTTGAACTTGGCTATTCTTTGTGCTTTAACTTTATACACATACGTTAGCAATACACATATGCGATCGTTATACGAAAGTCGATGCATGCAAAATCGATAGGTGATGTGTACACGCTTTGAACTTAGCTATTCTTTGTAGTTTAAGTTCATGCGTATATGTTATGCCAAGATAGCAGTACAATCTAGCGGAAGAAGTTTAGTATGAGAGTCGATGCATGCAAAATCGATAGGTAATGTGTGCACGCTGTGAAACATAGCTATTCCTTGTACTTTAAGTTCATACGTATAGGTTATGCTAAGATAGCAGCACAACCTAGTGGAAGAAGTTTAGTATGATATTCGATGCATGAAAAATCGATAGGTAATGTGTACACGCTGTGAAACATGACTATTCTTTGTACTTTAGGTTCATGCGTATAGGTTATGCTGAGATAGCAGTACAATCTAGTGAAAAAAGTTTACTATGATAGTCGATTCATGTAAAATCAATAGGTAATGTGTGCACGCTTGATAGTTGATTCATGTAAAATCAATAGGTAATGTGTGCACGCTTTGAAACATGGCTATTCTCTGTACCTAATTTCATACGTATAGGTTATGCTGAGATAGCAGTACAATCTAGTGAAAAAAGTTTAGTATGATATTCGATTCTTGCAAAATCAATAGATAATGCGTACACGCTTTGAGACATGGCTATTCTTTGTACTTTAAGTTCATGCGTATAGGTTATACTAAGATAGTAGTACAATCTAGTAGAAGAAGTTTGATACGAGAGTCGGTGTATGCAAAATCGATAGGTAATGTGTACACGCTTCGAACCATGGCTATTCTTTGTACTTTAAATTTATGGGTATAGGTTATGCTAAGATAGCAGCACAATCTAGCGGAAGAGGTTTAGTACGATAGTCGATGCATGTAAAATCGATAGGTGATGTGTACACGCTTTAAAACATGGCTATTCATACTGCTGCTCTGTTCCCAAGTTTTATAAACATAGCTAATCCTAATGCTGCTCTTAACGACGTAGAGCTAAGGATTGATTACGTGACCGTGAAGTCACGACCACGTGCTCTTGTTTGGTAAACATAGCCACGTGCTTTTTTGACAGCTGTCTCCTTGACGAACCCTCACCTTACTTTGGAGGACAATAGAGCGTCGCTAACCTCACTGCCGCCATCTTTACAGCGGTAAACCTCAAGGCTGCCACCTTATGCATGTTATAGCGGGGAATTTAAAATCCAACAACAGAACATTGCTAACCTCACTCTTGCCATCTTTACGGCGGTAAACCTCAAGGCTGCCACCTTATGCATGTTATAGCGTAGAATTTTCTACACTTAACAAAGTACAAGCGTTCTTGCTGATAGCGATCGATGAGGTTGTTGCTCCTTTAGCCCTTTAGCCCATTAGCCCTTTAGCCCATTAGCCCTTTTGCCCATTAGCCCTTTAGCCCATTAGCCCATTAGCCCTTTAGCCAATTAGCCCTACAAGGAATGTGCGGTAAGGAGGAGGAAGAATCCTTTCATCCTTTTTGCCCTTCTGATAAGATGTAACCCCTGGGTTCCATACCCTATCACGATTTTTTATTCAGCCATGTTTATGCGATAACTTGTTCGACTGATTTTCACACAAGACGAATGATGGAAGGTAAATAATTTGAAGTTATACTTTAGCTATATCGTTTACCGAGCGAGTTAGCTGCGCAGTATGGGTACAGTGTGTTTTTGATTTTTACACTATGCAAATCATTGAAGTTGTAGTTTTGCAATATTGTTTACTGAGTGAGTTAGCTACGCGATATGTGCACAGTGTGTTTCCATAGTTTTTGATTTTACACTAAGCAAATCATCAAAGTTGTACTTTTGCTCTGAACACATCAAACAATGTTCTGATCATATGTTGAGGTTAATAACATCGATTACAGTGTTCGATTCTAGTCTTGTTATGTTTCATTCTGATCTTCTTAGAACAAGGGTACCCCCTAACATGTTCTAAACATATGTTGTATTGAGTACAGTGTTCGATTCTAGTCTTGATCACTTATTTTGTGTTCTGAACACATCGATCAATGTTCTGATCACATGTTGTATCGAGTACAGTGTTCGATTCTAGTCATGATCACTTATTTTGTGTTCTGAACACATCGATCAATGTTCTGATCACATGTTGAAGTTAACAACATCGATTACAGTGTTCTATTCTAATCTTGTTATGTTGCAATCTGATCTTCTTAGAACAAAGGTATCACCTGACATATTCTAAACACATGATGTATTGAGTACAGTGTTCGATTCTAGTCTTGATCACTTATTTTGTTTTTCTGAACGCATCAATCAATGTTCTGATCACATGTCGTATGGAGTACAGCGTTTGATTCTACTCTTCTTATGTTTCGAAAGTCTAAACATGCACAATAATGTTATCGCTGCACACGCTTGCCTTCGCGATGCAGGTTTAAACTTGTTCGATATAAAGCTATGCCTTGACATAAGAGGCGGAGGAGGAGGTAGAGAAGGAGGAGGAAGAGGAGGAGGAGGAGGAGGAGGAGGAGGAGGAGGAGAATGATAAGGCCTTAACAGCCTATGTATAGTCACCATTGTTTAAGGATGACAGCTGTCAAAAGAATTTTTCAAATTATCCGCCACCACATTTCAGCTAAAGAGGGCAGCAGGGTGCTCTGTTGATTAAGCACATAGAATTTCAAATTACCCTCCACCGCATGCATAACAGCAGCTGTTATCTTGCGCAGTAGCCTCTAAGCTAGCTTTCTTCATAAGAGTAGCCGACATCTTATGCGAGCACCCCTAGGCTGTCTCATAAGGAGCTATGTATAGTCACCATTTTGTGTCTGCCATCTTGCGTAAGCATCCCTAGGACGTCTCAAGGCATCTTGTTTCTCATAAGAGCAGCCACCATCTTGTAGAAATAGATAGCTGCCAATGCCAAAGGGCTTAAGTAGGAATCGAACCGTTGATCTCATCATTAGACTATGTTTTTTCTTGTTCCTGATACTACGAACCTACGTATTAGGCGGTTGTCCGTTTTGCTCTACGATGCATCGTTTTCGAGATATTTAACATTTTGCATTTAAGCCTCCAAATTTAATAAATCGAACCAGCACGGTACGTTATACTCTCTACCATAGCTAGACCTGATCATGTTACGAAGACTCGCTTCAATACAAGCTAAAACAGAGCAAATGTCAAAGGGCCTAAGTAGGAACCGAACCGTTGATCCCATCATTAGACTATAGTTTTCTTGTTCCTCATACTGCGAACCTAGGTATTAGGCAGAAAAATTTTGTCCGTTTTGCTCTACGGTGCACCGTTTTCGATATATTTAACAATTTGCATTTAATCCCTAAATTTAATGAATCGAACTAGCACGACACGTTAGCCTCTAAGCTAGCATTCTTCATAAGAGAAGCAACCATCTTGCGCAAGCACCCTTAAAGCGTCTCATAAGGAGTTGTGTATAGCCGCCATCTTGTGTCCGCCATCTTGCGCAAGCATCCTTAGGGCGTCTCAAGCCATCTTGTGCAAGGACCCTTAAGTCGTCCCATAAGAGCAGTCGCTATCTTGCGCAAGCATCCCTAGGGCATCTCATAAGGAGCCATGTATAACTGCCATCTTGCGCAAGCATCCCAAGGGAGTCTCATAAGAACCTATGTATAGCAGCCATCTTGCGTAAGCACCCTTAAGGAGTCATGTATAGCCGCCATCTTATGCAATTAGCGTCGAGAGAGGGCTGCTGTAGAATTTTTCTTTTTAAATTATCCACCACCACATTTCAAAGGTATCTAGCTAAAGATGGCAGCACTGCGGATGACAGGTGACGAATTTACATCTAGTACGATAAAGAGGGCAGCACGGTGCTCTCTGGATTAAAGATGGCGGATGACAGCTGTCAAAAAAGCACGTGGCTATGTTTACCAAACAAGAGCACGTGAATTTGCCGCCACCACATTTCAAAGGTATCTAACTAAAGAGGGCAGCACTATGCTCTGTTGATTAAAGATAGCGGATGGTAGCTGTCAAAAAAGCACGTGAGTTTGTTTCCAAACAAGAGCACGTGGAATTTTTCAATTTGCCGCCACTACATTTCAAAGGTATCTAGCTAAAGATGGCAGCACGGTGCTCTCTTGATTAAAGATGGCGGATGATAGCTAACAGAACTTTTCAAATTGCCTGCTACTACATGTCATAAAGAGGGCAGCATGGTGTTCTGTGGATTAAAGATGGCGGATGACAGGTGATGAAATTGTCCGCATGATAGCAGCACGGTGCTCTGTTGATTAAAGATGGCGGATGACAGCTGTCAAAAAAGCACATGGCTTTGTTTCCAAACAAGAGCACGTGGAATTTGCCGCCACCACATTTAAAAGGTATCTAGCTAAAGATGGCAGCACTGTGTTCTGTTGATTAAAGATGGCGGATGACGGCTGTCAAAAAAGCGCGTGAGTTTGTTTCCAAACAAGAGCATGTAGAATTTGCCGCCACCACATAGAGGGCAGCACGGTGCTCTCTTGATTAAAGATGGCTGCTGTCACGTAGAATTGTCTACCACCACAGGTATCTAGCTAAAGAGGGCAGCACGGTGCTCAAAGATGACTGCTGTCAAAAAACATTTTTCAAATTATCCGCCACCACATTTCAAAGGTAACTAGCTAAAAAGGGCAGGACTGTGCTCTATGGATTAAAGATGGTGGATGACAGCTGTCAAAAAGCACGTAGATTTGTTTACCGATTCAAATCTCGCGCTAGTAAGGTTAAGTTGGTAGCACTAAGGTTTAGGCCTGTTAAGATGGCAGCACTGCGGATGACAGCTGTGACGTACCACATTTCAAAGGCAAGTAGCTAAAGAGGGCAGCACTGTGATTAAAGATGGCGGATGACAGCTGTCAAAAAAGCACATAGCTTTGTTTCCAAACAAGAGCACGTGGAATTTGCCGCCACCACATAGAGGGCAGCACGGTGCTCTCTGGATTAAAGATGGCGGATGATAGCTGTCAAAAAAGCGCATGGGTTTGTTTCCAAACAAGAGAATGTAGAATTTTTCAAATTGCCGCCACCACATTTCAAAGGTATCTAGCTAAAGAGTGCAGCACTGAGGTTTGTGATGCAAGACGGCGGATGATAGCTGTCAGAAAAAAGCACGTGAGTTTGTTTAAGAGGGCAGCACGGTGCTCAAAGATGGCTGCTGTCAAAAAGCATTTTTCAAATTATCCGCCACCACATTTCAAAGGTAAGTAGCTAAAGAGGGCAGCACGGTGCTCAATGATGGCTGCTGTCAAAAAGCATTTTTCAAATTATCCGCCACCACATTTCAAAGGTAAGTAGCTAAAGAGAGCAGCGCTGTGCTCTATAGATTAAAGATGGCGGATGACAGCTGCACGTGGCTTTGTTTATCTCACGCTAGTGAGGTTAAGTTGGTAGCACTAAGGTTTAGGCCCGCCAAGATGGCAGCACTGCCGATGGCAGGTGACGAATTTTACATCTACTACGATAAAGAGGGCAGCACAGTGCTCTGTGGTTTAAAGATGGCGGATGACAGCTGTCAAAAAAGCACGTGGTTGTCAAAAAAGCACGTGGCTTTGTTTATCTCGCGCTAGTTAGGTTAAGTTGGCACTACTGAGGTTTAGGCCCGTCAAGATGGCAGTACTGAGGTTAGCGATGCGTTGTTGTCTGTCAAAAAGCACGTGGCTTTGTTTACAAATTCAAATCTCGCGCCAAAATTCAATTTTCCCGCCAAAAAATCAAATTCCCGCCAGAATTCAAATTTCCCGCGGGAGGAGGCGCCAGAACTCTCCAATTATACTACTAAGAAATGTGCCCGAAAATGCTCAAAAGTCCACTAACATGCTGTGCTCTCAAGACGCAAGCTTAAACACATTATAATCTTATCCCACGGGATTACCAATATTCCAGGTAAATTCATAAATAGAGCACATTAAATAACTTATTCAAAAATAATCTAACACTCCATCTTGTAATTTAAAAATTATTATTAATATTAATATTAATAATAATATTAATGATGATTACGTCTATCAGCTATCTCGAAATTAACTTGAAAACAGATGACACAATTCAAAAGAATTAACGGATTATGCACAGATGAAACTCAATTCAACTAGAACCACATTTAATTCCATCTCACACTACCTCCAAATATCACAATTGTAGTCTAAATCGAATATTAAACGTGAGATCAATTATTTTAAGTATAGATCTGCAATCGAAAAATCATTCAGAAAATCAACTACATTTAACTACTCTGATAGAGTTCAAAATCTCGTTTACACATGTAACTAGTCTACCTTGCCACCATCAAGAATGGAAGTGTAGAAATATATCAAAATACTGCAAATGTTAATAGAATTGCTTGTTAGAGAAGAAAGATCATATAGTTTCTACACAGATGGATAGATATATTATAACAAAATGTACTCAAATTTTATGATGAGGTTTGATTCCTGGTCGAAGTCTCCTTCATTCCATTGGCTCCGTCACGTTCACCTTCCCAATGCTAGAATCGCCTTACATATTTAGCAATTCATGGTGGCACATGAGTTGACGTCCCACGATGTAAATGATGTTCCTCTTGATGCAATTAGTTCCATTTTGAAGTTGACGACGATACCGATGACTTGAGTCTTCTCCTCGTGCAGGTTGAATTTTAGCTGCAACTAACACAATCAAATTAGAAAGTGCACGACCCCGTCGAAACTGCAGTGAAACGTTGAATGTTACACTTAACTTATATTTGAAGCTTGAAGATGCACCACGCAGCAATGCTCAACTATTGCAAGTTGCAGAGTAGGCTGCTGCCCGTAAGAATTTAGCCTTGTTAAATAAGACGTAGTCCAAGTTGTAGTCAGCTTCCCGGAAGACGAAGTAATAATAAGAGCATGTGTGCTCGAATTCTTATAGTTTTGGGCTCGGGGGTGTGTCATTTTTCTGAGGAAGGTTATTGGTCCGTAAGTGTCCCATTTTATTGGCTGAGACTATTCTGGAATTTTGTAGAGATAATTGCTCGCCCCCTGCACACGCTCTGAGCATGCC